>NC_047084.1:185425079-186050079 GCF_902459505.1 Geotrypetes seraphini | reverse complement strand
TGGATATTAAGAGACATCAAGGGGAATCTACTCCTAATGAAAAACCTAAAAAGAATGGTGATATGAATTTGTCTTTATTTCTGGAAAGTTCCCTTCAGGTGGTTACGGATAGAACCACTCTATTGTTGACTTTAGCATTGGAAAGTGATAGGGAATATGTACTACATTTATATTTCCGCCATATTAATGATAAGTTTTTGGGCTCAAATGTTAGAATTTTTCCAGATTTAGCTCAGAAAACCCAGAGGCGTAGAAAGAAGTTCTTGGCCTTGCAGCCAACAGTCCTCGCCCTTGGGGCTACTTTTTTGCTTAAATTTCTGGCAAAGTGCTTTATTTCTTATCAAAACAAAAATTTCCTGTTTTTTGAGCCCAAACAGCTGTTAGATATTATAGGACCAAAAGAAGGGTTGGTATCTTAGTCCACTGATAAATTACCCATTTAACCGGCTGTAGGATGGATAACCATTGCCGTCACACTAATTTGAATAATGGTGTTTAATTTCTTATGAGTTTAGCAGAGCTGGTTTTGACCAGAAATTATTTTAGATTAGATGATCAATTTTTCAACAACGTCAAGGAGTTGCGATGGGCACTACAGCAGCTCCCAATATAGCGAATCTTTTTATGACCAAATTTGAAGAACATTATATATATCCTGCTTCTCATTATCAATTTATACGCTGCTGGTTCTGCTTTATAGATGATATTTTTTTTATTTGGACTGCTTCTGAAAAGCATCTGGAGGAATTTATTAGGTGGATAAACTCTTTAACATTGTGTTTAAAATTTACTGCTACCTGGAATAATCATCAAATTGCGTTTCTGGACACCACTGTCATTCTCCAAGATGGTACTTTACAGACAACTGTACATCATAAACCTACCAAGAAGAACAGTTATTTGACATATACTAGCTGTCATCCTAAGCGTCTGAAAAAAGTCATTCCTATAGGCCAATTTCTTAGGGCCAGAAGAATATGCCCGACTTTGGTGGAGTTCAAAAAAGAAGCCAGACGTATCCAAGATAAATTTCATCAGAGAGGTTATCCAAAAAAAGTGATACATCAAGCCTATCACAGAGCTCTTTATGCTAATCGTGATCTGTTATTATTAGATCTCCCCAAGGAGAACCAGGGGGGTCAAGTCTGTGTATTGACTCATACCACTCAGTCCTATCAGATTGCCAATAGTATTCACAGACATTGGCATATTTTACAATTACATTAAATTTTCCAGGATAATCCATGTTTAGCATATACCCAAGGGAAGAATTTCTCAGATCAGTTAGTTAGGTCTGATTATAGGATCAGCACTGATTTTCTGGGGAACACCAACATTTATTCCACCTCCACAGGTCATCATGGACCCTGTGGTCATTGTACAGTATGCGACACCTCATATGAGGGGAATCAATGGACTCATCCCATTACCTGTGACATATATAAACTTAGATCAAACACTTCATGCTCCTCCATGTTTGTAGTTTATGTCATTACATGCCCTTGTGGCAAGCATATGTAGGTTGCACTACTAGAAACATCAGGAAAAGAATAATTGAACATCGGAGTTGTCTTAATACCCAAAAAATGTCAGCCCCATGGTAACTCACAATGTCTCTTATAATCATTCTTTCTCCCAACTTCAGTGGTGTGTGCTAGAACAAAGCCCCATTAATTTCAATGGGGACAAACATTCTCGACTTCTTATGCGTGAAAATGTTTGGATTTTTCACTTAAAAACATTTTCTTTAGGCCACAATGAAAATGTTGATCGATGTTTTACAATTTAATTTTCTTTGATGGCTTATTTTTACATTATACCTACTCTGTGTACTTTCTTTAAACATGCTAGTTTCAATAAAGTTGCAGTGATGATGTCATTACGTTATGGAGAGTGCGTTGCCTTTTCGCGGGGCTTTATAATTGAGCCTCCTTGTTCAGTTGCCATTAAACTCTCACTTCTCAATGTGCGGGCTGCAGAGATAATAAAATCTCTTTAAGTAGTTATTTGGAATAGACTGATCCATCTTGGAGTGCAAAATGTTTTTCGAAAGATTTTGATCGGAGGAAGTTTGGCTCCTGAAGAAGACAGCGAAACAGAGCTCTGTCGGGCATACCATGGACTTACCTTAGCCAGTGATCCAGCTCTTTTGAATCCAGATAACTTGGACTTTTTTGAACTTTTATGATATTTATGGTCACATTTTATTGACAATCTTTCTTTACTACACTTTTGTGAACTTGGAGATTTTTTGAAATAGGGAAATTAATTAACTGTCACTAATATATATTTTTCATTCATTAAGTGTTTCAGTATTTAACTTTATTTCAAGCACATTTTACTTAAGAGACAATGTGATGTATCGGGCAAAATTATTTGAGCTTTAACAGCCATCACGAACTGCTCTGCTCGGGGGATACTGTTACAAGACTTTCCATTCCATAGTAACATATAATAACATAGTAGATGACGGCAGATAAAGACCCGAATGGTCCATCCAGTCTGCCCAACCTGATTCAATTTTAATTTTTTTTAATTTTTTTTCTTAGCTATTTCTGGGCAAGAATCCAAAGCTTTACCCAGTACTGTGCTTGGGTTCCAACTGCCGAAATCTCTGTTAAGACTTACTCCAGCCCATCTACACCCTCCCAGCCACTGAAGCCCTCCCCAGCCCATCCTCCACCAAACAGCCATATACAGACACTGACCGTGCAAGTCTGCCCAGTACTGGCCTTAGTTCAATATTTAATATTATTTTCTGATTCTAAATCATCTGTGTTCATCCCACGCTTCTTTGAACTCAGTCACAGTTTTACTCTCCACCACCTCTCTTGGGAGCGCATTCCAGGCATCCACTATCCTCTCCGTAAAGTAGAATTTCCTAACATTGCCCCTGAATCTACCACCCCTCAACCTCAAATTATGTCCTCTGGTTTTACCATTTTCCTTTCTCTGGAAAAGATTTTGTTCTACGTTAATACCCTTCAAGTATTTGAACGTCTGAATCATATCTCCCCTGTCTCTCCTTTCCTCTAGGGCACAGGTGTCAAAGTCGGTCCTCGAGGGCCAGAATCCAGTCGGGTTTTCAGGATTTCCCCAATGAATCTGCATGAGATCTATTTGCATGCACTGCTTTCAATGCATATTCATTGGGGAAATCCTGAAAACCCGACTGGATTCCGGCCCTCGAGGAGGGACTTTGACACCCCTGCTCTAGGGTATACATATTCAGGGCTTCCAATCTCTCCTCATAAGTCTTCTGGCGCAAGCCTCCTATCATTTTCGTCGCCCTCCTCTGGACCGCCTCAAGTCTTCTTATGTCCTTCGCCAGATACGGTCTCCAAAACTGAACACAATACTCCAAGTGGGGCCTTACCAATGACCTGTACAGGGGCATCAACACCTTCTTCCTTCTATTGACTATGCCTCTCTTTATACAGACCAGCATCCTTCTGGCAGCAGCCACTGCCTTGTCACACTTTTTTTCGCCTTTAGATCTTCGGACACTATCACCCCAAGGTCCTTCTCCCCGTCCGTGCATATCAGCTTCCAGTACAGTTCCCCGATACTGAAGTCTCTAAAGTTTCTTCTTTATAGGTCTTTCCACAGTTTATACTTTATTTATGTATTTTTGATGTTTTAATATTAAGATTTTTCTCTTTCTCTAACATATGAGCAGAGGTGTCCTCCTTTCCTCATATTTTTGCCAATTCTTTGAATTAATATTCAAGTGCCATGCCCTGCCAGGATCTGCACCCAGTGTCCCCTCCCTCATGCCCTCCCCTGCCAGGTCCTGCTCTCAGCCCAACCTCCTTGCCAAGTTCTGCCCAGCCCCTTCCCTCCCTGCCCTGCAAGGCTCTGAACTCAGCCCCCTTCCCTGTCAGGCTCTGAACCCAGCCCCCCTCCCTGCCAGGCTCTGCACCCTGTTCCACCTACCTTCCCTGTACCCTCTTTCCCTTCTAGTTTTATAGTGATAGGCTGGGACAGGAGGGATCCCTTCTGTCTACCATCCTGGCCGATACTAACAATTTTTAACCTCCCTCCCCCCTTGTACTTTTTCCCTGGTGGTCCAGCGGTGTATCCCACGCTGTACCCCTCCTGATGATCTCATGACCAGCAGTCAGCGGCGCACCCAAAAAGCATGCAGGAGCTAGCTTTTCGAGCTCCCGCCCGGCCCTGCACTGCTCCCTGAATGGCTGCCGTGAGAACCGCAAGTCCCACAAAAACTGGGGGTAGCCTTTCAGGGAGCAACACAGAGCCGGGCAGAAGCTTGAAAAGCTCGCTCCTGCATTCCGGCCTGGGTTCGCTGCTGGCTACTGGCCGTGAGATCGGCAGGAAGGGCTCAGCATAGGATACACCGCTGGACCACCAGGGTAAGTGGGGAGGATGAGTAAAAATTGTTAGTATGGGATGGATCCCTCCTGTCCTGGCCTACCACTATAAAACTAAAAGGGAAAGAGGGTCCAGGTCCAGGAGGGTGGCTGATAGTCACTGGGTGATAACCCAAATATAGGACGAGACCCCCATTTTGGGACCATTATTTTGTATATACTGTACTACAGCTCTGGCAACGACAGTCAGAATGTTGAGATATGGTGTACACTGTGTGCTAAAAAATTTACCTCTTAATGGCACGTGTTAGGGGATGGAGAGTAGACATGACAGCACTAATCAGTTTGTGGGCGAGCCATTGCAGGGTGCGTGTGTGGGTGAGGCATTACTAATTCAGTAGGGTGGGGTTAGCATATGGGCCATTAGGGCCCGATTCTATAAATGGCGCATAGTGTCATTGTAGGCACTGCTCTGTGCAGTTGTCAATCAAGGTAGAATACATTAGGCCAAGTTTTCACTGGCCTAATCTACCAGCACCTATCTCAGACACATAGAGATGCCTAACTCAACCATGCCTATTCTCCACCCCCCTAACCACGCCAACTTTTCAAGTAGGCATCATTAGGCATTGGAAGGCACCTCCACTTAGGCATCATTAGGTACTGTGCAACATTCCATGCCTTTAATTATTATTATTACTAATTATTCAATTAAGTTGAATAACATGGTCAATTACCTTGCTATTTAAATTAATTGATTTAATTTAGGTTAAGTACGGATTTTAGTTAGGCATCACTAAGCAGCCTCAATTATGGTGACTAACTAGGGTGCTGTTTTTAGAATCAGGCCCTTACTGCCTACAAAATATCTATCAGTAGGGGCTCACATGATAAATTATTTTATGGCTACATGCTAATGACAAAAATAGCATGTAGCCATTAATTCAGAAAATGAGAAAACCTGCCATTTTCTTGCCACAGTCCAAGAGACCTCAGCCTGTGTGGCTTTAGTAAAGGACCCCCTCTGCAAGTACAGTACAACTCCCAAATGCTACACTGGCAGGGGGGATATCAGTCTGCGACAATGTCAAGATAATACAGTTATGTTTCTAAAGTTGCAAAGATAAAGGAATATTGTCGTCATGTGCGCAGTGCTCAAGTTTCCAAGGAAGGAAGAGTTCTCTCCAAAATAGAGCTCTGTCAAGCTGATTTCAGCACGCCACTGGAAATATTGAACCAGGTCCAAGTAGTTTCATGAAAGAGATAAGTACTCAATTTTGTGATTTTGATTGTGGACAGTACTTTCAATTCTGCACAGCATTTTACATGAATCAGATATGTGTTTTTGCTGAGTCAGTGAACACGCTTGATAGACATTAATGATTTTGAAGAAGATTGCAAGATACAGTCAAACCTCGGTTTGCAAGCAACGCGGTTTGCGAGTGTTTTGCAAGACGAGCAAAACACTCCAGCAAATGTTAACTTGCAAAACGAGCATTGACTCGATATATGACTGTGTCCCAAAGTAAAACATCCCACATCCTCCTCTCCATACCTTGCAATGCACGCACAGCATGGGGCAGAGCTTCCCCCTGCCTGTTACTGCAGATTTTCCGATTTCTTTCTAATTTCTGCTTCTCTTCCGCACTGCAGACAGTTTAATCGACTAGTTTTTCCTTTACAGTATTCTTTGAAGGCTAAGACTAGCATAATTATCCACAAAGACTACTGTGCATGATTTTCCTTTAGGAAAAAAAACACAGTGGATCCATACTCTGCCTAGAAGCTGAGCTGGCTGTATGAGGCACCTGATTTTTTTTTTTTTTTTTAAAGGGTGGAAGCAGCAAAACAGCTAATAGATCCGGCCGGATAGAGCAGTGTAGGACTTACAGGGAGAGGAATGGCCCTCGCCTGCCAAAGAGAATTTAGCTGGCCAGACAGGGCGATGGTAGATTGGCTGTGACTCCAGCCTCCCCAAACTCCACACTGCTCTTCCACATGTCAAGACAGCTGGTGATGAAACACAATGTATAATCACAGGAGTTCTTCCATGTCCTATAGAAATCTCACAGCCAATACAGCTGCAGGAGTTTTTCCATGCCCTACAGAAACCTCACAGCCAATACAGCCGCAGGAGTTCTTCCACGCCCTACAAAAATCTCACAGCCAATCCAGTCATTGTCAGACACTCGCCAGCCAATGGGAATCCTGAGCAGATTCTGGCTCTGTCATTTAAAACTGGGCTTTTATCTGAGGCAGAAAACTCACACTGCCATAGAGTAATCTTGTTCTTTTCTAACTGAACGTCTGCAGGCAGCCTATGTCAGTCTTCCGCATTACCACTTCAACCAGATCCTTTTCCTTTGTGATACTAACAGAGGCTGGTTGTCACTGATTCTCCCTCACATCAGATAGTTTTTTGGTTGTGGAACAAATCATCCGAGTCTCCATTACCGTATTTTTCGTTCTATAAGATGCACCCGTCCATAAGTGCACCCCTCCTGAAGAGGAGGAAAAACCAAGGAAAAAATTTCCTCTTCTACAGGAGGGTGCGTCTGGTGGTCCGGTGCATCTGGTGCTGGAAAGCCCGAAGCAGCCCACCCGCAGCCGAAGGAGCCTGCCCACAGCCCTCAGCCACCCACAGCCGAAGGAGTCCGCCTGCAGCCCATAGCTCGAAGCTGCCTGCAGCCCACAGCCTGAAGCTGCCCGGTACCTTTTTAAAGTTGTGGTGGTCCAGAGCGCTCTCCTGCTGGACGGCTGGCTTTGATAGCAAAGCGGCACGACGCAGGAGCACGACCTTTGTGCTTCCTGCCTGGTCCCGCGCCACTCAGTGATTAGCTCAACTGACATCAGCCAATCACTGAGCGGCATGGAACCAGCCAGGAAGTGCAAAGGTTGCGCTCCTGCATCGCGCCATTCTGCTCCCAAAGTCAGCCGTCCAGCAGGAGAGCGCGCTGGACCACCGCAATTTTAAAAAGGTACTGGGGGGGGGGGGGGGGGAGTAAGGTGTATTCGCTCCATAAGACGCACCCACTTTTCCACCCCCTTTTGGGGGGTGAAAAAAGTGCATCTTATGGAGTGAAAAATACGGTATATCCTATGGGGAACTTTGTTTTGATATATGAGCGCTTTGAATTACAAGCATGCTTCTGGAACGAATTATGCTCATAAACCAAGGTACCACTGTATATTTATTAATCATTGAAAGGATATTATTCACAAGATTTATTGCACTATTTGATTTAACGCATTTGTGCATATGAGAGGTCCAGGGATGTTTCGCAGCACTAGAAAAGGTTCAAAGAAGAGCGACCAAGATATATATATATATATATATGTTTTTTAAATCTTTATTGATTTTTAAACTATGACAATACAATACAAATATCTGAACATAAATATTTCATAAAATGCATTATTAAACATATAATTATTAAACATACAATTATTAAACATACAATCATTTTCTCCCCCTTACCAAATTACTACAATAAGACAAATTATGTAATTATAATATTATAATTAAGTATTTTAATAAACAAAATATCTTTCCATCCCCCCCTAGATGTGTAAGGAATTCTACCAACCTAAAAAAAAAATAAATAAATAAATACATTACAATTATTATGATGTAACAAATATAGTCAATGGACTCCACACTCTATTAAATGTACTGCTAAACCCCAAACACTCTGCATTCATTTTTTCATATTTATACGTGGTGACCAAGATATTAAAGAGGATGGAATTCCTCTCATATGAGGAAAGACTTAAAAGGTTAGGGCTCTTCCACTTGGAAAAGAGAAGGCTGAGGGGAGATATGATTGAAGTCTACAAAATCCTGAGTGGAGTAGAACGGGTACAAGTGGATTGATTTTTCACTCCGTCAAAAATTTCAAAGACTAGGGGACACTCGATGAAACTTCAGGGAAATACTATTAAAACCAATAGGAGGAAATATTTTTTTCACTTAGAGAATAGTAAAGCATTGCCAGAGGTTGTGGTAAAAGTGGATAGCATAGCTGGTTTTAAGAAAGGTTTGGACAAATTCCTGGAAGAAAAGTCCATAGTCTGTTATTAAGACATAGGGGAAGCCTCTGCTTGCCCTGGATCGGTAGCATGGAATATTGCTACTCCTTGGGTTTTGGCCAGGTACTAGTTACCTGGATTGGCCACCGTGAGAATGGGCTACTGGGCTTGATGGACTATTGGTCTGACCCAATAAAGCTATTCTTATGTTCTTATAATTTACCCAACTGGGTTAACAGCAATTGACAAAACTTACTAAAGGATTTTTTCCTTAATGAGTTGTGAAAACTGAGGACTCTAATTTATACATATTTATATATCTTTTCACAAGTTATTATTGGGTTCTGTTTCAAAATTTAAATTTATTTGGAACTCTGTGATAGATTTAATTTTATATATATCTGCAGTCTTTTTTTCATGTTTGGAAGAATTTTGGGATATAGAGTTCCTGTATTTTATAGCAGGCTCTAAGTTGGTAAATTCGGTTCTAAAATATTGGTGAAACTTGCATATTGACTTGCACATCTCAATTCTGACTTCTATGATCTGCCTAAAATGGGGCTGTCCATGTTTTAAGAGTTCTGTTGACTATGCTACAGTTTTCTTTCCAGAATGGAAATAATACATTACAGGTTGCTGCAGTGTGAGCAATCAAATAAGGCTTCTCAAGAAGAAAGAAACAGAAAACCTGAACCGACATTCAGTAACCAGAGGTAGTAAATGTTATTGAACAGAGTCCAAACAGAAGGGATTAAAAGAAACTAGATCTTCCTGCGAAAAACACTTTATTACTGTATTTCTTGGGGGATTGAGGTGTGTGTGTCCTTAAACAGACCTTTTATTTCTGCAGTAGCATAGCCAGCTCTCTGCAATCATGATTCGTCTACGTTCATATTTTGAAGCCTTTTTAAAATGGGTGACGAGTCAAAACTGCGTGAGACAATTGAGGGCAGGCAATCGCACGCAGGACGTCAGCAAGCTGGATTCAAAACACTATTTTACAGCAGTCCGAGGGTGTGTGTGGGGGGGGAACACCCCACCACGCACACACACACATACACACACACTTTACTTAGAACTGTTGGCGCTTCCGTTGAGAGGGGGGGGGAGGGGAATCCATTACAGAGGAAACTTTGAAATTTTTTCTTCGCTAGTCCCTCTATCTTGGAATCTTTATAGATTCTCTGTCGCAAGGGGCGATCAACAATTTAAGCTATCTTGCCCATCCAGTAAAGGTATCAAAAGAATCAAAGCTTTTGGTCAATCTCTGCCCTTCAAGTTCACTCAACTTTGGAATGATCTTCTCTACGAAGAAACTTCTCTACGAAGTTTTAGTTCTCTTTCATCCTTTCGCAAGTTTTTGAAAACCATTCTGTTTACCAAACACTTTGGTAATTAATTTCTTTTCTATTTCCGCTATACTGTTTATTTGTATAATTTAATCACTGTTTTATAGTTTTATTATCTTATCTAACCACTGTAAACCGAGTTGAGCTTTCCCAGATTGAGGACCCGGTAAACAAAACTAAGCATTAGATTAGAAACTAATTTTTCCCTAAAAAAACTATTTCCTCTATAATGGGGGTTCCCCCCAACACCCCCCTAACACACACACACAAAACGGGAGCGTCAACAGTTCTAAGTAAAGTGGGGGGTTCCACACACACACACACACACACACACCTTCAGACCACTGTAAAATAGTGTTTGAATCCAGCGCGCTAATATCCTGCGCGCGATTGTCTGCCCTCAATTGTCTGTGCGCGATAGTCTCACGTGGTTTGTTCTACAGTATATCTTAAAATGAGTTCCTAGGAACCTGTTTGCACTGTGAGAAGCATAGTGCTGAAAGCTGTCTTTCCTGTGCGCAATTGAAAATCTGCCTTTAAACAAACTGAAGATATGTATTTTACTATTCACTGGCAAAGTGCACTAGCAGGGTAGGGATGACTGCTAATTTCCACACAGAACCTTCAACAGATTGGGGAATCCAGAGAAGGGAGGAAGTTGAGGAATCCAGAAAGGGGGGGTGGGTGTTTCTTTTAGTTTTTGTGGTTGCTCCGGAAAGCAGAGCTTTAAAATTGATATTGGCAAGCTAGGGACAGAGGCTCATAGGCCCAATTTAAAGCCCCCCCCCCCCCGTCATTTTTGGGAGGTCCCACAGCAAGCAGCTTCACCACAGAAAATACAGGTACAGCACAAAGTAGACTCCATTCTTCCAAGTGGAGGAGTAGTATTAGTGGTTAGTGAAGCCCGGGGAGCTGGGTTCAATTCCCACAGTAGCTCCTTGGGACTCTGAGCAAGTCTAGGATTACCAGACATCCGGGAAAACCCGTTGGATGACCATGGAATAAAGGGAGTGCTAAAGGAGGACAAAGCCATTGCCGACAAACTGAACACATTTTTTGAATCTGTATTTACCAAAGAGGATATACACAACATACCGGAAACTGACAGTCTATATGTAGGAAATGAAGATGGGAAACTGACAGGGTTGATGGACAGTCTAGAAGAGGTATGCAGGCAGATTGATAGGTTTAAAAACGATAAATCCCCAGGACCGAATGGCATCCATCTGAGGGTAATCAAGGAACCGAAAGGGGCTATAGCTGGAAAGTGGTGAATGTTACGCTGATCTTCAAGAAAGGTTCGAGTGGATATCCGGGAAACTACAGACCGGTGAGTCTGACCTCGGTACCGGGAAAGATGGTAGAAGCACTGATAAGGACTGCATCATTGATAACTTTGATGGACACAATCTGATGAGGACCAGCCAGCATGGCTTTAGCAAAGGAAGATCTTGCTTGACAAACTTTCTGCACTTCTTCGAGGGAGTACACAGGCAGATAGACAAGGGTGATCCGGTCGACATTGTATATCTGGATTTTCAGAAGCATTCAACAAGGTTCCGCATGAATGGCTACTTCGAAAAATTGCAAGCCATGGAATCGAGGATGAAATACTCATGTGGATTAAAAACTGGCTGGTGGATAGGAAACAGAGAGTGGGGGGGGGGGTAAATGGACAATGCTCAGGCTAGAAAAGCGTCACGAGTGGAGTGCCGCAGGGTTCGGTGCTTAGACCCGTGCTCTTCAACATATTTATAAACGACCTGGAAATTGGTATGACAAGTGAGGTGATTAAATTTGCAGATGATACGAACTTATTCAGAGTAGTGAAGATGCAACATGACATTAAACATGCTCAAGAAATGGGCCGTGAGATGGCAAATGAGGTTTAACATGAATAAGTGTAAGGTGATGCATGTCGGTAACAAAAATCTTATACACGCATACAGGATGTCTGGTGCAGTACTTGGAGAGACCCCCCAGGAAAGAAACTTGAGAGTACTGGTCGACAAGTCAATGAAACCGTCCACGCAATGTGCTGCGGCGTCGAAAAGGGCTAACAGAATGCTAGGAATGATTAAAAAGGGGATCATGAACAAATTGTAGAAGGTTATCATGCCACTGTAGTGGGCCATAGTACGCCCTCACCTGGAATACTGCGTCCAGCACTGGTCGCCGTAGATGAAGGACACAGTACTACTCGAAAGGGCCAGAGAAGAGCGACTAAAATGGTTAAGGGGCTCGAGGAGTTGCCGTACAGTGAGAGATTAGAGAAACTGGGCCTCTTCTCCCTTGAAAATAGGAGACTGAAAGGGGACATGATTGAAACATTCAAGATAACAAAGGGAATAGACTTAGTAGATAAAGACAGGTTGTTCACCTCTCCAAGGTAGAGAGAACGAGAGGGCACTCTCTAAAGTTAAAAGGGGATAGATTCCATACAAATGTAAGGAAATTCTTCTTCACCCAGAGAGTGGTAGAAAACTGGGATGCTCTTCCAGAGGCTGTTATAGGGGAAAACACCCTCCAGGGATTCAAGACAAAGTTAAACAAGTTCCTGATGAACCAGAACGTACGTAGGTAAGGCTAGTCTCAGTTAGGGCACTGGTCTTTGACCTAAGGGCCACTGGACTGCTGGACTGTTCTTTTTAGAGGACTTTTGGGGTGTCTGGACAGATTTTCAAAACCTAGTAATTTCTCTGGGTTTTGGAAGGCTTCAAGCTCATGGCCACGTCTGGAAGGACTCTGAGCATGCGTGGATATGAAGCGGACTGGACTCGGGGAAGGAGACGAGACAAGATTTGGGTGGGACAGAACAGGGTGGTGCTACATGTCCTCTTTTTCTTGAACAAATCTGGTAATCCTAGGCAAGTCACTTAATCCTCCATTGCCCCAGGTATAAAATAAGTAACTGTATATAATATGTAAATTACTTTGATTGTAACCACAGAAAGATGGTATATCAAGTACCATCCCCTCCCTCTAGCCCTCACCCTTGCACTGCAGGTATTGAGTGGAATTTATGCCTCTGCTTATAGGGATTTTTTCTTTTTTAGAAGGGGAGGCAATGTAACTCAGTTCTGCTAGATCTTTTAGCCTTTAATGTGGTAGAATGGGAAGCCCAAAAGCATCAGTGGGTTAATGCAATGCTTCTGTTGATACTCTTGGAAACAATTAAGAGCATTGCAGCTCATTAAGTCTGATTTTCTTCTGTGATCTCTGTAACAGAGAAATGTGCATTAATGATGCCATACTTTTAAGGGTTTTCCATTTTTATTTCAGTATTTGACAGAACATTCTTATAGAAACATGATGGCAGATAAAGGCCAAATGGCCCATCCAGTCTGCCCATCCACAGCAACCATTATTTCTTTCTCTCTCCGAGAGATCCCACATACCTATCCCATGCACTTTTGATAGAAACATAAAAACATGATGGCAGATAAAGGCCAAATGGCCCATCAAGTCCACCTATCTGCTTAATATATAATGTTAGGGGGGAGGTTATCAATGTAGCCTACTGCTAAGATACCGTATATATAGGAATGTAAGTCGATCCTAATATAAGTCCCCCAAAAAGGAGGAAAAATGGATGGATGATCTGAATATAAGTTGGGCGGCTTAATATTCAAGTGCCCTGTCCTGCCAGATCTGCACCCAGTCCACTTTCTGCCAGGCACTGCACACAACCCTCTTCCCTCCCCCCCTCCCTGCCCTGTCCATCGTACCTCCTCTGCTGCTAGAATCCCTGGTGGTCCAGAGGTGTAGCGGGCAGATGTGAGCTTTTTGCGCTCCTGCCCCGCTGCTAACCTGGTCGGTCAGTCGCTGCCATGAGTTCCGGCTTCAGCCACTGAATGGTACCGAGTAGGAACACACTTTGGCGCTGCTGCTTGGCGTTGAGCAGCTTCCTAAATGGTTACCTCAGGAGGGGGCTGGGTACAGAGCCTGACAGAGGAGAGAGGGAAGGGGGCTGGGTGCAGAGCCTGGTATAAATATGGTGTGCCTAAAAGTTAGGATGACGAGCAATGTCACTTAGGTGGCACTAAGTTTGATTCTATATAATATACCTAACTTTCATAGAATCACACTTACCGTCACACTAACACAGTAAATGAGAACAGATAAAGACTTGAATGGTCCATCTAGTCTGCCTATTAGTTATTCTCATTAAAAATACATGATTAAATTAACTTGTCTCTTCTTTGATATTTCTGGGCCTTAGACTAAAGTCCACCTGGGATTGTCCTAGGTTCCAACTGCTGAAGTTGCCATCTAAGCTCACTCCAGCCTATCCAACCATCCTGTTGTTTACAGGATATCTACTGTAAAGTCTGGCCAGTAGCGTTAATGGAATTCCCATTCTTGCCCTCCCTAGTCCATCCTATACCGAATCACCATATATGGGACACAAACTGTACAAGTCTGTCCAATACCAGCCTTAGTTCTTTAATTTATACCATTTTTTATCTAATTAGAGTTCCTGTGTTTTTCTCACACTTTTCTGAATTCCATCACCATTCTCCTCTCCACCACCTCCCTCGAGAGGACATTTCAGGTATCCTCCATTCTCTCCGTGAAAAAGAATTTTCTAACATTACTCCTAAGTCTTCCTCCCTGCAACCTCAAGTTAGGCCCTGCACTTATTTTTTTAGGCAACATATGTAGAATAGTGCACAAAATTGATTATAAAAATTTCTAACCTGCCTAGACCTGAGTGGTTTACAAAACTACAAACATAATCATCATATAACCAACATACAAATAAGTAAACAAACATATCTAAAACATCTTCATTCAAGATCCTAGGACAATCAAGAGAACACCTCCATAAACAAAGTTGTTTGCAACAGTTTCTTAAATTTTTGAATATTAGAAAGCAAGCTCAGTTGTCCTGTTAGAATGTTCCATAATAAAGCACCTTCAAATGATATTATAGATTTATAGATGTTCTCATATTAGCATAATATGAATTTGCTAATTCATCTGTTGATGAACTTTCTTGAAATGACCATATAATATGCAATGTAGTTAAGGGGCTTATTTTCAAAGCAGATGGATATCTTAAAATATCTAAAAAGAATGGAGAACAAAGCTGAGATTTCAATGCCATATTATTGCTTCATGGTATTGTGTGCATTTCAGAAAAGAGTGGAATTGGAAAAGGGACAGAGAAGGGCAATGAAAATATTAAAGAGGATGGAACAATTTTTTCTAAGAGGAAAGCCTAACGAGACTAGGGCTCTTCAGCTTGAAAAAGAGACAGCTGAGAGGAGATATGATTGAGGTCTATAAAATCATGAGTGGAATGGAATGAGTAAATGTGTACCACTTGTTTACTCCTTCTAAAAGTAAAAGGACTAGGGCATATGAAATTAAGCTACTAAGCAGTACATTTTAAACAAATCAGTGAAAATATTTCTTCACTCGGCCATATTCTTTATATGACACATAAATAAACAGCGACAAAAAGGATGGTGCTTAATGCAATTCTATAAAATGTCTCCAAAATTAGGCGCAGTTTATAGAATCACACTTAGCGCCAGTATGTGTTAGGTGAAGTCACAAAAAGAATCCAACAGGAATCAAACCCACGAATATGAGTCAAGCAACAGGAATGGGATGGGACAATGGTCCTTCTAAATGAAGAGAAGCCAAAAAGAGGATCAATAAACATGCACCAAAAGCAAAAAAGTGACTGTATTTTCCTCATTTTTTGCTTTTGGTATAGGTTTATATCACTGACCACTAAGACAGGCGTATGAGACGCTAAAACACAGTGCTGTGTTGGGTCGTTATCTTTGTGGATGGACAGAATAAATTAATGTTTTTATTGATCGTCTTTTTGGCTTCTCTTCATTTGAAAGAACCATTGTCCCATCCCACTCCTGTTGCTTGACTCCGAATATTTAGGTGCAACCATTTGTGCCAATGAAAACGAGGCCTAAATGCCTGCGCTTAAGTTGTTTGTGGATTGGGCATATTGTATAACAGTGTGCCTAACTTTTAGGAATCATCCACACTTGCAAATCGACTGAATATCACCTTAGTGCTTGTATTCATATGATTTATAGAGAAAACGCCTCAGCCCCACCACTCCACCACAAAAAACTTACGTTTAAATCGCGGGAAGCAACGTGTGGTGCTTCATCATTGGCTGTTTTCACTATTTTGTTGTACGTGGGTAGTTTTTCTAACAATCTTTTTTTAATTATTTTATAAATTTTTATCAATAAAACTTGATTTTCAAACTTCATTTCTTGTTGGTAACTCAATATATTAGATAATACTTATCTCAGCCAACCAAGGGAGCCAGACCCGACATGTTTCGCACATATAACGTGCTTTCTCAAGGGTCTCCCGAGGTACGCCGCCGTCATCCGACTCCAAAAATTTAAAGAGCTCTTTCACGCATAAATCATCAATGCATTACATTATATTACATTAGTGATTTCTATTCCACCAATACCTTGCGGTTCAAGGCAGATTACATAAGTTTTCAGAGATCACATAAAAGTTTACAGGAATAGCATAAGAGATGTCATAAGAGTTACATAAGAATTGTTGAGATCTTAAGGTGATAAGTGTTGGGTAATAAGAATTACCAAAAAGTTGCTGCGTTCTTAAGGTGATAAGTGTTGGGTAAATGGAGGCATTTTAGCATTAGTTGGGTAGTTAGAAGCATATTAGAGTATATTAAGAGTATAGAGTGGGTAGGTGGGGTTTAGGTAGGAACTGATCGTATTAGATAGGTTTCATGTATTTTTTGAAGAGTAGGGTTTTAGTATCTTTCTTGAAGGTTTTGTAGTCTGTGGTCGATGACAACAGAATGGTCGACGTCAACAGACCTGTGCACACAACTTTGATCACATTATACAGAATCAGGCCCTCAATGGGTAATTAAGTTCTGGAATTCATTCCACGAAAATGTGGGAAAGAAGGGGTTATACTATCTGGTTTTAAAAAGATTTGTACAAATTCTTAAAAGAAAAGTTCATAAACTTTTATTAAGGAGGACTTGGGAAATTTCTTGCCAATGCTACTATTGTTAATTTGTTTCTACATTTATATATGGGTCATTACACAAAATATTGCTTCATTGTGAGGGGCAGGCCACAATCGAGTAACTATTTAAAGCTTAAAGATGAAAGAGGGAGGCTTGGCAAGGGGATCAGACAGATCAGTGTCTGGAGGGAGTTCATCAGGATAACAAAATATTGTATAATAAAGAAAGCAAATTATTATATTTGAATTGTTTATGTTACATTTTTTTTCTTTAATATGTGACATACCTTTAAGCATTACAGCAATAAGATATAGATTACAAAGGTTAAAAAACAATCATGTCTGAGGGAGATTGTTTTATTAAGAAGAACCCTGCAGTGATGTATGTATGCCGTGTTATTTTAAAGGCCATTACAAATGCCACTGAACATTCAATAAATCCTTCCTAGTTTGCTTCAAAATGAGCGGGGAGGAGAAAGTTGCAGACTTAAGTGTATAGTATGAACCAAAAGTACCAGGCTCCTATACATTCA
Organism: Geotrypetes seraphini; assembly: GCF_902459505.1. NCBI lineage: Eukaryota > Metazoa > Chordata > Amphibia > Gymnophiona > Dermophiidae > Geotrypetes > Geotrypetes seraphini. Next base: position 186,032,835 of record NC_047084.1, on the reverse strand, counting down.
AATGTCAAAGGACCTTTTGAATGTGCTTGTATGAATTACCTCATAATCTTATGTGATCAGTAAAAAGATTTAAAAGATTATGTAAAATGGGATTTAACCAGTTGACTGTTGGAATTCCTGCATCTCTATCCAAAACTTGTCTCAAGCAAGACAAGTTTGCTAATTCCTTTCTCAAATGTTTGCTTAATTCCTTTCCAGACACAGACGAGGAGGATGAATGTATGCAGAGGGAATAACTCTTAGCTCAAAAAGGTAACGCTTTGCTTATGTTATCCTTGCACTACCACATGTATATAATTTGTATATTTAAATATATCCTTCTTACTTTGATTTGAGAGATCTAAATCAGAAGCAGGACCTTTCATGCAAAATACTCAGAACTGGTTCAAGTTCTTCTTATTAGCAAAATATTCAATACTTTTGTAATAATATCTCAACATCAGGATTCTAGTCAGAAGCCATTACTGCTACCAGATTCACTGGTCAAAACATCTATCACTACTGTTCAAGCCCATGGAGTTTATATTCCAATTAAATCATGGGTGAACTTCTTATCCATAAAAACTCACCCACTGCACTTCATCCAAGGAGCTATCACTATGATGCACCAATTTTAATACATCCAAAGCAGTGATCTCAAACTCGCAGCCCAGGGGCCACATGTGGCCCACTAGGTATTGTTTTGAGGCCCTCAGTATGTTTATCATAATCACAAAAGTAAAATAAAACAGTTTTCTCTCGAGATTGGTGAGGTGTCAACTTTCCCAGCTTCTGAGATTATCACCTAGCATTCTTAATGACACAAGGTTCTATATGGATGACTGATAATCTCTCTAAGATCACTCCCAAATGGTTACAGCTAGAACACACTTTACTTAACTTGCATACCCTGAAACATGCTCCCGCCTCAACTCTTTGTACTTCTGTTAAGACCAATCCAATTTTGTCTAGTACCATGCAAGCCATCACCTTCATAGACTCCCTGACTAATAAATGATGGGCTGATTCATTGTTAGCACCTGTTTGGAACAATAGCAATTTAAAAATTAACAATGAACTCATTGTCTGGAAGGCTTGGCAACAAAAAAGGATTTGGAATCTAGGCCACCTTATTAATGATAACCATTGGTTTCATTTCTCAGATATCATGACCAAATTTCATATGCCACCTTCCCAGTATTTCAATTGGATACAAATACACCGTTGCCTACAATCCAGATTTTCAGATACCCCCTCCCTACATGATTCTCCTGACCTTTTGTCTATACTTACTTTATTTAATCTAGTCTAATCTTTGGTTTATATATAGGGTCATCTCCCAGTGGAGCTCGACTCGGTTCACATATAATTAAGACCTCCAAATGGTACAAATTTATACAATCAAATTGCTATCTGGTTCCTTTGGACTCCATTGATAAATGGAATTCTACAATACAACTCACTTTCACTGATGAAACTTGGCTTGATATATGGCTCTGCACTTTCAAATCCCTGCTATCTGCCACCTTATTGCAAGCTGCTATCTTTTTATACCATAGAGCTACCTGGACTCCCAACAGATCTGCTAAGATTTCTCGATCTAATGACACTTATTGCTGGTCATGTAAATCACCTGATGGCTCTCTCCGACTTATGTTTTTCTCCTGCCCATATGTCCACACCTTTTGGTCTGCTATTTGGACCACAATATCTAAAATCTTCCATATTTCTGGCACTTTTACCTTTAATATTTTAATCGCTGGCTCCTTAGCTTTATCGACTTCATTACCAATCTATCATGATCGCCTATTGATATCCTTACTGTTTATTGCTATTAAAATAATCCTCCAGAATTGGAAAGATTTCTCGAAGCTAGAATTTAATCACTGGTGGAACTCTATTTGTTTACACATTAAATATGAACGCTACATTGCGGAAAAACATAATTCCACTTCTTCCTATACCAAAACTTGGGCTCTGATACAAGAATTTTGTGATTCTAGACTTTGATATATGTTTTATACAGCTTCATTTGCTTCTTGACTTTTTGTCTCCCATAGACTCACTTCTTGAATTGACTCCTGCTTTATATATGGCTGGTTTAGTATTCATGTCTGTATATATATTTAGGTGTATTTGTTTTATTTTCTCTATTAGACTACTATGTATTGCATTTGATGCACTTTCTCATACTAAGCTTGGGCTTACTCTCATGCTTTTTGTTTTGAAGCATTGCTTTTGTATATCATATTTGTTATTTTTTCTGAAAATTCAATAAAAGTTATTGAACTAAAAAAAATAATAAATAAAACAGTTCCTTGATCATACGTCTCTTTAGCTATAAATTACAATATTATTATTATTAAGACTTAGCCAAAAGGAAAGATTTATAAACTATAAAGAGTTTTACCTCACGCAAAATTGTCATTTCTTTAATAAGACATTATTTTTTCTGAGGCCCTCCAAGTACCTACAAATCCAAAATGTGGCTCTGCAAAGGGTTTGAGTTTGAGACCACTGATCTAAAGGCATTAGAGTCTGGAATGAATGAATGAATATTATTGTGGAATTCAGTTCTCAGAGGGATTCTTTGTTATCATGTAAGCATGTAGACAATTGTATTAAGTTTAGTTTATATTTCTATACTATTTTGTAACCTGCTTTTATACCCTATTGGGTGAAAAAGGAAACTATACATTTTAAAATTAATTTAATTATATGTAAAATCTAAGCGGTCCTTTTACTGAAGTGTGTTAAGCAGTTCATGTGTAAATTAGCCTATGCTGTCACTACACTAGCACACCAGTGTTTGTTGGTATAGTTTGTCATTTGAAATAAAGCATTTGAACTTTTAATTCCTGTGTCCAGGAACTGGCTCCAACTGGTGTGCTTTGTGGACATCACTACACTAGCGCCATAACAGCTACTTCGGTGTCATGGCAGCATATACTAATTTACAGATTAACTGTAGGCTCTGCTAGGGGATCAAAACTCAGCAGGTTATGAGCAGAGAACAAACTATGGAATGTACACTGCAGTAAGGGAATGGAGCATCTTTTGTATGAGGAAAGGCTAAAGAGGTTAGGGCTCCTCAGCTTGGGAAAAAGCAGGCTGAGGAGAGAGATGAATGAGGTCTACAAACTCCTGAGTGATATAGAACAGGTAAAAGTGAATCGATTTTTCACTTTTCAAAAATTGCAAAGACTAAGTTGCATTCAATAAAATGATATGGAAATAATAACAGAATATATCTGGTTGAGGATAGATCCAGATTGAGATATTAATTCTATTTGTTTTTAGTGGCTTTTTTTTTTTTTTTTTTAAAGACTGGATGATTGTATGTGTGTTGATTTTGACGTACCTTTCTTTTTAGTGATTTGTTTTAAGTAATTATGTTCACCCCTTAGGTCCTTAAATTGGTAAAGGCGGTATATCAAATCAATAAATAATAATAAATATGTTTTAAACCAATAGGCAGAAATAATTTTTCTCTCAAAGAACAGTTAAGCTCTGGAACTCATTACCAGAGGATGTGGTAACTGCAGTTAGCATTACTGGGTTTAAAAAAAGCTTTGGACAGGTTCCTGGAGGAAAAGTCCAAAGCCTGCTATTGAGACAGACATGAGGGAAGTTGCTGCTTGCCCTGTGATCAGTAGCACGGAATGTTGTTATTTGGATTTCTGCCAGATACTTGTGACTTGGATTGACCACTATGGAAACAGGATACTGGGCTAGATGGACCATAAGTCTGACCCAGTATGGCTATTCCTATGTCCTTATGTCCCTTTATTTTTTTTTATCAATCATCAATGACTCACTGGCAAGACTATCAGTATATGGGTGCAGATACAATGCTGTTTGTTTTCTTTACTAGTATGGTACAAATTTTCACTTTAAATATCAAGACGTGAATCTTCTACTTCTACTACTTATCACTGTACATTTTGACATTTATAGACAGTCCCTGCTCAGAAGAGCTTACAATCTACTTGGACAGACAGACATGACATAGGGTTGGGGATGCAGAACCCAAGGTGAGAGGAGATAGGAGTCGTAAGCATGATCCAAAGTTTTTCAGTATCTTAAAAGTATTAGGGCTCCATTTACTAAGCTGTGCTAGCGGTTTTTAGCCCCGCACACTAGACACTAATGCCTCCATAGAGCTGGCATTAGTTATTCTGTGTAGCACGGGGGGTTAGTGTGTGCTTATCTTCAGCGCGCGCTAAAAACGCTACTGCAGCTTAGTAAAAGGAGCCCTTAGTTCTTCAGAATCTTAAAAGAGAGTTTGGAGACATATAACATAAGAATAGCCTTACTGGGGCAGACCAATGGTACATCTAGCCCAATAGCCCATCCTCATGGAGGCCAATCCAGGTCATTAATACCTGGCCAAAGCCACCAAAAGTAGCAACATTCCATGCTACTGATCCAGGGCAAGCAGTGGCTTCCCTCAAGTCCCTCCAGGAAATTGTCCAAACCATGCTTAAAACCAGCTACATTAGCCGCTCTTACTACAACCTCTGGCAACGCGTTCCAGAACTCAACTATTCTCTGAGTGAAAAAATATTTCTTCTTATTGAATTTCAAAATATTTCCATGTAACTTTATCGAGTGTTCCCTAGTCTTTGTATTTTTTAAGTTTAGTAATGCTTCGAAGGGTCTGGTTTTTTTTCCTCTAGCTAAAAATAAAATTAATGGGGTGACCACTGTATTTAAATCCACTTTACAACCGTATATCTGTGCCCAACACTGTGATCTTGAAGGCAGATGGCTTACATGTGATGTCACAATTGTGATAATTAAATATGTGATTTGTAACATATATATATGCCAACAGCAGATTCTTCTGTTTTTTTTTACCATGCTATTTTTCAGCAGGTAGTTCCTTTTCTTGGCTCTAATATCATTTGGGGGGTTACTTTATCTCAAGATATACATAGCTCTTGATAGACAATGTACAGATGTAGAACATATCCTCTATTAAAAAGTATGATGGAGGATTTTGCGTTGGTGGATATATGATACTTATTGGACTTATTGCTCTTTTCTGTACCACATTCTTCCTATAGCAGGATCGATCTCTGAAGCCTCGGCATCCGATGTCCAGTTGGCCTTGATCAGACCTATTGTTGTATTGGACATTGCAGCCATCAACCTAGACTTCCACCTTTCTCAGTCTACTTGTCATATACCTGCTGGCACCTAAATGTGGACTTATTGGCTCAAGCCGACTTTTGAACCACTCAAGAATTCTTTGAGCAGAACTCAAATTTCATCCACCATCTTCCGGGAGGCCTATAAAACTTTTTTGCATGGTAAAACTATCAGCTATATTACTTGGGAAAACAAATCCAGAGCTAAGGATTAGATTATGAGCTCATAATAGATTATGAGATCAAAATTCCTACTTTAGAACAGGATTATATCCACTATGGGTTGGTTCACTCTGCTTTCTTATAGAAAGTGTACTACTGTGCTGAGGATACCAAACTGGGTCACTTTTTAGCTCAGCACTTGAAAACTAAGCATCAGACTTCGAGGACAGCTGGAATCCGTTCACTTGCTGGTCTGCTCTGCTCCTCCGATTCTGAGATAGCCCAACGGTTTGTGCAGTTTATACTTCATTGTATAACTCAGAAAGTGACAGCAACTTGAATCTCATTACACCTTCTTGGACCAGCTCCAGCATCTGGTTCTGTAGGATTGTTAGAGATGGAATTTAGATACGTCTTTTATAGCTCAATCTCACATCAGAAAGAACAGCTCTCTTTCTGATATTTTTCTCTTGCTTGCGGTAATAGGCAAGGGTGCCCTCTTTCACTCCTGCTTTTTAACCTTGCTCTGGAACCCCTTCTGCTAACCTTTCAGCAAGAGGATGCTAGTCATGCCATTGGCCCAAGCTGGCAGCATATGCAGAGGATATCCTCCTGTTCTTATCTAATGTTAAGGACTCTCTGGTGGCAGTTGCTCAGTTGATCATACACGTCTCCAGATTCTGATTATAAGATAAACAGGACTAAATCATCATCATAATAATTTATTTTCTTATATGCCGCCCTACCAACAGTTCTGGGCGGTTCACAACAAGGAATAAAACTGAACAATTCAGCGAAGAGGATACAATTTCATAATAAAAAACAATACATCGTAAGCAATCAAATACAGCAGAGACTACTATATAATTTAAAATATTAAAAAGTCTAATGAAGAGAACAGGTGAATATATATATATATAAAAAAAAGGCCTACAGCAGTTTTCTTCTAAAAACAGATCAACTAGTAATTGAACCCATCAGAATTTAAAAAAACATCAATCTAATTTATCAAATAACTCACGTTTTTAAATCTTTCCTAAATGTAGTATAAGAATAAGTTTGCGCGATCAATGGATGTAACCAGGAATTAAACTTCCCGGCCTGGTACTCCAGTGTCCTGTCAAAAAAAGTTTTATAACGGCAGGATATCTCTAAATGACTTATTTACTCAGGCTGATACAGCAGCCTTTGATTTCAAATGGACTGTTGAAGGAAAGAAGTACCACAGAGTAGACTTGTCCCGAGTCTTTCTACTTATCAAACAACATGACATGGCGAGATTTGTTACTTGCTGAGCTGCCACCACTTGGTTATTCAAGCATCTATCTTGATAGGGTCATTTGGACTTCATGAAGATGGTATTTGTTCCTCAGGTCAACTATGTCTTGAGCGTGTCACCTTTTTTGCTCTCCTTGGCACTTTATAAAAAGTGTGAATTTTTCCTTGTCTGCTTTCTTTGAAATGGCAAGCCTGCATGGCTCGCTTTCCCAGGAAAGCAAGGGTGGTTGGTGGAGTTAATTTTCTGGACATACATTTATCACATAGCCTTCCTACTGCACTATGGCCTCTGCTGGCTGGACACCTCCACTGACTTCTGTTTTTCTGCCAGTTTGGACCCAGTTGAGGTTGTAATTTTGTTCTGGAGTTCGCTTAAACACTCTTCAGCAACATTACGTTTTGTCTAGTGTATGTCATGTTTTGCGATTCACTGACAAATTACAACTTGTTTCTTGGCATATAAGCTCCTCTGCATCCATTTGGAAACATCCTAAATTAAAATAAACAAAGTATCTTTTTTTTTTAGAAAGATTGTATACAATGCGGATTTTGGAATGTCCATCAATTATTCTCCAGTAATAAGCTCTGTGATTTTGGATCTCTAAAAGCTTTGTATTTATTGTCTGACTCCAAGATTTTTCAATGGTATCAACTCCAGCATTATCTTTGTGGTCTGCAGAGTGACTACTGGCAGGCAATGCAGACTTCCTGAATTATCTTGAGTTAGTGGGATGACTGCGCACAGTTCAGTCCTTTGTTATAAAAGGATCTTTGGGATGGAGTGTATGGACGTCCCCTTGGGACACAGACAGCTTGGATAGAGGAGGCAGACGTTATGCCTTCTGATGATCGTTGGGATCATCTTTGGGGAAGAGTCTTTTGTCCTACTTTGGTTTCAGGTTTATTTAAAATTTGATTATATCGCTTATAATACTTCTAAGCGATGTATACTTTAAAATGGGGTACATTATTATAAAATAAGAATACATTATCAAACCATACATGGACCACCATGATACAACAGGGAAAGGGGTTGAACTATAATAGTTATATAGTAAAGAAAGCAGTCTAGGGAAGTACATAAAGGATTGACAGGAGGAATCTCTGATGTCTCCTGAGTTGTATACTTCTTTAAAAAGAAGTAACATTCTACTTGGACACATAGAAAATTGCATACAGCTGGCCTATATCACATGTCTCAATGTTGGCATTGTGATCATGCGCTTGGTTCACTGGACCATTTGATTCTGTAGTGTCCCCAAATATTCCCCTTCTGGTCACCCACATGGAAAGATATTTTTACTCTATTGCCAGTGATGATTATTGTTTTCCGCTCCTCTTTGAAAGCACTGCAGCTGTCCCCTGCCCATGGAAAATTGCTGGATATTTTGATTTCTCTTGCTTTACAACAGCTATTTAGTAGTTGGAAAGCTTCTAAGGACAATGACCTTGTTTTCTGGTGGAATACTGAATAGTTTTTGAATGGGTCTTAGCTTCTATTTAGTTTTCCTTGACATGTTCCCATCTGCTATTGTCCTTGCCCAGTAATTTTGCTGATGACATTGTGATTATTTGGACTTTTATATTACTTGCTGAAGACAGATAAGTACATTTCTTACTTCTTGTTTTATTGTTGCAGGTGATTGGTCATTGTTTTCTGTATGTTTTTCAAAAATTTCAATATACTGTAGAGATTGAATGAGAAAAAAAGAACAGAGGGTCATAGATTTAATATACTACCTCTCTATAGTACAACCAAAGCAGTTTACATATTACATACAGGTAAAGGCCAACCAAATCCAAAATCTGCCATTTGATTTAGGATAGAAACCAAACCCAAAAGTATGGCCCTATCCCCCCATCTGCAAGCCTTCCCCCCAAGCCAGAGTTTACACAATAGAAAATCCAAGGTCAACACCAACTTCATCCTCCCCTGCTTCATAGGCCTTCCCCGGGCTTACCTTTCAAAAGCCCTGATGGGTCTAGTGTCCTAAGGAGCATCCTAAGATGCTCCTCCCTTACTGGATGTGCTGTGAAAATGGCAGCTGTGATTTCTCGCAGTAGCGTCATGACACTGCTGTCAGAAGTCAAAGCTACTATTTTGGAATTGGGAATGGTATGAGCAAAATGGCAGTCACAACTTCCCAAAGTAGTATCACGAGGCTTCCACAGGAAGTTGCATAACATAACATTAGACTTCTAGACCACATAACCAACAAAAGTTCTATGTGGTTTACAAAATATTATCAAAAAGATACAATAGAATATATAGGATCAGGATGTAATGGAGGAGATCCAAGATGGTTGTGGACAATGGACAGTGAGAGAGACGCTCTCAGGATACTGTGTTTCTTAATTTGCTTAACTTCGCAGAGATGCCGAAGAGGAGAGGGAAAAGCGCTGCTGGAGCCTCGCGGTGCTTGGAGACTCCATCTCAGGCAACAATTGAGAATTTCCTGAGGCGTATGCAGTAGGAGCCCTTTGCATCTTGGAGTCGCCCGCTGGAGCCGCAAGCTATGAGTGAAGCCACTGCATCTTTCCCTGGACTAGAGTCCACGCTGAGCCCAGATGCCAGGACCCCGCCTCCACAGTCGCAGAGTTCCAGCTCTCTATGGGAGGACAGTCTTTCCGAAGTGGTGGACTTTATCTCCCGGGAGGCTATTTCGAGCTTGGCACTTGATGAGAGCTTGACTGCGGGGAAATCAACGGTGGAGAAAGAGGAGCAAGGTGTTCAGGAGGGAGCCATGACAGCTGAGCAGGAATCAAAGTCTGCAAGTATATTTACAATTTCTAAACCCACTAAAGTTACTCTGGGACTTAGTAATGACTTTGGGTCAGACTTTGTCACCCCAAATTAAATATTTAGAACAGAAGTGCCAGGAACAAAAGGAGGACATAAAAATCTTGAAGCAAGATAATATCGTAATAAATACAAAAGTAGAAATTGAAAAAGATCTTTTGGAAGTTAATAAGATTCAGTTCACCACGATTAGAAATAATTTGAACCTGAGAAGGAAGATGGAAATTTTAGAGAATAATAGTCGATTAAATAATCTTTGAATTTTCCCAAAATATCCTCAATCTCAGCTAAAGAAATGTTAAAAAAATTTTCATAATATATTTGATATTTTAGAATACATTTTCCTCCTTTTTCAAAAATCTATTATCTTCCAATTAAAAATCAAGAGGGGCAACAACAAAATTAGGAGCAACAGATGGATTTAACAATTATGTTGGATACATCACTGAAAGAATTAATTAGACCAGCTACTTTGTTGGTCACAGTAGTATTGTTATCTGATAAAAATTGGATATTAAAATTATTCTTCAAGAATAGATATAAGGAATTTCTGGGTCAAAAAATCCAAATGTTTCCAGATGTGACAAAAGAAACCCAGAGACGTAGTAAACAATTTATGCTGTTAAAGCCAGGGGTAATTGCAATGGGTGCAATTTTTCTTCTATGATATCCATGTAAATGTCTCAAAAATATGTCTTGTAATTATATATTCTTTGAACCCTCCCAGCTGTCAGGATTTCTAACCATGAAACGTCTTGAGGGGGAAAAAGTAACAACAATAGCTTAAAATAAGAAAATGCTCCTGTAATCACTAACAGTTGACCGCTTATCTTCTAAATAGGATGTGTTATTTCCTTATTTTCCTCATTGAATTTTCACTTATTAGAATCTTGGATTTCTTTAATATGGGACTTTAAATATTGATTAAGTTAATAACTTTACTTTCTTTAATTTAATTTCTTTCGATGTGAAATGTATATCTTATTCATTTCTGTACAAGTGTATTTTTTTGTTAAAGTGTTAAAAAATAAATAAACAATAATATATAAAAGAAAATATAGGATCAGAAACTTTTAAAAAAGAAAGTTTTCAATTATGTACTAAATTATTCGTAAAATATTTTGAAAAGAGAAAAGTTTCCAGTTATTTTCTAAATTGTTCATAAGAGAAAAATGTATGTATTAAATTTGTCATAATGTGCTGCTTGATAGGCCAGCATATGGTCAAAATATTTCTTACTTTTACATCCTTTAACGGATGGAAAAATGAACAGAGCATGTGACTTTCTACTACTCTTGTAAGGTGCTATAAGAAATATATCAGCTAGATATGATGGAGCTCGTGCCTCCACTGGGAGCTATCATTATCACAATGCAGCCAGCATGCCTTGAAGAGACCACTAGACAACCAGGGCTATTGAAAGGTAGGGTCTGGGGAGGTCCTACAGAGGAGGGGTGGAGTTGATGGGTGGCACTGGGAGGGAATGAATTTTCTGTCAAGGAGAAATAGGCTAAAGTTTCTGTTTCCGCTGAAAATGTACAGGCAGTTTTGACTGAAACCCAAAGCAAGATTTTGGGTAATTTTGGTATTGAATCTGAAACCACAACTGAAATTCATTCAGCCTCCGCATATAGGTGTTTTCTCTGTTTTTATACATGGGGCAATGGAAAATGAGGTAACATGCGCTTAGGCAATCTGTTTGGGGAGATTAAAGTGAACAGGACTAGGCTGGGGCTAGGCAGAACAGAGAAAATAAAAATTCTTGGGGTGAGGGCAATACCTATGTCTACAGGAAAGGGACAGGGGTACAACACAGCAAGAAAGGAATCCCTTACTGTTAGCTCTGGTACAGCTGCACCAGGTATCTTCACCCTCCCTCCCCCCCCTTCCCCCCCAAACCTCTGAATACACTCCAGGAATTACTTGCCAAAAAAAAAAAAAAATCAAAATACCGTACTGCATCAAAGCAGTACAATATATTAAATAGAACATTATTGCAGTATTCTGGAAATATATGCAGGCACTTTAGCACTTGGCTCTCAGTCAGCCCTAGTATCACAGTCTACTATCTTCCAGTTGGTGTTCAGAAACATTGTAAAGGAAATTCCATCGTTAATGGCAACCATAAAATGATTTATCAGTTTAGGGGAATAGATTGCGAAATGGTCACCAAGCATCAGATTTGCTGCACTGCTTGTCTGTTGCTGCTCCCATCTAGCATTGTCCCTGTCTCTCTTTCCCACATAGCATTACCCCTGTCTCCCTTGCTCTTTACCCCACCTGGCATCCTCCCTGTCTCTCTCTCCTTCACCAACAGTGGATCTATTTCTCTTCCTATCCCCAGGGCACTGCTTCTTTATATCTCCCTCCATACCATTTTTCCTTTCTCTCTGGCCCTAGAGTACTGCTCCTTTCTTGCTCCCTGCCCCTGGTAAGTGCTCCTGTTTCTCTCCCTGCAACCCCCCCCCCCCCCATAGTCTCCCTTCCCAAGTCCCTCAGTAAACATAAAGTCATTCATGTTCCCTCCCGCCCTCCTATTACCATCTCTGCTGCCCGTAGAGGTAATTATGGAGCAAAACCATGGCCCCACACAGCTTTGCTCTATAATTACCATTGCAGACAGCAGAGATGGTAAGAGTGCAGGAGGGAACAAGGATATCTGCATGCTGGCTGGCGAACTTGGTGAAGGGAGAGAGGCAGCAGTCAGGGAAGATCACAGTTTGGGCTGGGGAGGCTAAGCCTTCCCAAGCTTCTTACACCGGGTGCCCAGGCCAATTAAAGACCTAAGCGGTGAACATAATTACTAAAAACAAACCACAAAAAAAGTCCATGGGTCACAAGGAACTAGTTCTGGTTCTCAGCTCATTAAGTTCTCCATGCCCCATTTTTGTGTGGAGAAATGTGTAGACCACATAATAGATAAAACTTTGTAGAGAAACTATAGACATCCTCTATTTACTTTCCATGAATCTGCTGAAATTTCAAATGGTGTTTATACAACCATTGAATTCAATCTTTTCCTTACAAATCTGGATTTACCTCTAATGTTTAGTATTGTGCCTTTGACAGTGGCTCTGCCTGTCATACAAATGTGATGAAGTACACAACAAGCCTGATATAATTTAGCATTTTGAATTTCTAAGAAATGAGAGAGAGAGAAAAAAAAATCCTGGTTGTATTTCACCTGATCAGGATCCTATTTCCTAAATTGTGAGGCCCATAATCCTATTTAGTCCACATCAGTGGAGGTTAAAGTCTTGATAGATTTTCTTTTTTTCTTTCCAAACTGTTGGCTGCTTCTAGACAATGGAAGGCAACAAAATTAGCATTGCTCAGTCCTCTATTTCCTGGTATATTTTCTACTTCTTGGAAGCTATGTTACCCTTATTCTGCCACAAACCTACTTTTATCTGTACCTGTAGTGAAAGTTTAAGCAGTGCAATAGGAGTCCACACCTTCAAAAAGATATAAAAAGGATGGAATTGGTCCAGAGGAAGGCTACTAAAATGGTGTGTGGTCTTCGTCATAAAGCATATGGGGGACAGACTTAAAGATCTCAGTCTGTATACATTGGAGGAAAGGCAGGAGAGGGGAGATATGATAGATGTTTAAATACTTACGTAGTATAAATATGCATGAGTCGAGTCTCTTTCATTTGAAAGGAAACTCTGCAATGAGGGGACATAGGATGAAGTTAAGAGGTGATATGCTCTGGAGCAATCTAAGGAAATTTTTTTTTTTTTAACAGAAAGTGTGGTAGACGTGTTGAACAGTCTCCCAGAAGAGATGGTGGAGACAGAGACTATGTCTGAATTTAAGAAAGCCTGGGACAGGCACATGGAATCTCTCAAAGAGAGGAGAAGATAATGGTTACTGCGGATGGGCAGACTGGATGGGCCATTTGGCCTTTATCTGCCATCATGTTTCTATGAGTCTGATTGTTTATCATTAATTAAATCATATATACCACCTTTTTTACCTGTAGTCAAGTCAAGGCAGTTTACAGTAAAAATATAAAAGTAATAGAAGTAGAACTCCATATAAAAAATGATAGTATTATCCTTAACATGAGATACAGCAGCAGATTGCATTGCTTTCCCCAATTTCTTTCCCATAACTGCCAATTGAGAATCATGCTCAGCCACTTTATTTGTTATTTCTGATGAAAATTGACAAAGTTGAACTACTGTGCCTTGTAATGAGTTCTCAATTCTATTTACTACAGTCCAGACATCTTGTAATGTAATTGATTTATTGCCCAACTCAGGCCTAGAAATAGGGCCGGTAGGCATTGAAACAGGAGACACCATAAAAGATTGTTCCTCCTTCGATATAATTTTAGAGTCTAGTTCAGAAGGTAATGGAGAGGCTGAATCCGAACCAGATATGGAGACGGAATCAGCCTTCTCCAATAATAAAGTAAGAGGCTGAGGTGGAGGCGTGGGCTCGCCGGATGAGATAGAAGCAGAGAGGGACCGAAGTTCAAGCCTACCTTCAGTGGGTGTTACAGTTGAAACGGAAAGATGACGATCCATTGGTCCAATCACATTCACAGAAGAAGATATAATCTTGGCTTTCCGTTTTCACATAGTTGCCCTTAGTGCTTCCCGCTCCTCCCGGCTCCGAAGGGGCTCCAAAGGGGCGTGTCCTGCCCCTTTGGCCACGCTCCTTCGGTCACACAGCCTCGGGCACGCGTCTGCGGGCCGCGTTCCGCGGCTCACTCAGGATTTTATTGCTGGGTTAGAGGACCTCCTCTCCAAGTCGGCAAATGCCGGGTGGTGGCTGCAGGGGTGCCTGACTGAGAGAATTGCCAGCAAGCTCAGTCAGCCCTCTTTCTCCGCGGCTCACTCAGGATTTTATTGCTAGGTTAGAGGACCTCCTCTCCAAGTCGGCAAATGCCGGGTGGTGGCTGCAGGGCTGACTGAGAGAATTGCCAGCAAGCTCAGTCAGCCCTCTACTACAACTCCAGTTGGAAAAAATGGAAAACGCTATGAGATCTAGGAACCTCAGATTTCTGAATTTTCCTGTATCTCATTTTCTCTCTCCTTTGGAACTTTTAAAAATGTGTTTTAAAGAGGTACTTTCTTATACCGGTTTAGAAAAGTTTTCTCCAGATAATCTCTATTATTTACCTAATAGTACCAAAAATGTATCAGAAGAAGGGGGGAGAAGATCAAATAGTGTCATCTGATAGTTTAAATATTTCCCAATATTTAGAATCATCAAAAGACTATATAGCCAAGAGAGCAACATTATTAGTCACTTTTATGACTGAATTAAAAAAACAAGATATACTTAAACTTTATTTTTTGAACAAAAATGCCTTGTTTTGTGGTCAACAGATAAACATTTTTCCAGATGTCTCAAGACAAACTCAATACAGGAGGAAGCAATTCCTGCAGCTCAAGGGGAAAACCTTGGCTGTGGGTGCTTCTTTTTGTTCTTAAATTTCCCTGTAAATGTTTAGTGACTTATCAGAATATTAGATATATATTTTTAGATTCAGTTCATTTAGAAAATTTTCTTTTAGATAAACCTAAGTTGGATTTATTGCCTGTTACTAGTGCAGAAGCTGAGAAGGAATGAAATGAAATGAAAATTATCTGCCTGACTGTAGAGTTATTAGATAACTGATGTTTTAGTTTTTTCTTATGTTTTTGAATTTAAAGTCAGCGATAAGATTAGCCAGCCAGCCCTCAATAATGTGGACTTGAGTATTAATATTTTAATTTGAAGTATTTTTTGTATGCTCTGTAAATTGCTTGATTTTGTTATGTTGTAATAATTAATAAATTTATTTTAAAAAAAATAAATGATAGTTTTAGTCAATTAAACAAGATGACTATCGTATACTCATATGGGCTTCGGTCCTAATTCTATAAAGTCCTCTTAAAGTTAGGCACTGATAGCACCAATTCTATGAAAATAGGTGCCCATTATAGAGTCACGCTCAGCGCCCTAACATTTATGTGTCCCCAATTTATGACAGGGTTTATATGCCTAAAGTTAGGCTCTGATATCAGAGCCTAAGGGCACCTGATTCACAAAGAAGTGCCTAACTCAAAAACACGCCCATTATCCGCCCCATAACCACACCAGCTTTTAGTGTAAGCACTTTGGGCTAAGCGCCTACATTTTATAGAATCAATTTTTGAGTTAGATGTTTAACTTTCAATTAATGCCAATTGTGAGGTGTTGAGTGCCACTATCAACACTGATTAAGCCTATTGCTCAATTAAAGTAGGTGCCGATATCAGTGCCTAATTTAAGGCGGACTTTATAGAATCAGGGCCTTGGTGCTTTCCAGATCCCAGAAAGTATTATGAATATCTGTAGGGTCTCAAAATGCAAGTATGTTATGACTAATGGATGTTGATATCTAATGTATCAGGCAAGGATTATGGGTTCTGCGAATTTCTGTATATGTTAAAGCAATGTGGGCTATAAAATTACAGGTATAGACAGACATAAGTATATTTTCCAGTTGTGCCCTCTTATCTATTCTTGAGCTGAGTAAACTGAGCGACAAGTATACTGGAACAAATTTTCTATAATAAATATGCTCTTTTGGGGAAAATATAATGCTAATATGTCTTTTTTTCTTACCAAGTCAAAATAAAAGCATGATAAATGAGATCCCAGCCAGTATAATAATGACACAATAAAGTATCTTAATATGAAAATGGGTATGTAAATGCAGAATACTGAGCTACTTAACAACCCATGTAGTATTTACAGGTTTAATAAAGTTCAATAAATATTACATTGATTTTAATATAGATTGTGGTTTACAGCCTAGAGGGTGTTATTATTTCAGGATGTCCAGAAGGTACAAGAGGCTACGCCTCAAATATTTATCTTTTGAGCCAATATGCAGGTGCAGACATACTTCGACTGCTGATCTTCACATACCATGGAAATTTTTAAAAAAATAGAATTCAAGAGCCTGTATTTTATTTTCACATGTAGAAGGACCCAGTGATGTCCCCCCCCCCCCCCCCAATCAGGAAAACATGGTCAAATTTTATCTTCTAAATATCAGTTGAGCTGCTGTGTTTTGAACAAGTTGGAATTTCCTCAAAACACCCATGGTTATACCACCATAAAGGGAGTTACAATGGTCAAGTTGCGATAAAATTGTAAACTGAACTAAGAAATAAAAATGGATAACTTTGCATATAAGTTGAACAGACAATGGGAAAAGACTTTAAGCCAGAGAATGTGGTGAAATCAGTAAGCTTAGTGGGGTTTAAAAAAGGTTTAGATAATTTCCTAAAAGAGAAGTCTATAGACCATTTTTTTTTTAAATTCTTTATTCATTTTCAAATTTACAATAAGTGTAACAATATATCCAAACAAATTAACAATAAATAGAACACTTAATAATCATTACATTACATAACTGGCTTATATTCCGCCTGTACCTTTCAGTTCTAAGCGGATTACATCAGAACGATAACTGGACATTTCCAGGAAGAGAAATACAAATTACAATTAAGGCGTAAGGTCTAAAGCAATTTTGATGAGTAGATTCTAAGAGGGGGAGAGAGGGGAAAAGGAAGGGATTAGGACGTTTGGGTGAATTTCTTGAATAGTAGGGTCTTGATTTCTTTGCGGAAAGCCTTGAGGTCAGTTGATGCTGTCAGTAGGTTGGTGATGGAGGGGTCCAATTTAGCTGCATGTGTTGCAAGTAAGTTGTCATACATCTTTTTGCGTTTAGTTCCTTTAAAAGGGGGGAAGGAGAAAGGGGATTGGGTTCTCCTCTGTCTGGTTGAGAGGTTCCTGTTTAGACGGTTGTTTAGGTGGGTGGGTGCCGTTCCGTTTAAGGTTTTGAATAAAATACAGTATAGTTTGAATTGGATGCGGGCTTGTATTGGAAGCCAGTGTGAGTCTAGGAAGGCGTTGGTGATGTGGTCAAATTTTCCAAGGGAATAGATCATTCTGAGGGCAGTGTTCTGCACGGTCTGTAGTTGTTTTATTAGGTAGGTAGGACAAGAAAGGTAGAGGATATTGCAGTAATCCAATAGACTTAGGACTAGGTATTGAACTATGAGTCTGAATTGTTCTTTTTCAAAGAATTTTCTGATTTTGCGAAGGTTGCGCATGGTGAAGAAAGCTTTTTGTGTGATTTTGTTGATTTGCACCTGAAGAGTGCAACCTCTGTCTACTGTTACTCCAAGGAGTTTGAGAGTGGGTTGTAGGGGATATTTGGTGGTTTTTATTTCTAGCTCAGTTATAGAAGGGGTTTTGTCCTTTTCAAGCAGTAGAAATTTAGTTTTATCTGGGTTGAGCTTCAGTTTATGTTCTGTCATCCTTTTTTCCACTGCTTCTAGAGTTTTTTCCAGGGTGCCTGATTTGGTGGGGTCTTGTGTGTCGAAGGGGAGGAGGAGTATGGTGATATCGTCTGCATAGCTGAATGAAGTTACTTTGAGTTTGTCTAACAGGGTACCGAGGGAGGAAATGTAAAGATTGAAGAGCATGGGTGACAGTGGGGAACCTTGGGGTACTCCGCAGGGGGTGGTCCAAGGCTCCGATATAAGATCCTTTGTTTTTACTCTGTATGTTCTTGTTTTAAGGAATCCTTGAAACCAGTTGTATACTTCGCCTGAGATCCCTATTGCTTCTAATATCTGAAGAAGTATGGTGTGGTCGACCAGGTCGAATGCGGCAGAGAGGTCGAGTTGAATTATCAGCATCCTTCTTCCTTTGCTAAGGTGCTGTCTGGCTATATCTAGAAGGGAAGCTAGCAGTGTCTCGGTGCTGTGGTTAGATCTGAACCACGATTGAGTTGGGTGGAGTAGGTTGTGGTCTTCAAGGTAGTTGGTGAGGTATTTGGCAACCAGACCTTCTATTAGTTTAACATATAATGGAATTGAGGCGATGGGTCTGTAGTTGGAGGGGGTGTCTATTGGTCCTTTGGGATCTTTCAGTATTGGGGTGATTATGATTTCCCCTAGGTCTTGTGGGAAATGGCCTTCCGTGAGAGTTGTTTGGATCCATTGCAAGAGGCAAGCTCTAAATTTGGGGGATGCGTTTGTCAGTAGATATGACGGGCAGTTGTTCAGGTCGCATGACGCTCGACTGTATTTTCTGTAGAGTCTGTTCATGTCCAGCCATTGCACCTTTGTAAAGTTGGACCAGTGCCTGTCAGCTGCAGTGGCTTCATCTGTTGTAGGGTTTATTATGATCTCGTCTAGAAGGGACGGTGAGTTGTTGAAGGAGGCTCTAATATTGGCGATCTTATTCTTGAAATTCTGCCGCTAGTTGGGTGGCCATTGGAGGGTGGATTCCTTGAGTGGTTAGGAATGGTTGAGTGTCGGTGAGGTTCTTCACAAGTTGGAAGAGTTTCTTTGTTTCTAAGGATTCTGTGCCTATTAGTTTGGAGTAATAAGCTCTTCGTTTTTCCTTAAGTTTGATCTTGTATTGTTTTATTAGGTTTCTCCAAGCTACTTTGGTTGGTTCTTGGTTCTTTTTTTGCCATGCTCTTTCGAGTTGTCTGCAGTGTCTCTTTAGTTGAAGAATGGTACAAATAATAAGCTCTTATCTCCCACTCTTCCCACCCTTTCTTATCATATAATCAATACCTTATACAATATGTAACAATAAATTTACCCTCCCCTCCCCACCTCACAATCAAACTTGTAAATTTAAGGGAAAAAAATAAATAAATAAAATGTCATCTAATCGGTACAATACTTTGTAAATGGCTCCCACACATCCTGAAATTTCCTGTAAAAACCATGCTGTATTGCAATAAATCTTTCCATTTTATAAACATGACAAAAGGAATTCCACCAGAAATTATAATTTAATCTGCTCCAATTTTTCCAATTATACGTAATTTGTTGAATGGCAACCCCAGTCATCATAAGTAATAATTTATTATTTGTAGAAATCTGACTTTTTGCTCTCATTGCCATACCAAATAGCATAGTATCATATGATAATGCCACTGGGTTATCTAATAAACAATTAATTTGGTCCCAAATTGATTTCCAGAAATTCATAATAAATGGACAATAGAATAATAAATGATCTAAAGTCCCAGCTTCGAGATGACATTTATTAGACTTAGAGCTATCCAATTATTGTAATCGAACAGGTGTCCATAATTCTCTATGTAACAGAAAAAGCGAAGTTTGTCTCATAGATGCTGACACTGTACATCTCATCCTCCAAGTCCAAATTCGTGGCCATTGAGACGCAGTAATTTGGTGCTTAATCTCAATACTCCAAATGTCTCTCAGACCAGTGTTTAGTTTCTTTTTAATAAATCCAGTCAGCAATTTATACCACTGGGCGGCCTGGTGACCCAAAAAGTCCGCCTGAAAGCATAAGAACTCCATACTAAAATGATTACTAAGGTTTTTCAATTCAGGGAACCCCGCCTGAATGGCTTGCTTCAGTTGCAACCATCTAAAACATTCTGATTTATTAAGACCATATTTATGTTGCAACTGTGAAAATTCAAGCATTTTACCATTAGAGATAACATCATCTATGTTTCCCTACAAATCAGCATTCACTTTCTCATATTTATAAATTAGACATAAAAATTTTTAAATTAATATGGGGCCCACTGATGTCATTTGTAGATCTATTATAGTTTTGAATTTGTTGTTATATCAATTGCACATCCAGAGGGGATGGGTGGGGTGGGTGGGAAGGATTGGGTGGGGGTTTGCACAATTAAATATTTGCATATTTGGAAGCGTATTAATTTACTTTATCAATAACTTTATATATAATAATTTTTACGGGGGAAATATGTTGATCTCATTATATATTGTAAAGACTTTAGGTGATGTGTAAAGTGTAAAATGTATTCTTTTCCTTGTATTCACTTAATGAAAGTATTAAAAATGAATAAAGAGTATAAAAAAAAAAAAAAAAAAAAAAGAGATAACATAAGAACATAAGAAGTTGCCTCCGCTGAGGCAGACCAGAGGTCCATCTCGCCCAGCGGTCCGCTCCCGCGGCGGCACATCAGGCCCATTGCCTGAGCAATGGTCCCAGACTATCTCTATAACCTACCGCTACTCCTATCTGTACCCCTCAATTCCTTTATCCTCTAGGAACCTATCCAAACCTTCTTTGAAGCCTTGTAACGTGCTCCGGCCTATCACAGCATCCGGAAGCGCGTTCCATGTGTCCACCACCCTCTGGGTGAAAAAGAACTTTCTGGCATTTGTTTTAAACCTGTCCCCTTTTAATTTCTCCGAGTGCCCTCTTGTACTTGTGGTTCCCCATAATCTGAAAAATCTGTCCCTGTCTACATTTTCTATACCCTTCAGGATCTTGAAGGTTTCTATCATGTCTCCTCTAAGTCTCCGCTTTTCCAGGGAGAACAGCCCCAGCTTTTTCAGTCTGTCAGTATATGAGAGGTTTTCCATACCCCTTATCAGTTTAGTTGCTCTTCTCTGGACTCCCTCAAGTACCGCCATGTCCTTCTTGAGGTACGGCGACCAGTACTGGACACAGTACTCCAGATGCGGTCGCACCATTGCACGATACAGTGGCAGGATGACCTCCTTTGTCCTGGTCGTGATACCCTTCTTAATGATACCCAACATTTTGTTTGCTTTTCTTGAGGCTGTGGCGCACTGTGCCGACGCCTTCAAAGATGTATCTATCATCACTCCCAGGTCTCTTTCAAGGTTACTTACCCCTAGCAGTGATCCTCCCATTTTGTAGCTGAACATCGGGTTCTTTTTCCCTACATGCATGACCTTGCATTTCCCTACGTTAAAGTTCATTTGCCATTTTTTGGCCCATTCTTCTAGCGTCGTTAGGTCCCTTTGGAGATCTTCGCAGTCTTCCGTGTTTTCAACCCTGCGATAGAGTTTGGTGTCATCCGCAAATTTAATAACTTCGCAATTTGTTCCCGCCTCCAGGTCATTAATAAATATATTGAACAGGAGCGGTCCCAGCACCGACCCCTGCGGAACTCCGCTCGTGACCCAATGCCAGTCTGAGTAATGGCCCTTTACTCCAACCCTCTGTTTCCTGTCTGCCAGCCAGTTTTTGATCCATCGGTGGACCTCCCCTTGCACCCCGTGTTTCCACAGCTTTTTAAGCAGTCTTTCGTGCGGTACCTTGTCGAAGGCTTTTTGAAAGTCAAGGTAAATGATGTCAATGGATTCCCCTTTATCCACCTGTCTGTTTACCCCCTCAAAGAAGTACAATAAGTTTGTGAGGCATGACCTACCCTTGCAGAAGCCGTGCTGGCTCGACTTTAGCTGTCCATTGTTTTCTAATAAACATATTCCTGCTATCATCCAATGCTTCCAGGTGAGCCTTTCTCCGCCAATTTGAATCTTGGATTTCAGCCATATAGATTGATTTGTAGATTTGTAGATTTGTGAATTGGAATTGTTGTTAAATTACTTACATAACGCAATGTTTTCCATGTATCAGCTAATATTCTATTATCTTTACTGTAACTAGGCATTTTGATACTGAGCACATAACAAAGGTGCAAAGGAGACATGAGTTGCCATTCAAGCCACAACCAATCTGAGAGTTTTTCCATGAGCTCTGGGAGGACCCAATACATACCTTGGCGCAAAATATAGGCTTGATGATACCTATAAAAAGTGGGAAAATTTACCCCTCCCTCTGAAATTGGCCTTTGTAAAGATACCAAGGCTACTTTGGGAGTTTTACCCAACCAAATAAATTTTATGAGAGTACTATTTAATTTTTTATAAAAGGACCCTTGAAAATAAACCGGCAACATACCCATCTGATAAACCACAGGCAAGATCATCATCTTAATAGTTTGGACTCTCCCCCACCATGAAAGATGTAAAGGATTCCATTGCTCACACATTTCTGTGACTTTCTGTAATAACGATTTTTCATTTATTTTTATTGTTTCTTCCATTGTATTTTTAATCCAAATGCCTAAATATTTTATTCCATCTTCCCTCCATAGAAAGGGAAATGAATCAAACAAACCTTTTGTACAATGGGCATTGAGTGGAAGAATTTCTGTTTTACTCCAATTTATCTTGTAACCTGAAAATTTTCCAAATTTCTCAATCATTTCAAGTAAGCAAGAAATGGTTGTCTCAGGATTTCTCAAATAGAGCAATATATCATCTGCGTAAGCCGAGACCTTATATTCCCGATCTCTACGAGGAATACCCTGAATCTCATCTGCTTGCTGAATAGCTAGTAACAGGGGTTCCAATACAAAATCAAAAAGCAGAGGAGATAAAGGACAGCCTTTGTCTAACCCCCCTTGCAATCTGAAGCCATCTGAGAAATTATTACTAATATACAATTTAGCAACAAGGGAGCTATTCTATGTTTGAATCATTTGTATAAATCCTGAACCAATACCAAACCATTCCAACGCTTGATACATGAAGGTCCATTCAACACGATCAAAGGCCTTCTCTGTATCAAGGGATACAGAAAAAGCTGGATCATTTAAGGCTTTTGATAAATTCAACATATGCAAGGCAAGCCTAGTGTTATTAGAAGAATGTCTTTGAGCAACGAATCCAGTTTGGTGCATCCCAATAATAAAAAGGAGAGCTTTAGCCAAACTCCTCTGCCAATTCCAGATTTTGTTCCTTTCATCTAGCTGCCCCCTATGCTTGGAATAAATTACCTGAGTTGTCTGCCAAGCCCCTTCCTTTACCTTGTTTAAAAGCAGACTAAAAACCCACGTTTTTGATATAGCCTTCAATCCATAACCCTACTCCCCACTGCCTAACAACCCAGCAAGCAGATTAACCGTTTCCCTTATCTGCATCCATGAGATCCTGCATATCTGTTTTGTCTATTTAGAGTGCAAGCTATTTCTAGCAGGGACTGTCTGTACAGCGCTGCATGCGTCTGGTAGCATTATAGAAATAATTAATAATAATAGTAGTAGTAATAGCCATCAAATCCAGTATTCTTTTTCCAGTAGTAGCCAATCCAGGTCACAAATACCTGGTAAAATCCCAAAAGAATAAAGCACATTTTATGTTTCTTATTCTAGAAATAGACAGTGGATTTTCTCAATTCCTTCTTAATAATGGCTTATGGACGATTCTTTTAGGAAATTATCCAAACCTTTTTTAAACCCTGCTAAGTTAACTGCTTTTTTTTTTTTTATCACATTCTCTAGCAATGAATTCCAGAGTTTAATTACACATTAAGTGAAGAAATATTTTCTCCAATATTTTTGGAAAGAGTATACATGTAATTCATGTCTACCCATTCTACTCCACTCAGTATTTTATATCCCACTCAGCCATCTCTTCTCCAAGAAGAGCCCTAGCCAATTTAGCCTTTCCTCAAAGGGAAGTTATTCCATCCCTTTTATAATTTTTGACACTGGCTGCATTGGAAAGGAAAAAGGGAGAAGATACTGGCTACAGGACTAGGGAAAGGAACAGGAGAGAGGATGTTCTCCTGCCATTCCACTGCCCCCATCCCCCATGCATCAAATTGGGTATAAGTAGTGACCTAAACTAAACTAAACTAAACCTTGGGTTTATATACCGCACCATCTCAGTAAATGCAGAGCTTGGCACGGTTTACAGGAATTAGGATGAGAGAGAACTCCAGTGGAGAGTTTAAGAGTTAGATGTAAAAGGGTGGGGAAGGTGGGAGAAGCCTAAGAGGGGGGAAAAGTTACAGTTTTGAGAATAGCCAGGTTTTAAGGTGTTTACGGAAAAGTTGGAGGGAGCTTGAGGATCGGAGTGGGGAGGTAAGGTTATTCCAGATCTCAATGATTCTAAAGGGGAGGGATGACCCAAGTTTGTCTGCATGAGAAATACCTTTTGTGGAAGGGAAGGATAGTTTAAGAGTTTGGGAGGATCTGGAGGAGGTAGGGGTTGGGGAGTTCCAGGATAGAGGGATAACGGCAGGAAGGATGCCATGTAGGATCTTGTAGGCTAGGCACGCACATTTGAAGTGGATCCTGGAGATTACTGGGAGCCAATGGAGCTTAGACAGGAGTGGCGAGACGTGATCAAATTTGCTTTTCGCAAAAATAAGCTTAGCCGCGGCATTCTGGATCCGCTGCAGTCTGTGGAGGCTTTTCTTGGTCAGGCTAAGGTAGATAGAATTGCAATAGTCTAATCTGGAGAGGATGATGGATTGTACTAGGACTGCGAAGTGTTTTTGGTGAAAATAGGGTCTGACTTTCCTTAGCATGTGAAGGCTGAAGAAGCATTTTTTACCAAGGATTGGAGATGGTCGTTGAAGGATAGGGAAGAGTCTAAGGTGACACCCAGAACTTTGCTTGAGAGCTCGAGCTGTAGTGAGGAGCCGGAGGACAATGGGATGGAGGAGGGTAGATGGTCTAATTGTGGGCCGAGCCAAAGGAGTTTTGTTTTGGACTCGTTCAGTTTCATTTGTACTGTGAATGCCCAGGATTGGAGGTTCGTTATGCATGAGGATATGTTCGTAGAGAGGTTAATGAGGTTCGAGTCAGTCTCAAGGAGGACGAGGATGTCATCGTCGTAAGTGTAAAGAGTTTCAAGGGGGGATAGTTGGAGTAGTTTCAGGGAGGACATGTAAATGTTAAAAAGGATTGGGGAGAGGGGTGAGCCTTGCGGGACACCACAAGTCGGGATCCAGGGGGAGGATGAGGTGTTGCTCATGTTAACCGTGTAAGAGCGGGAGCACAAGAATTTGGAGAACCAATCAAGAACTGTGGAGCTAATGCCTATCTCGGAGAGTTGGAAAATTAGAATGTCATGGTGGACAACGTCAAAAGCTGCGGAGAGGTCGAATTGTAGAAGAACAGCAAACTTGTTACGAGAGTGCAGTTGCTGAACCTTAGAGATTAGAGAGGCCAATAGGGATTCGGTGCAGAAGTTGGGTCTGAAGCCATATTGGTAAGGTAGGAGGATAGAGAATCTTTCTAAGTAGGAAGAGAGCTGGGTAGATATGATAGACTCAAGCAGCTTGGTGAGGAGAGGGATATTTGCTATTGGACGATAGCTGGATGGTATGGAGGGGTCCAGGTCAGTTTTTTTCAGTAGAGGGGTAAGTGCGATGTGCCCCATTTCAGTGGGACACATAACATTTTTATGTGTCCCATTTCAGTGGGACACATAACATTTTTTCTCTAGTTAAGGTTTAAAGTTAAGATACCACTTATACATAAGACTGACATACGCAATTATCTATAGTCCTTAGAAAAGAAGTACAATGTTGTTTTATGATTGTGAGTTAATAGAGCTCAAAAAACCCTTCTCAATTCACCAGGGAGTATAAATACAGTAAAATTGACTTAAATTCTCAAATGCTGCTTCTTTTTATTTATTAACCAGCTTTGTAGCTCTTTATTACTATAAAAATATCAGTTTCAGATAAAGGTTACATAAATCACTCTCTAAATTGTTTTCATTTTAAGCTTTTATTCAGTCTAGCTGAATATTGCTACCTAAGGTATTAATGTCTTTGCTAACATGTCACTGATAAAGTTTCTGCCATGGA
This sequence comes from Geotrypetes seraphini, assembly GCF_902459505.1. Taxonomy (NCBI): domain Eukaryota; kingdom Metazoa; phylum Chordata; class Amphibia; order Gymnophiona; family Dermophiidae; genus Geotrypetes; species Geotrypetes seraphini. The sequence goes on along the minus strand of NC_047084.1, from coordinate 186,007,014 downwards.
AAGAGGAGTCACAGCCGAGGTGTTAGACAATGTGACTACCTGCAAATCTCCTTTCTTGTCCCAGATTAAGTACAATAACTATACAGTCACTTCTCAAGCATGATCTAAACAGTTTAAGTAGACTTCCCAGGGTGGCTCATTTCCATCCAAATCAAACCCAGCAGAAGTGTAAATCTGTATTTGTAATGCCTGGTGGGATACGTAAAGCTTCTGCTATTTGAGAAGTATTCCAGTGTAAGTAATTTGCCTGGCTAGAAGATCTATAGTTTGCAGGTCAAATCTCAGGATAGTCTATGACCCAGAAATAAGAAATGTTCAAACTGCTGTATATTTATAGTGTTAACTGCAATTCTCTTGAATAATGATTCAAATGTGCCATTTCTCAACAATTGTGTTCTATATTACTTAGCACAAGAAAATATTTAATTTTTGAAGGAGCTTTGTTAATCAACATATCATTATTATTATTATTGTCATAGTTTGGATAATGCATACCAGATGTATGCAGCACTATACAAAGGAATATAAAAGATAATCTCTAGTCCCTAGACTTACAATTTATATGGTGATTCTCTTGTTCAGGTTCTTATTTCTGCCTTGGAAAGTAAGCTGATAATAAATACAGCGTTTTCACAAAAGGTTTATTTTAACGTTTTCAACATCAGACTCATCAATATGTTTTATTATTGTCAGTTAAATCCCATTTAAGTTTTAATTTTTTTTTTTTTTTTTTTATTGTAAATGATATATTAATTAATTTTTAAACAATTTGTACATCACCTAGAAATGTGAATAGGCGATAAATCAAGACATTTAATATACTTGGAAACTTGGATCAACCATAAATATGAATACCCCACTAGAAGGTTTAAATAGGTCCTTTTATGTCCAAGATAGAGGTCTGCAACCTTTCAAAACAGAAGAGTCATTGCATTTTTCTTCTTCCTTTTCCAAAATAGTTTAAAATTACTACTAGAATTGCCAGCTGGCTCTCGCTTTAGAAATCAACAGAGAAGAGCGACCAAGATAAATAGATTTAAGGGACTGAACAACTTGCATATGAGGAAAGGCTAAAGAGGTTAGGCTCTTCAGCTTAGAGAAGAGACTGCTGAGAGAAGATGATGGAGGTCTATAAAATCACGTGGCGTGGAACAGGTAAACATGAATCGATCAGCTGGTTTTTCTAAAAGTATAAAGACTAGAGAAAACATCATGAAGTTAGCTGTTGTTGTTGGATACCATCGATTCGTGTTCGAGTCCTAGTGACTTGATGAAATGCGGATCTAAAAAGAAATCGGTTTTCTTCTAGTTCGGATAGGTTCTCCTGCATCATCCCCATGGTTGTTTTCAACTTGTCCAGCCATCTAATTGCAGGTCACCCTCTTCGCCTGGTTTCTTCGATCTTCCCAAACAAGATGTCCTTCTCCAGTGATCTCTTCTGATGGTGTGACCAAAATAAGACAGTCATAACTTCATCTTTTGGGCTTTGACTGATATAGCTGGTTTGATCTTTTCCTGAAATGATTTGTTAGTTCTTCTGGTGGTCCACGGCGTGCCTAAAATTGTAACACTTGCCTTGTCAGAACAGCTGATGATTCCTTTGAACCTCTTTCTGGATGTAGCTGTTACAAACGATGGCTGCTCAATTTGTGTTGGGGTGAAAATAATGGACCATGTTGCTTCACTCTTAAGTTCTTTTCATTGGTTCCTAGTAGAATGTTGATCTCTTGCATACCAGGATGGCTGTTTTGCTCAGCCTTAATGGCACTTCTTCAGATACCTGATTAATTTCAATTGGGGATCCAGATTTAGATCACATATGATCAGTAGTGGCTCAAAGCATGTTACATTTAAGTACAAAATATTTCTCCCTATCACTGGAAGACTTATAATTTCAGTTTGTACCTCAGATGATGAAGGTTAACCTCCAGATTCCAATAAATGGTGGCTAGAGTTGTGCATGACCCTGAGATCTGCTGCAACCAATGAACTGCCCTGTTTCCAATCAGGTCAGTGGACCTACTATTTACAAAGATAACTGCAGACCTCACAGCATACCCTGAAGAAAACCATAGCATGATGGCTGAAGCATCGGCTTCTACCTGACAAGATGCAGCGCAACCCAGAAACCTGCAACAAACACGATGCCAGCTGCAGAAATCCTGATAACATACCTCTTATTTATTTAATTCAATTTCTATCCTGTTGTCCCCAAGTTGCTAAGAATGGGTTACAGGTTTAACACTATTCTCTCCTATCAACTGTTGACCATATTTAATAGTTTAAGAATCTTATTGTAAACCGCATTGAATCCTTGCTGAAACTTGCGGGATATAAGAAACTGTATTGTATGTTATGGGATTTCCCCCGGGCATTGCACACAACTTACATGCTATTAAGTAGAATGCTTTCCTGTTTCTGTAGGTGACCTCATCTGCCTGGGAGGGGGTGGGGCCCAGTGTGACGTGCATGCAATCTATGATGCCTATGACCGAGAGGAAGCAGCTATGGTATAAAATTCACCTATGGTGCTTTGTATGAATTGGAGGTGGTGGGGAAGATGATGTAGTCATGGATATGAGTGAGAAAGGCTTATAGGAACTGAGTGAGGCAGTTGGAGATGGTGGGCTGGGTGAGTCCTGTGTTGTCTGTTAGGAAAGACTAGAAGCTCCCGGTGCCTAGGAATGTGAGGAAAGCTGTAACCTTGAGGTGGACAGTGTAGCCCACTGTAGCCCAGGACAGGGCTCAATAGCACTCCCAGTGGTTACTAAAATAGCACACTGACGTGTGGCCCAAAATGGAGCCACCCTGCAGGACTGGACTCTCAACAGGAACCAAAAATCACACAGCACCACAATCAAAGTTCATGAAAAAAAGGATTTAACTTTACTCATTCCTTTCTTGAAAGTAAGTAGTTCATCATTATAACTTGTACACTTGTCAGTATTCTCCCACAGCAGCAAGAAACCAAAATATCAAAAGAAACAAGTGAAAGCAGTACAAAATAAAGTTCTAGGCTTGTTCTCAGCCTTAACTCAAACCTTGCTGCAGGTGAGGATTTAGCTCTCCCTAGAGCTAATACTGCTAGTGCCCAAGCAGGCAGTTTCAAAGGAAACACAAACACAGTTCAAGGCATTTGTTCAATAGCTCTAGTGCCCAAAGTTCTAATAAAGCCTCTGGCCAGTTCAGAGCACTGCCAGGAAAGGAGAATGTCAGGTTTTGCAAACGAAAGGCCTCAATACAGGCTTTCAAAATTCCCGCCCAGGATGATAGCAAAACCTCTCCCAAACAATACACACTCCCAGCTTATCAAAACAAAAATAGTCCCAAACAATCCAGAGCAAAAATCACCACTCACTATTTGCTGGTAGAGACCCAGTCTACCTGCATGGCTTCAGCAAAATCCGGAGCGTACTCTGACAGACTTTCCTCACACTCCATGGGCTGTTCTTCTGGAAAAAGCAGCTCCTCAGCTTGTCCAGCCTCTAACAGCTCCATGGGAATAGGCTGGTTGCTCCTGCTTGGCCCCGGGGACTCCCTAGGGAGAAAAGGCTTAAACCTCCTCCCTAGCTGGCTTCCCTGTCTGTTCTCAACTGCAGGTTTAAATACCTTGGGGCAACGCCCTACTCTAGTTGAGTCAGCAGAGTAGCTGGGACCTCTTGGGCTCCCCCGGTGGTGGCTCGGGGATGAATCACCCAATTCTTCATCAAATAAATCAGGCTCCCTCTGGTGGTCACAGGATAAACTATCAGTCTCAGGATTTACATGCACCTTCCTGATTCCACCTCGGGTTTTCATTTTTACTTTTTTTCCTGAAATAACAGGGACCCTGGCAGGCATCGTGTCTGCCTGGTCACAACAGGTATGGGGTTATTCCTGCATGTGCGTGCCTACAGGAGGGGTTTCAGCTGCTGAAAGAGATCCTGTATAGCTGTCCCATCAAATAAGTATCTATCTATAAACTGCTGATCTGTGAGGCCTAGGAAGCAGGAGAGAAGCCTGAGACTCTCATGTGAGGGGTATCTCCTGCGGGGCCCTCCATGATCTCTCTATTCCTCCCTTAGCAGAACTTCAGACACCACCAGTACATTAATTCACCAAAGCTCCTTCCTCTTGGAATTGCCGCTGGACTTGCAACACCTTGATGGAATCTCCTCTGCATTAAGTCTCTATATTCCACTCACAGCCATTTTGCAATTAAAGAACTTTTCTTCCAGCAAGGGACCATCATTTCCTCAAGCTATCCACACAACACCTCCATTACCAGAGTGAGTTACTTTCTTCCAGCATGATTAATCATTCAGCTTTTCTAGCAGTATTTTATCTTGTGGCACATTCCCCTTCTGTAAAGATCCCTAAATTTCCAGAGCTAAATTTATTGCATTGCCTACATAAAATTATAAATAAACTTGCTCTGATCAGTTCCTAGTTCTTCCTTAATGCTCTAAATATATATTCTTAAATATTACAGAGAGCTAAGTTATAAGTAGGTAGTGCCTTCCCCAAATTAACATCTATTTATATTTTCTTGTTATAATGTAAGACCTAATTCAGGTAAATGTCATAAAATGTACAAGGTTTCATTTTATTTATAAAAGACCTAACCAGTCAAGTATAAAACAACCTGTATCATAAATTGTGTTTTGCTTCACCTGTATCTTGAATATTTAGGGCTCCTTTTACTAAGCTGCGATAGCAGTTTTAGCGTGTACTAGACCTTAACACCAGCATTGAGCTGGCGTTAGTTCCAGCCGCGTAGCGTGAGTTTAGCACATGCTAAAATCCTGCATGCGCTAAAAACGCTATCACAGCTTAGTAAAAGGAGCCCTTAAAGTTGGTCACTTCATTTATCAAATCATATGAAGTATGGTGTTTACTTTCCATACATACTTTTAAATATGATATTGTATGCTTTTGCAACTTTTCATGGAAAAGTCTTATACGCAAAGAAAATTCAATGAGTTTTAATATTTTTATTTCCCTGGAAGCAGCCTCATCTGACCTGAGAGAAGATCGGGCATTGCCAGCTAACGAGGTCTGGAACATTTACAGTTGAAATTGTGTTTATATGAAAAGGTAGATTCTGGGTGTTATACTTATTTATCTCTATCTTAAAATACACTTTTGTTTCAAGATCAACTTCAGATGATTGCTACTGTTAAGTATGCAGAACTGCTAAACTGCTTTCAAAGCAGCACTGTTTAGTGGCAGTACACAAAGAATTTAAGAAAATGACTGACATAAAATGTGCTTTGAATCTAGTAAACCACAATTTATGTCTGTGCCTTGCAATAATCTGAAATAATTACTATGCTTTCTGCATTTATCACTAGATTTTAATTGCTTTCAACTGCATCTATTTAGAAGGTTGTTAAAATTAAATGATGTCTCTGTTTAAGGTAATATGTGCCAACTCTACCTACATTCCATAGGTCAGTAGGGATTTATGCATTTTTAATAAGGAATCCATTTTGTTCCCTGTCATTAATGCAAGAAAAAAATCTTAGAAACAGAAAGGCATTATGTAAGATTACTGTCTCTCATCCACATGTCACACAAAAGTTCAAACCAAAATTCTTTGTTGCTAAGTATTTAAAAGATTTAATCATACTTCTGAACTCCTTTAACTAAATCCAGGAATTTTGACAGAATAAATACCATGATTTATTTTATACTGTACTTAATTTTAAAAGTGATGAAATCTTGTCTTGGCTACTTTGTTTTTATTAAATAATAAACAAATAAATGAAATAAATCTATTGGTCAGTTTGTAGTTTTCCTTATACATACAGTAGATGTGTGTGTAGTTTATTGTTGGGTTTTTTTTTTTTACTGTGTGTATTAATAAAATAAGGATTTGCATTCATTAGCATACATTCGATTCATTTGATGCCTTAAACATTTAGGGCCAGATTCTTCAAACAGTGCAGTTATCAGTGGCAGCCTATATGCTATTTGCAGATCAATCACACTATGGTGTCATTTACAGGATCCTGGCCACATAAAAATATAGGCCTAAATTTACAACACCTACTTGTGACAAGAATTGCATCTACAGAGGTGCTTACTGGCACCTACATCCATTTCCTGCGCAAACCACGCCTACTTTTGACATATGCCTCTATAGGCGCCTACATTTTTAAAAAATGACTTTTAATTTGTTTTAAACCATAGTCAGAGCACACAAAATCGATTGTGCTTGAACCTATGAATTAGCATGCAATTGATTTGCATGCATTAAAAGTTTTAATACACATACAAAAAAGATTTTACAACAAATACATGAAACAAACTAAAAATTATTATCCACAAATTGGGGAAAATTTTGGAAAAATCCAAAAATTAACCAATTTTTTTTGACAAGTAAATCCATATAATAAAGATCTTAATAAGAATGTGCATTGCAAATAGGTTCAGTTCTGATTTGCCAGCAATTTAGGCAACACTGTAGGTAAGAGTAGGACACCAGTTTCTTAAAAATATCAAAATCCTCCTGATTCAAGACAGTTTGGACATTTGCTATTGGACCAGCTCTACGGGTTGTGGCACCTTGAGCCAGCTTTTGCTCTTCTATCTTTGAGTTAATCTTGCAGACTATGATGATAGGGGCATATTTTCAAACAGAAGAGACATTGGTTGGTACTAGCATTTTACTTAATCCATATATTAAGACCAGTATCCATACTGGTAGCAACACTAAGGGAGGAATTCATCAACCAATGTGTGCAACTGTTAAGAAGGGTTATTTTACCACAAGTCATACTATTTTAGCACAGGTTCATATTTTATCCAATGAGATCTTGTGCTAAAATAGCATGACTTGTGGTAAAATAACCAGTCTCTTTCTCTGTAAACGGCTTTGAACTGTTTGTGGTATTGCGGTATACACAAATAAAGTTATTATTATTATTATATTGATAAATTCCCCTCTAATAAGGATAGTACAGCGGCCATGTTAGTGCTAAGAACATAAGAACAAAAGAATTGCCGCTGCTGGGTCAGACCAGTGGTCCATCGTGCCCAGCAGTCCGCTCACGCGGCGGCCCATAGGTCAAAGACCAGTGCCCTAACTGAGACCAGCCCTACCTGTGTACGTTTCGATTCAGCAGGAACTTATCTAACTTTGTCTTGAATCCCTGGAGGGTATTTTTCCCTATAACAACCTTCGGAAGAGCGTTCGAGTTTTCCACCACTCTCTGGGTAAAGAAGAACTTCCTTACGTTTGTATGGAATCTATCCCCTTTTAACTTCAGAGAGTGCCCTCTCATTCTCCCTACCTTGGAGAGGGTGAATAACTTGTCTTTATCTACTAAGTCTATTCCCTTCAGTATCTTGAATGTTTCGATCATGTCCCTTCTCAGTTTCCTCTTTTCAAGGGAGAAGAGGCCCAGTTTCTCTAATCTCTCACTGTACAACAACTCCTCCAGCCCTTTAACCATTTTAGTCGCTCTTCTCTGGACCCTTTCGAGTAGCACTGTTTCCTTCTTCATGTACGGTGACCAATGCTAGATGCAATATTCCAGGTGAGAGCATACCATGGCCCGGTACAGCGGCATGATAACCTTCTCCGATCTGTTTGTGATCCCCTTCTTAATCATTCTTAGCATCCTATTCGCCCTTTTCGCTGCCGCCGCATTGCACAGATAGTTTCATCGACCTGTCGACTCAGCACTACCAAGTCTCTTTCCTGGGGGGTCTCTCCAAGTAACGCCCCAGATATCCTGTATTCGTGTATAAGATTTTTGTTACCGACATGCCTCACCTTACACTTATCCACGTTGAACCTCATTTGTCACGGTGTAGGCCTGATATTTGGTAAGCCTAAACTAAACATACAACATATTTACTTTAAATTCTTATATACTACCTGCAATCTCAAAAGATATAGAAGCAGTTTAAATTCAGGTACAGTAGATATTCGTCTCTCTCTGGAGTGCTCATAATGTGTTTATAACTGAGGCAACAGAAGGTTAAGTGACTTGTCCAATATCATAAGCAGCTGCAATGGGATGTGAGCCAGGGTCCCATGGTTCTCAGCCTACTCCTCTAACCATTAGGCTACACCTCCACTATAGCAGCTGAATCTTGCCATTTCTAGATCTTTTTTTTTTTTTGGCTTGTCCTCCCTCCTCTCCAACCTGGTACACAAATGAATGAATAATATCTGGCCACTGAGTGATTGTAACATCCATATATTGTTTGAAAATGCATGGATAGCCTAATTATGCATTCACTGGGAAACACGATTGTCTTTTGAATATCAGTCAAATGAAATTAAACATTTCCAAGACCACACTAATGGTTAGAGTGGCAGGCTGAGAACCAAAGTAATCCTGATTCAAATCACACTCTGGCTCACTGTGTGATCTCAAGTAAACTCCTATAGCTCTTTATTGCCTCATGTACAAATGTGAACAGCAAATCTTTAACTGTGCAATGCAGTTACACATAACAAGCAAAATACTGTCCACAAGAAATAATATAAACACCTAATACCGCGTACCTAATTACAGCAAAAGAAAAAAAGCCTCAAATCTCTGGTGAGCTACATATTTTTGGTTCCACCACACAGGTGTCAAATTCCCTCCTAGAAGGCCGCAATCCAGTCGTGTATTCAGGATTTCCCCAATGAATATGTATTGGAAACAGTGCAAGCAAATAGATCTCATGCATATTCATTGGGGAAATCCTGAAAACCCGACTGGATTGCGGCCCTCGAGGAGAGACTTTGATACCCTTGCTCTACCATAACACTAACATCGTCGGCATGAAAAAACCTTCATATATTTTGGGCATATTTTGCACTCAAAGGTAAATATGCACAAGTAAAACTATGCTATAACACTAAATCTTTTCTTTGCAGTCAATGTTTCATGAGAAGACCACTTCTTCAGGACTACTGGACCTCCGTATTAGTTAAACATATCTAAAAGAAAAATGAATAACTAAATATATCCACTTCTCAAGCATCAACCAGCAGTAGATATATATTTAAATAAGTACTCAGAGTTCCATGCTTCTACCTTTCTTTCATTTCATGATCTCTCAGCTTTTAAAGCCAATCAATCAGGAATCATTTTCAATCTGATAGGGCGAGCAAAACTGTCAATCAACAATCAATCCTGGCAATCATGAACTTACACTCACCTAGTCAATAGAAATAGAACCAATTTATTTTTATCGCCCTTCTCTGTACCTTTTCTAATTCTGCTATATCTTTATTGACTGGCTAAGGAATCTCTGAGCAAGGACTAACAGCATACAACACAAAAGTACTGCAGTGTTGTTAAGGAGCTGTGAGGGGAAGAGAGGCTGAGAGAATGAAAAATATGGAATGAAAAAGAGAGAACAGAACACAACTAAATGCAAGCTGGGGGAGGCATGCGTGGTGATGCACAGATAAGTGGGTGATGGGCTGAAAAAAACAAACAGATGAGGACAGGGAGAGGGACTGCAGGAGGATGATAGAGGGTTTCAGAAGAGAGAATCAGGTTGGAGAGAAGTATTACTAATGGGCGACGGAAAGGATGAAGGTGGCAAGAGAGGTGAGATTATTTTCAATTACAATTTTAGGACAGCTCCTCTCCACAACTCAGTGAGCCCAAGAATCACTGGGTAGGAATGTGCACCCCAATACCTACACAAGATAACACAAACAACAATCCCACCATAACCATTTATCCACTTTCCTGAGTAAAGCTCGGTCTTCCAGGTAGTTAAGCAATTCAGCCTCCTCTTTATCAGTTTCTACATAGTCCTCCCCTTCACCTTTGAGTCTCACAAGGCCATTTTTACACTAACTTATCTAAAAGAAGTTTTTATCCTCCCCCCTCCCCCCATTTTACCATGTTATTGGCACTCAACACCTCAAAATCAGCTTTAATTGGACTTAGTTGAAAGTTAGGTGCCTAACTAAAAATAAAAACAATTCTACAAAAAGTAGGTGCCTAGTCCAAAGGCTCGGATTCTGTATAGGATGCCCGGGAGGGACGTCCTATACAGAATCGGGCCTGTAGTAACACCGATTCTGTAACCGATGTCCATGTTACAGACGCCGGTTACATAATCGGGTTAGAGTAGACGCGGCCGCTATACTTATCACAGCAAGGGATCTCCCTGCCGCAATAGGTATAGCGGCCGCCTGTCCACTCCGACAATCACTGGCAGGAGGGTGCCCAACCCCTCCTGCCAGAGGATGCCCCTGACACCCCCCAATTGCCAGCATGAGGGTGCCCAACCCTTCCTGCTGGAAGGCAACCCACCTGCACGAGCGCAGGCAGAAGGGTGCCCAAACCCTCTTGCCGGAGGATGTCCTCCCTCTGGACCTCCCCCCACTTGCTAACCCCCCCCCTAGATCCCACCTAACCTCCCCTTCCACTAACCTTTAATCATTGGCCGGCTGGGTATTGCTTCCAGCCGGCCAGTAGGCCCGCCCCTTTCCAGCCCATCCCCGCTAAGCCTAAGGTCTGGTTGGCCCAGGTTCTAGGAGCCTGGGCCAATGAGGCCTTAGGCTTAGCGGGGATGGGCGGACACGATAAGCCTAAGGCCTGATTAGCTCAGGCTTCTAGATCCTGGGCCAATCAGGTCTTAGGGTTAGCAGGGATGGACCGGAAAGGGACAGGCCCGCCTCATTTCGAAGAGGTGGGCCTGCCAGCTAGTAGCAAGATCCAGCCGGCCGGCCAACAATTAAAGGTTAGTGGGGGAGGTTAGGGGGGTCTGCAGGGGGGTCCGGATGGGGGCACCCTCCTGCCGGCGATCATGCGAGTGGGCGGCCTTCCGGCAGGAGGGATTGGGCACCCTCCTGCCAGCGATCGGGGGTATCTGGGGCCATCCTCTGGCAGGAGGGGTTGGGCACCATCCTGCTGGTGATCGTCAGGAAGGGGGGAGACAGGTGGCCGCGGCCGCTATACTTATCACAGTAGGGAAATCTCTTGCCCCGATATGTAGAGCGGCTGCATCTACTTACAATGTAGGCCAACATTTTGCTGGCCTACATTGTAAGTATATCCCGCTCTACTAGGGAGACACATAAGGCTGCCTAGGTTCGCCTAAGGCTACCGCTTAGCCTTAGATGAGCTTTGGCGGTCTTGTGGGCCTCCCTAAGCTCCCGGAAGTGCCTTCAATATAAGTGGCCTGCCTGGGGAACATTAAAAAAAAAAAAAAAAAAAATGCGTGTCCTGATTGGTTGATTAGACAGCTGTAGGACGCCTACAGCTGCCTAAAATCGCAACGCACTTTGCAGAATCCGGGCCAAAGTGCCTACACTAAAATTGGGCATGGTTAGGGGCAGACGATGGGCAAGTTTTCAAGTTAAGCACCTCTTTGTGAATTAGGTGCCATTAGGCTCTGATATTGGTACCTAAATTTAGGCAAAGAAAACACTGGCATAAATTGGGGATGCCTAAATGTTAGGATGCTGAGCGTTGCTTAAGCACGCTTAGCCAATGTTAAGTGTGATTCTATAATGGGCACCTAAGTTTTATAAATCTGTGCTGATATCGGCACCTAGCTTAACGCAGACTTTATAGAATCAGGGCTTAAATGCTCATTAGAGCTTAGCACCATTTAGTAAAAGAGCCCTGTAGTAATGAAGACTAAACAAAAAAAGTTCAAGAGACATCGAGAGGCTATGTTAAAAAGCAGCTTGATACCTAAGGGCTCCTTTTACTAAGCTGCGGTAGTGTTTTTAGAGCGCTCTGCAGATTAGCGTTCGCTGCCCCCTGCGCTACACAGAAAAACTAACGCCAGATCAATGGAGGCGTTAGCATTTAGCGCATGCGGCATTGTAGCATGTGCTGAGCGTGCACTAAAACCGCTAGCGCAGCTTAGTAAAAGGAGCCCTAAGTCACATGAGCATTCGTGAGAGCATCAATGCTGTTGAGCTCTCATTTCTCTCTTTTTAATTTTTTTGATAAATAATGAAATTCCAAGTTTATTTGTGTGGTCTGAATATAAATATAAGAGATAACTGAAGTATATTCCACAGTTATTTTTACTGGACATTTTGTTGGATACAGCTTGTGGAACATTGAATCGTGAGAGATATTTTTTTACATCCCGTGGTAAGAAATGCATAAAGTTAATCCATGTGGAGACACTTGTCCCCTGAGAGCACCGTTCCTACTGGGAATTTCAATGAAGGTCAAACTACACTGTCTGAATTATTTTTTGCATTACAAAGATCAGCTCTCTCTGACCCCCATTGATCAAAGGAAATGAGATTTATGAAAAATTTCTCAGCCCTATGTTCAGTTTTGTCATCAGTTCTATAAAGGGAATTTTCTTCTCAGCTACTGCTTAATGTATTATCTTTAAGGATTCTAGTAGCAGGACCAATTATACAGCAGGATACCATTAGCACAGAGTATGTGGTGAAATATTTCATGAGAGTGAAATGATATTATACTGCTGCCAATTTGATATTTATTCATGAGCCAGGCTTTAATTGGCTATTAAGGCTTTTAGGGCTTATAAAGCTCTGAGCATTTTTTCTTACAATGGATGAGCTATTTTAATTGTTACTGAATATTAGCTTTAATGTGCATTCAGTCATTTTAAATCCTACTAAACATTAAAACAGTATATGAACTTCACCCTTGGTTTTCCTATAAAATGTATATTTTTAGTAATTATGCCATATGCAGATGCTTATGATCTTTTATTAATCTACTAAGCACAGTAAATATGAAACTGATGTATTCTGTCTAATTCACTTTTTTTTAATCTTTATTCGTTTTTACATCTTACATCAAGTGTATCAATAAATTAATAATTGAAATTAGATACCTCACTTAAAAAATGCTTTAGAACAAGATATTTTCTTTAAGACAAACTTAGATGAACTGAGGATAAAGTTGTCTGGGAAAATGGGATTTAAGTATCTAGAAAACAAGATTATCTCTCTCTCCTTGGTCTTTGATGAAATAGAGAGGTCTCAAGCTTACAAATCCTAGTGAATTTTACTTTACCCAACATTCTTGACGCTGGCAGCCTAGACCAGTGTTTCTCAACTTGGTTCTGGAGTACCCCCTGGCCAGTCCGGTTTTCAGGATATCCACAATGAATATGCATGAAAGAAATTTGCATATAATGGAGGCAGTGTATGCAAATCAAGTTTCTGCATATTCATTGTGGATATCCTGAAAACCTAACTGGCCAGGGGTACTCCAGGACCGAGTTGAGAAACACTGGCCTAGACCACAAGCCTTTGCTGCCCTTGTATTATTGCATGATTCTAGGGACTTGAATTGAATGCAATTTTAGAGTAATGAAAGTTCTGGCCATTACTTTAGAAACATGTAAACAGTGGCATTTATATGAATATAGTATATTACATTCATGTGTAAATACCAGTTTCAGAAAGGAATTATTTATACTTGGAGATTCACACCCGGCAGAGATTCCAAGGGAGCATGGTTTGGGTATGGTTTGGTCAGGGGCTAATGCCTACATGTGAATTCCGCATTTTATTTTATTTATTTATTTCTATCCCATTGTTCCCAAAGAGCTCAGAATGGGTTACAGGTTAAGCATACATGTACAGTTAATGATTTGCCATAATTTCAGTACAAGTCTACGATACAAGTTTTTATCCTAACTTGACACATATTAGGGGTATGTGTATGGGCAAAAATGTCCCTGATGCGCTTTCCACCAGCATAAAGGCACATACAGACTGATTCTATAAAGGATGCTTAAAGTTAGGCACCTATCTTAATTGCCAAAATACCCTTAACACAGTGGCATACCAAGGAGGGCTGGGGGTGGTTCACCTCTGAGGGGATGCACAGCCAACACACTGGGTCTGGGACCTCCTTTCTCTACTCTGACGCTGCTGCTTTCCTGAACCAGAAGCTGCAGCAGTAAACTTTAACTTCAGCCATCATGGGACATTCCTGCACCTTCCTGAGGCTGCAAGCCCACCTCCTCCAATGCCACTTCCTTGTTCCAGAAAACAGCCAGCAGCCACAGGGAGGTGCAGGAAGTTCCCACAATGGCTGCACTTAAGTTACAGCTGCTGCTGCTGGTTCAAGAAACAGGCAGCAGTGGTGGGAAGGTGAGGGGGTAGGATAGTGGATGGCATTTGGGTGGAGGGAGAGAGATACTGGAAGGAAGTGGGGTGGAGGGAGAGAGGGGGGAAAATACTGATGGAATTGGGATGCAGGGAGGGGGAGATAGAAAGGGGAAGGATACTGGATAGAACTGGGTTGGAGGGAGGGGGAAGATGCTGATAGAAGTGGGGTAATGAGAAAAAGAAGAGGCAGATGTTGATGAAGTGGGGTGGATTAAGAGAGAGAGGTTGAATGTTAGTGGAGAGGGAGGGATCAGATGATGGATGGAAGTGGGAATGAGAGAGAGGGAATCAGACACTGAATGGAAGTGGAAAGAAGGGACAGATGTTAGATGGAAGTGGAGAGGACAGAGAAGAGAAGATGCTGGATGGAAGGGGTACAGAAAGAGGGCACATAATGGAAGGAGGAGATAAATAAAAAGGGCACACGATGGATGGGGGAAGAAGATGGAGTTAGTGAAATACTGGAGGGGTGAGGGAAAGAGGTGGCAAGCTAAAAGTAGACACAGTGAAAAGAGGGAAATTGAGGACTGGATAGTAAGAAAGAATTTAACCTAGACAAATGTAGAAAATAAGTTGAGAAAGAAGACAGGGGGAAGAAAAGGAAAGGGAGAAGAGAGGAGAGTGACATGCCAGACAATGGGGGGAGGGACAGGGAAGGGCATGAGAGGAGAGAGATGACAGACCATTGGGGGAGGAGAGGGAAAGAAAAATAGGGGTGGAGGGAGAGATGGAAGGGGAGCCAGACAGTTTCTGGAAGGGACTTAGGAGATAAAATGCCATATGGAATGGGCAGAAAGAGGGCAGACAGTAGATGGAAGAAAGATTTAGGGCTCCTTTTATGAAGGTGCGCTATGCGTTTTAGCGCACGCACCGGATTATGTATGTATGGAAAGTGTGGTGGATATAATTTACCCTGAAAAAAAGGGGATTTTTCTAAACTCAGCTTATCTCATCAGACTATAGATAGGCGAACTGACGGAATTGGAAAATCTGTCGAAAAATGTTTGAAAAGTAAAGCTGCTAATTTTAAATATTTTGCTTTGGCGGTGGATGACAGCACTGATGCTACAGATACAGCTCAACTTGCCTCCACCCCTATTTTTCTTTCCCTCTCCTCCCCCAATGGTCTGCTATCGTATCAAGCAGCAACATGGGGTAAAGACCTAGAAAAACTAATTGCACACACGAACAATTATGGAGAATTTAGGAAACACCTAAAAACTTACCTGTTCCTGAAATACCTAGACAACGAACCAGGCCATCAACCCCCCTTGTAACATCATCATATACCAGAACTTGTAAAATGTTAACCCTAACCCTACACACAAACTGTTGGTACTATTATTAATGATGACATTATCAGATGCACACTGTTATTCTCTTCAATTCGTTGTATGTACAGCTCTATTCATTGTATCTACAGCTATTATTTATTGTATTTACAGTTTCTATTTAATGTAAACCGCCTAGAAGTCGCAAGATTGCTGGCGGTATATAAGAATAAAGTTATTATTATTATTATTATATTGATGACAAATTTAATGTCACTTAAGAAATGGCTTCTTTAGTGCCATTAAAAGACACAACTAAATCATGA
Source organism: Geotrypetes seraphini (assembly GCF_902459505.1). Taxonomy (NCBI): domain Eukaryota; kingdom Metazoa; phylum Chordata; class Amphibia; order Gymnophiona; family Dermophiidae; genus Geotrypetes; species Geotrypetes seraphini. The sequence continues at coordinate 185,991,343 of NC_047084.1, read as the reverse complement.
GATTTATATGAAATAGTAAAAAATATGTTAAAGCGATTTTCTTTGTCCATTGTCAACATATCTAGTATAGTTGTTACTGACGGTGTTCCGGTGATGGCAGGTAAAAGAGAAGGCCTTGTAAAATTAATAGAAGATGATGCAATTGCTGCCCAAAACTCACATCTGATGACGTATCATTGGATTCTTCTACTTTAAATTCATCTTCTAGAGATTTAAAGACTAGTCATCTCAATATAGGTATAATAAATGTCTGTTCCATCAAATCTAAATACCATATTCTTAAAGATCTCATTATTCAACATTCTTTTGATATTCTATGTCTAATTGAAACGTGGCTCATGGAAGGTGAGGAAGCATATTTTTCTTACGCATGTCCTCCTGGTTTTTCATTTATTTTTCAACATCGTTGCCATAAAAGAGGTGGAGGCTTGGCAACTATTTTTCGTGATTCCTTATCGATAAATAAAGTTGACTCTTCCTTAAACTCTCATATTGAATATTTACAATTTTCACTTCAAACCAGGCCTAGAACAGACGTACTTTTACTGTATATACCACCACCTATTAACACTGAAACTCTTAATCATTTACAGTCTCTTCTATTTGATTTTGGTTCTTCTACTTTAAACCCACTGATTTTGGGAGACTTCAATATTCATTTTGATGATCCCAACAACTACACTAAAATTATACTATCCCAAATTAACCATTTAGATCTATACCCTCTATTAACACTGCCAACTCATCAAGCAGGTCATATACCGTATTTTCGCGGATATAACGCACGCGTTATACGCGTTTTTACGTACCGCGCATACCCTTCGCGCGTTATATGCCTGAGCGCGGTATACAAAATTTTTTTACATATTTCACACCCCGCCCGACGCCCGATTCATCATCCGGAAGGACGCTCGCACCCCCACCGCTCGCACCTCCACCCCGAAGGACCGCCGACTCCCCGACAATATCGGGCCAGGAGGGAGCCCAAACCCTCCTGGCCACGGCGACCCCCTACCCCCACCTCGCACTACATTACGGGCAGGAGGGATCCTAGGCCCTCCTGCCCTCGACGCAAACCCCCCTCCCCCCAACGACCGCCCCCCCCCAAGAACCTCCAACCGCCCCCCCAGCCGACCCGCGATCCCCCTAGCGACCCCCACGACCCCCCCCACCCCCCTTCCCCGTACCTTTGGTAGTTGGCCGGACAGACGGGAGCCAAACCCGCCTGTCCGGCAGGCAGCCAACGAAGGAATGAGGCCGGATTGGCCCATCCATCCTAAAGCTCCGCCTACTGGTGGGGCCTAAGGCGCGTGGGCCAATCAGAATAGGCCCTGGAGCCTTAGGTCCCACCTGGGGGCGCGGCCTGAGGCACATGGGCCCAACCCGACCATGTGCTTCAGACAGAAAAGGTTGTCTTTAATCAAATCTCTGAATTTATTGAAAAAACTAATGTTCTACATCCGAACCAAACTGGGTTCAGACAGCATCATAGTACCGAACATTCATTGATTGGCATGTCTTCTTCAATACACTACTTTCTAGATCATCATCAATCGGTTTTACTTATTTCTATCGACCTTTCTGCGGCCTTTGACACTATTGATCATCAACTTTTATTAGACAGACTTTATTTAATTGGTATCACTGACCAAGTCTTTTCTTGGTTTGCATCTTATTTCTCAGATCGTACTTCTACTGTTTCATTTAATGATTCAAACTCCAAAAGTTCACTAATTTTTCATGGTATTCCCCAAGGATCTATCCTTTCCCCGCTACTTTTCAATATCTTTCTTGCCCCTTTGATGACTGTCTGCCAATCTATAGGTTTTCATGTATTCGCATACACTGATGATATTCAGCTCCTACATCCTTTGGACCCCAGCAATTCTTTGGATATCATAGCGATTAACAATAAACTTGAACAAATTCATCAATGGTTAGATACAAATAGGTTAGCTCTAAATATTGAAAAAACAAAGACGATGCTTTTCCCATGGAAAGAAACTCCTAAACTTATTGCCCCTATTTCTATAAAAAATATTCCTTTGCAGTCGGTTAGTACCATTAAAATTCTAGGAGTAATTTTTGACAATAAATTAACTTTTCATGATCATATTGGTAGTATTATAAAATCATCTTTCTATAGACTTCATCAAATTCGATCCCTTTCGCAATACCTCTGCTCTAAATCACTCAATAATCTTATCCATTCCTTGGTGATTTCTAAAATCGATTATTGTAACGCCCTTTTTAAAGGAATTGCACAAAGTGAAATTAGACATTTACAAATTATACAAAATACTTCCATCAAGCTTATAACAAAAACAAAGAAATTTGATCATGTAACACCACTTCTTAAGAATGCCCATTGGCTTCCGGTATCGCATAGAATAACTTACAAATTATGCTTACTCACTTTAAAACTCCTGCATTTATTTTTAAATTATTAATTCCTTACTCCTCGAATAGAATATTACGGTCAAACGAACAACATTTATTGACAATTCCTTCTCTCAAGATCATCAATACTAGACGACAATTTATTTTTTCCGTTACGGCCCCTCAAGTCTGGAACTCTCTTCCAATCTATTTGAGAGAAGAACACAATCTTGATAAATTTAAGACTAATTTAAAAACATTTCTTTTCAAAGATGCTTTTGAGTGATAATTCTCAACCTTGGATTTATTAATTATGTTGATTTTGATTAATGAATTTTATATCCCCTACCTTGTGTTTTTTCCCTGACTATTCTTTTTATAATACTTTGTAGTTCAAATCCCTCTCTCCCTTTTATCTTGTTTTTGAAGTTTGTGTATAGTCTGGCTTGATTTTAAGTCTATGTTAAATATTGTATTACTCTTTAATATTGTAATTTTTAATGTTTTTTATTTATGTTCATCGCTTTGAAGTATGATTAAGCGATTAATCAAAAACGCTAATAAACTTGAAACTACATGTCATGCAAATTGTCATCAAGGCTATGAATTTCATAAGGGCCAAGGGATTGAATCATTGCCAGTTCCAGGAATTCCTTAAAAGTATGGATGCTGACTATGGTGACATCATTTACTTTTTGGAAGTAAGATGGCTAAGTCAAGGCCAAATGTTGATAAGATTTTATGATTTGCAACATGAAATCAGGTTGTTTATTGTATCAAAAGCAAAATTTGTGCCAGAACTTGACAATGAAAACTGGCTTACAGATTAAGCATTTTTAGTAGATTTGACCTCTCATTTGAATTAGTTAAATATGCATCTTTAAAGTAAAAACCAACTCATCAGTATAATTTTTCAAACCATAACAGCATTCCAAATTAAACTGAAATTATGGCAAGATCAAATAAAGACAAACAATTTTATGCATTTTGACACGTTGGCTAAAAACAGGCCTGTGAACAGGAACCTTGCTTTTCAATTTGAGAGAAGAATTTGAAAACAGATTTCAAGATTTCCAGGATAATAATCAATATTTTGGTTTATTTGCGACTCCATTTTCAGTCAACATAAATATGTTACCTGCCAATTTTCAGATAGAATGCATAGAGCCGCAATCTGAAATTCAACTGAAAGAAAAATTTGATCACGTGTCTTTAACAGACTTTTATAAGTCTTATCTTCCCAGAGAGACATATCCCTCGCTTCACAATCATGCCTTATTCATGTCATCGCTTTTTGGCAGCATTTACATTTGTGAGCAACTATTTTCAAAAATGAAGCACATGAAAAGTAAAATTAGAACCAAGATATCTGCCATCGTGTTTCTATGAAGTTAAGAGGTGATAGGCTCCAGAGTAATCTGAGAAAATACTTTTTTACAGAAAGGGTGGTAGATGCATGGAACAGTCTTCCAGAAGAGGTGGTGGAGACAGAGACTGTATCTGAATTCAAAAGGGCCTGGGATAGGCACGTGGGATCTCTCAGAGAGAGAAAGAGATAATGGTTACTGCAGATGGGCAGACTAGATGGGCCATTTGGCCTTTACCTGCCATCATGTTTCTATGTTTCTATGATGAGCACCTTGAGCACTCACTGAGAATTGCAACTACTTCCATCAAACCAGATATTGATACACTGGTTTATCAAACTTATTGTCAAAAATCTCACTAGTTTTATGTTGCTTTCTGTTCTATTACTTAGACCAGGGTAATTTATTCAAATTTGAAGAGGGTGTGAGAGCTGAGTTTTGAGAGACCTGGTGAACCTAATACCCAAAAAAGCGCAAAAAAGTAATTTATAATTTACAAAAAAAAATCTCCTGCAGCTGATTGTGATTTGTGATGGGCAGTTCTACAGGCGAGGGGTAGATTTCTTTCAATGAGATATTCATTAAAATGTTGAGGGTCAACACGATGATGGCTCTAGCATGTTACTGAATATCTCACAGGCTACTGTTATTTACAAATTATTATTATTTTTTTTATCTTAATATCACAAATCTACCCCTCACCTGCAGAACTGCCCCATCACAAATTAAAATCAGCTGCAGGAGATTTTTTTTTTTTTAATTATAAATGACTTTTTTACACTTTATTGGGTGTTAGGTTCACCAAGGGCTCCTTTTACAACGGTGCGCTAGCATTTTTAGCGCCCGCACTGGATTAGCGCACGCTACCCAAAAAACTACCGCCTGCTCAAGAGGAGGCGGTAGCGGCTACCATGCGCAGTTCCACGCATTAAGGCCATAACACACCTTTGTAAAAGGAGCCCCAGTCTCTCCAAACTCACACCTTCTTCAAATCTTAATAAATTATGAGTGAGATAGGGATGGCCATGGAAGTGACTGAATCTGATTTATGGAACCCCTGCTAAATGCAATTAATAAGTGACAAGTAAGGACCCACTCAACACAGCAGTATAATTAAACACTTCCCGGTTCAAGGAAAGCCAAAAGCAGCAAGTAAATTTTCTGGCATTGGGGCTAAGATGTACAGACAGGAAGATGGGTGGATGATTTTCCACATTTTGGATGGCTGCAGACTGAGAAGGAAAGGTAATTTTTAATAACATGAAATTGCCAATTGGCTTGCACCTCGATTATGTATGTTATATCTGTTTTTAAAGGAGACATTATTAAAAAAAAAAAAAGTAAAAAATATCAAAAACAATTTTAAAGGGACACTGTGGAGAGGAACCAAAAAAGCAGTAATACCCTGACTGAGCGATCCTCCATGTGCGCCGCTGACAGCTGCTTCAGCATCCCAGCTCTGATGAGGCTCACTTCTGAAGAGGCTCACCGTAGCTGTATAGACATGAATGGGAGAACCAGGCTTACACTGTCAACGGCGCACGTGGAGGATCGCTCAGTCAGGGTAAGTATTACTGCTTTTTTGGGTTCCTCTCCATAGTATCCCTTTAATGAAGGTTTATTATTAGATACTTACATCTTCTGTATTAGTGATTGCAAATTTGGGACCTGCTTAACTTTTTTTTTTCATCAGCTAGCATTAGTGTTTGTGCGGCCCCCCCAGACAAATATTTTTCTTCCATTGTGGCCCAAAGAAGCCAAAAGGTTGGACACCCCTGATTTAGTGCACTACTGTATATTCTAACACTCCCATCTTGTTTCTTAGGCTTCTGGCATTTGCATACAGACATTTCAAATAATATTTATCATGTTGCTTAATAATTTGCTCAGCAGTTGTCATGGATAATTTGCAATCTTTATAATCAGCCTGCTCTGAATGTACGTAAACCTGGTCTACTGTAGCCTTTATTGCAATTTCACTATCAGGATGTTCTGTCTTCCTTTTTATGATGATATCTTTTACAGATACCTTGTCAAGAACCACACTCTTTTGAGCGACTGTCAGCCTTCCCTCTTCCCCATAGCTTCCTTCTCCCTGAATAGCTCTTCTCTCCCTTATTCAGGTGATGGGGCCTGGCCAGTGGCATAGCGAGGGTGAGTGGCGCCCAGGGAAGTGGTGCCCTTCCCCCTGCTACTCACATGTGCCCCTTCTCAATACCTTTTTAACTTCAGCGCGAGCAGCCACCAACTTAGGCACGGGTCTCAGAAGTGACAGCAGAGAGAATGCCAAAGCCGATGCGGGCAGTAAATTGGCGGCTGCTCACGCCAAAGTTAAAAAGGTATGGGGAAAGGTAAGGGGCACATGCGCAGTAGAGGGAGGAGTGGGAAGGGGGGCAGAGAGGAGGGATGCTGGTGCCCCAAACAAGATGGTGTCAGGGGCGAACCACCCACCTCACACTCCCCTCCCTTTACTACGCCACTGGGCCTGGCCTCCCTGCAGCTTTTGACACTGCTAACTGCCAACTCAGGTTTATTTTGGATTTGAAATACTACAGTTGCATAAAAACAATTCTTTGAAACCAGCTACTCTAGGTCTTAAGAGAATATCTTCATCATCCATATATCAGATCAGTGGGAAACATGAAGATTGTTTTCACTGACGTCTCTTTCACTTTTCCCCACTAACTAACACACATCAAAATACCAGATAGGTATAAGCTAAAAAGTAAGTGTTAACCTCCTTCTCATTTCTAAATACAGTCAAACCGCATTAGAATCTCGGAAAGAGCAGGAGCCAGAAGGCCTTGAACATGCGCAGATGCTCTAGGCCAAGCAGAATCAGCGGCAAGCGGCAGACTCTTTGGGCGCCGGCACATCCTGTGAGTTGGTGCTGCGTGCCGGTGCCTGATCGCGGTAAGGGTTTGGGCGGGTGGAGAGTCCATGCCGGTTCTCGGGGGTGGGGTGGGAGCGCGCCAGTGGCCTCAGGGGTGGGGGTGGGGTCTTTTTGGGATGTGGTGGGGTAGGGTGGGGTAGAAGTGCACCAGTGGCCTCGAGGGGGGGGGGAGGGAAGAGGGTCTTTTGGGGATTTGTTTTACCAGCATGTTTCTGGAACGAATTATGCTCGCAAACCAAGGTTCCACTGTATTTACTTCCCAAAAGAATGTTCATAAGCAGTGTAAAATGTAAGCAGATACCATGAGGATACATAAATCAAATATTTGTTTAGAGTAATATGATCACAACTAATTTATTATGGTTAACCTCCAACCTATTAATTATAGGGTTGTTCTGAAGCTAATATTGTAACCTATGACTCACAATATGCAACTATTAAACTACATTATTTAGGTAACTATATACTCCATATTGCTATTTCATCTAAGGACGCTGGATTTCATTTTGAACATATAACTGAAACAGCAATAGCCATGCTATCTGTTATAACTGAACTGTAACAGCAACTACCACATTCCGCCATCTGTGCCTCACTGTCATATTTCTGAAAGTATACAAGGAATTATTTTTCAAAGTAGTTACATAAATATGTAGTTAGGCTGAAAGAAGGTTTGAGGTCTACCAAATTCAGCCTTCAGATAATTCCTTATAAATGTCATGTCTTCATGGTAATCTAGGGAAAGAAGAAATATGCACTGTGCAATTGTAGCAAATTTGGCAACACAGAAAAAAATAGAAGAAAAAGGAGGGGGAGCCCTTCCAGTGACAGTCAGAATTAGGCTCTAAAACAACACTTTGCAAACCTTTTTTTTTTTTTGGGGGGGGGGGGCATGGAATGTATCAAGGGTTATTTTGAAATTTTACATGATTATCATCTATGACAACCTCTACTGACAAAATGGTTTAAAATTTTGCTATTCCTATAGTGGGTAATCTCTTCCTCAGGCAATTATGAAATCTATTTTTCATTATTTTAGCAAAATATTTTGTAAATCTTGAAAAGATCCTGTAAAGTCATTTTTTCTATCAAGGTTCTCAACCTGGTCCTAGAGCAGTGCTTCTTAGCCTAATCCTTGGGACACTCCCCAGCCAGTCAGGTTTTGGGGATATACACAATGCATATGCATGAGATACATTTGCATGCCAAGAAGGGAACACATACCTCATGCATATTAATTGTGGATATGATGAAAACCTGACTGGCTGAGTGTGACCCAAGGATTGAGAGCCATTGTCCTAGAGCAGGGGTGTCAAAGTCCCTCATCGAGGGCTGCAAGCCAGTTGGGTTTTCAGGATTTCCCTAATGAATATGCATGAGATCTATTAGCATACAATGAAAGCAGTGCATGCAAATAGATCTCATGCATATTTATTGGGGATATCCTGAAAACCCAACTGGATTGTGGTCCTCGAGGAGGGACTTTGACACCCCTGTCCTAGAGGTTTGATCATGTTTCATTGGTTTACAATTCAGGCACGAGTACTGTTCAAGTTTTATTGTTTACTGTACAAAATCTTGTTTGGTCTGGCTCCATCTTATTTAGCTGCCTGAATTAAATGGGGAGGGGGCCTTTAGATCTACTAGAGCTAAAGAACCTTTTACTTATCCTTTATTAAAAGGAAAAAATGAGATTGAAAATATTGAAATGTTTAATAGCTTATCAAGCAGCCAGATTGGATGCAAAGGTTTTAGAACTACTGATGTGCTCAATTATACAAATTTTCAAAGTAGTATTAAGACATATTTATTTTGTACTATAAGTTCGTATGGTTATAGATTATGGTCATATTGTCATCTTTAATCTAAATTTTGGAAATGACTCTTTTTTTAATATGATGATATTCCTAATGTGATTCCTTGAAATGACCAGTTTCTTTTGCTTTTGTGATCCACCTTGAACTGAAAGGCCTTGGCGGATATCTGCAAATTTAATCACCTCACTCGTCGTTCCAATTTCCAGATTATTTATACATAAGTTAAATAGCACCGGTCCCAGTACAGATCCCTGTGGCACTCTACAGTTTACTCTTCTCCATTGAGAAAAATGACCATTTAACTCTACCCTTTATTTTCTATCCGATAACCAATTCCTAATCTACAACTGAACTTTGCCACCTATCCCATGACTCTTTAATTTTCACAGCAACCTCTCAGGAGGAACTTTGTCAAAAAGTTTCTGAAAATCTAGATACTCTAAATCAGTGGTCTCAAACTCAAACCCTTTGCAGGGCCACATTTTGGATTTGCAGGTACTTGGAGGGCCTCAGAAAAAGTAGTTAATGTCTTATTAAAAAAATGACAATTATGCATGAGGTAAAACTCTTTATAGTTTATAAATCTTTCCTTTTGGCTGAGTCGTAATAATAATATTGTAATTTATAGCTAAAGAGACAATTGATCAGGAAACTATTTTATTTTACTTTACTTTTGTGATTATGATAAACATACCGAGCACCTCAAAATAGTACCTGGCGGGCCACGAGTTTGACACCACTGCTCTACATCAACCGGCTCCCCTTTATCCACATATTTATTCACATAAGTCCATCATAATCAAGCCCAAAACATTCCAACAAACAGCATAGAAAACTGTCTAAAACATGTTTCAAAAATGGCAATTTGGACTTTTTAGCAAATAAAACATCCAAATGCCACTTTATGCAATTTTTGGACATTTTTCTCTTTTGAAAATGAGCCCCACAGGCTTCTAAGATTTCATAAACTAGTCTAGATATAAGTGTCCTCTTGACCTAGGTGACCTGTACTAAAATTATCCCCAGAGAGAATCACCATATGAACTTTCTTTCAGCAATGAAAGAGAAAAGAGAGGATCAGAATGAATAGAATAGAATAGGGAGAGGGAAAGGGAAGAAAATCATGAGAATGAAAACTGAAATGAGGTGTGGAATGAGAAAAAAAGACCCAAAATGTGTGAAAACTGATTGAACAAATCACAGCAAGCAGTCATAGAAGCAAGGAGATCAGGATTAGCCGTCCAGGAGGAAAGGAAATGAAGCATGAAGAGGAGGGATCAGAGTGAAGAGTGTGGACGACAATGAGGAGAATATAGTTAGCAACCAAGTGGTGGGGAGACTAGAGTGAACAGCAAAATGACAGAATAGAAAGAAGAAAGGAAATTAGGAAAGAACTAAAATTCAAGGAGAGCAGAACAAGAGGAGGAAAGATTTGCTTTAGCACACATCATTTTCTTTCACTACATGACATGTCTAAGTGTGCGAAATATCTTCTCTGTCCACACTAAGATCACCATTCACAAGTTATGACCCAGAAATTCAGCCATTGAATAAGGTTTGCCTTTTGAAGGGATACACAAATAATTTTTTGAGTGGATACTTTTTGATATGAAGAAGGACTGTACAATTAGAGAGGAGAGTGAGGGTGTTGCTGGACTTGGGAGGGGAGGTGAGTAGGAGGGGTGCTTCTGAATCTGGGAGGGAAGGTGAGCAGGAGGTGTACTTCTGAATCTGAAAGGGGTGAGAGGGGGAGTGTTGCTGGACCTGAAGAGGAGAGTAAGAGGTGCTGCTGGACCAAGGGGGGAGAGAGGGAGAAGTGCTGCTGAAGCTGGGGTGGACAAGGAAAGGTACTGCCGACTAGGCAGTAGGGTGAGAGAGAATGAAGAAAGAGACTGGATAGGGGGAATAGAGGGGGAGAGACACTGGATTATAGTGGAGAGCAAGGAATAGAGAGGGAGAGATATTGGCCCCAGCATGGGAAGAGAGGGGGAGAGGAAGGGGCACAGAGAAAATTCTGGGTAAGGAGGGAACATGGGTACAATACTGATCACAAGGGGAGAGAGAGAGACTAAGAGGACAGATTCTGGATTTGGGGAAAGAAAGGAACAAGGACATAGTGGGGGGGGGATGTTGGACAGGACAGATAGGTAAACAGAGGAAAGATGGAGGGTGGACATGGAGAAAGAAGAAATGTCAAATGGACAGGAAACCCGGCAAAGATAGGGAAAGAGATAATTAAGATTGTCTTCAAAAATCCTCCACTATGTGTAGGGCCTATGGAGTGGAACAAATTACCTGTATATTTACGACAGTTGAAAGATCTGCAGGAATTTAAGCAAATGTTAAAAAACACTTCTTTTACATCATGAAATATGGCACTTTAGGCCTAGATTCTTTAAAAAATGCATTAAAAACAACAAGCTGCTAAAGCAGCCATTCTGGTAGCGAAGTAAAAAAAGTGAGTTTTTCTCCCAAAAACGCTCATGCAAAAGAGATTGGTGGAGAGTAGCGAAGACTCACTAAATTTGCATGTGCCCATGCAAAAAGAAAAAAGAAACCAAAACACAACAGCGGGAGAGATGCCCATTCTTCCCGTTGCCACACAACACCCCCCCCTGTCTCCAACCCCTCTCCCCCTTACCTTGAATTAGTTGGCTGACCAAAGGAATGCCTACTCCCTGCGGCCAGCTGGCCCGCCTCTTCAAAATGGACCTTCCCCTCACCGGTGCATCCTGAGATGCATCAGGGAAGGGCCTGGGGCTCTGATTGGCCCAGATTAAGGCCCCTCCCAAATTTCTGACCAACTGACTTTCCTGCCAAAATTCAAATTGGTGGACTGCCCTGTTCCCAATCAGGTCAGTGAACTTACTATTTCCAAAGTCACACTGCAGACTTCAGAGCATACCCTGAAGAAAGCCACAGCATTGTGGCTGAAACGTCAGTTTCTACCTGACAAAGATGCAGTGAGACCCAGAAACCTGCAACAAGCACAATGCCAGCTGCGGAAACCCTAAGAGAACATCTAACCCAGCTTCACGGGGAGAATATCTTTAAACCTACCAGAGACTTTTCCATTCTATGGATTTACACAACAAAATTCAAGTTTCTGACCAACTGGCTTTCTCTCCAAAATTCAAATAGGTGGACTGCTTTAGATTGTAAGCTCTTTCGAGAAGGGACTTCTTCCTTCATAACTGTGCAGCTGGCTGCGTACGTCTGGTAGCGCTGTGGAAACAATTAATAGTAGTAGTAGTTACTACAAGAAAGTGTAGAGGTCATAAAAAAAAACCAAACCAGCTATATTTAGTAGCATTAACACAGCCTGTGTGAAACATGCCGAAAGAAGTTGGGACACTAGAATGAGGCTTGCATACAATGAGAATGTTAGAAAGAAAGAGAAAGACTGGTGGGAGGGTACTGGAACACCAGAATGAGGCTTGAAACCAAAACGCTATTGGAGCACCAGAATGAGGCTTGGAATACACTAAGAAATACTATCGGAGCACTACAATGAGGCTTGGAGTGTACAGAGATAGAGAGCCAGAATAGCAGGAGCAGTACTGCTAAAAAATAAATAAGTAAATACATAAAAAAAAGCCCGCACACATCGAAAGAAAATAGCCCTCCAAACTGTAACCCACAAACGTCAGACGTTTTTCCGCCACCGGCTTTCAAAACAATAGCCCATTTTGGTGGGAAATTTGCTGTACAGTGAACACTTGGTCAGGCGGCAACGCCGTTCAATCAAGCCTGAGGGAAGGGACACGGAGAGATTTGAGGGACGGGAGGAGGGGCAGGAATGGAGGTGGTGCTGTACTCGCTCCTCTTCCCCGCCTCCCTCTGGCGGGCTCACAGTCTCGGTCCTACACACTGCTTTAAACCTACCATTCCTGTCCGGCTTCCCATTCGCACGCGCCGCCGTGCGCTCTCCCCACCGCTGACATTTCCACAGCCAGAGCCATGCCAGGAGGTCTCGGTGCTGGCTCGCCGCAATCTCTCCACTTCCTCTTTTTCTTTCTTTTATTCTCATGAGAAAGGAAAAGAAGAAAAAAAAGAAGAAGAAGAAAAAAGTTCCATCTGTTTTTCTTTGGAGTTTCTGGCTTGGGCTACGCTTTGCCTCGCTCTCTTAAGTGACTGGGTCGGATGTCACTTTTTCCCCGGTCTAGGATTGTGTTTCGCATTTTGGGTTACTTGACCCACTGTAGATAACTTGTGCTCCAAAGCGGCTACAATCTTTTTTTTTTTTTTTTTTTTCGTCAAGGGATTTACTGGCTCGTGGTTGGAAAAGAAAAGACATTCAGTATAAACCACAGGTTCCCATCTGCAAAGGGTCCAGCTGTTTAAAAATGCACTTGCTGGAGGTAGCTGTGGTTTTTTTCTATGCAGTATTACTTCAGAGGCACAGCGCTTATGAATCGGGACAGGGATATTACGACGATCCGGATTTGGGGGAGCCAAAGGTAAGGAATATAAAATGTGAAATTGCAAACTTAAAAATTCCAAACCATATAAAGTGCAAGAAAAAGTATTGCTTAACAATGATAATAAAGTTCCCTGAAAATTTGGGAACTGGAGAGCAGACTTAGAACAGTAGCTTGTTGCAGTAGTCGTAGCCGCTTTAACATGCTGTTAGGGAAGTGAATGATTTGCAATTGCTGTTCAATAATGACGTAAAGCTGATGTGTTTTGGAAAGAACAGAGGACACATTAATGAGATTTGTTTCCATTTCGACCCCCCCATGCCATGTCTGATATGTCCTTTTCACAAACTGCTAGTAGTTTTGTAGAAATATAGTTTACAGGAAGATGGATCTCTACTATAACTATATTGCACGCTGCTTTATGTTACATTTATAACTAGCTATTGTGTAATCTGTGTTAGCCCAAATGAATTGTCTTTACAGCTGCATGTTCATTTTGAGCATTTATTGGTACTTTGAGTTCTTCTTATAGGTTTAGGGTGTGTATATGTAATGTCTGCTGACTGTGAAAGCAGGCATGGCCAACTTGGGACTCTGGTATGAGTATTTTGCCCTTACTCCCCTAACCCTCTCCCCCCCCCTCCCCTACGTTTCCACAAGGAACTTCATTCCATTCCCTCTTGCTCTTATGGACCGCTACTTATTTTTCTGTTCACTCTGCCCCTGTGCTCCTCCATCTCATTCTATGGACCTCCATCCCAACTTCTGAATATCTTCCCACCTCCCGATGAACCTCCATGCCTTTGCAAACTTCTGTTCCTCACACTCTTGGTACCTCAGATTTAATTTTTTTCCATCCAAACATGGACATCTTTATTTCCGTACAAGATTCTGGGCTTCATTTTTTAATGCCTGCTCCTACCCCCGTTCCATTCCCTGCAGACCTCTGCACTTTTCCAGCTGCTCACTTCTCTACCCCTTTGACTTCTGTTTCTCCCTTGACTCAAAGTTAATTTACTCATCTTCTTACCTATGCAGGGAAAAGTTCTAGCAGTGTTAGGATGAAGGTGAGCATATATCTGTGAGGTGTCAAAGTGCCCTCTGCACATGTTTTCTTTTTAAGTAGGAAGTTCATCAGAGAGGAGTGTAGCAAGGTCAATACAAGGCCAGAAAGTATGCACTGGCTCACCTGGACTCACTGACTGCAACCATATCTTACTGCAGGAACATTGAGGAATAAGAATCAAGTACATTGTGGTGGGAGTGGGAGATAAATGGGTAGAAGTGCATAGGAAGGGAGTGAAGGTGGAATCAGTTAAGATACTGTGGAGGGAGAGGGAGAGGTCAAGGGAAGATGGTAGGGAGGAAGAAGTGGAGACCTGCAGGTTAAAATAATAAAACGGTGCTGGTGTTAAGTATAATAATGAAAATAATAGTATGGCCAGTTCAAGGATCCTCTTGAGTTGCTCAGATTCCTAAACAATTGACTGGTCTGTTTATGACTAGCACCAGCTCTGAAACCTGGACTACATGTGCTGCTGTCTACACAAGATTTATTTGCTTTTCGCTCTCTGTTGATAGTTTTACTCATCAGAGGCAGAGAGAAAGGGAGGCTCTATGTAAGCATTGGATGTTAAAAAATAAACCTATGAGACACTGCAGGAGGAACTACTAACTCATTCTAATGTTCTTGTTTCAGGTGAGTGAAGTTTAATCTAACCTAATACTAAGCAGCAACTCTTTTTCTCTTTCCCCTCCTCCCCCCAACACTCCCCCCCCCAAAAAAAAAAAAATTGTAAGCATCTGTCTGCCTTTTATTTTTCTCTTACCATTTTCTAAGACTTTTTGCACACCAGACTTGACTCCCTCCACATTCCTGAATATGTGCACCATGATATATGCCTGCTTATCTTGTTGAATAGACTTCCTGAAGTACTCACACATGAGTTTATGCACATGTGCGGTCCACAGTGGAAATCCACAGCCTTACACAGATATGGTGCAGACTAGAGGGGGAAGAAGGAAAAGGGAGTGGAGGAGAGGAGTGGGGTCATGAAAAAGAAATGGGCCAGATAAGAATCAAAATACAAGGGGAAAGGTAAGAAAGATGAGTGATGGGGAAGAATGAATGAAGGGTCCTTCGAAATAAATGGAAGGGCAGAGGGAAGAAAGGGAACAGCAAAGAGCTGTCAGGTGGATAAAGATATGGGGTAGAAGGAGAAGGGCAAGACGTAGAGAGGCATTTGAGTACAAAGACTCTTTTGGCCTTAAATGTTTTGCAGGTGGCAGCTAATAAGAATATAATTGAGACATAATTAGAATATGTATTGGATATGGACTCTTAACAAGTTTTAAATCTGATTACGGTAATTAGGGATAGTTTATTTTAATTGCATGTTACTGTAAATCACTTAGGGCTCCTTTTACTAAGGTGTGCTAGCGTTTGTAGCACACATCCAAGATTAGCGCTCGCTAAAGCTCACGCTAGCTGAAAAATTACTGCCTGCTTAAAAGGAGGCGGTAGCAGCTAGCGCGCGCAGCATTTTAGCACGCACTAAAACCACTAGCGCACCTTTGTAAAAGGAGCCCTTAGGTAATTTATGGATAGGCAGCATATTTAATTACTTCTTAAACCCCAATGCAATAATGAAATGGATTGTTTTATATTTTAAATGTTTTGCATAAAATCAGTATTTTTATAGACTGCTTGACCATAACATACCACTGTGTAAAATTGTTGATTTTGAACTGAAATAGTTTCAGATGTATAGGTATATGGCAATGCATTTTTCAAAGATAGTTCTTGCTGCATATTTTGTATTTAAGATTTATATTGTGTTCCTGACCTTAAATAGTCAATTGTTAAATTTTTGTTGTTGCATTCTAGAGAACAGTGATCATTCCTATGTCTAAGGATTTGGAATGAAAGTGAAAGTGTGGTGGGTGGGAAGGAGCTACACAGAGAGAGAAAAAATGGTGATCAGGAACACCAAGAACAGAAAAAGAGAAATCTGGTGTCAAGAATGCACAAAGACAGTGTACTTATTTCAAACCCACATGCATTGGAAAACTGAGGACTCTTTCTTTTTATTTTTTTTTTTTAATAGAGATACTGTATGTAGCTGTAGTCAGGGGCCTGATATAGTAAAGAGTATTTCCATTGTGTGTCTATGGAAATCATGCTTTTAAATATATATATATATATATATATTTATTTATTTATAGTTTTCAGTTTACATATGAAGTATAAACTTGTACAGAAAGCAAAAATTTAGATGTCTGGAATCATGCTTAATAGATAGACCCCTAGATAGGTAAACAAGATTTATCATGCTTTTTTATATGACAGCCATTAAAGTGAGACTGATGGAGCACAGAGTTTAGAAAATTGTGATCCAGGTTTCATTCTGTTGGCTAGCATCTGGGAACTCTATGGACATTCTTGTTTACAGAGTAGGCAATGTACTGTAAGTTCACACTCTTCAATTGCATCCCTCCTTATATACCTTTAATTGTGATCAGGAATATCTATTTTACTGCAGTATAATCACAGAGCAGAAAATTTATGAATTTTTCGCAAAACTGATGCGTTCCGGTTTTAAACATAAGTTTGTCTATAAGGGCTGCCTTAGGGCTCCTTTTTTGAAGGCGGGTTAGCGGGTTTAGCGCGCGCGACTTTTCATCACGCGCTAACCCCTGCGCTAGCCGAAAAACTACCGCCTGCTTAAACGGAGGTGGTAGCGGCTAGCGCGGCCGGGGGTTTAGCGTGCACTATTACGCGCATTAAACCGCTAACGTGCCTTTGTAAAAGGAGCCCTTACTGATTCAGTATGTAGTGGCTTAGATTTTGCACTGCTTTCAAGTATTATGTGCGTGGATATATTGTTAACCGCCTAGGACTTAAACAGTATAAATTTTAAAAATAAATAAATAATGAGATGTCTCAAGAGGTCAATTCCCAATCCTGGTCCTGGTCAAGATATCCACAATTCATGAGAGAGCTTGCATACACTGCCTCCACTACATGCAAATCTCTAATGAATATTCATTGTGGGTATCCTGCAAACCTGACTGGGGTGCCTCCAGGATCAGGTTTAGGAGCCACTGCCCTGTGTTGAAGAACTTCCACGGGCCACTAAAGTCGGGATATACGTTAAATTGCTGTCCTTGGCTTTTAGGTGAATGGGCCTGCTTACTTATACACCGGTCCAGAGCTGTTTGTTCTTGGTTGAGTATTAAGAAGTATTCCAATTGTGCATTTGGTAGCCTCTGAGATTAAGGCATTGACTCCTGAACCTGTCCTGGGAGATCCCCCCAGGATGTCAGATTTTCAGGATATCAGCAATGAATATTCATGAGCGTTGCATGTAGTGGAGGAGGTGCCCCTAGGATGGGTTTGGGAACCACTGGATTAAGGAGTTGAAACTGATATGATTTGCAACTTGGGCATTATTGGTGGCTGTTTCTGAATTGTGGAATTGACTTCTGCATGAGCAAATGATAGAGCAGAATTACAGGGTATTCTGGAGGAAATTAAAAACTTCTCTCCTTAAATAAGTTGTGTATTAGGGGGGAAATCTATCTTGTGCTGGTTTATGCAGTTCTTTTCGTTCTGTGGTTAATGAAGGGAAGAGGGAGAGCATGAATACCAGAACGTTATCTGTTTATATAAACTGTGTTTAAGTATAAACTTAGACCATTTTACTAAAATAAGTTAAATGGGCTTAGCACCTTTTAAGGAGGGACTTTCCCACACACCAAACCCATTTATAACATGGCAATAAAATAAGGACTTTTACCGTATTTTCACGCATATAACGCGCGCGTTATACGCGTTTTTACCTACCGCGCATACCCCTCGCGCGTTATATGCATGAGCGCGGTATACAAAAGTTTTAAAACATAGTTCCCACCCCGCCCGACGCCCGATTCACCCCCCCCAGCAGGACCGCTCGCACCCCCACCCCGAACGACCGCTCGCACGCGCTCCCACCCGCACCCGCATCCACGATCGGAGCAAGAGGGAGCCCAAGCCCTCTTGCCCGGCCGACTCCCCGACGTCCGATACATCCCCCCCCCCCCCGGCAGGACCACTCGCACCCCCACCCCGAACGACCCGCTCGCACGCGCTCCCACCCGCACCCGCATCCACGATCGGAGCAAGAGGGAGCCCAAGCCCTCTTGCCCGGCCGACTCCCCGACGTCCGATACATCCCCCCCCCCCGGCAGGACCACTCGCACCCCCACCCCGAACGACCGCTCGCACGCGCTCCCACCCGCACCCACATCCACGATCGGAGCAAGAGGGAGCCCAAGCCCTCTTGCCCGGCCGACTCCCCGACGTCCGATACATCCCCCCCCCCGGCAGGACCACTCGCACCCCCACCCCGAAGGACCGCCGACTTCCCGACAATATCGGGCCAGAAGGGAGCCCAAACCCTCCTGGCCACGGCGACCCCCTAACCCCACCCCGCACTACATTACGGGCAGGAGGGATCCCAGGCCCTCCTGCCCTCGACGCAAACCCCCCTCCCCCCCAACGACCGCCCCCCCCAAGAACCTCCGACCGCCCCCCAGCCGACCCGCGATCCCCCTGGCGACCCCCACGACCCCCCCACCCCCCTTCCCCGTACCTTTGGTAGTTGGCCGGACAGACGGGAGCCAAACCCGCCTGTCCGGCAGGCAGCCAACGAAGGAATGAGGCCAGATTGGCCCATCCATCCTAAAGCTCCGCCTACTGGTGGGGCCTAAGGCGCGTGGGCCAATCAGAATTAGCCCTGGAGCCTTAGGTCCCACCTGGGGGCGCGGCCTGAGGCACATGGGCCCAACCCGACCATGTGCCTCAGGCCGCGCCCCCAGGTGGGACCTAAGGCTCCAGGGCCTATTCTGATTGGCCCACGCGCCTTAGGCCCCACCAGTAGGCGGAGCTTTAGGATGGATGGGCCAATCCGGCCTCATTCCTTCGTTGGCTGCCTGCCGGACAGGCGGGTTTGGCTCCCGTCTGTCCGGCCAACTACCAAAGGTACGGGGAAGGGGGGTGGGGGGGTCGTGGGGGTCGCCAGGGGGGTCGCGGGTCGGCTGGGGGAGCGGTCGGAGGTTCTTGGGGGGGGCGGTCGTTGGGGGGGAGGGGGGTTTGCGTCGAGGGCAGGAGGGCCTGGGATCCCTCCTGCCCGTAATGTAGTGCGGGGTGGGGTTAGGGGGTCGCCGTGGCCAGGAGGATTTGGGCTCCCTCCTGGCCCGATATTGTTGGGGAGTCGGCGGTCCTTCGGGGGGAGGGATGTATCGGACGTCGGGGGGGGGCATCAGGCTTTCAGGATGGGGACAGACCTTCAAGGGGGGACAGTGCACGGAAGTCAGGGGGGGTGAACGGAGAGTCGGAAAGTCAGGGCGGGCGAAAGGAGCGTCAGGCAGCATGCGCGGTATACCCGTGAGCGCGGTATACCAAAGTTTTTGTACATATCATCGTGATTTCTGCGCGCTATACCCGTGTGCGCGTTTTATACGGGTGCGCGTTATTTGCGTGAAAATACGGTAATTTGTTTTTGTTTAATTTTTACAGGCCCCTTGAAAATTTGTCCATTAGCATGCAAGACCTGCAAAAAATTAAGGAGAGCAAAATCGAAGAAAATTCCAAAAGTAAACACCTGTTTACGCTTTGCGCACTTTAGTAAAAGGGCCCCGTAATGCTGTACACCACATTGGATACTTTTTAGAAGATGGAAACATCGGATATAAGGGGCCCTTTTACTAAGCTACAATAGCATTTTTAGCGGGCGCTAAATCCACGCTACGCGGCTAGAACTAACGCCAGCTCAATGCTGGCATTAGCGTCTAGCGCGTGCAGCAATTAGCTCGCGCTAAAACCGCTAGCGCAGCTTTGTAAAAGGAGCCCTAAGGGCCTGTTTTACAAAGCCACGCTACCAGCTGCTGCGTGGTAACGGCCCCGAAGCCCACAGAGATTTAAAGGGCTTTGGGACTGTTGCCGTGTGGTAGCGGCTTTGTAAAACAGGCTGTAAGCTTTAGTAAAAGAGCCCCTTTTAAATAAACAAGCAAATTAGAAAAAAAATTCCTTAAGTTATTTTATAGGTAAATTATGTAAACGGTGGATGTGGAGTGAAGGTAGAAATATATTTTGAGAATTAATGCAAAACTAGAGCCACTTATCGTGTATTCCAAAGTATTTTTCCTTATGAAGATTAGACGATACCTTACCCATTGTATCATTTCTTCTGCCAGAAACTCCCTAACCCTGAGATGTGCTGTGTTTGTCCAAATTAGATTGTAAGATCTTCTGAGCAGGGACTGTCTATTGAATGTTAAATGTACAGCCCTGAACTCCTGGTGTAAATTAAACACTGCTTCCAGATGAAACAGAATAACATTTTAGCCTAGTAAACTCATAATCTTTCAAAAGATAGCATTGAAAGAGAATATCCCATATTGCCAAGCAATGTATTTACCGTAATCATGCTAATATATTTTTATATGCACTCTCTCAATCTGCGTCTATAAATCAGCAGTTTGCCCTTATAAGGCAAAATCACTAATTATATCATTGTAACAGGAGATCCATTCCTGATGTGATTAAAATTCTTCAGAAGGAGGTATGGGTTAGTGCTGAACTGTAAACCAGAAGAGCTTCTTAACTTCATAAATCTAAATCCGTCATCCCCCACTGACTTGTTCTTTCATGTGCATCAGGTTTTAAGAGCCAGTAGCCAGACTTTTCATAACTGAGCCGGTTGAAAGCTGCATGCGTCTGAAGTGCTTGTAAAGCTCAGTGAGATCCTGTTTAGAGGATGGGTGATAAATACAGGTTGTCTTATGTTGTAACGTTTTATTCTCTGCTCTCTCTCTCTTCCCCCCCCCCACCACCAAACTCAGAGGTGAACTAAATGCTGTAATATCTTTTTTTTTTTTTTTTTCTTTTTTGAAGGTGCAGCCTCCAGAATTGTACGCAATATTCTAAATGAGGTCTCACCAGAGTCTTATACAGGGGCATCAATACCTCCTTTTTCCTACTAGCCATACCTCTCTCTATGCACCCTACCATCTTTCTAGCTTTCGCTGTTATCTTTTCAACTTGTTTGGCCACCTTAAGATCATCACATACAATCTGTAAGATAACTGGGGCAATTCAATATTTATAGGAGACAAACAGTTGTGATGCTTGCCTGATCTGTTGCATCCTGTCCAAGTAGGTATGTAGTGCCCACATGCAGTCCAGGGCGTGCCGCTGGCGGGGTCCCATGTTCTCCCCTGGCTTGATGTAGAGTGCAGGGAGGAAGATTGCTTGGTTTATATGAAAGTAACAACAAAGAGGCACAACCAGTCACAACAGGGTTTGGATGGGGGACGCTCAGAATGAGTAATAGTACTAGCCTGAAGCAACTCCACTGAAGAAGTAAAGGGCGCTCTCAGTGTGAACCATCAGCAATGGGAGCAAAAGCTCCGATGCTTCACTTCCGGGCTGAGGCGGGAAGCCTCCACCACCACACCATCATTGAGCCCCCTATGTGTATGTAATAATGAAAACACCTACAATAAGGCCCTAAATAAATAATATAATCCAAACAAACCCGTGAGCAATTTAAACTCAAACGGTGGTTTATATGAAAGGCTGCGATCACCTTAGGCAGAAATCTGGGGTGGTTCCTGAGCGCAGCTCAGTCTTCAAAGAGTAGCGTGTAAGGAAGGTGATGGATCAATACCTGGATTTCGCTAATGTGCCTGACCGAGGAGATGGTAGTGTTTTCCATTTGAGGAACCTGTAGCCTGCCTCCCCTAGTGGTTTTAAGGAGGGGGGGGGGGTAGAGTGAGTTGCTATAGTACTAGGTTAAGGTCCCATGTGGATGGTGGTGGTCTGATCGGTGATGTGACAAACCCAGTGGTGTACCGAGGGCAGGGTGGGGGGTGGACCACCCCAGGTGCACGCAGCGTGGCTGCCAGTCCACTCCCACGGCCAAGAAAAAGGCTAAGAAGCCGGCGGGAGTGGCGAAAGCATCCTTTAAGGAACACCCTCCCGATCTAGCTCTATACCGCACCCTTTGTGATGCCACCGGACAATGTTCTCAACCATTGGTCGACCAATGACTGAGAACGCTGTCCAGTGGCGTCACGAAGGGGGTGGGATAGAATGAGATCGGGAGAGTGTTCCTTAAAGGATGCTTTTGCCGCTCCCGCCGGCTTCTTAGCCTTTTTCGAAACGAAGCAGTGGCGTACCAAGGATGGGGGTGTGTGTCAAAAAAATGATGGGCCAGGGGGAGGTGTCAAAAAAAATGATGGGCTGAGGGGAGGTGTCAAAAAAATGATGGATCGGGGGTGTCAAAAATGATGGGCCCCAGTTGTCACATACCCTAGGTGCGCCACTGGACAAACCTAGGTACAAGTCAAGGTTTCCCCCAAGGAAAGACAGGGTTTTGCTTAAGCCCCATTGTAAGAGGGCAGATTAAGTGAGTGCAGGGTCTCCAGGTGATACTGACTGGCCTTGGGAGAGCAGGGACCGGGCTGAGACGAGCCAGAGTCTACCTAGTAGGAGTCCTGTCCCTTTAAAGCAGAGGGCTGTTAGAAGCAAGGGAAAGAAACCTTCCAGAGAAATGCCTGAGTCTAATTTCCCACCCTGGCTTATGAGGCGTGGTTTAGAGCTCCTGAAAAGCCAGCTCAGATTGCAGAGAGTGGAGAGACAGGGACTAGAAAGTGCAGAGCCCAGGAAGCTGCAGATCAGGAAGGAAGCTGGGGGCAGGGCAAGGAGGACTGGTCAGAGCAGAGACAGTTCAGGAGCCCAGCATGAGTGCCCTACCAGAGATTTCCATGCTGACTGGGATATACAAGAGGCACGAGAAGCTCCTCTCTGTACAGGTTCAGAGTCTCTTCCACAGCCAGAAGCTATGGAAATTGGTACAGGCATGCCAGAGGTTTATGAACCAACTGAAGCCATGCAAATCGGCTGAATTGTAAGTTTAAGATTTGCTTTAAACCTTCCTGCTTACTGCTATGTGATTTGCTAAGCCCGAGAGCTAGTCTCGACGGGCGACCCTAACGCGGAGCTGGGAGGCCCGCAGGGTCGCCTGTCGGTTAAGTGAGGGTAAGGGAGTTTTTGGGATGGGCAGCGAGACCGGACATGAGGGAGGTCTTTCCCATTCGGGGATTGACCTCTAATTGGGTGGGTCGCAGCCGGAGGGAAGGTTGGGTAAGGTTATAAAGGGAGGGCTGTTGGAGGACCGTTAACAGCTTTCGGTCCTCCGAGTCGGCTTTCCCACCCTCCCGCCCATTATTTTGGGGGGTGATCGGGGTTTTGAGGGCGGTATCCCGAGCTACTGGCAGCTGGGCTCATCATGGGATGAGTGGTGGGCCAGCTGGGAGCCGTGCCTGGTGAGTCAGATGACCCGGGACAATGGGGCTTGTGAGTACATGCCACCCCCTCGGACCCTTGCGGGGTCGGGGGCCTGTTACATCGGTGATGGTAGCTCGGGATCTGGGGCACAATGGTGATACCATTGTGTTGGTTCAATTCAATAATGTTATTTAATGCTGTTTGTAAGATGTTATTTAAGATATGTTAATATGTTATTTAAATATGTTTATTTTCAATAAACAGGGCTGCGGCCAAGTTTTTACCACACAGGTTTCATTGTCTCCTTGGGTTTGGTGGGTGGTATGAGACGTAGGGGGAGGAAATCTTGCTTTGGGAAAGCGGGCCGCTCCAGGTTCCGCTGTTATTGGGTTTACTGTGTGTGTTAGCACAATCCTTTGTTTTGGAAGAGTTCCTGAGCCGAGAAAACGTTTTGTATTTTTTAAAAATCTGTCATTGGAATCAGTATCCCTTCCCCCACGTTGGGACTGATTGGTGTGCTGTGTGTAGCTGAGACTAGCTCAGTGCAGTTCACACGGCTATTGAAACCAAAGCTGGATGTTGCAAGTCTGCATTATATGGTGAAAAAAACCTACCTGTGAATCTGCAATAGGCTATCCACTTTCTCCTAAAGAACTGCTTTACTCTGTTGGTCTCCAACTTAAGACTGTGAAAAGATCCTCTTTTGAGTTTTTGTTGCTGTTTTGTTTTCCATCCTTTTGTCCATGCCAGTGCCGCAAACTGGAGGTTGGGAATGTATAAAAAATAATATATTTGTTTATGCAAAGACTGTTTTCAGGGCAGAAACCATGGGCTATTGTTTGAATGTATTTCCATATTCTTGCTGGTGAAATATACTAGGACTGTCACCAAAGGGATTGAACCTTATCTGGCCGGTGGCCTGAATAAAACCTTTATTTTTGTTTCAAAGCCATTCTGACTGTGTTTGTTTTGGAAAGACTGCATCTCTTACCTGTGCTTGTACTGTTAGGCAGTTGCCTAGCCTGATAAAAGACCTGGGGAGATTATTGTTGCCGCCCGAACGCACTAACCAAGCCGGTTAGGTGCCTAGGGGGTGACAGTGGGTGTAAGTTGTATAGGCCTCGCATGAATTTTAAAGTAATATGTCAAAAGGCATCATTAATGGACAGCTGGTGCCCATGTGTGTTAAGCGCTATTCTACAAGGTACAACTTAAGTGCCATAGTGCTTAATTGTAAAGGCAGAGCATGGGTGCACTGTAGACATGTGTCCTAATTGCACGTAGTTTCTAGTATTCTAGAAACTATGCTTGTCACTTGACACACCTAGGTAGGCCAACTTACTCCCGCCATTGACATAGCATAAGAAAGGGGTAACCTAAACATGGGCACATTTGTGCTGATCTTGGCACCTAGTTGCTGTTATAGGATTAGTCCTAAATGCACAGTTTGGGGTATCTAGACTAAGACACTAATTTATAAAATTGCCCCATTATATATTATGCAGATAATTGAAGTTTTGATAATGATTTTTTTTTTTCTTGAACAAAAAAGACTTCTCATTCTGTGCTTATTGGGGGAAAGAACTGAGTTAAGACCCAATGAAATAATAATAGTTGAACTTTAGGTAGCTGGCATAGGGATAGTGAATTTCATTTTTGTGGTGGCTAGTTTGTAGCAAAATAGGGTGTGTGTGGGGGGGAGGGGGGACAACTTCATATACTGCCTTTCTGTGGTATATATTATGTACAGGTACTTATTTTGTACCTCAGGCAGTGGAGGGTTAAGTGACCTGCCAAGAGATAGAAGCTGCAGAGGGAATCAAACCCAGTTCCCTGGTTTTCAGGCTGCTGCACTAACTGTTACTCTTCCATTCTACTCACTTTCATAAGAACACTGCAGGAATCTTTATAAAAACCCGCATTGAAGATGATGAGGGTCTTGATGTACAACTGTTTTTGAGGTTTGCTCCGTATTTTTACTTAAACTTGTACATTCAATTTTATTAGCTATGAGAAGTTCATATTTTATAGTTTATTAACATTTGCTAAACTGCCTCTACTAACTGGCAGATCTAGGCAGGTTGCATAAGCCACTCATCCACTCGAATTTCAACAGATAAGTAAGAATATAACATTTCTTTACTGCTCCTGCGAGTACATAGGTTTACTCTAGAAATATGTTTATTTTTGTGAGGAAGTCAAATATGTTATGTTACACTCCGTCATAAACATTTGTTTTCTGGAGGTCACTTGCTGGAATATGTTTTTCAGTTGTGACATGCCATCTGTTTTGTCATTAGAACATACTAATATGCAGTTTCACAAAGGAAATGAGGAGAGATTGGAAAAATATGCAAGTATTTACAACATAATTGTTAATCGGGATTAAAACATCGCAATATACCATCAAAGTGACAACCTAATTTTCACTTAAATGCCTTTAAGTATTATTTTCAATGTCTTTGCTCAGTGGTAGTATTAGGATTTTTATTATTATTGCAAATACCATATTTTGTAAATAGAACAAAAACAAACAGTACTAAACCCAGAGGACACCAACTCTTTGGATTGCATAACTGTTCTAACTATTCTGCAACATTTCATTGTGAAATAAGAGTCCTGTGTAACCTATTGTTTGTGTTAAGTAGGCAGTTGCCTAAAGTGTACTCAACATAGGAGTTGGAACCAGAACTGGGACTGAATTTTTTATGAGGCCATGAGTGGCTTTATTTGTCATACTCGGCATACAGTAACTCAATGCAGTCCAAGGGAAGTTGTTCTGAACCAACTGTTTACATAAATTGACTCTCTTCAGGCAAAATAAGAAAAATGAGGCAAGAGTCAAAATGCTTGATACAACAAGTAGCAATCAAAATATTTATAATATCTCTGAGGCTGTGTGCTCCTAATTCCAAGCCTCAGATAAAGTTCTACTCCCCCTTTCCTCCTAAATCCTGCTGTAATGGATAGCAAGGCAGTTCCTTTCAGGATTTACTCACATGTATGATGTTGACAACTAAACGTAGTACATGATGGCAGATAAAGACCTGTGTAGTCTATCCAGTCTGCCCAACAGTCACATTCATTTTTTAAGGCAATGTTAAACCAACAATCTGGTAATTATTCATTTTACTTGCTAAGTTCCACTATTAGATGTCATTCCCTTCTCCCCTGAGATACGGAAGATCTGTACTCTGGCTATATGAATATGTGCATTCTAGCTCCTGGTCTATATTGCCATACGCAGGCCGTTGAAGTCCTTCTGGCATTGGCCCCACTGCCCTACTGACTGACTGGGGGCTCCCCAAGGACAGGTTTGGGAACTACTGGTATAAGTGGTTGTGCCTAAAGTTAAATTTATAATTGCAGTTTTATTCTTAGTATTCTGTGATGACAATTTACATGCAAAATTGCTGATATTGAATTCATGCTTAATGAACTACCCTTCTGGGGTGTGTATCTGTTGCAGATTATAAGAACATAGGAATAGCCTTAATGGGTCAGACCAATGGTCCATCAAGCCCAGTAGCTTATTCTCATGGTGTACAATCTAGGTTCTTAGCAACTGGCCAAAACCCAAGGAGTAGCAATATTCCATGCTTCCGATCCAGGGCAAGCAGTGGCTTCCCCCCTGTCTTTCTCAATAACAGACTCAGGGCTGTGGAGTCGGTAGATAAATCCTTCGACTCCAACTCCAACTCCAGGTATCCAAAATTGTCTCCGACTCCAACTCCACAGCCCTGAACAGACTATGGACTTTTCCTCCAGGAACTTGTCCAAACCTTTCTTAAACCCAGCTACGCTATCTGCGTTTAGTTTAACTATTCTGTGAGTGAAAAAAAAATTCCTCCTATTGGTTTTAAAAGTATTTCCCAGTAACTTCATCGAATTTCCCTAGTCTTTGTAATTTTTGACAGTGTGAAAAATTGATCCACTTGTACCTGTTCTGGTCCACTCAGGATTTTGTAGACTTCAATCATATCTCCCCTCAGCCCTCTCTTTTCCAAGCTGAAGAGCCCTAACCTTTTTAGTCTTTCCTCATACGAGAGGAGTTCCATCTCCTTTACCATCCTGGTTGCTCTTCTTTGAACCTTTTCTAGCACTACTGTATCTTTCTTGAGATAAGGAGACCAGAAATGAACACTGTACTTCAGACGAGGTTGCACCATGGAGCGATACAGGGGCATTATAACATTTTTAGTCTTGTTAACTGTCCCTTTTTAAATAATTCCTAGCATCCTGTTTGTTTTTTTGGCCGCCACTGCACAACGACACCCAGATCCTTTTCTTGGGCGCTAACCCCTAAGGCTATAGAGTCGCTCCTAAAGGACAGACTTTTAGGATAGCCATTTCAGTTGAGCCAAATTGGTCCAATGATTCAAGTATGGTGCCTGGAGCCCAAAGTTCCTTCCTTGAAGTGAAACATGTGCCCTAATTTTTTTTTTTCACTCATTTTCTAATCCATTTGCTTTAAAACCTTGCTGAAATTCTCTACTTTGTCTAGCACACTCTGCAACTCATTGGTCACCAGATCAAAGAAATTGATCAGTTTTACCTGAAAAGGCTTACCTTTAGTAGAGTTATGCTGCCAAGATATCCTAATCCACTAGATTTCAGGAACTGGACTATTGGCTGTTTTATCAGTAGTTTCATAATTTTACTGACTACTGACAAGCTGATCTGTAGTTCCCAGCCACTTTCTCTTTCAATAGATTTGGGTAATGGCTAAGGAGTGTTAATTGTCTTTTGTTTAGTCATTCACATGTTAGTTAAACTGATTCCCTGTTTATTGATGTCTTATGTAAACCGAGTCGAGCCCCTACTTCAGGAGATGATACAGTATATACATCTAAGGTTTGGATCAGATTAGAGGGATCACATCTGCTTGTCTCCAGTTCTTGGGAACCACTTCAGATTCCAAAGAAGTGTCAAAAAGTTCAGGTTTGAAGGTGAGGACTTGGGAGTGGCCTAGTGGTAGAGCTGCTGCCTCAGCATCCTTATAGGTTGTGGGTTCAAATCCTACGCTGCTTCTTGTGACCCTGGGCAAGTCGCTCCATTGCCCTAGGTACGTTAGATAGATTGTGAGCCCACAAAGACAATAGAGAAAATGCTTGAGCAAACCTGCTTTGCAAACTGCTTAGATAACATAACATAAAACTTTATTATATACTTAGATGCACAGTTAAGTACAATGTGGTTATTAGCAGAGATTAAATAAGAGACCATACATAGATGGTGAGTGTACAAGTACAAATAACTTAAGAGCATGACAAGGTCAGTGTCAAATACAATCATGTTAAGTTAATACGAGGGAAACTCAATTAAGTGAACAGCTTTCTAATACCGGTCCTTTGATAGACAGTATATAAATACCTAAAATAAATAGACCATTTTCTTTTTTTTTCTTTTTTTAAAAATCTTTATTCACTTTAAGCCATACATAAGTGCAACATATTATACAATCATATTACACTATAAAAGCATTTAAAATCAATCAAATTGTAATCTATGACAAAAAATATATCATCCCCCATATTCATATTCAAAAATTGCACTCGTATTAAAGAATAAAAAAAAAAAATGTATTCCAACCCCTCCCACCCACCCAGGACATGTATGACCAAAGGGCAAAATCAGCAATCACTCTTTGCAAAATTTTGTCAATGGCTCCCAAATTTTTAGAAATTTTTTGTAATGTCCCTGTTGTATAGCCATACTACATTCCATTTTAGAAACGTGACAGAGAGACTCCAACCAAAAGGTATAGTTCAATCTATCCCAGTTTTCCAAATCCTTAAATTAAGCTTTATGGCAACCCCTGTCATAATAAAGAGAAGTTTATTATTATGAGATGATATTTGGCTTTTAGATAGGAGAATGACTAATATGAAAAAGGAGGTATTCACTGTTCCGAGAGGGGTGTCTTTCTATGTTATACAAATTGGTGAATAGGGATCCTAGGCCAAAGGCTTGGGAGAGGGACTTACAGCAGGAATTTTCTGAGAGGGAATGTGATGAGCTTTGTTCTCGCAGTCAGCATATTGCTTATGCACCGGTACTGGTGGAAAATGCAGTGAAAGTGATGCTTCGTTGGCATCTTACTCCAGTACGGTGTCAGCAGTTCACACGAGCTTTGTCTGCTGATTATTGGAGAGGGTGTGGTAATCGGGGTACACTTTTTCATATGTGCTGAGAATGTCCGAACTTGGGCCCCTATTGAGACCAGGTTTTTCTGTATATAGTAAATTGGTGTTTCTCTCTCTGCCTAAGCAGGCTGCAGTGCCACTCTTGGGGGTGCGGTTGAAAGCATCACTGATGATCAGGACAAATTGGTCTCCTTGGCTTTTGTAGCCGCACGGTTGGTGCTCACCCAACATTGGAAGCAACCGGTGGCGCCGTCTTGCAGCAAATGAGAGACAGGCTGAGTGGGGTCTGCTCTTTTGTCTAGAAAGTGGCAGCAATTTCTGTACATTTGGGGCAGCTATTTGGAATTGGAAGAGGGTATGCCCTCTCTTGAGGGAACCTCCTGAACCCTTTCTACTGTCTTTGTTGAGCCTGCTTTTCTCATTTGGCACTTTATTCTTTGTATGTGTTATTTTGTGTGTGTGTGTGGGGGGGGGGGGGGGTTTGCAGTTGTACAACATTATTGGAGTTCTGATTGTTTCTCATTCCTGGTGTATCTTTGTGGTGTACTTCACTTTAAATAAATAATTTTTTTTTAAAGAAAAAAAGGGGTATTAATGACCCTGTATAAGACCCTGGGGAAAACCTCATTTAGAATATTATGTACAATTCTGTAGACCGCACCTTCAAAAAGATATAAACATGATGGAGTTGAACCAGGCGAAGGCTACTAAAATAGTTTGTGTTCTATGTCATAAGGCATACGGGGACAGACTCAAAGATCTCAATATGTATACTTTGGAAGAAAGATGGGAGAGGGGAGATATGATGGTCATTTTAACAGTTTTGTGAACACCTTAAAAGTATTTAAATGGCCTGGAATGCCCAGACTCCAATGAAACATGATGGCAGATAAAGGTCAAATGGCCTATCCAGTCTGCCCATTCACAGTATCCACTATCTCCTCCTCTCCCTAAGAGATCGCACGTGCCTGTCCAATCCTTTCTTGAATTCCGACACAGTCTTTGTCTCCACTACCTCTACCAGAAGACTATTCTACACATCTACCACCCTTTCCTTAAAAAAGTATTTCCTTAGATTACTCCTGAGCCCACCACCTCTAAATTTGATCCCATGCCTTCTCACTCTGGAGTTTCTTTTCAGTCGAGACTCACCTCATGCATATTTATGCCATATAGGTATTTAAACGTCTCTATCTTCATGACTCATTATGACTTGAATTAGGTGAAGACAATACTTTATTTGAACACAGACTTTGACCGTTCTAACCTCACTTGTGATTTGTTTTTTGTGTTTTTTTTCTGTTTACTTTCAACAAGCAGGGACATCTTTAAACAGCCATCTTTAGCATTTGAAAATGAAGATAATTCACTCTTATAATGCAGAGGAAAGCTATAAAAATCTCTATACATTTCCAACTTGCCCCCCCCCCTTAACAAAACCACAAAAGCAATTTTTAGCTCCTACTGGCCTACTGAATGCTCTGAACTGCTCTGACGCTCATAGACAGGGCCGCCATCAGAAATTTCTGGGCCCCTTACTGAGCAATCCTATTGGGCCCCCCTCCCCACGCACCCCTTCCCCCCCTTTTGTCCGGGGGGGTGCTATCAGGAAATCGGCAGGGGACAAAAAAAAGTATGACAGCAGTGTTTATTGTTTATTGTTGTGCACAGCAGAAGCATAATACAGGAATTTGTGCTATGGTGGCCTAGGACCAATGTTTCCTCTAAGGATTGATGAGGTGTGTGCAAAAAAAAATATGCATGAGCGACAAGTTACATACTCCACAAATTTATGAGCAGGCACGGAGGACGCATTTTTAAACAAATGTAGTTTATCCTTGTACTCCTTATGTATTTTTAATCATCTATGGATATGTTTGTATGTTTATTGTTCAAATGGTTTTATTTATTTCCCCAAATTTATTTTTGTTATATGCATTGAAAATATTTGATATTGCGTTTAAATCAAAATCTCAATAAACTTGAAACTTGAAACGAGTGCCCGTGAGATTGTGGGAGGGTTAAATACTCAAAACTTAGAAGAATAACAATTTACTTAAAGTTTTTGCTACGCCAGCTTTCTGGTATCTTTACATAGTGAAGTACCTAGCATATGTAACACCCGGGGCCCATCATTTTTTGGCACCCCCCCATCTATAGGAAAAACATGATTTTTAGTAACATGAGTACCTAGGAAAAGGCAGCATCTTACATATTGCAGTGAGCAGTACATCAATACACCCATTGTAAAACTAAACAAGTCAGACCAGCACAGATCAATCCTACATCGTCAATCCTAACAGAAAACCATGTCTTTCAAACACAAAGAACACAGAAAACACCTTCGCCTAGTATGGAATATGTCATCACAAACGAACCCCTCCCCCTTTTACAAAACTGTAGTGTGGATTTTAGCCACGGTGGTAACAGCCCTGACGCTCATAGAATTCTGAGCATCAGAGCTGCTACCTCCACGGCTGGCGCTAAAAAACGCTCCACAGTTTTGTAAAAGGGGGGATAAAATAGAAATACACAGTTTCAACGCTCTAGCTCAGAGATGCCCAAACTTTTTGGGCTTGCGAGCTACTTTAAAATGACCAAGTCAAAATGATCTACCAAAAATAAAATAAAAAAACACAAAGCACACTATACGCTGAGAAAATGTTAATTATCATTCCTATTCTGGATTTTTTCAAAGAGGTCAAGGCAGATGACTCTATGCATCGTCACCTCAGTAACAACCATACAAAAATAGGCAAATATACCCCCCATCCTTTTTATTAAACCACAATAGCAGTTTTTAGCGCAGGGAACTGCGCTAAATGCCCAGTGCTGCTCTCGACGCTCATAGGCTCCCTGCACTAAAAAACACTATTGCGATTTAGTAAAAGGGGGCCATAGTGCAAAATATAAACAGCATATATAAATTCAGACACATTTTGATCACTAAATTGAAAATAAAATCATTTTCCTACCTTTGTTTGGTAATTTCATCTGGTTGCACTTTATTCTTCTGACTGTGCATCCAATATTTCTTCCCTTCTTTCAGCCTCCTGTATGCTTCCTCTCCTCCAGACCTCATTCCCTCCCCCAACTTTTTCTTTCTTTCTCTATGTCTGTCTTTCTCTGATTCTGTGCCCCATTTTTTTGCTTTGTTTCTGGTTCCCTGTCCCCCCCCCCCTTCTTTCTTTCTTCCTTCCTTCCTCCGTGCCCCATTTTTTGCTTTTTTTTTCTGGCTCCCTGTCCCCCCCCCACACACACACACACCTTCTTTCTTTCTTCCTTCCTGCCTCCCCATGCCACCACCGCCGCGGAATAGGCTGCTGCCGCTCCCGCAATCGGGAACAGGCCGAAATCTCCCTGCTTCTCTTCTGCACTGGGCCGATCAACTCTCGCCGCCCGACGTCAATTCTAACGTCGGAAAGGACGTTCCGGGCAGCCAGGCAGCGATTGGCTAGCTAGAACGTCCTCTCGACGTCAGAATTGACGTCGGGCCGCCGCGACAGTTGGTCGGCCCGGCAGGGAAGAGAAGCAGGGAGATCAAAGACACGGTGCCGGCCTGATACCTGATGGCAGCAGTGAGAAGGGAAGGGAAGCAGATTGGGCACCACTGCTCTAGACGAGCCGCAAGCCGCACGCTAAGGAGAACAGTTGACCGCCCCCCCCCCTTGGTATGCCACTGGAGCAGCAGAGTGTCTGGCCGGCTCATTCGTTCAAAGCCGCGGGTGGCGGCTTCTTGCGAGATCCGCGCCTGCGTCTGAAGCCTCTCTGATGGTGTGACATCAGAGAGGATTCCGATGCAGGAGTGGATAGCGCAAGGAGCCGCCAACCCGCGGTTTTGAACGAACGAGCCGGCTGCTGCTCCAAAAGGAAGAGAATGATCGCCTCCAGACCACGGGCCACAAATAAAACCTGGAGAGCCACACGCGGGCCGCGTGTTTAAGACCGCTGCCTTAGAGGGAACACTGCCTAGGACCCTGGGGGAGCCCGGGCCCCCTGTCACCTCCGGGCCCCTGAATGCAGGACTGGTAGTACTGCCCTGATGGCGGCCCTGCTCATAGAGTTCCTATGAGCATCGGTAACGGCGCAGATCATTCAGTGCACCAGCTGGCGCTAAAAAAACACTTTCACAGCTTTGTAAAAGGGGGGTTATTTTATTTATTCAATTTTCTGTATCATTCTCCCAAGGGAGCTCAGAACAGTTTACATGAATTTATTCAGTTATTGAAACATTTTTCCCTGTCTGTTCCAGTGGGTTCATAATCTATCTAATGTACCTGGGGCAATGGGGGGATTAAGTGACTTGCCCAGGGTCACAAGGAGCTGCATGGGTTTGAACCCACAACCTCAGGTTGCTGAGGCTGTAGCTTTAACCATTGTGTCACACTCTCCAAACTTCAACTGTCAGAACCATTTTTAAGAAATAAAAATTACTTAGAACTGTTTAAGTTGATGCAAAATCTGGCAGACCAAGAAAAATCTTTGATAGAACTTCCCAAAAACTGATCAAATCTGCAACAGAATTCATAAATCACTGCAGATGACCTAAAGAAATGTCTAGCCAACTGTGGAGTTGTTGACCAGAAGTCCATTATCAGTTTTTCTTATCAAACTGTGACCTGCATGGGGAAGTTGTCATAAGTAAACATTTTTTGTGACCTCAACATAAAAGTCATCTTGTAAAATTTGCAAAACAAAACTTTTGTAAGATCAAATTATTTGGAACAAAGTTCTATGGACCAATAAAATGAAAATTGAACTGTTTGGCAATACCCACACAAGAAATACATGCATGAAAAAGGATGAAGCTTTCTCAGTAAAAACAAAAACAACCTTGAACAAAGGGAGGTTGTGTGACAGCTAATAACATAGAAGGAAAAATGGATGCACGGGGTTCAGTCTCTCTCAAACAGCCTCCTGGATGTCGAAATGGGTTGCAACATATTAGGCTCGCTCTCCTCATGAGGAATACTTCAAAATAAAACTAGTGGTTCTCTCTAGACCAGCCCTTGACATATTTTCATTAAATGTAGGAGTTATCCCCCAAATTGAGCCAGTGGCTAAGGCCTCGCTTGCTTCCCTCCAGCATTGTCCTTGGTGAAGGCTGGGAGTTAGGAGGGAAAATTCCTTCTCGGATCAGTAGTAACACTGTTTGGAAACTGATTTACTAAGGCTCTTTTTCTATTCTGTGTCTATGGATAAAAAGCTTTAGTAAATCTCTCTCTCTCTAACACTCTCACTCTCTCTCATTCTCACACTCTCAGATCAGTAGTAACACTGTTTGGAAACTGATTTACTAAGGCTCTTCTATTCTGTGTCTATGGATAAAAAGCTTTAGTAAATCTCTCTCTCTCACACACACTCTCTAACTATCACACTCTCTCTCACTCTCACACTCTCTCTCACTCTCACACTCTCAGATCAGTAGTAACACTATTTGGAAACTGATTTACCAAGTCTCTTTTTCTATTCTGTGTCTATGGATAAAAAGCTTTAGTAAATCTCTCTCTCACTCTCTCACTCTCTCTCACTCTCAGATCAGTAGTAACACTGTTTGGAAACTGATTTACTAAGGCTCTTTTTCTATTCTGTGTCTATGGATAAAAAGCTTTAGTAAATCTCTCTCTGTCACACACTCTCTCACTCTCAAACTCTCTTACACTCTCTCTCACTCTCACACTCTCAGATCAGTAGTAACACTGTTGGAAACTGATTTACAAAGGCTCTTTTTCTATTCTGTGTCTATGGATAAAAAGCTTTAGTAAATCTCTCTCTCTCTCTCTCTCTCTCTCTCTTTATTGAGCCACAGGCAGGTCAGGTTTACTGGATATCCGCAATAAATATGCATGAGATAGATTTGCATCTCAAAGAGGCAGTGCATGCAAATCCATCTGTTAGATATTCATTGTGGATGTCCTGAAAACCTGACCTGCCTGTGGCTCTCGAGGACTGAAATTGTCTACCCCTGGTCCAAGTAAACACATTTAAAACATATTTTGCACAATTCAGACAATTCAGTAGAATATGCCATCATAATCAAACTTTCTCTACTTTTCATGCCCCTATTTCATTCTCTTAAGGTACCTCTACAAATAATCAGCAATCTTCCTTCCCAGAGCATACTGTCAGCTATGTATCACCATAGCTTGGGTCCCAACTAGTCTCTCCCTCATGCCCCATCCTTAAGTCTTCATTCAGTCTCTGTCAAGTCCCCCACCCCCCAGTCTTCCAGTGTCTCTCACTCTATCTCATTCTCCAGTCTGTCTTGCTATCATATCTGTCACTTCAAGCACTTAGGGCTCCTTTTACTAAGGTGCGCTAGCGTTTTTAGCACATGCACGAAATTAATGTGCGCTATACCGTGCGGTACGCTTCTAGTATAACGCCAGCTCAATGCCGGGGCTATTCTGTGTGTTAAGGCCCTAACTCACTTTAGTAAAAGGAGCCCTTAATGTATTTGTATTTGCGGAGCTGCCTCAGAAACGTCTCATAATTCAGTTCTCTGTAAGCCTGAGCTGCTTAGTGCAGGAAGTCCAAAATGGTTTCTTGGTTCGTGTTCCACAAAACCTCTCAAACTTCCTGCATCACTCGGCTCATGCTTACAGAGAGCTGAATTGTGATGTGGAAGTATGAAATGCATTGTTTTTGAGGGAGTTCAAAAGGAAAAGGCTCAGGGACAGGAAATCCTGGGTACTTTGGCACAGTTTCTAGATGCCATGGTAACTTAGTGTCTGGGATATATCGATCTCTACTCTAGATCCTCCATCAAGCCTGCACTTCTCCTTTCATTAAACTAAGACCTAGCTAGTCATTAAGAGATGCAGTGCGCTCATGCTCCTCCAGTGCGCCTCCGAGCTCCCTCAGCACACACCATGTGCTGGAACCAACTTTAAGAATTCAAAGCCCCAATATACAGGGTCTTGAAAAGTTCCCCCCAGAATCCTAATAGGGTACAGTTTTTGCTGAATGATGGACAGAAAGGTCTATTGTTTATTACACTGCCCTAGGCTGAGAGCAGGATCAGGCTCTAGAATTTAGAATATTGAGATTAGGATCAGGTTCTAGAATTTTCTTCATTTTAAAACATAGAAAGACAGATTTAGAGCCCCTTTACACATTGTTTAACGTTGAACCATATAGAGATTTCATGAATTTCTGCTCACTTAGGGATTCAAAGAAAATTGCTACCTGACCAAAGTATCTAAATGTTTGCATACAACTGTACAATTCCTGTTGCTAACATATCTTTTTTTTTTTTTTTTTTTTTTAAAGACCTACTCTTTTTTTCCTTTTACTCTTTTTCTTCTGGCTTTTTTAGCTTCTCAACTTTTTCAGACATTGTTTCCTCCTTCTTTCTCTCTGTGATGTCTTTCGTTCTCCTTCCTGTAATTTAAAAACAAAAATTATACTTCTGGAGAGGACCTAAAGAAACCAAACTCACTTTCAACCTGCAATCAGTCTGTGTCTAGAGGAATACCAAAATACATTTTGCTTAAGTCTTCTTTGGCCTGAACGGTGTCAGGTCAAGCGCGCCGGGACAAAGGCGCGCCCAGACAATTGAGCGCAGCGCGGAGGCGCACGCCGCTCAAAATTACTGTTATGGGGGAACCCCCCCATTTTACTTAATAGACATCGCGCCGCGTTGTGGGGGGTTGTAACCCCCCACATTTTACTGAAAACTTAACTTTTTCACTGTTTTTAGGGAAAAAGTTAAGTTTACAGTAAAATGTGGAGGGTTACAACCCCCCAAACCCCCCATAACACCGGCGCGATGTCTATTAAGTAAAGTGGAGGGGTTCCCCAACAAAACCCCCCGTCGGAGCCCCTAAAAACTGTAATTTTGAGCGGCGCGCGCCTCCGTCTTGCGCTCAGTTGTTGGCGCGCGCCTTTGTCTTTCGCGCCGTTGT
This sequence comes from Geotrypetes seraphini, assembly GCF_902459505.1. Classification (NCBI taxonomy): domain Eukaryota; kingdom Metazoa; phylum Chordata; class Amphibia; order Gymnophiona; family Dermophiidae; genus Geotrypetes; species Geotrypetes seraphini. Next base: position 185,954,080 of record NC_047084.1, on the reverse strand, counting down.
CTATGAACCGGCATGAACTGAGGGACAACTGAAGAGTCCCAGTACCTGATGCTGAACTGATTTGTCCTAGAAGACAAAACAAGCTTCAGTGGACTTAGATGAAGTAATAGATCTGTACAGCTTGCTAGTAATTGTGCCTCTGAGCTAAATGCCAATGATAGCTTACCTTGGTGATTAGCTGCCAGATTAAAATGCTTTGTCTTTCACATTGTCTCTTTCCAGCTATCTGATTATGTGTTGTAACCTCAGTTTGCATAGCTTTGTTAACATATTGTATATTTGTACAGTACACGATATGATAACAATGTTAATAAAAATGTTGCCTTATTGTTTCAATAAATGTCAACTTCTTCCCATAATTTTGACTTCCTGACTCTTCTTTCCTGTGTCACTTCCCTCTAAGGAGGAGCTACCTTTCAACATAAGAGAAGAAAAATTACTTAATAAGTACAAAGGCCTACTAAAAAGTTGACTGTTTAAGGATGCCTTTAACTGACCCATTTAAAATCATATGACCTCATTCTGGAATTTATCTGGACAAGGAACACTGTTAAGTATAAATTAAGTGGGTACCGTTCCCTAACCTTTTGTCACCTTACCCATCCTTTTTCATTTATTTTGGAATTGTATTTAATCCTATTTTTTTTAACCTCCTCCCTCTCAATTGCATTTTTATGTCGTAATTGTTTTTAATGTCCTGTTTGTTGGATTTTTTATTTTTTCTATTTTTAATCTTTGTAAATCGCATTGGATTTGGAAATTGCGATCATATCAAATATTTTAAATAAACTTGAAACTTAAACTTGAAATTACCTATATTAACCTTTTAATTGGCAGATGGTGAAATGGCTGCTTTATGTAACTTGATGTTGAATGAGAGCAACAGTGCCAAGTAACAGGCAGTTGGAGGTGAAGATCTCCCATAAGAGCCATAGAAGACACATATTGCTTCTGAGTAACGATGCCAAATAAAGAGCTAAGCTTTGACATTGTGAGGGAGTGTCCAGTATGGGGTAGTGGTAGCGTCCTGCAGACTCCCTCACATTGGGGATATGACTGGGATGGATGGCTGTTAATTAGTGAATGCAGTTCAGGTTGGGGTAATGGAATGTCTATATTAAGCATTAGGAAAATTGGTTCTCTTTATGTTCTTGGTATTCTCGATCATCTTACCCAGAAAATGGAGACTGGATACTAGTTGATAATGATCAGCAATATTTGGATTCAAGTTCCTTTTTTAAAATAGATTTGAAGATTTCTTGTTAGGATCTGACGGAACTTTCTCTGTTCTAGGAAGATATTAAGGCCCGGATTCTGTATAGGATGCCTGGGAAGGGCGTCCTATACAGAATCAGGCCTAGGCCCATCCAAAATAAACTCAATTCTGTAACTGATGTCCATGTTACAGACGCCAGTTATAGAACCGAGTTAACTGTAGACGCGGCTGCTATACTTATCGTGATAAGTACAATCACAGCAGGAGGGAGCCCAACCCCTCCTGCCGGATGACAGCCCCCTCACACATATGATCGCGGCAGGAGGGAGCCTAACCGAGATGGCTCATGTAGTTAAGGCCTCGCCCATAGGACAGATGTGGGCCTGCCGGCCTGATAGTGCATAGACCCGTCCGGCCAGCCAACTTGTTCGGTGAGCCCGGGGTTTGTTGTTGGGGTCTGGGGAGTGGGGGATGGGGCATTTTGTTGGAGGGGTTCAGGGATGGGGAGTTCAAGGGGGGGGGGCCAACAGGAGTGGTTGGGCACCCTCCTGCTGCAATAGTCAGGTGGGGGGGCCTACCGGCAGGAGGGGTTGGGCAGCCTCCTGTCGGCGATCATCAGGGCGGGTGGGGGAGTCTCTCAGCAGGAGGGATTGGGCATCCCTCCTGCCTCATTCATATGGGGGGGGGGAGACTGGTGGCCACGGCTGCTATACTAATTGCAGCAGGGAGATCACTTGCAACGATTAAGTATAGCGGCTTCCCTAGGCTCCCGGAGGCACCTTCAATTTAGGCGGCCTGCATGAGGAGCATTTTTAAAAAAAACCAAAAAACATGCATCCCGATTGGCTGATTAGACAGCTGTAGAACACCTACAGCTGCCTACAATCGGGATGCAGTTTACAGAATCCAGGCCTCACAGTCCTCTGAAGCCAGGTTAGGATTATGAGCTAAACATATTAGGTATCAGAGGGTGGGGGTGCAATTATACCACAGGGCTGAGTAAAAGCTATCATAGTGATGTGCACATTTTTTGTGGGAGTTTAAATTTTTATGTTACAGTGTCGTGAGAGAGAGGAACAATGTGTTTTCTAGCCTAGGCCTCACCAAAACTTTAATCTTGCCCTGTCAGCAACTAAAGTATTGCTCATCAATACAAGGCCTCCACAACACTGAAGGGGTGGAAATCAAAACAATTAGTCGTCATGTTCATAGACAACATTTTTTAATTCCACATTAGTCATATTCATATACAATAACTACCTTGTAAGCTGTAAAACATGGAACCTTCTTTTGTTTAAGCCCCACATTTTCTCCATTCCAATTTTCAACCACCTAAATCAACTTCACTAGCAATAGTACAACTAGACTGAATCATTCATAGATGAAACAGGGAAATTTTCTATATCCAACTCTTACACCAATATCATGACATTTTCTGAATTAACCAAATCTAAGACAGCGAGCGCCATCTTCAACTTCGCCTGACTGTTCTCTGGCTGGTTACTTGAGAGCATACAGTGATAGCATAGCTAGTTCCTGAGGAAGGGGGTTTTCCCTCGAAATGGAGCCCCGTTGGTCGGGTTCATTTTATGCTGGCTATACTCCTACTCCAGATTTCTACAGAGAAGCTAAGTACCCCAATTTTTTGTTTAGCTTGTGATTGTGCCGGCTTGGCTGATTTTCGACGCTACTGTATCCTTGGATGAGGGGCAGAGGCAGCCTAACTAACTTATTTATTGATATGATTCATTTATATTATCCCAGGACAAGCAGGCAGCATATTCCCACACATGGGTGATGTCACCGACGGAGCCCCGCAGCGGACAGCCTCGAAAGCAAACTTGCTTGAAGATCTCGATCTTTCGAGCACTGTACCGCGCATGCGCGCGTGCCTTCCCACCCGAACTAGGGGGCGCATCTCCTGAGAGGATCCTCAGTTCGTTTAATTCCGCGGAGACAAGAAGACACGTTTTTCTACATCTCTGCAGCATTGCCTTCTCTTCACTGCGGCTGTTTCTTTTCTTTCAGTAAAGTTCGGTCGCTGTGCTCTCCTATTTCTTTTTCGTTTTCTTTTCTTAAAAAAAAAAAAAATAATAATAATAAAAAAGTTTCAATTGTTTCTTTGATTTCGTGTCCGGCCAGTGAGCCTTGGGCCTAGGCCCATTTGCTCCTTTCGTTCGACACGGACTTTATTTTTTCCATGTCCCGGCCTCTTACCGGGTTCAAACGTTGTCGCCAGTGTAATCGTGTGATTTCGGTCACCGATCCCCACTGCCGCTGTCTACAGTGCCTGGGTCCCACTCATTCCTCAGAAGATTGTCACCGTTGTTTCACTTTTACTCCACGGGCTTTTCGACGCCGGTGCGCTCAATTTTTTCAACTTTTCGGAGACATGGAGCAACCTTCGGATTCTGCTTCGACCTCGGCGGCTGCCCCGGTCTCGAAGGCTTCGACTCCGATGACATCGACGACTACGGTCTCGAAGGCTTCGACCCAGGCTCCGGCTGGAGCTTCGGTCTCGAAGGCCTCAACCTTACCTGCTTCGGTTCCCTCGAAGACGGTGCCATCTGCGAAGTCTTCTATGGGGGGTAAGTCTCCGGGTTCTCTTTCAGGTACCGTACCCAAGAAGCCACCAGACTCCTCTGCACGTCCATCTTCCAAGCGTACCTCCAAGATAAGGGAATACTCACCTTCGCGGTCGCCCTCTTCGGAGCGTACTGCTGCACCTACGAGGTCAGAATCTTCTGTCTCGGTGCCGATGCTGGAGGACATGCTGAAATCTATACTCACCACTCAGATTTCCTCCTTAGTGGCTCAATTGGTTCCGTCCTCGACCTTGCCTCGGACTGATCAGCCTGTCACACAACCAGAGCTTCCAGTATCTCGAGGCCAATCCAGGACACCGAAGAAAATTTCTTCGTCTGATTCTTCTCCAGACTCGCCTCCTCCGAAGCACCGGTCGAAGCATTCGAGACCTATTGCTCCCAAGCTTCGGAGGGAGTCTTCGACATTGGATACCGAGACTTCTCTGCCTCATTCTTCGAAGCAGAAGCACAGATCTCGACACCATCGCGCATCGACTCGAAGTCCTTCTCGACCGAAGACTCCACCATCGAAGCCACCCCGTCGAGACAGCTCACCACAGACCTCGACTCATTCTGTACCACGTACACCTGGTACTTCTCCATCCAGGAGCCTGAAGAGAAAACATTCTCTTACTCCACCTCATAGTGCAGCTTCTTCTGTGACTCTACATCTAGACTCAGAACCACTTTCACCATATTCTAGAGAGGCTTCTCCCTCATACTCAGCTCTTCCTAAATCTCGCAGTGTATCTCCTGAGGAAGCGTCTGATTCCAAATCCATTTCTTTTGCCAAATTTATTTTTGATATGGGAAAAGCTCTCAAACTGGATCTTCATTCAGATTCTAAATATACTCCTGAATATTTAGCAGATATGGAGCTTCCTCATCCACCGAAAGAGTCCCTCAGATTACCTATGACTCCTGTTCTGAAACAAACCTTTGTTCGTAATATGGAGACTCCTTATTCCATCACTGCCATTCCATCTAAATTGGAATCCCGTTATCGAACAGTTCCATGTAAAGGTTATGAAAAGTCTCAACTATCTCATCAATCCCTGGTAGTAGAATCCTCTTTAAAGAAAGCACATCCTTCTAAAATCTATGCTTCAGTTCCTCCAGGTAGAGAAGGTCGTACCATGGATAAGTTTGGTCGCCGTTTATACCAAAACTCTATGATGGCAAATAGAGTTCTTAATTACAGCTACATCTTTACGTCCTACTTCAACCATTTTCTGAAGATTTTACCATCTTTTTACCCAGATATCTCTACCACTCGTCTTTCAGAATTTAAACTCATCCTTAAGACTCTTTCTCAATTATGACTCTTCATGTTACAAGCCTCATATGATGCATTTGAACTCTCGTCTCGAGTATCGGCCTTTGCTGTAGCCATGCGTCGTTTAGCATGGTTACGTATTGTGGACATGGTACCCAACCTTCAAGATAGATTGGCAAATCTACCTTGTCAGGGAAATGAATTATTTGATGACTCTATTGAGGCAGCTACCAAGCGTCTTTCAGAACATGAACGCTCTTTTGCTTCCCTCATTCGACCAAAACCTAAACCTGCACCAACTAGAGGTTTCAAACAGACTCCACGTCGTTATCCTCAGAAAACGACTCCTGCTTTTTCAAGACCTCCTCCTCCTCGTCCTCCTCAACAACAGCGACAACAAAAATCTCAGACTCCTGCTGCCACCAAGCCTGCTCAGTCTTTTTGACAATCTCGACATGAGCATTCAAATTTCTCTGTTTCCAAATTCTCCCCTCCCCATAAGGGGTCGCCTTTCCACATTTTATCACCAGTGGGAGCTCATTACATCAGATCTCTGGGTGCTTACCATCCTACGAGAGGGATACTCTCTTCGGCTCCTTCAGGTGCCTCCAGATCGCCATCCAAGAGAGTGTCCTTCCAATCAGTCGCATCTTCCCCTTCTTTTCCAAGAAGCTCGAGCTCTGCTTCTCCAACGAGCTGTGGAGGAAGTTCCTCTTTCCCAAAGGAACTTGGGATTCTACTCCCGTTATTTTCTAGTTCCCAAAAAGACAGGGGATTTGCGACCGATCCTGGATCTCAGAGCTCTCAACAAATATCTAGTCAAAGAAAAATTTCGAATGCTCACACTGCCAACTTTATATTCCTTAATGGACCAAGGGGATTGGATGTGTTCCCTCGATCTCAAAGAGGCGTATACTCATATCCCTATTCATCCAGCATTTCGCAAGTACCTCAGATTCCAAGTAGGAAGCCTTCATCTGCAGTACCGAGTTCTCCCCTTCGGATTGGCTTCTTCTCCCAGGGTTTTCACAAAATGTCTCGTGGTCGTGGCTGCAGCTCTTCGCAACCAGGGTCTCCAAGTATTTCCATACCTAGACGACTGGCTCATCAAGGCTCCCTCTTTTTCAGGGGTTATTGCAGCGACCCAACAGACTATTCTTTTTCTACAAAGTTTGGGATTTCACATCAACTTTCCCAAATCTCAGTTGACTCCTTCTCAGTCTCTCCAGTTCATAGGAGCAACTCTGGACACTATCAATCTGAGAGCATACCTTCCACAACCACGTCAGGACGCCCTGCTTCAGATTTCTCAACAACTCTTCCAACTTTCAACTGTTCCAGCACGAAAGATGATGGTTCTGCTCGGTCACATGGCTTCTACAGTTCATGTGATTCCTTTTGCCAGACTTCACCTTCGTATTCCTCAATGGACACTGGCATCCCAATGGCAGCAATCAGTGGATCCACCAACTCGACTGATTTTCATAACTCCTTCATTGCGGAAGTCTCTCCGTTGGTGGATGCTCTCTTTAAATCTTTCCAGAGGCTTGCTGTTCCACCCTCTTCCTCATCAGAAAGTCCTCACAACCGACTCATCAATGTACGCATGGGGAGCTCATGTGGACGGTCTTCGCACTCAGGGTCTCTGGACTCAAGCAGACCGTCGGTGTCATATCAATCTGTTGGAACTCAGAGCGATATTCTATGCTCTCAAAGCTTTTCAACATCTCCTTCATGACATGGTGATTCTTGTACGTACCGACAACCAGGTAGCCATGTATTATGTCAACAAACAGGGAGGGACGGGCTCTCACTCCCTCTGTCAAGAAGCTCTGAAATTGTGGCATTGGGCAATTCTTCACAACATCTTCCTCAGAGCTGTTTATATTCAGGGTCAACACAATTATTTGGCGGACAAATTGAGTCGTCTTCTACAGCCTCACGAATGGACACTCAATTCTCCTACTCTTCGCCAAATCTTTGCCCGTTGGGGAACTCCACAGATAGATCTGTTTGCGTCACCTCTCAACTTCAAACTGCCTCAATTTTGCTCCCGCATCTATGCCCCTCAATGTCTCGAAGCGGATGCGTTTCTACTGGACTGGAGGAATCAGTTCCTTTATGCTTTTCCTCCGTTTCCTCTGATTCTCAAGACTCTAGTCAAACTGAAGTCAGAACATGCCACCATGATTCTGATAGCTCCTCGGTGGCCCAGACAACCTTGGTTCTCCCTTCTACTTCAACTCAACACCAGGGAGCCTCTTCTTCTACCAGTATTTCCCTCTCTACTCACGCAGAGTCACGGATCCTTGCTTCATCCCAATCTGCAGTCTCTACATTTAACAGCTTGGTACCTTTCTGCATAACAGACTTTTCTCAATTCTCTCCGTCTGTTCAAGATATCTTACTTGCTTCCAGAAAACCATCAACTAGACAATGTTATGGCCAGAAGTGGACTAGATTCTCTGCTTGGTGTTCTACACGTCACTTGCCACCCAGATCTTCCTCCTTGACATCCGTTCTGGACTACTTACTTCATTTATCACAATCTGGACTTCAAACTACATCTATTCGAGTCCATCTTAGTGCTATAGCTGCTTTTCATCAGCCTTTGGATGGAAAACCCCTTTCTGCACATCCTATCGTTTCTCGCTTTATGAAAGGACTTCTCAATCTCCATCCACCGCTTAAACCACCTCCAGTGGTTTGGGATCTCAATGTTGTTCTAGCTCAACTTATGAAACCTCCTTTTGAACCGCTTGACAAAGCCCACCTCAAGTATCTCACTTGGAAAGCTGTGTTTTTGATTGCTCTCACTTCTGCTCGAAGAGTCAGTGAGCTACAAGCTTTAGTTGCAGATCCACCCTTCACAGTTTTTCACCATGACAAGGTGGTCCTCCGTACTCATCCTAAATTCTTACCTAAAGTTGTTTCAGAATTTCACATCAGTCTATTGTTCTACCTGTGTTTTTTCCAAAGCTTCATTCTCATCCTGGAGAAGCTGCTCTTCATACCTTGGACTGTAAACGTGCTTTGGCTTTCTACCTCCAACGCACTCAACTTCACAGAACATCTCCTCAACTTTTCATCTCATTTGATCCAAACAAGTTGGGACGTCCTATATCAAAACGCACAATCTCCAACTGGATGGCTACTTGTATTTCTTTCTGCTACACTCAGGCTGGTCTTCCTCTGCAAGGTCGAGTGACGGGCCACAAAGTTAGAGCTATGGCGGCATCTGTAGCTTTCCTTCGATCAATCCTATTGAGGAAATCTGCAAAGCTGCCACTTGGTCCTTGGTTCATACTTTCACCTCTCTTTATTGTCTGGATTCCTTATCCAGGAGGGATGGCCACTTTGGCCAACCTGTTTTGCAAAATCTTTTTCGTAAATTGCCAACTTCCCTCCATCCCTTTTTACTTAGCTTGGAGGTCACCCATGTGTGGGAATATGCTGCCTGCTTGTCCTGAGATAAAGCACAGTTACTTACCGTAACAGTTATTATCCAGGGACAGCAGGCAGATATTCCCACAACCCTCCCACCTCACCTGGTTGGCTTCTTGGCTAGGTATCTGAACTGAGGATCCTCTCAGGAGATGCGCCCCCTAGTTCGGGCGGGAAGGCACGCGCGCATGCGCGGTACAGTGCTCGAAAGATCGAGATCTTCAAGCAAGTTTGCTTTCGAGGTTGTCCGCTGCGGGGCTCCGTCAGTGACGTCACCCATGTGTGGGAATATCTGCCTGCTGTCCCTGGAAAACAACTGTTACGGTAAGTAACTGTGCTTTTTTCACTTTTAGCACACTGGTTTGTGCACTAATTCAACTATGTTAAATTTTCATACGGGTTAGCCCGGGGATATATGACTGTGACAGCTGGTATATTAGGGACGTGTTCCCATTGTAGGCTGTGAGACTGAAGGCTTCCCTTTCACCTTAAAAATTTGGTTGTTGGTTGGTTGCGGTAGGTTGTTCCTGTTGGGCTGTCTCTTCCCTTCACCCCTCTTTTTGGGTCAGGGGAGACTCGTTCTCTTGATATATTTTCAGTACTCCTCTTTTTGGTTTTTTGTTGTTCAATTGTTTTATAAAATAGACATAAGTTTAGATTTGTGCATCAGCATTTGAGCACTTATGTTGCTTTTATAAAACAGAGTTAACATAAATGTCTTTTTGGACTTCTCACATCTAGCTTTTGGTGATCACTTTGGAAATGTTAAATGTGTCCACACACATGTGTTCATATAAATAAGAGTAAAATATTATGCTTATATTTGAAAATGAAATGTATTCCTCCAAACCATACCCCCATAAATCTCTTTTCTTACTGTGGCTTAAATAATTCCATTCCATTCTGGATCTAACTTATAAGCAATATGAAAGTCTGTATATGCTTTTAGCTGCAAACAGGAGAATGTCCTCCCCATATACAGACATAATAAAACAAGTAAAATAGTTTGATTTAACTGGTATGAAGTTTAAAAATATGCCTTATATGTAGTTGCTCTTTTCTACTTGATCAAGTTCATTACAGATATTCAGTGAATTTAGTTTATACCCTATTGGCAATAAAAAGAAAGAAATCCTTGCAAAAAAATCTGATCCATTTTACCTGTTGTATTTGATTTGATTTCAGGGTTATTATAGATTTTAATCCCCCCCCCCAAAAAAAAAAAAAAAATAAAAAAAAATCCTAAAATGTGCTCATTTTGGCCAGGGGTTTACACAAGGGGTTATGGGAGTATATTTCCATGTTAAAATTTGCAGTCTCACTACCTAGTTGACAGCACTTAAACTACACATGTAAATTTTTTTAAAAAATTGCCTTGTTATGTTTTTAAATGCAGATACCTTCACATAGAAGCTGCCAGGTTTGTGCCATTCATTTTTTTCCAACATATACTGTATATCTCTGTGAAATGTCTGCTTCTCCTGCAAAACACATGTATTCTTGTTTATATTTTAGAAAAAGCTTTGTCAGCACGTACTTTCCTGCAATACCAACAGAACTGAGTATGTTCTGACTTAGTTGTTTTGAGTTCTATATGAAATAGGGTTCACATGGATCTGAAACCCCCCCAAACAAAACACTCAGACCCATATGCTTAAAACTCACTGTACGTGTAATGATCGCTGCTAAATCAATTTTAACCTGTTTAATATAAAGTATTTCAGCTATAGATACCTAAAATGGCAAATCATGGTCTTTTCTGTGGTTTGTAGCAGCCTCCAATAAATGTATGTAAATGGATTACAATGAGCTCATCAATATTAAAATGAGCACTCTGATCAACGCCCAGATTCACAGAATGAAGCATCTTTTTTTTAATGCTCTGAAATCTCTGACAGGTCTGGCGGTGCAGGTAGTGTTAAAGCACAGCCTTAAAAACTATTTTTCATGGGCACAGATGTGTGTGTCCTCATTTGAAAAAAAATATTTAAAAAATTTTGTGACGGTGCCCCTCCCTGACCCCCACTCCTGAACAAAAAAAAAAAAAATTGACAGAGCAGGAGGGATGCCCATTCTCTCCTGCTTCAGCTACCTGGACTCCCCCCCCAAATCCCTCGCCCTCTTGCCAGCAGGCCTGCCTCTTCAAAATTTATTTATCTATTCAATTTTTCTATACCATTCTCCCATGGGAGTTCAGAACAGTTTACATGAATTTAATCAGGTACTCAAGCATTTTTCCTGGGGCAATGGGAGATTAGGTGTCTTGCCCAGGGGTTACAAGGAGCAGTGTGGGTTTGAACCCCCAACCTCAGGGTGCTGAGGCTGTTGCTTTAACCACTGTACCACACTCTGTATGCCTCCCCAAAAAAGAAATTTAACTACTATCACCATGCCCCCCTTCCCCCAGGTAGACAATAATAAAATACACTATTTTTATTCCCCTCTCCATGCCCCCAAAATTTAAAAGATAAGAGATAATACATATTACCCCCCTTCCCCCCGCTATCAAAGGCAGTCCTTTCTCTTCCCAGTGCATCCTGTCCCCATTTTAAAAAAAAATTGTGCCAGGATCCCCCCTCCTCCCCCCCCCCCCCGATGATGGCTCCGTCCCCCACCAATGAACTTTAAAAAAAAAATCAGCAGGGCTAAAGGGATGCACTGAGAGGGGCCTAAGATTCTGATTGGTTCAGTTGCTTAAAGCCCCTACCAGAGGAGGGTCTAAGGCAGGGGTGCCCACACTTTTTGGGCTTGCGAGCTACTTTTAAAATGACCAAGTCAAAATGATAGAAACATAGAATATGACGGCAGAAAAGGGCTATAGCCCATCGAGTCTGCCCACTCTAATGACCCACCCCCCTGACTTTACTCCCTTAGAGATCCCACGTGAATGTCCCATTTTCTCTTAAAATCTGACACGCTGCTGGCCTCAATCACCTGCAGAGGTAGACTGTTCCAGTGATCGACCACCCTTTCTGTGAAGAAGTATTTCTTGGAATCACCTCGAAATTTCCCTCCCCTGATTTTCAGCGGATGCCCTCTGGTGGTCGAAGGACCTATAGGACAGAAGATATCATCTTCCACCTCGATACGGCCCGTGACATATTTGAACGTCTCAATCATGTCCCCCCTCTCTCTTCGTTCCTCTAGTGAGTACAGCTGCAATTTATTTAGCCTTTCTTCATACGTGAGATCCCTGAGCCTCGAGACCATCCTGGTGGCCATTCGCTGAACCGACTCAATTCGCCGCACTTTTTTCCGGTAGTGTGGCCTCCAGAATTGATCTACCAACAATAAAATAATTTTTAAAAACCCCACAAAGCACACTGAAAGGCAGAGAAAATGTTAATTATCATTCATATTCCGGTTTTTTTTCAAACAGGTCAAGGCAGATGACTCTATGCAATGTCACCTCAATAACAGCCATACAAAAATAGACAAATATACCCCCTCCCTTTTTACTAAAACACATAGCAGTTTTTAGCGCAGGGAGCTGCGCTGAATGGCCCACGCTGCTCTCGACGCTCATAGGCTCCTTGCGCTAAAAACCACTATTGTGGTTTAGTAAAAGGGAGCCATAGTGCAAAATATAGACAGCAGATATAAATTCTCAAAACGGACACATTTTGATCATTAAATTGAAAATAAAATAATTTTTCCTACTTTTGTTGTCTGGTGATTTCATGAGTCTCTTGTTGCACTTTCTTCTTCTGACTTCTTCTGACTTCACTCTGGCTGCACTACTTCTTCTGACATCTTCTGACTTCAGCCCACTCCTGCATCCAATATTTCTTCCCTTCTATCAGCCTCCTATATGCTTTCTCTCCTCCAAACCTCATTCTCTCCCCCAACTTTTTATTTCTTTCTCCCTGCCCCTTCTTTCTTTCTCCCTGCCTCCTGTTCTTTCTTTCTCTTTCTCTCCATGCCCACTTTCTTTCCATCTCCCTGCCCTCCCCCAAGCCACTAGATTTGTCGCCGCCACCGGGGAACAGGCCTCCAAGACACCGCTGCCCCAAGCTCTCCCTGCCGAAGCCTTGCACTGAACAGCGGTCCGCTCCCCTTCAATTCTGAAGTCGGAGAGGAATTGACATCGGGAAGAGGAATGCTGGTCTGCGCGAGGCTTCTGCAGGCCCAAATCTCCGGACGCCCAGGGCCGAGGAAAAGAAAAAGCCAGTCTATAAATCCTTCCATGAGAGCCGTTCCAGTCTCCTTTCTGCACGGCACTTACAAGAATGCGTAGCCCTCCCCCTTCAACTTCCCATTTTCAGGCTCAAGACGTTAGAGCAGCAGCAGCAGTTCTTGCATTTTTGGGCAGAGCACCTCCTGCTCCCGACCACCTTTCTCCAGTCTGGCAGCTCTGTCGATTCCGCTAGGGGGAGCCGGCGCTCAGCTCTCCAGGGTCGTGATTTCCCTAGACCTCCCTCCCGCCTTCTCCCGAAGGAAGTGACATCATCCCCCAGTCTATCAAAGATTGTCTACGGGAGAAAGTGAGAGAGGGAAGACGGGTTCTGGCAGTTGGGCAAAGAAGGGCGCAGCGAGAATGGGTGTGTGTGAAGTGAAGACCGGTGGGGAACCTCGGGGAGAGGAAGGCTGATCGGTCGGTCGATCGGGATGGCAACACGAGACTATCACGGAACCCAGGATGGGCTCCACGATCGACTCGCATTGCCTTCCCAATCGACCGGTCGATCGCGATCGACGTATTGGGCACCCCTGGTCTAAGGCCAATCAGGGCCTTAAGCCTCTCCCAGGGCATCCCTTTTGCGCTGCTGATTTTTTTTTTTTTAAGTTCATGTGTGGGGGAGCGAGACATCTTTGGGGGAGGGGGGCGGGTAGGAATCCTGGCACAATTTTTAAAAAAAAAATATTTTATGGGAACAGATATTGTGCATGTATAACACACGGACAACATCTGTGCCGAATAAAAAAAACAAACAAAAAAACGCCTATTATTCCTGCTCTGAACAGCTGAGTAGCAGGAGGCTACTTCAGGGCTTCCCCTGCTACTCAGCTGTTTAAGATTCTGCTGCTGGATCTGCACATGTGTCAGTCGCTTTCTCCAATGACTGATTGGATGGGATTATGGCGGGCCTCCACGAAACTCATTTACATGCAAAATCATTTCAGCATTGATTGCTGTTTTCAAATTGGATAATTTACCATCATTACAGCGACCCACAGGATTTTAATAGTGTTTTACAGTCAGAAATACTGCCGACCTTATAAGTGCTTTTGAATACCAACCAGATAATTGCTTTTGCATATAGACCAAAAACAAAGGAAATAAGGTAGTACCTTTTTTATTGGACTAACTCAATGCATTTTATGATTAGCTTTAGAAGGTAATCCCTTCTTCAGATCAGAAATGAGCAAATGTTAACAAATAATAATATATATAAGAGAAACATGAAAGCATTTCTGTGATAGTTTCACAGGAAGAGGGGAGGGATGGAAGGGTAAGTAGGAGACCGAGAGGTGAAAAAGCAGTTTAAATTTATTTGTAGTTTTGAAAGGAAGCCAGAGTTTTTGTTAAATCCTGTCTGGTAGGTCTCAAAATATTTAATATATTTAATCACTTCAATTTCAAAGGTCTTACATTCTTGGATATAGACCAGATATTGTACCACTATAACGAGAGCAGTTCTTATAACTATCCATACAGAAAATGACATCCGAAGATTAGTTTTCTTTCATTTCTATATTTATCTTCTTGGTGATGAGGTTTTCCTGGCATCTGGAGCTGTGATGCCATTTCTAAACTGAGTGCACAGGAGGTGCTATATGAACAAGTTTAGTGCTGGTTTCAATAATGCATTTTTTTCATTCTTTGAATATGAAAAAAAAAGTGAATCTTGAACTCATTATCAAGTTCAGAATCAGTACGCAGATGGAGCTTTTGTTAAGTTAAACAGTTAATATTTATTAACCTATTAACACTGTGACCTTGCAGTTTATAGCTAGTGAGCTGTCTTGACATAAGTGAAGAAAGGTCATGTGATGCTTGGCATTCATAAATAAAATTGTACAAATATCAACTTCATATTAACAATTCAGTATATAGACACCCTGTAGTTGCTGTATTATGAGGATGCTATGCATTAAATTTGAGCTGTTCTAGTCGTACAAAGATTTCTATCAATAAGTGGATCTGAATTGGGTACACATGTAATCCAGTGGTGCCGGGATAAAACAGCTCTCCTAGACCTTAGAACTAGTGAAGCATGTGCATAGCAGTCTCCTTGATTTTGGTTTTTCCATTCTACCGAGTGAAAGTGTTTTTCTCTCTTTGTTTTTCCAGTGCTTTCCTTTAGGTTTATTTTTTTCTTTTTACAAAAATAGATAGTTGTATTAATTCCTGCTTTGATGCAATGGGTTTGTGGTGCAGTCAAAGCCAGGCTTCAGGCCCTACCCAACCAGTGAGAGAAAGAAGGCTAACAAGGATGCCCGTGTACTCTATGTGCCATTTACTTGGGCCCAACATATTACCAGGAAGACTGTTTTGGGTGTAGATGGATGTTCAAAGGATCCAGAAGAATCAAGTTTGCCAGCTCCAGTTTTGCGAAGCAGAAGAGAGGCTCCTTAATATGACAAAAAATCTTCAGCAGAAAAATTGGTAGGTCTTCCTCTCTCGATGATGTATTCATCCCCTGATGCAGTGGCTTCAGAAATACCATTGTGGAAAAATAAGGGTGCTGTACATCTTTAGAGAGGGTGCCAGTCTTGGCTTAGATATCTCAAACAAAAGCGCAAATATCCTTAGCATTATTTCACCAGTTTAAACAGGAGCAGCCTTCTACCACAACTTCCTGCTTCTACAAGGGCAGGGCGCAGCAGAGGGCAGGCTCTGAGCTTCAGCAAGTGGTCTGTGTGAATTGCTGCTTCTGCCAGAGACCTGAGCAAGGAAATGATTTAAAGATGGGGGGGGGGGGGAGAATTAGATATGGGGGAATGCTGAGCCTGGGGCCAGTGGAGGGGGGTCAGTACACCACTGGAGCATCATTGGTGGGGAAAAAAAATGGCACCCCTTCAATTCGCATAGGAGGACCCTGGAGTCTGACTGTGGTCTGCCATTTGAGAAGCCCTGATGTAAGGCATAAATGAAGAAAGATTTGTTACCTAGAATCATTTCATCCTCCATTCATCTGATGAATAAGTTAGAAATAAACAGGAAACAGGTTAAAAAGAGTTGAATTGAAGAGTAAGAGAAAAGAAAAGGGATGAATAGAAGAATCTGGGGGTGGGGTGGGGAAATGAGTGAAATGCAACATGGAATGGACAGGAGACTAGAAAACTAGGGAATAGGCAAGAGAACATTCCTTTTGACTAAAGTTGAGTAATATTGATCTAGTAGCTCAGAAGGAATGTAGAAAGCTGGCTGGAAGTACTCAGAGTTTCTCAGCATAACTTTTTGATCAGAAAAAGAGAGCATTATTTAAGCACATATATAGAAAGCATTAACACTGAATAAATCTCCAAAAGACAAATTAATGTACTGTATACTGCATGTTGATCTGATTATCCTGTTTAGAGCTGGGGAGGGGGAGAATCATGGGTTTGAATATTTGTGGATACATAACTGCGTGCATGAATTAGACATTTTGTAGATTGTATTCTTACTCATATGTGAAAGTAACTGATGACAATCATGCTGTGAAAATCGTACAGGTTCTCAAAACTGTTTTGATTTAGTATCTAAAATGTGCCGTTGATAACATCTTTATAAGAGCTGTTAACATTTCTCCTGTTTGCTATGCCGGAAAATTAAATACATTTATATTTTTACAGCTGTTTTTGAGAGCCATGTTGCAAGGAATTTATAAAATAAGTGCCAGTGTTTTCTCTAGAGACTGCCAATCAAATAATGGAGTAATAGAAATAGAATGCAGAAATATTGTTCCATCCTAACTTCATAGAAAAGAACGCTTAAATTAGTGCAAGTTTGAAACTTGTAGGGAGTGATCCAAATCATCACGGCTTCAACCTTAGCTACTGTATCATTCATACATCTGTCATTTTATTTAAAAAGTTGTATATTTACTGACCTAGTAGACTTTAGATGGTAAAATAAGTTAGACATTTTTCTCTGGACTTTTAAATTTGATACCTGGAAATTAAAATATTCATTAGGGATAGGAGGGTAATAAGGAAGAGGATGCTCTTAGAAAGATGGAAGGTGGAAGTAGGGGGATAGGCATGATATTCTGAAACTGGGAATCTGCTGAGGCAGTGGCTAAGTACATATATGAAGAGTCACATTCTTACTAACACCCTGTTACAATACTTGTCCCCTTTTTGATATACATTTCTAAAATCTTGCTTACTCTATTCAAGCTTTTGGATTGTCAGACTCTATATTGCCACTTTGCTATGAAAACTTTCTTCAGTATTCAAAATTTAAAAGGATGTGGCATCCCCAGTAGGAAATCATTTAAAAATAGGCAACCTCAGTGCCTTGTCTAATGCAGGACTGGCTCTAGGTAGGGTTACCAGATTTCCTTGTTAAAAAAAAAAAGGACAATTGGCCCCGCCCTGTTCGGCCCCCAATCCCGCCCCCACAAGAACGTCATGTCTCTTTCTCTGAGCTCCAGCCCGTGTCTAGAGGGCCTCTGCATGTGAATGGATATGATGACATCACACTCATGCGCACATGCATGTGATGTCATCACATCAACATGCGCAAAGGCCCCCAAGCTCAAGGCCTTTCAAAACCTAGACAGACTGCAAACAAATATCTTCCTACTAAAGCCATGACACCAATAATGCTTTATGACATTCATTCCTACCAGAACACCTGGCTTTGGTCAAACATGCAGAACACAGATAAACCCTGTGCAAATACAGGACCACAAACTAAAAGACCTAATATACACAAATGAAACCATAAGATGCCAGACTCTGTGTGCAGTACAACAGAGAAACAGAAATACATTTCTTCCTGAACAGTTCAAAATATAGACAGCAGATATAACTTCTCAAAACTGACAGATTTCAATCACTAAATTGAAAATAAAATCACTTTTCCTACCTTTGTTGTCTGGCGATTTTTATTTTTCTACTCATCTTTTCCCAGTCTCTGGTTGCACTTCCTTCTGTATGTGCTCTTAACTTTATCTCCAAGGCTTTCTTATCCATTTTCTGTTTTATCTCCTTCACTTTCTGCCTTACATCGTTGGCATTAATTTTTAATGTTCAGCTTTCTTCCATTGTTCTTTCCACTTTTCCATGTCTTCCCTTCCCATTTATCCATGCACACTATCTCTTCCCTCTCTCTGCCCATCCTCATCCATGTGTGCCATTCCTCTCTCTTTCTTTTCCCCTATTCCCATCTATCCATAAAAAGCATTTCTTCCATCTCTCTTCCCTTTCCCATCCCTGTGCACCATGTCCTCCCTCTCTCTTCTTTTCTCGTCTATCCCTATGTACCATCTTCTCTTCTTGTCCTCTCCTATAGTCCGACATCTGTTTCTCCCCTCCTGTGGTCTGACATCTCTGTCTTTCCCTTCCCCTGCCTTAGTCTGGAATCCCTCCCTCCCTCCTCTTTCCTTTCCCTGGTCTGACATCTCTCTCTTCCCCCTCCAGTGGTCTGGCATCTTTATCTGCCCCTTCCATTCCTCCCCATCCCTGCAATACAGCATCTCTTACCCCCCTCCCCCAAGGATATCGTGCTTCCTCACCTGGCGCTGCTGTAAGTCTTCAGACCGTCGGCAGCATAACTGAAGTAAACACTGTCTTCAGCGACCTGGAAACTTTCTTTTATCTACTGCTTTCTGTCTGTACAGGGACAGGAAGCAGTAGCAGAAGAGGAGCTTCTTGGTTGCAGAAGGCAGAGTGTTTATTGCAATCACGTTGCAGGTCATTTCCTCTACCATAATCTCCCCAACCCTGAGATGTCATGTCTGCCTAATTAGGTTAGAAACATAGAAACATAGAAGATGACGGCAGATAAGGGCCATAGCCCATCAGGTCTGCCCACTCTACTGACCCACCTCCAAGTCTACTATCCTAGGGATCCCACTCCTGGTGACAGGTTCCCTTGGCTTAACCCTCTAAGGCACAGGTGTCAAAGTCGGTCCTCGAGGGCCGGAATCCAGTCAGGTCTTCAGGATTTCCCCAATGAATATGCATGAGATCTATGTGCATGCACTGCTTTCAATGCATATTCATTGGGGAAATCCTGAAAACCCGACTGGATTACGGCCCTCGAGGAGGGACTTTGACACCCCTGCTCTAAGGGATCCCACATTTGCTCTTAAATTCTTGCACACTGTCTGCCTCGATCACCTGCACCGGGAGCTCGTTCCAAGGATCAACCACTCTCTCGGTGAAGAAATATTTCCTGGTGTCGCCATGAAATTTCCCACCCCTGAGTTTGAGCGGATGCCTTCTTGTGGCTGAGGGTCTTTGAGAAAGAGAATCTCTTCTTCCATCTCAATACGGCCGGTAATATACTTAAACATCTCGATCATGTCTCCTCTCTCCCTACGTTCCTCGAGTGAGTACAGCCGCAAATTTTTCAACCTTTCCTCGTACGATAGATTCTTGAGCCCCGAGACCATCCTGGTGGCCAATCGTTGCACCGACTCTACTCTCAGCACATCTTTTCGGTAGTGTGGCCTCCAGAATTGCACACAGTATTCCAAATGAGGCCTCACCATGGTTCTGTATAATGGCATTATGACTTCAGGCTTCCGGCTGACGAAACTCCTGCGGATGCAACCTAACTGTCTTGCCTTAGATGAAGCCTTCTCCACATGATCAGCAGTTTTCATGTCTGCGCTGATGATCACTCCCAAGTCTCGTTCTGTTTAAGTTCTAGCTAAGATCTCACCATTCAAGGTGTAAGTTCTGCACAGATTTCTGCTGCCGAGGTGTATGATCTTGCATTTCTTATTGTTGAAGCCCAGCTGCCAGGTCGAGGCAAAGTTCCAACAAATGTAGGTCCTGTGTCATACTATCCGGTGAATTGCCATCTCTCACTATATTGCATAGTTTGGCGTCGTCAGCGAATAACATTACCTTACCTTGAAGCCCCTGAGTTAGGTCACCTATGAATATGTTGAAAAGGAGCGGGCCCAAGACTGAGCCCTGCAGTACTCCACTGGTCACCTCCGATGTTTTAGAGAGGATACCGTTAACTTTTGAGCAGGGTCAGTCGTATGTTAAATGTACAGTGATGCGTATGCCTTTCACGCTGTAGAAATGATAAATAGTAGTAGAATAAGTCTTTCTTTGCATCATCAAAAAAGATAATTCTAGAATCAACAATTAAGATCAACTCAGTATCATTTCCAATAAGCCCTACAATTAAAATCTTGGGAACGGTTTTTGATCAAAGTCTAACTATAAAAAATCAAATAGATACTTTGGTCCAGAAGAGTTATTATACTCTATGGAAACTCCACACTATCAGAGCTTATTTTGACGCCACTGCCTTTACACTTTTAGTTCAAACGCTATTACTTAGCATTCTGGACTACTGCAATATTATATATCTGACAAGTACAATGAAAAACTTGGCTAGGCTAACCGTGGTCCAAAATACAGCAGTTAGAATGATTTACGGACTGAGGAAGTATGATCATGTAACCCACTATTACCGTGAGCTATACTGGCTCCCAGTTGAGGCCCAGGTGATCTTTAAGTTGGGATGTTTATACTATAAAGTCGCTTTTGGCGCCACTCCACTTTACCATGTTGATAGATTTGTTACTATGTATCCCGATTGTATTATTATTCATCACAGTAACCTATTATATACTTACTCTTTACTTTGTAATTCTCCTGGAAATGACCAGACTAACAATTGTAACTTGCTACTTTGTACTGTAACGCTCCTGGAAATGTCCAGACTTCTAATTTGTAATCCGCTTAGAACCGCAAGGCACAAGCGGAATAGAAATCACTAATGTAATGTAATGATTCACGGGAACAGTAGACAATCCCATGCCCTATTTATGTTCCCTTCTGTTAAGGGCTGTAAAAATAAGAAATATCATGGGCACTGTCTTTCCTATCAAGCAGCTCAATTCGATAAAGAATTCCGCCCATTACTGACCAGATCAATATCTTATAAACATTACAGAAAACTTTTGAAAACTTTTCTTTTTTCTAAATTTGTAGCTAGCTAATTCTTGCATATTGCATTATCTCTGTATTCACTCATAGCATAATCTTTTGTAAACCACATTGAACTAAGGGTTATGCAGTATAGAAATCTGTTATTATGTTATGTTATGTAGACTCCAAATAGGTGTGCGAGCTGCTTAGGGGGGGGGGGGGTACTAGATGTCTGGTTTCCCCGGACAAAAGTTATAAAATTAAAAAGCTATCCAGACTCTTGCTACAGTCTTCAAAAAGAAGTTGTGTCCGGGGAAACCCAGATATCTGGTAGCCCTAACTGTAGGGGCTGTAGTACACAAAGTGTACTTTTGCTTTTACACTCTTATCTTACAGTGTGAGACTCGCTGATGGGGGATAAACTTTGAACCAGTAATGTCACTAGCTTAAGTTAAAATCTGGTACCAGTATTGAACTTAGGGGGAAGTTACTATGGTAAAATACTTGGTGCTGCAAGTTAATGGCTCCTGCAAGAAAGGAATAATGCAACTTGGAATCAATTTAACAAGCTACATTATTCTATTTCCCCATAATTATGGGGTCACTAATGGTGAGGCTCGATTTGCATCCATATAGGGGCCAGTGCTGTAAGAAAAGATGCACAGTCCAGGGGGCCCTCTTCTCCCTCTTTCCAGCAAGACTCTCTGAAGGTACCCATCCCCTTGAAGACACATTTTATATTCTAATTCAAAGCCTTAGCCTCCCTGGGCTTACCTCTACTTTTCCAATGTGGGCCAAAGGTACTGGGCAGGGTCTCAAAGTACAAGGCAGCAGAGCTGGCTTAAGGCAGGGGCAAGCTAGTCATGTGCCTTGAGCCCAAAAGTTTAGGAGAGCCATGCCAGATGTGCTCAGAATTCAGGATAGACAACTGCCTGGATTTTTTCAGGGTTCTAAAAATGTACCTCTTTCAAAGCCAGAAGGATGGCTAAATGGACTTTAACTCAATAGAGCTCCCCATGTCTCCCTGCCTCCTCCCTTCCAGTGCAGGGGTTGTGATAGATTTCAGCCAACGGGAGAGCTTCTAGTCACAGGAAGGAGGAGCTGAACTGCAAGGGCTATGAGGGAAGCTGAAATCTGCACCAGAATCAGTGGAACTAGTGAGTATTCTTTGGATGGGGGGGCGTAGGGGGAGGGAAACATTGCTGAAAAAGAATGGGGAGCGAGTCGACTGAGAGGAAAAAAGCTGGCAGCAAATTTTACATGGTGATAGCAGACATGGTGGGGCGGGGGCACTGCTTGAATGACTTCACTAGAACATATGTACTGCTGAGGATAGTCTCATATAAAGAGCGCTTCATTTTGAAAATCTGGGTTGGAATGGAAATGTTCACTGGTATAAATCACCTGTGTGCATACTAAGTGAAGGAATGATTTCAGATCAGATAATTTACCATTAACTATTAAATTACTTGGACAAATTCCTTTGAACACTATTCTAATACTGCCTCCATTCTGCCTATATCTTTTCAATAGCATAAAAAAGCCAAATATTTTATTTTGCTTTTTCCATTTGAGAACCTTTCTTCACATATAAGAATGTAAATTTATATCTTGGACAATAGTCCTTACATCTCACTTTTTCAGGCAGTTCATCTTTGGAATCATTAATTTGTACCAGAGGCAGTGGGGGCTGAAATTGACTTGTCTAGCTTCCCTGGTTTTCAGCCCACTACTGCAAAGCTGCCAAGTTACCCAGTTCCACACTAAAAATTCAACCAAACAGCTCCTACCAGGGAAGTCGATGACAGCTCCAGAACTGCTGGAAAAGTTTGCATGGTAAGAGATGGGCGTTCCTTTTCTGTGCATTACATGGAGTACTCATTTTAATACTACTGATCTCCTTGTAATGCATTTTTATTGGATTATCGATGGCTGCTACGATTGATAAAACCACCTGAGAACTTTTGTGTATCAGAGACTACGCTAACCTTCAGGGTTTTGAGCATTGGGGCCTCAGTATTCAGATCCCATAATGCAGGGGTGTCCAATGTCGGTCCTTGAGGGCCACAGTCCATTCAGGTTTTCTGGATTTCCCCAATGAATATGCATGAGATCTATTTGCATGCACTGCTTTCAATGCATATTCATTGAGGAAATCCTGAAAACCCGACTGGATTGCGGCCCTCGAGGACCGACATTGGACACCCCTGCCATAATGTACCAGGATAGGATTGCAGAAATCCAGGACTGGCTCAGAATTTCCCTGGAACTGGGTAACTTGGCAGATCTCTAGCTTG
The DNA here is from genome assembly GCF_902459505.1 of Geotrypetes seraphini. Classification (NCBI taxonomy): domain Eukaryota; kingdom Metazoa; phylum Chordata; class Amphibia; order Gymnophiona; family Dermophiidae; genus Geotrypetes; species Geotrypetes seraphini. Next base: position 185,931,208 of record NC_047084.1, on the reverse strand, counting down.
ATGAGCACATTAACTCAGTGGTTTAAAAATGTTTCTTTGTATTATGGAAACTATGCACTATTAAAAAATATTTTGATTTAGTATCTTTCAGACTGTTGGTTCAGTCTTTAATACTAAGGCCTAGATTCACAAAGCAAACTGATCGTGTACCAATCGGTTTGTGATCCCTTAGCGACCCCAGCCCATTCACTTACCTGTCTTCCGACCATCCTCCGATCCGCGCATGCAAATGAGGGCAATGGCATGCAAAGTAGGCAGGAATGCGATTCACTAAACAAAACCCTGCAAAACCAACTGGGCTGACCGATCAAAAAAAAGCGACTTCTGAGCACCAGTCGCTGAAGCCCTTTGTGACTGCCCTGCCTTCTGCAGCCCTGCTCTCTGCCCTGCTGCCTCAAATGCCTCCTGCAGCCCTGAACATGCCTGCCTGCTTGCCCCAAACACGGCCGCGGCTGCCGGGAGCCACGGACATACCCATTCGCACCCATCTCCAGGCAATCCAGGCTACATGATCCCCTGTAACTGTACTGGCTGGCTGGGCCCTGGGCTGCAGCCCCCACTCGCCTATAGCCTTCTGCCGGGCATGGGGAAGCCACAGCTCGATCCTTACCCCGCAGCCTATGCGGCTGCCCTATATCTCTGTCTAGGTGTATCCCCTGTTTGCCGGTTATGGACTGTACGCATATGTGTATATTTATGTACAATGATGTTTCTAGGAAAATATGCGGATTCCCCCCCCCCCCCGACGTACCTACCTGCCTGCCACGAACACGTCTGCCTTCCAGCCCCGAACCCGAACACCCTGCCTGCCTGCCCCAACTCTCCCACCCTTCCCCGCACTGCAAGCCTGTGGTTTAACCTGCGAGCTTAAGCGGGTTAAAACTACGGGCTCACAAAAGTTCCTCGATCGAGGTCCAGCACTTTCCCTGGCTGCACTCAGTGTAAAAAAATAGAAGAAGAGAGAAAAAAACCAAACCCCAACTCCGGCCCGGAGGTCCCGCGCATTGTCAGACCATCTATAAATGGTCTGCGCATGTGCGGGGATCGCTATAGCGCAATCCGTGCCTACAGATGGGGGTGTTTCTCCGATTGCCCTTCTGCATATTGGAGTTTCATGAATTCGTCAGCCCTGCCCAGGTCGGGCCCGAATTGGACCCAATCGGGCAGGTTAGTGAATCCTGGCCTAAGTATCTTTGATTATTGTAACTTAATATATCTTGGATCTTATAAGAGAATTATTTTTGACTTGAAATTAAACAGATCACATTAGCCCCTATTACAAAAAATTGCATTGGCTACCGGTGGAGGCCAGAATTATTTTCAAGCTTGCTTGTATATATTTCTAAACTTTAACCGGCTTGGCTCCAAATTATATTTTCTACCATTTTGATTTTTCTCTTGCTCGTACGATTAGATGCACTCATAGATTTCACTTGTTTTCCTTTCCTACATTGAAAGGCTGTCTTTACAAGAGATTCCTGGATAGGACTCTCTCGTTTCAAGTTGGTAAAATGAATGATTGGATAAGTGAAACTATTTTGAAAGCTTTTTCCTACTAATCCTTCAGAAGAACAGTAAAGACTTACTGTAGATACTCGAATATAGAATGAGATTTTTGGGCCAAAATATGGCCCAAAAATGGGGGTCTCGTCCTATATTCGGGTCATCAACCGAAACCCCTCCCGGACGATATAGCAGGCCAGGATGGGAGGGATGTCTCCTATCCCGGCTGACTAACTTTTTTTTTTTTTTTTTTAAACCCCCCCCCCCCCCACGCTTACCTTTTGCGCCATTTTAATCCCTGGTGGTCCAGCGGTGTACGGGGCAGGAGCTATCTTTCCGCGCCCTGCCCCTTGCTGAACCTCTCCGTCCCTGGTTCCCATGCAGCAACACACAACAGGGCCGAGCTTTTAGTGCTTTCTGCTCAGCCCTGTGCTGCTGTCTGAATGGGCCTGAGAGGTGTGGGCCCACCTCATTTCGACAGAGGTGGGCCTGCCAGGTGGACGGTGGGAAGACCTGTCCGTCCAGCCAACTTTCAAGGTGAGCCCGGGGGGGCTCCGAGGAGGGGGGTTGGTGGGTTTGTTGGGGGGTACAGGGAGGGGGGTTGTTGGAGGGGTCAGCCAGGAGGGATTGGGATTGGGCACTCTCCTGCCGGTGATCATCGGGGTGGGGGGGGTCAGGCCTTCTGGCAGGAGGGGTTGGGCTCCCTCCTGCCACGATCTTCATGGGGGGTTGGCAGTCTTCGGGTAGGAGGGGTTGGGCTCCCTCCTGCCACGATCTTCATGGGGGGTTGGCAGTCTTCGGGTAGGAGGGGTTGGGCTCCCTCCTGCCACGATCTTCATGGGGGGTTGGCAGTCTTCGGATAGGAGGGGTTGGGCTCCCTCCTGCCACAATCTTCATGGGGGGTTGGCAGTCTTCGGATAGGAGGGGTTGGGCTCCCTCTTGCTGCGATTGTTTGGGGGGAGTCTGGTGGTCGCTATCATTTATCGTAGCAGGGAGATCCTTAACGCAGCTTAGTAAAAGGAGCCCTATATGCTGTTACATATTTTTAGGGCTCCTTTTACTAAGATGCACTAGCGTTTTTAGCACGCACAAAAGATTAGCGCATGCAAACCACGCACTAAATGAAAAATATTAATGCAAGCTCTATGGAGGCATTACGATAAGAGTGCGCTAAAACTGCTAGCGCACCTTAGTAAAAGAAGCCCTTAGTTTATCAGATATTTTAGCTAGATTGGGAGCCTTCGGGACAGATAGGGTAGTTTTTCTCAAGTAACTAATTTCGTTTTAGTTTGATGCTTTGTAAACCGCTTAGGTCAGTAAAATGCAGGAGCGGTATATCAAATCTTAAATAAACATAAATATTAGGGCTTCTAAAACTGCATACAAATGCATGTAGTTTATAAAATGCTTGCATGGATTGTGATTGTCTACATCACAGGTGTCAAAGTCGGTCCTCGAGGGCCGGAATCCAGTCGGGTTTTCAGGATTTCCCCAATGAATATGCATGAGATCTATGTGCATGCACTGCTTTCAATGCATATTCATTGGGGAAATCCTGAAAACCCGACTGGATTACGGCCCTCGAGGAGGGACTTTGACACCCCTGGTCTACATGGTTCATTCAAACTGCTCCTAGAACATGTTTACTTTTGAAGTTATATACCGCTATGGGCCTAATTACCTCACCTATAAAAATATATGTAGTGCAAATTTATAAAAGGCCTTTTATCGACATATGCACACGCATGCATGAAAAACCTTGTTTGAGATTATCTCACAAATTTTGCAATTCAAAGCAATAATATCTTGCAAAAGGAAGCAGTCAATACATTTTAATTAAAATAGTGTTGCTGTTTATTAAAACCATTTGATTGTACAGCCTCTTTACTCTTCATCTCTCCCATCCTTCCACCTGTTTGCTTCTCCCTTTCTTAAACTGATTGTTTTGTTAACTGCACAGATGCCATGCATTTGGCCCTTTTGTGGTATATCAAGTTGCTGTAAATAAAATATTAGTGCAATATATTAGCATTTCTTACATATAATGTATTTCATTTTATACTGGGAATGAATATGAATGATTCATGTTTAAATCAGAATACATCCTTGTGGATATAACAGTTTGCACTATCAAATACCGTGGTATTTTCTGTACAATTCCAGTGCCTCTCAGGGAAGAATTGTTGAAATATTTAGAACTCAATTTAAATTTTATTCTTTCCCTTTTAAATTAGCCTTGATTTTCCGTGAGTCACAGTTAACTGTTCATCATACTGAAGTTGTAGAGCAGGGATATGGGATTTGATCATAATCTGTTTGAGGGATTAAACCAGCATGGAACCTTTCAAACAATAAGCATCTCTTCTGTGTAGTTATATTGAATGAAATCTGGAAAGCTGGTGTAAATGAAGTACAAAAGAGCTTTGTCCAGGCATTATTTGCAACTCGACAAATATCTACCTCAAAGTGAGTGTCTGGAATTCTGTTTCAAAATTAGATTAAAATGAGATGAATTTTCTCTAGTTTAGAACCTAATTGTGCCATATGGTCCTGTAAGGCTTTGTTTCAGTGATGACAGGTCTCGCATCATGTCTGGCTGAGTTCAGATGTCACTTGGAATCTTGATTGCAAACTGAGAAGAAGCCAAAAATTTTCAGTCCATTTTCTCTTGTTTGGATTTTCCCCAATATTTAGGTGTCTCTTCAGTTTGTTTTCTATGTTCATTTTTCTGCATGTTAGTGTCACATTTTATCACAGGTTAGGAACTACTCTTCTTAGTTGTTTAATTGTCTAAGCCTCTGACATTTATTGATTTTATTAGAAGATGTATAGACTGTCCTGGCTCAACTAAAACCACCCAGAGCAGAGAGAGAAAGAGAGAAATTTAAATGTCAGTAGGAGTTGCAGGTATACTTTGTGAGACTAGGAAACTAAGCATTTATATAGCAGAAGAAATTTAATGTAGAGAAGTGTAAAGCAATACATATAAGGAAAAAGAATCTTAACTGTACAGTAGTGGTACAATAGTGGGTTCTATATTCAGGGTCACCATCAGGAAAAATTCTCGGAGTCATTGTGGACTCCATTGAAATTCTCAGCTCAGCGAGAAGTCAATACATCAGTGGTCTCCAAACCTTTTGATGTAAAGACCTGCAGTGTGAATACGAGAGAGCTCTGAGAGCTACCAACAGATTCCAAGCTTACACATATTAATTTTGTAAACTGCCTTGACCTGGATATAAAACAAAATTTAAATCTAATACCGCACTTAAGAAATTGTTTGTAGTAACTATATTAAGTGGACAAGATTGAAATTAATACATGTACAGGATTTGAAGAGCATTACAGCCAACTGTTTGAGGGCTGCAGTAGAGGACTTTGGGGGTCAATACACTAACTTCATTACCTTATCTTGCTAGATTGACCATCCTTACTAGCAGATGAGGGCAGAGACTTGAAGAGTCTGGCATCGCTGATATAAGGAATGATTCAACCAGGAACATGCCAGTATTTCTCTGTCTCCAGATAGACTAGTGCAACATGATCTCTCGTGTTTTTGACCACATTTGGACCAGACTCCCCACGCAACAAGGAATAGCCTTTGGATCTGCAGTTGTAGTGTTTGTGGAATATTTCCTCCAAAGTTCTGAGCCATGGCTGGACCACTAGTTGAGGTAAAGGAGGATTTGTAGTGCCTCTCTAATGACCCAGCACCCAATTTGGGAGTCCTTTGCTCTATGTGCTGAGCTGCATCAGAACCCACAGGTTTAAGCAGCAGGGTAAGACTCCCCTCTACCCTTCCACTAGGATCTGAAAATGAGTTGGTGCTTTTTCTCCTCAGACAGGGAGGAGAACAGGTTAAGGCTCAGTGGCCTTGCTGGTAGAAAGTCTTTCTTTTATAATTGGATTTGAAGCAATCAATACCACATCTAGGAGGTGAGGGAGAGCTGTGTCAATGTGGTGCAACCAGGAGCTTGTTTGATACCAGTTGGCTGGTGCTGGGGGGCCTCAAACCTCGAAAGTTGAAGTGAATGAGAAATTTTGAATGATCAAAAAGCAATGTGTTTTGTATTTGGAATGATGAATGAATCTTTTCATGGTGCGGTCAAACTGGATTCACAGTGGGACATGATGTAACTGTTGGCACATTAGTGCAGTAAGGTTTTCTGTAATTTACAGGATTCTGTAAAGTTCATGTGCCCGTTGGTGCCTCCACCCATGCTCTGCTCATTGACCCACCCCCTACTGTTATACACCAGACTAGTTACACATACCTTTATCGAATGGCAGCCTAATTACCAGTTTTCTTGTCAGTGATATGTGTAATTGGAATGTAACTGTAGGCACCAGTTTATAGAATTGTCTTCAGCGGGAGACAGCGTATCCAGATTGTTCCCGAAGAGAGGCAGCGTGGGAGCCCTGCTCCGCCCTTCTCCCTGACCGAAAGGGAACATCTAAAAGAGCACAGCAGCCAGCCGGGCCCCCTTTCAGGCCACCAGCGGGAGACAGCGTATCCAGATTGTTACCGAAGAGAGGCAGCGTGGGAGCCCTGCTCCGCCCCTCTCCCTGACCGAAAGGGAACATCTAAAAGAGCACAGCAGCCAGCCGGGCCCCCTTTCAGGCCACCAGCGGGAGACAGCATATCCAGATTGTTTCCGAAGAGAGGCAGCGTGGGAGCCCTGCTCCGCCCCTCTCCCTGACCGAAAGGGAACATCTAAAAGAGCACAGCAGCCAGCCGGGCCCCCTTTCAGGCCACCAGCGGGAGACAGCGTATCCAGATTGTTCCCGAAGAGAGGCAGCGTGGGAGCCCTGCTCCGCCCCTCTCCCTGACCGAAAGGGAGCATCTAAAAGAGCACAGCAGCCAGCCGGGCCCCCTTTCAGGCCACCAGAGGGAGACAGCGTATCCAGATTGTTCCCGAAGAGAGGCAGCGTGGGAGCCCTGCTCCGCCCCTCTCCCTGACCGAAAGGGAACATCTAAAAGAGCACAGCAGCCAGCCGGGCCCCCTTTCAGGCCACCAGCCGGAGACAGCGTATCCAGATTGTTCCCGAAGAGAGGCAGCGTGGGAGCCCTGCTCCGCCCCCTTCCTGACCGAAAGGGAACATTTAAAAGAGCACAGCGCCAACGGCGCTCAGCCGTTCGGCGCGCCTTTGTGAAGCGCCTGCAGTGACGACAGTTGGATTCTGAAGCTAACAAATAACAGGCTCCAATCAGCAGGAGCACACCAGCACTTTACGAGAGCGATCGTAAAGGACCCAGGATCCCAGAGGTACTTTCCGGTATACTGCACAGAGTGCAATATGTACGACTACCTCCCCTTGGGAAGGCGGGAGTACATATGCAGTCGGTGTCAGGAACTGGAAAGCCTGAGGATGGAGGTCGGCAGATTGAGAGTCAAGGTCCAGGAACTGGAGGAACTGCGCACCACAGAGGAGACGAGCTGGTCAACCCAGAACACAGACTGAGCAGGCCCCATTCTGGACCAGGTGAGAGACCTCGAGAGATTCATCGAGGAGACCTATAGGAAGGTGGAGGAACGGGACCAGCAGCTGCATAGACGGATGTCGGCAAATGAGACCCAGGATCCACAAGGCGACACCGGGGAAGGACCTAGCGGAGGAACCACGCAAGAGGAGGAGACCGCGACTCACCGGGACCCCGAGGGAGAGACACCGCACTACACCAAGGACACGGACCTGAGGCAGAGGAGGTTGCTGAGGAAAGGGAAGTCTGCTATTGTGGTGGGAGACTCGATCTTGAGAGAGGTAGACAGTCACGTAGCTGGAGGAAGGGAGGACCGGCTAGTGACTTGTCTCCCAGGGGCCAAGATACGAGACATCACTGATAGGATTGAGAGGATCCTGGACGGAGCAGAGACAGAGGAGACTGCGGTAATAATCCACGTCGGAACGAATGATGTGAGCCGGAGGAACTTCAGCATGGCCACACTGACTGACCAGTTCAGGGTCCTGGGACGAAAGCTGAAGCGGAGCACACGGAGGATAGCATTCTCGGAGATCCTGCCTGTACCGAGAGCAGATGCAAAGAGGCAGGCAGACCTCCAGGCTGTGAATGCATGGTTGAGGAGATGGTGCCAGGAGGAGGGCTTCCACTTTGTGAGGAACTGGACGTCCTTCTGGGGAAAGAGCAAGCTCTACCGGCGGGACGGCCTGCACCTGAGCACAGCGGGAACTAGACTACTGGCAGCCAATGTGAGGAAGGAGATTGAGAGGGCTTTAAACTGAGGAGAGGGGGAAAGCCGACAGCTGATCTGATGTTGACGCTTCGGACAACAGTATCCAGAACAGATGCTGAACGGGCTGACTGCAGGGAGGAAGCAGAGGGACCGGAGGATCTTATGATCAGACAGCTAGGGAAACATCAGGTAAAGGGAGCTTGCTGGGAGAAGACTAAGGGGCATGGAGACACAGGGGGACTGGGTGGCACGAGGGCGAAAGCTGAGGGCAATATAGAGGTACCACAAGGCGAGGGGGATCAAACAGAGGCTCAAGGGATGATAGCCCAGGAGGGGGCCAGTAGGGCTAGAAAACCCAGAGGAAAAGCGGGGAAGTGGGGTGGCGGGAATGTGGGGAAGCTGAAAGCTAAGAGGGTAAAGGCTGAGGGCAAAGCAGAAGCACAGGGAACGGGAGAACTGCCTGAAATCCAAGGGCAGGCGGCCCAGGTAAATGCAGAGGTGGAGGAAAAACGACGGGACCTACAGTGCTTATACGCAAATGCAAGAAGCCTCATGGCCAAGATGGGTGAACTAGAAGTCGTGGCCAAGGGGGAGGACCTAGATATAATTGGAATTGCAGAAATCTGGTGGACAGAGGAAAATCAATGGGATGTGGCGCTGCCGGGGTACAAGCTCTACAGGAGGGACAGGAACCACAAGAAGGGGGGAGGCATAGCACTATATATAAAGGACTCTATCCTCTCGATCGGGATGGATATGGCAACGAAGGCAGAGGGGCTGGAATCACTATGGTCAAATTGCCGGGAAACAAGGGTGCAGGCATAAAACTGGGGCTGTACTATCGCCCACCTGGTACGCCAGAAGGAGTCGGACACGACTTGGAAGCGGAATTGAGACAGGAATGCAGGACTGGAAGTGTAACAGTGATGGGGGACTTCAACTACCCGGGAATAGACTGGAGTACGGGTCACTCCAACTGCACTAGGGAAACAGGATTTGTAGAAGCTGTGAGGGACTGCTTCATGGAGCAACTAGTCAAAGAACCGACGCGAGGGGGTGCTACTCTTGACCTCATCCTAAATGGATTAGGGGGGCCTGCAAGAGGGGTAGAAGTGGGAGGACCACTAGGCAACAGTGATCACAACGCGATCAGATTCACATTAGAAAGGGGGACACCCATAGTAAGGAGGACCGCAACAACTGCGCTCAACTTCAAGAAAGGGAACTATGTTGCTATGAGGGAAATGGTGGGGAGAAAGCTCAGAAACATCTTTAGGATAGAGACTGTGGGAAGCGCCTGGACCCTATTCAGGGACACCCTGCAGGAAGCACAAAGAATGTACGTCCCCAGTTTCAGGAAAGGCTGCAAGAACAAGCGATCAAAGGACTCGGTTTGGATGTCAACTGAAGTAAAGAGGGCGATAAATGACAAAAAAGTATCCTTCTGGAGATGGAAAAAGGACCCAACGGAGGAAAATCACCAGGTGCACAGGAAATGCCAAAAGGAATGCCATCAAGAGGTTAGAAAAGCGAAAGGGGAATACGAAGAGGGGCTGGCCAGGGAGGCGAAAAACTTCAAGGCATTCTTCAGTTACGTAAAGGGGAAGCGACCAGCGAGAGAGGAGGTGGGGCCATTGGACGATGGGGATAGGAAGGGAGTGATTAAGGAGGATAAAGAGGTAGCTGAGAGGTTGAACACGTTCTTCTCGTCGGTTTTCACAGCGAAGACACATCTAATATACCGGACTCAGAGGAGCTCATGAGTGGGGAACAGGCCGAAAAATTGGAGCACATAGAGGTAAGTAAGGAGGATGTCCTCAAAGAGATAGACAGGCCCGGACGGGATCCACCCAAGGGTTCTGAAGGAACTAAGACAAGAAATAGCGGGCACAATCCAGCATGTTTGCAACCTATCCTTGAAAACTGGTGAGGTACCAGAGGACTGGAAATTGGCGAATGTCACACCTATCTTCAAGAAGGGATCGAGGGTGACACCGGGAACTACAGGCCGGTGAGCCTGACTTCAATTATAGGGAAGATGGTGGAAGCTATGATCAAGGACGGCATTTGCGAGCACATCGAGAGGAATGGCCTACTGAGAACAAGCCAGCACGGATTCTGTAAGGGAAGGTCATGCCTAACGAACCTTCTGTACTTCTTTGAGGGAATAAGCAGTCGGGTGGACAATGGGGAACCCATAGACATCATTTACCTCGATTTTCAAAAGGCTTTAGACAAGGTGCCACATGAAAGGCTGCTTAGGAAGCTGTGGAACCACGGGGTGGGAGGAGATGTGCACAGATGGATCAAGCACTGGTTGTCGGGTAGACTGCAGAGGGTCGGAGTGAAGGGCCAATATTCTGACTGGCAGGGAGTCACGAGCGGTGTGCCACAGGGATCGGTGCTGGGGCCGTTACTCTTCAACATATTTATCAATGACCTGGAAAAGGAGGCAAAGTGCGAGGTTATAAAATTTGCAGACGATACCAAACTGTGCGGTAGAGTTAGGTCCAGGGAGAAGTGTGAGGACCTGCAAAGGGACCTGGACAAGCTGGAAGACTGGGCAAACAAATGGCAAATGCGCTTTAACGTGGAAAAATGCAAGGTCATGCATATAGGGAAAAAGAACCCGTTGTTCAACTACAAATTGGGGGGGGCATTGTTGGGAGACAGCAGACTTGAGAGAGACTTGGGTGTGCTGGTGGATGCATCACTGAAGCCATCTGCACAGTGCGCAGCAGCCTCGAAAAAAGGCAACAGGATGCTGGGCATCATAAAGAGGGGCATAACAACCAGGACGCGGGAAGTCATCATGCCATTGTATTGAGCGATAGTGCGTCCACATCTGGAATACTGCGTTCAGTATTGGTTGCCACACCTCAAGAAGGACATGGCGGTACTTGAGAGAGTCCAAAGGAGAGCAACGAAACTGGTAAAAGGGCTGGAACACTGCCCATACGCCGAGAGGTTGGATAGGCTGGGGCTCTTCTCTCTGGAAAAAAGGAGGCTCAGGGGAGATATGATAGAGACCTTCAAGATCATGAGGGGCATAGAGAGGGTGGATAGGGACAGATTCTTCAGACTGAAGGGGATAACAAGTACGAGGGGGCATTCGGAGAAACTGAAGGGAAATAGGTTCAAAACAAATGCAAGGAAGTTTTTTTTCAGCCAAAGGGTCGTGGACACTTGGAATGCGCTACCGGAGGAAGTGATCAGGCAGAGTACGGTACAGGGATTCAAACAGGGATTGGACGGATTCCTGAGGGATAAAGGGATCGTGGGATACTGAGAGAGGTGCTGGGATGTAACACAGGTATAGAAAGCTAACCAGGTAATAAGTATAGATACCCAACAGGTCGTGCATGTGCAAGACCGGAGGGTTAGGACTACGATGGGAAGATAGGACTTCAATGAGAAACCAAGGTGGCAAGGGAGCCCCTTCTGGTGATTCAGACAGGTCGTGACCTGTTTGGGCCGCCGCGGGAGCAGACTGCCGGGCAGGATGGACCTGTGGTCTGACCCGGCGGAGGCACTGCTTATGTTCTTATGTCTCCTTAACGTGCAGCAAAAAAAAGTTTACACTTGCCAGTTGCCATGTTAAATATCTTTAATGCAGAATTTTATGCTGGGCTTAGGGAGGGTTGTGCCCCTTGCAGTTTACATAGGTGTCAATGTGCATTCGCTGCTAAAGTGGCAGATAATGCATAAGAGTTAACTACACCCTCTGAGGTGTAGTTAATTTCTTTCTGTATTAGTGGCTTCACCTTAAACACGTCCATTTAGAAATGGCTCATATTGGTGGTATGGCTGCTCAAGTGACAGGAAGTGCTCCCTACAATTTCCATGGAGGTTTTTCACTTAATGCTTGTTAAATATAAAACCTTAATGCGATTTAGTAAATAGTCCCCTATATGATTAAATAACTATAAAAACGACGGTCTGCATTTTGTTTTCATTGACTTTCAGAAAACATAGGGTAGGGTTAATTGGCTAGTTTTCTCGATGGAAGAGGGTAAATAGTAGAGTGTTGCAGGGATCTGTACTGGGACTGATGCTATTTAACATATTTATAAATGACCTGGAAATTGGAATGACGAGCGAGGCGATTAAATTTGCAGATGACACTAAAATGTTCACAGTTGTTAAAATGTATGCAAACTGTGAAAAATTGCAGGGAGACTTTAGAAAATTGGAAGACTGACCATCCAAATGGCAGGGAAATTTAATGTGGACAATTGAAAAATGATGCACATTGGGAAGAATAACCTAAATCATAGCTAACAGATGCTAGGATCCACCTTGGGGATCAGTTCCCAGTAAAAAGATCTAGGTGTTATCGTAGACAATACATTGAAACCTTCCACCCAATGTGCATCAGCGGCCAAAAAAACAAGATGCTAGGAATTATTAGAAAAGGGATGATAATTAAGACTAAGGATGTTATAATGCTTCTGTATCACTTCGTGGTATGACCTCACCTTGAGTATTGCATTCAGTTCTGGTTACCGTACCTCAAAAAAGATCTAGCAGATTTAGAAAAGGTTCAAAGAAGAGCAACCAAGATGATAAAGGGGATGGAACTCCTCTCATATGAAAAAAGGCTAAAGGGTTAGGGCTGTTCAGCTTAGAAAAGAGACGGCTGAGGGAGATATGATTGAAGTCTACAAAATCCTGAGTGGTGTACAACGGGTACAAATGAAGCAATTTTTTTACTCCATCAAAAATGAGAAATTCTAGGGGGACACTCAAAGAAGTTAAAGGGAAATACTTTTGAAAAACATTAGGAGAAAATATTTTTTCACTCAGAGAAAAGTTAATCTCTGGAATGCATTGTGGTAATAGGTTTGGTCAAGTTTTGGAGGAAAAGTTCATAGTCTGCTATTGAGACAGACATAGGGGAAGCCACATTTTTTCTCAGGGATCAGTAGCATGGAATGTTGCTACTATTTGGGTTTTTGCCAGGTTCTTGTCACCTGGATTGGCCACTGTGGAAACAGGATACTGGGCTAGATGGACCAATGGCCTGACCCAGTATGACTGTTCTTATGTTCTTTCCATGATCGTTTCTATAGTTTATATTATATCTGGGCATTAGTGAAATGTATTTGAATGTACCTCTTCTTTAATTTATGACACCCTCATGCAACTTTCTCTTAAAGAAAACAGCAATTTTATTGGGAACAAGTTGTTCTTCAACCAATAATTCTCTTCAAGTGAGTCCCATCTGTGTTTGTTCTTTCAACAGTGAATGCAATAGAGAGGAAGTTAAAAACATGCTTACAAGGTTCTCCTAGGCACTGCCATTTCCAATATAAACACCAAACTAGCATCAAATAAAGACACAGCCTGAGAAATGGAGATGGGAAAGTTTTTAAAATAGTTAAATTTATTATGGTAAGTTTTTAACAGTACATTGTGGAATAAAACAAATTATTCATAGGAAGAATTGTATAATGTGTAACTTGTTGCAGCCATTACACATAGGTAACTATTTCCTTTTGTCTGTATTAAACAAATGTAAAAAAAAAAAAAATAGATTTTTAAATGTATTTTTGTGTTTCTTTGGGATGTAGCTTGGCTGAATTACTTGGGACTTGCAGTGGCAAAAACGTAAGCCGATTGCACAAATACAGGAGTTAGTAATTTGCCAAGATTATTTTCTTTACCTTCTCCACTAGGATTATCAGATGGAACAGACTTCTCCTTTGGCCTCTGCCCAGGTCAAAATGATCCTATTCCCCTGGACTCTTTCTAGCAATTAATCATCATACACTTGTAAGAAGTAATTGCTTTTAGCAAAACCAATCATGTTTAAATTGTCAGCACTTATAATTTAAGCCTGTCAGAACGCACACTACCCTTCAACAATTTACTCTTCCACATTTGTGCATTTTATGCATCTTGACTGAAAATATTTTTGTCTGTGTAACTTCACGTTGTCTGCGGATATTGACAGGCAATTACTTTATCTTGTAGAAGCAATATGGAAAAGGAAAAAAAAAAAAAGAAAACATAGAAACATAGAAATAGACGGCAGATAAGGGCCATGGCCCATCTAGTCTGCCCACCCTAATGACCCTCCCCTACCTTTGCCTAGTGAATAGATCCCACGTGTCGATCCCATTTGGCCTTAAAATCATGCACGCTGTTGGCCTCAATCATCTGCAGTGGAAGACTATTCCAACAATCAACCACCCTTTCAGTGAAAAAGAATTTCCTGGTGTCACCTCGTAGTTTCCCGCCTCTGATTTTCCAGAGATGCCCTCTTGTTACCATGGGTCCCTTGAAAAAGAAGATATCTTCTTCCGCTTCGATGCGGCCCTTGAGATACTTGAACATCTCGATCATGTCCCCCCTCTCTCTGCGTTCCTCGAGCGAGTATAGCTGCAGTTTGTCTAACCGTTCTTCGTACATTTATACATATTCATTTTAATTAATGATGTATTGAACTAAAATAGTTAACACATTGTTTATTAATGATATTTAAATAAAAGTAATCACCAAAGTTAAAAGGGTATCAATAGTTTGTCTTTATATACTGTAAAATAGGTTAGGTACAGATGCTTCTGGCCTTCTCAGCCTAGGTGACCTGAGAGTACTAGATTATCACAGCCAAAACCATGAGTTAAGGTGAAAAGGGAATCAATATTTAAACTAAACTAAACTAAACCTTAAGTTTATATACCACATCCTCTCCACGGAAGTGGAGCTCGGCACAGTTTACAAGAACTTAAACTATAAGAAGAGAAAGGAAAGGTTTACATGAGCTTATATCTAGAATGGAAGAGTAAGGGGGAAAATAGAATTACATGTTAGAAAAGAGCCAAGTTTTCAGTTGCTTGCAGAATAGTTGGAGAGAGCCCAGGTTCTGCAACGGGATAGTAAGATCATTCCAGAGACCTGTGATTTTGAAGAGAAGAGATTTTCCCAGTTTACCTGCTTAGAGAATACCGTGTAGAGAGGGGAAGGATAGTTTATATCTTTGGGCGGGTCTGGTGGAGTCAGGACTCGAGGAGTTAAAGGATAGTGGGATTAGGGGAGGAAGGATGCCTTGAATGATCTTAAAAGCCAGGCAGGAACATTTGAAATGGATTCTGGAAATCACTGGGAGCCAGTGGGGAGACATGGTCAGATTTGCGTTTTGCAAAGATCAACTTGGCTGCAGTATTCTGGTAGTTAAAGGGTTTTAACAGATAACTTTTGAGGTTTATTTTATTCTAGGTACTTATAGTCCACTTTAATAGGGAAAGGGAATGGGACTTGATATACTGTCTTTGTGTGATTACAATCAAAGTGGTTACATATTCCTCATATATAGGTACTTATTTCGTTCCTGGGCCAATGTAGGGTTAAGTGACTTGCCCAGAGTTCAAAGGGGATTATAAAAGATACAAGACAATAGAAATGTGAATAGACAATATAACATACACTTAAATAATAAAATCAATAAATAGTCATTAAAAATCTATATGGTAACTAAAAAAAAAAAGCCTTCATAACAAATTTAGCATCATTATACCCAATTGCAGTGATAGAACCCATATCAAGCATTCTCATTTTAAATTCTGCTGGAATAACTACAGTTGAAATAATCACATGGAAAAAGGCAATTAAAATATATAAGAATCTAAAAAAAATTATTCAGATCTTGTAGGCAGTTATCAGTTGGATCCAAAAAAGCTGTTTCAAATAGCTCATAACCGTACAAATGTTAGTGAACTTACCCCCTCTGACAAGGACACTCTTAATTGCCTACTACTAATATTCTTGCAGATTTTTTTCAAAATGAAGTAGTAAAACTCAAAAATTGACTTTTAAACTGATAAAAAATTAATGGATTTTACTGTAGAAACCAGATTCAGTCTTTGTCAAATTTCAATAGAAAGAATATGATCTTAATTTTAGGTTAGTAAGTATAGAAGAGGTTTATATTAAGATTTTTTTGTTGTTGTTTTTTACTTCTCACTGTGCATTGGATCTTATTCCAACATATCTGCTTAGATCTCCTCCATTGAGTATTTTGGCGCAGTGGCTATAGCTAAAGCATTGGAACCCTGAGGTTGTGGGTTCAAACCCACGTTGCTCCTTGTGACCTTAAGTTTAAGCGCTGTTTCTAGAACTTCCACCTTACTGTTTATGGTTCAACCCCTTGTCCATTTACATCTGTATTCTCTTTTTCTGTATCTGGTAGGTGTTCATTCTAATAATCCAGTTAAATCTTCGTTTTGCCTCTGATTGTGTTAAATATAGATATAATCACTGTAAAATCTCTGCTACTTTAATCTTGGTTGGAATTTAATAGTATTGGAGTTTGGTTTAACAGTTAACACTGTTCACAGATCTCTGGTTGTTTAGACCCTCCCATCCTGCTTCTCATCCCACCCATCCCTAGGCTTACACTTCCCATATACTTAATTCTCTACAACTCTCCTTCGATTGACTCAAACAAGAGAAAATCATTGCTGAACAAGGTTACTAGGTTCAGATCTTATTCCTTCCAGCATTCTCTAGGGCAACTCCCAAGTTCACCCTGATCCTCCCAGGTCCTCCACTCAAGGTATCACACACCAAAACATTCTGCTTCTACTACTTTCCCCTTTCTACTCCTGTGGCTCCATTACACTGTCTTCTCTTGATACTAGCTTTGCCTAATCTGTTTACCCATCTCAAACCTCTGCATTCCTTGACTACATTGCTCACCTTCTGAATTTATCACTTCACTTTCCCTTCTGTCTTCCACCTTCTTTTTAGCTCATTTTCTTCCTATCATTCAATCAACCCCATTCTATCTGAGTGAACCTCATTTGTGGCGCTGACATTGTGCCTCTCTTATTTCTTCTCCATACCCTCTTACTTCTCCTTTTACTGTCTGCTGGGGACATCAATCCCAATCCTAATACTCCTAATCAACCCTCGCCCTATCCATGCAGGTCACAGTGCAATGTCTCCAACCTTATCTCTGTTCCTCTCCTGCCCACTTCTTCTATGTCTTTCTCATGCACCCTGTGAAATGTCCACTCTGGCTCCAACAAACTTGTTTATGTCCACAACCTCTTTATCTCTCGTTCTTTCCATCTACATGTAGTAACTTAAACCTGGCTTTGCACTGAAGATTCTGCTGCCTTATATCAGAGAGATTACTTCTTTTCCATATGGCTTGCCCAGTTGGTCATAGAGGTGGTGTTGGGCTGGTATTCTCTCCTTCTTGTGGATGTCAACCTCTTCTCCCACTTCAGCCTCATTTTTTTCTTCTAGTGAAGTCCACTCCATCTGTCTATTCGCTCCCCTATTTCTCAGAGTAGTGGTCATTTGCTGACCCCCTGATAAGTCCCTTTCTGACTTTGACTCCTGGCTTTCCTTCTTTCTCAAACTGTCATTTCATTCCCTCATTCTTGATGGTTTCAACATTCATACTAATAACCCCTCTGACTTTTATACCTCAAGTTCCTTGCTTTAATATCCTCATTCTGCCTTCAACTGTGCTTTACCACCCCTACACACCAGAATGACCACTCCTTTGATATTGTCTTCTTTTCCAACTGCTCAATTGCCAATTTTTCCACCTCAATTATTCCCCCCAGACCCGGCCAACCTTCATTGACCCTTGTACTCTCTCTACCAGCGTCTCATCCCTCCCTTCAAACACTATGTTGATGAGGCTGTCTCTTCCTATAAAACTACAGTGTGTTCTCGCTATTCAGTGGGGTTAGGTTCCTAGAAAACCCAGTGAATACCAAAATGCAAATATAGAACCATTGATCCTATGGGAAAAAGAGGGTTGGGTTCCTGTGTGACCCTGCTTATTGTACATTTTTGCTACTTAACATCATTAAGTCATCGTTTTGTACACCATTTTTATCAAGAACAGCTTGTCTATTCTGCATTTTATAAATGTATTTTATATACACCTATGTTTTCTAAAAACAATTTTTTGATGTAACAATACTCATTCACATCTTCAAGATAACACATTCTGCATGACTGTGAATAAGTGAAATTGCCCTCTGAATAGTGAAAATGGGTTACCGTATACTGTATACTCGAATATAAACAAAGATTTTTGGGCCAAAAAATGGCACAAAAATGGGGGCTCTGTTTATATTCGAGCATTCTTTTGATGATGGTGCTTTTTTTTCCTCCCCTTCCTAACCGATGACCAACGCTGCTATTTTCCACCACTCCAGATGTGCAGCACTGCTATCCTCCACTCCACTCCAGTGACCAACACTGCTATCCTTCACCCCCTCTGATGACTGGCACTGCTATGTTTCCCCTTCTGATGATGGCACTTTTATCTTCCACCACCTGCTGCCCCCTTCCCAGACAGACATCACACTTACACCTCTATGCTGATGACTCACAGATTTACATTACCTGATATTTCTACAGGAATCTAGACCTGAGTCTCACCCGCCTGTCAGGTCAGTGTGGGACGGACGATTGTCAAAACAGCAAATAAAATATTATTGCTTAAAGCCACTACTGTTGTGTGAAAAGAAAAAATAACACATGGACAGGGGATTAAAAGAGAAAATATTATAATGCCATGAAACAACCATACCTTAAATACTGTGTACAACTCTGCTCCGAGACAAGAGATATAGCAGATCTAGAAAAGGTACAGAAAATGGTAACTGAAATGATAAAGCTTATGTAATGATTTCACTATCAAACAAATTAGGGTTCTCTCTCCCTGAGGGGAAATACTTATGATAGCAATCTGTAAATTCATGAGTGAAGATGAATGAGTAAGTAGTGATCCATTGTGTTTACTTTCAAATAGTACCAAGATTAAAAGACACTCATGAAACTAATAGGTAAAATATTTTAAACAAAACAAAGTATGTTTTCAGGTGATCTGGTCAAATGAACAGCATTGTGTTTTTAAAAGGGGCAATTTCCTGGAAGAAAAAAAAATCAATAAAACATTATTACAGAAGTTATAGGAAAGACGTTTGCCTAATCTGCTCCTGGGATTCTGCTGGGTACTTTGAACTGATTTAGCCACTATTAGAAACAGAGTGCAGGACTCCATGTGATTTTGTTCTAAACATGTATTCTTACTTAACAGAGAAGAAATGGACTTGTAATACCTTTGTCTCACTCCCCATTAACTAATTTTGGCTTGAGTAGATGGGCAGAGAACACAAATGCATGGTGATGTTCTCTTCTATTTTTTAGCTTGCCTATTCTCTCTCTCTCTCTCCCTCCTTCACCTCATTTTCCTTTTCTATCCCTGCCATTAATCCCTCTGTTTTTTTATTTGCCTTCTAAATCTCTTCTTTTGCTTTATCCGACTCCTCTTTGCCAGCACTATTTTGGCTTCTCAGGGCTGATGATATATTCTTTTTCCCCCCCATTTTTCCTCCATCATCTCAGAGTCCTTCATTGGAGCTGAAGATGCTGCCACCTTCTGTTTTTGCCCTTGTTTCACTAACTGATAAAACACACTCGCCTAGTCAAGTGGGTTTTTTTAGCCTACGCATGCTGAGAAAATTTAGAGCACTATTTAATCTGCAACATTTCTCAGTACAAGTACAGTCAATTATACTGGCACAATTAGACTATTGCAATTCGGTTTATTTAAGTCTGAGTAAGAAAAGCTTGCAATGGCTTCAAGTTATACAAAATACTGCTGCTAAATTAATCTTTGGGGAGAGAAAGTTTGACCACATTTCTCTGTTATTGATTCAGCTCCTTTGGCTTCTGGTTTATTATAAAATACGATTTAAATGTGCGTGTGTAGTGTTCAAACGGCATATTCTCATCTTTGGTTCCATTGACTGAATGTTAATCGACTGTCTGACTCAAGAAACTTACACAGATATAAACTCTCTTTTCCTTTTAAGGATATAAAATCTGTTGGAAAATTGAATCCGTCCATTTCATTCAGATTAACTGAAATTTGGAATAATATTCCTTTCTCTATTAGAACAATATACTCTTTTCAATTATTATGCAAATCTATGAAAACTTTATTATTCCAATAATATTTGGACCTCTAGTCTAGGCTTTCAAAATAATCTTCATGTATTAATAGTCTTTTTCTTAGATTGTTTATACTTTTTAATCTGAATTCTTATTCGCTTTTCACTTTTCATGATGCCTTTATGTAACAGCTATTTTGTTAACAGAGTCAAGCTCCTTCTTGGTGATGTCCTGGTATACAAATCCAAGTTTTAGATTTAGATTAGATTAGATGAATGTACACTTTGTACAACTTGCTAGTGTTCAATAATATATATGCATACTTTATTTTTGTTGCTCAAATAAACTCACAATTTCTATTATATATCCTGTCTTTCTTAGGTAATAAATCTTTGAATGTATGACACAGTTGATGCACAAGTCTCTATATAAATTTCCTTTCAATGCACATATTTCAGTTTACAGAAAAATTGTTCTTTTAGCAGGGATATATTGTCGTCCATCTCCAGTACTGCAAATTATTATATTTCCATTACTACCAAACAGGTTGATGTGAACTTTAAAAGGGTTTAGGCTCCCAATGTTGACTCTGAAAATTGACTACTTGAGTGTCTAAACTTAGGCCCCTTTTTTCTCATGGCTTCTGTGTTTAAGCACATAAATGTGGCGTGGGAGAAGGGTGTGAAATAGTGGACTTAGAAAATTAAATGCTTAGTGCTGATATCCACTTCTAGACACCTAAACATTGGGGAAGTGAATAGCATGTCTAAAATTAGGTCCCTCAGTTTTAGACACCTAAGTTGCATGATTGTGTCCATGGTGCAAGAATATATTGCAGCTGCCAACCTTAGACTGTGATTTACTAATAGGAAGGGTTTTTTTCTTATCCAGTAGAGTTAGTGTATTTTGTTCTGTCATTTAAGGCAGATAGCATACATGATCCTGTACTTGGTGTACACTCATATTCCCTCCCTTTTAGTTTACACTATGTTGTACTGTGGGCCCACTTATTCCCAATTACCACAATACGATAGATTCCACACCCCTTGATACAAATCCCTCCTCTCTCTCACAATTTAGAACTCCTCTGATGCTCTTCCTACCCAAATCAGAACCTGCTAGACTTACCCCCTTTGCTCCCAGTCTGTCTTAGTAGACCCACAGGGTTAGCACCCTTGTAAAACCCAGAGGTTCTTAAAGGGGTGGATAGAAGAAGCATTGAGAGCTTTGATTTGGGTGGCAAGAGTATTAGGTAGCTTTTGATTTGGACAGAGAAATCAGATTGGGGAGATCATCACAGTGTGGTACTCCTACGAACATAAGAGTTGCCTTACTGGAACAGACCAAAGTTTCATTAAACACAGTATATCCTGTATCCAACAGTGGCCAACCCAGGTCACAAGTAGCTGCCAAGATCTTAAAGAGTAAAACAGATTTTATGCTGCTTATCCTAGGAATAAGCAGCAGATTTTCACCAAGCCATCTCAATATATGACTTATGGACTTTTGTTTTAGGAAATTATCTAAACCAGTGTTTCTCAGCTTGGTCCTGGAGTACCCCTTTGCCAGTCAGGTTGTCAGGATATCCACAATGAATATTCATAAACTTTATTTGCATACACTGCTTCCATTATATGTCCTTCCAGGATCTGCACCCAGCCCCCCTCACTCCTTGTCCTGCCAGGATCTGCACCCACCCCCCTCACTCCCTACCCTGCCAGTCTCTGCACATTGTCTCACCTCCCTGCCCTGTACCCTGTCCCCCCCTCTCTCCCAATGTCCTGCAGGGATCCACCGAGCCTGCCATATGACCTGGTAGTCCTGTGGTAGGCCGGTACAGGAGAGATTCCTCCCATCTCTTGTCCCAGCCGACCGACAATTTTTTTACCTCTCTCCTGCCTCACTCGTGCACCTTTTTGAATCCCTGGTGGTCCAGCGGTGTACCAGGCAGCAGCCAATCAGCAAGCAGTTTCAAATGAGCATGAGGACAGGAAGATCGCTCCTAGTCCGTGAACTGGCTGGCTACCAGGGATTCAAAAGGTACATGGGGGAAGTGAGAGGTAGGTGTGGATGTCAATTTTGGCAGGCACAAGAGGCAGAAGGGATTCCACCTGTCCCGTCCACCGCAAGGCCACCGAAGAGTCCGAGGAGGGGGGGGGGGTTGGGTTCTCCCTGTGGAAGCCTGCAATAGGTTCAGGAGGGGGGTGGATAGGCAATGGCCTGAATTTAAGCCAAGATCCCCATTTTTGGGCCATTTTTTTGGCCCAAAAATCTCAGCTTATATTCGAGTATATATGGTTAGTTAAGCACCTGTAGAAACAAATATATACTATCATTCTTTTTTTCAGTCACATAAAATGAAATGAAAACAATTTTATCAGATAATAATTTGGTGCTTTTATCTAGAAACTATAAACCATTGTTAATATTGTTATTGCATTATATAGCACACATTGCTGCAAGATGGATTACCAATGAACTATTTTTAAGGATCTGAATAGAATGAGAGGTTATGGCACAAAGTTCCAATTGCCTGCTCATTACCAACATCTAGAATTTAAGACTTGATAAAGGACTTGCCAGTTGTGGTACATCTTTGTGACATAACTGTACAGCAGGGGTGCACAGATTCTGTCTTGAGGATTGCAAACCAGTCAGAGTTTCAGGATATCCTACGGATATGACTATCCAATACCTCCATTGTAATCAAATACATCTCATGCATATTCAGTATGAATTTCCTGAAAATTTGACTAAGATTTTTGCTTTTATTTGCTGGGGCAGCACTTCTAGTTTCGAGCCTTGCCTTGCCAGCACTCTGTACCTTTTCCAAGGTGGTGATGGTGGTGGGGGCTGTTCATCTGCAGCATTAGGGCATTCAGGTTCATCCCTACCTGGAAAACTGGCAGATTCAGACCAGCTTAGAAACTGAAGCCAGCTTGGTCACCTCTTCCATAAATTTCCCTTTAAGATCCTGTGCAGGCTCCTGAATCAATTTGAGTTATCTGGTTCTATCTCAGACCCTGAAATAAGACCCTGAAAAATTCAAAAGCCAACTTAAGAGCTTTCTTTTTAAAGACGCTTTCAATACTTAATTGAAATGCTAATTGCTCTTTATTACTACCATTCATACCAGTCATTTGAAGATTTTATTTACAAATTTATTTTGTTTTTCCCCTTCCTTTTGTAATTTACCCTCAATGTTCTCTCCTTTCCTATTATAAATTGTATTTCTTTCCCCTCTATCCTAGTGTTTCCTGTAGTAATTTGTCTAGTATTTTAATGATTTTTATATTTTTATTTATATTATTGTTATTGTTTTATCCTGTATTTTTCTGTATATGTAAATCGCTTAGTAATTATGATAGGCAATCAATCAAATAATGATTAAACTTGAAACTTGAAGATCTGTTTTACTCTTTTTGGATACAAGGGAGCCAGTCTCTCGGGGGATAGCTGCAGGAAAGATTCCTTGTAAAATCATATATAGCGTGCGCGTTATATGCGTGAAAATATGGTAGATAAGTTTTATGGAAGCAAAAATACATACCCGAATTGTATCATATACAAAAAACCTGATGGATAACAAATGGAATCAGCTAAAAAGAATGTGTAAATACATTTTCAGCTAAGCTAAGATATTAGAAAAAAATGAAAAAATCTGTGTTGTGCAGTGAAGACAAGATGGAAGTGGCATATGGGAGAAGAGCAAACCATGGCTGGAAAGTATTCATATGACTAAAGGAAGGGAAATGCTTGGTAAAACTGTGACACATGAATGGACCCTGCAAAGTGATGTGTAGAAGGCTTACTTGAATAAAAAAGGTATAATGACAACTGCAAAGGTATGTGGAGGAAAACCAATCGCAGTTGTAGAGGTTACTGCTCTATTGGACAATGGCCAGTGCACGGCAGCGTTGTGTATTATCGGTTAAAACACAAAAAATTGAAAGTTACATAGTGAAGTACGTTATAGAAAAATGAAACAATGAATCATGTAGCTGAGAGCTCTGCTCTGAGGTAAGGAGCAAAAGGGGAAAATGAATGAGCGAACTGCGGGGAACATCAAGTTGCCAAAAACTGTGAGAAAGATATAAAAAGGGAACTTAGAAAAATCAAAAGACTGTGAACTTACCGGTGAACAGCTGAGCAAACTGAAAGCTCCTACGCAGTGCAGGACAAAGGCGGAAGTGAAAGACGCTGCGGGGAAAGAATGCAAATAAAGCTGTGAAATGTGTGAACGTGATGCCATCATTGTGGAATCGAAGAAAAATTATGTAATATAATAAAAATAAGTGTAAAAATAAGCAATATAATAAAAATAAGATATATCCTGAGTGTTTTTAAAGAAGAACCTGTGTATACAATAATAATAATAATAATTTTATTTTTATATACCGCCAAAGTAGTTCGAGGCAGTTTACAATAAGAAGAGCTGGACAGTCAGCGAAGAAATAACAATGATGTCTTTGAATACATACATATTTGTGGGGAGGAAGAGAAACAGAGTGAAAGTCACATTGTAGGGACGTCAAGTACAAGTAAGTAGAATACAGGGGAAAGGCTTTAAGAGTTCTTGGTTACCAAATCGGTTAAACAGGTCGGTTTTAACTAGTTTTCTGAAGTTAAGGTAGGATGAGGAGTGCTTGATGAGATTACTTAGCCAGCTGTTCTGGAAGGGCATAATTTTAAAAAACGTCTAAGTCCCCTTTTTGCCTAAGGCCCTAAACGTTGAAAGTTGAAGCAGGGAAAATGTCCATTCTCAAAAAAAGTCCAAAAGGAGGGTTTTTTAAAATAATGGCCTGCCTCTATGTTCAGCTGTTTAAATGCCCAGACCACCACTACGTCTACACTTACCACATATAATGAACCCCAAAAAAGCCTAAGTCCCAAACGCCCAACACAAGAGCTTTTAGGCGAAGGAGGAGCCAGTCCTTCATCTAAAAGCTGGATTCTGTAACCAGAATCTACCCCACTCTAGTAATGATGGCAGAAGGAGAGATGGCTCATCTCCCCTGCCACGATAATGATCCCGAAGGGCCGTCAACCGTGGCGCTTTGGATCGCTATCGCAGCAGGAAAGATAGCCAATCTCTCCTGCCGCGATCCACCCCCCCCCCCCCCAAGATCGAGCAGGAGGGAGTTCAACTCCTCCTGCCCCGACGCAGCTCCATGATCAGCTGAAGCAGGAGGGAGCCCAAGCCCTCCTGCCCCAGAGACCCCCCCCTAACTTGATCGGGGCAGGAGGGAGCCCAAGCCCTCCTGCCTCCGAGACTTCCTCTCCCCGACTCGAATGGGACAGGAGGGGCCTAAAGCAACTGGGCTAATTCCGGTTGGCCCAGGCTCCTAAGGCCCCTCTTGTGGGTGGGCCTTGAGGCGCCTGGGCCAATCGGGCCCTAAGGCCCGCCATTCTGAGGATGGCAGGCCTGCCGGACGAACGGGCTTGGGACCCGTCTGTCCATCCAACTTTTTTAAGATAAGGGGGGTGTCGGGGTGGGGGATCTCGTGGGTGGGTGGAGGTGTTTGGCGGGACAATCAGGGGGCGGTCGTGGAGGGGCTACATCGAGGCAGGAAGGCCTGGGATCCCTCCTGCCCCAATCGAGTCGGGGGGTCTCCGGGGTAGGAGGGGTTGAACTCCCTCCTGCCCGATCTTGTGGGGGAGGGGGTGATGGATCACGGCAGGAGAGATTGGCTATCTCGCCTGCCGCGATGGCGATCACCCCTCTATCTGAACTGCCACAAACCACGGCAGGAGAGATTGGGCATCTCTCCTGCCGTGGGTCACGGCAGTTCGAGTAGAGGAGTGATCGCCATCACGGCAGGGGAGATGAGCCATCTTTCCTGCCGTGATGTTGCGGTGGGGGGGTGGGTAGGTTGCCGGGCCATTGAGTTGATCGCGGCAGCCGCCATCAGCTCAGCGAACCCGTTTTCAGCACTTAAACCTGTTTTGACTTGGTCTAAGTTAAAACGTATAAATGCCAACTAGGCAACCTGCCTAAAGTTTTGGTTATACCTGCTGCATGCCTAGGTCTAGGTCGGCCCACCTCCCGCCCTTTCCCCTCCTCTAAAAACACCTCTTTTCGCTCTTTGTGTTTAGAGACAGGGGAAAGCCCTAAGCTGGTTTTAGATACATCTAAAACCAGCTTTGGTTATGGGTACTTGAACGATCAGGCTTTTTGATCGTCCATTTGGCCACCTTTTAGACATTTGTTTTTTTTTATTGTTATTATGAGCCCCCAGGATATATCTTATTTTATTATATTACACTTTGATCCCTTCCACATAATTTTTCTTCGATTCCACAATGATGTCATCCTTATCTGTTCCTCTGACACAGAGCAAGAAGCAACAACAATTTTGCTTTTGGTTGCAGATAAAGAAGTTTTATCATTCGTATAAAATTATGTACCTTTAGAATTGCCCCATGTTTTTGTGTCTCTCCCCCTTATTTGTGGACTATACTGTGTAGTACTATATTTTTCTTGAAACTGAACTGTTAATTTCTCCATTATGTATTGCTAAATGTGCTTTTCAATCAAGTATTGAACTTGTAGTAATTGTTTTGAAAAATTAATTTTATATAAATTTTGGAAAGTGTGGTTCAGGGATGATGATAGATGTTAAAAGGGTCCAGGGCAGAAAGCCCAAAAACCCATCTGCCAACTATGCCCTGTTTGCCACCCCCTAACACTAGCTGTGATATGGCCATGCCACTTTTTGGATGTGCTCATTTGCTTAATAAACAAGATCGTTTATTAACCTCCTATTGTGGTGCTGTTCTTTTAAAAAAAAAAAAAACCCAAACAAACAAATTTACTATCAGATTTACGTGGCTTCGGTTCAATCTGCAAACAGGTACTAACAGTGGAATCCAGGTCTAAGGTCATCTAGTCCAAGGATGGCTGAAGGAAGGGCAGTTTTCAGGTTATACTTAGATAATAGAATTTGGTCAGATAACTGCAGCTTTCATCCCCGTTACCTAAAGAGGCTAATGTTCTATGAAGACGTCTATATCCAGGTGCCTATATAAAAGCAACATAGACAAATAAAATAAGAACATAAGAAGTTGCCTTCGCTGAGGCAGACCAGAGGTCCATCTCGCCCAGCGGTCCGCTCCCGCGGCGGCCCATCAGGCCTATTGCCTGAGCAGTGGTCCTTGACTATTTCTATAACCTACCTCTACTCCTATCCCTATAACCTGCCTCTACTCCTATCTGTACCCAAAACCAGTCCCAGAGGCACACAAATTTGCACTTGCTCTGAAAGTGTTAGTGCATGAGTACATGTTTAGTGTACATGTTCACATTGTATAAAATATATTGCAACTTCAACCCTGTGGTCCCCCAACAATTTCCTTGGGAATTCCGATATGCAGGTCACATAAAAATAGACATTATCTTACATTTTAAGTGCATCTACCTACATGCAATTTTATAAGAGCTCTTTTACTCATGTAAAACGTGCTTTACATGTGGTGTATGCTTTATAAAAACTGCTATCCTGGTTTGAAGTACATAAACATATGCTGAATGTGTGTCAAATGTGTAAAGTTCTGGAAGATACACATTACTGCTTTATTCTTGCTCTTCTGAAACTTTATAGTTCACAAGTCTCCTGTTCCATTCTGCTAGCAGTATATGACACATTTCTGTTCTATAACAGAACTATTACGTAAGACGAGTATATCTTAAACATACGTAATTTTCTTGTGTTTTATATTTAACTTTCCAATAATGACAAACGTCACGTGATAAACCTGGCCCTGAATCCACATGTATTCTCAAATTGAGAAGCAGTGGAAAAAGTAAAGCTGAAATCACTTTTTATTATGCATAGTCATGCAACAGAAAAAGTAAATTCCTGCATCTGGTTAACCAATTTCAAGAAGCAAACGTTGCATACCATCTAGTGTCTGCATTCTCAGCGCTTCTAAATTAAGAGAGCATGTGACTGTTCATAAGCACAATAAAATTGCTCATGGTTTTATGCTTTATTGGGGAAAGCTATATCATAATCTTTATTTTTTGAACTTCTTGATTTTTAATCACTCTAAAACACAGAATACGCTTTGGGATAAATTCTATATGTTGCTTAAAAAGTCAGCACCGAAAAAAATGCTCAGTGTTATTCTATAAATGATGCTTGGGAGTTAGGCGCAGTTTATAGAATAGCGCTTATGGTTGGGAATTGGGTGTAACTTTGGCACTTCCATTTGTACCAACTGAAATGTGGTGTGAAGATCCCCCTTATTCTAAAATTGCACACACATTCTAGGAACACCCCCCAATATGCCCTTGACCCTCCCACTTCATTGCCCCCCTTTTTGGGTGTGTATATGTATATGTAAAATTTAGTCACATAAGCCTGGATTCTGTATGTGGAGCCGTTGTTGACAGCCACCTTTAAAAACAGCTGCCAATCACGTGTTAATCACACAATGATGCAGGGTACAAATCGTGCCTCTGGCAAAGGTAGGCGCTAGAAATGTAGTCCAGGGTTTTCTTTGATGTGAATCGCACCTCCTTAGGCACTTTAGACCACATAACACCACTTCCGGAGTTAGCCATGCTTACAATGGCGTTAGGCGGCCTAAAGTACCTACGGAGACAAAAAATTGGCACCGGTAAGGGCCTTGAAACTCCTTTTAAAATGTAATTTAAACAGTGTTGTATTTTTACTGAGCTTAGGCCCCTACCAGCATCTAAAAAATCAGCGCCATTTAGAGAATCCGTGCCATAACTTTTAATTAAATCCAAATAGCACTAATAATTGCTCGTTAGGATGCCAGCTATTAGTGGTAATTGGGTCATTATTCAGTTAAGTTGCATGCACAAATTTACATGTGTAACTTAAAGCTCCATATATAGAATTTACCTCCTTTTAAGGTAATAGAACAAGTCTTTTTCCTTCATGACTTGATAGATGTATACATTATGGCCCGGATTCTCTAAACCAGTGTTTCTCAAAACATGGTACACCTACCCTTGGGAGTTTGTGGCCCGGTCACCGCCATTGGGGATCCCTCCCTGCCCGCCCACCCCTGCTGACGTTGCTGCCGGGGATTCCTCCCTGCCTGTCTGCCTACCCGCTGTACCACCTCCCACCACCAAAGCTGACCCTGTTACTCGGTGCAGGGATGCAGGCAGCAACTTATATCCTGTGTAGCTGACCTGGAATCTTCTCTCCAATGTCAGAATTGAAGTCAGAGGGAAGACTTGTGGGCCAACCACAGGCTGTATGCGCTGTCCCTGCATGGAGTTTCTGCTGGGTGAGGATGGTGCGAGTCCAACAAAGTAACAGGGTTGACTTTGGGGGTGGGGGGGGTGATGCAGTGGACGAGCAGACAGGCAAGTAGTGGATTCCTGGCAGTGGCTTCAGCAGTGGGTGGGCTGGCAGGGATCCCTGGCAGCGCCTCTGGCTTCTATGGATGGGTCGGCTTCAGGGGAAGGAGGTGCGAGTGGGTGGGATAGGCTGGGATCCCCAGCATGCAACTTAATTTTGGGACAAAACTCAAAGGCAGGAAGGGGGCAGGAGCATGAACTCAATACAAAAGGAAGGGTAGGGGTATGAACATGGGACACAAGGGAGCGACAAAGGGGGCACTTACATGGGACATAGGAGGGAAGGAATAGAAAGGGAGAATTAATGAGCATGATTGTGCAAGTGAGAGATGGTGCACATGGAAAAAGGAAGAAAGGAAAATTGGGCATAGAAAGAGAGGAATGAGATAGAGATGCATGGGGAGAAGAGGGAGAAATGTTGGATATGGTGGTGGAGAGGGCAAATTGAAGGGCATGCAAGGGGAAAGAATGATGGACATAATGATGGAGGGAGAAATGTGGCATTGTGTTGGAGAAGGGTGATAGAAGGAAAAATGGGCAAGGAGCTGATGGGCAGTGGTGAAAAATGCTGCACGTGATCCAGGAGATGAGAAAGGGAGAAATGTTGGATGTGGCAGTAGAGGGGTTGGGAGAGATGCCCGAATCTCTTAAGATAGATAGACAGTGAGAGAGAGGGAGAAATATTGACAATAGGGATGGAGGAGAGAGGAAGAAAAGTTGGACTCATGGAGAGACAGAGAGAGATGTTGGTTGGGGAAGGGAATGAGGTCCAGAGAAGAGGAAGCGTGCAGGAGGCAGAAAGAAAGAAATACAGTGGTACCTTGGTTTATGAACATAATTCGTTCCAGAAGCATGCTCGTAATCCAAAGCGCTTGTATATCAAAGCAAAGTTCCCCATAGGATATAATGGAGACTCGGATGATTCGTTGCTACTGCTGCCAATGACCGACATAAACATGACAGAACTGCAGAAGAGTGAGAAAGGTAATGGAACAGTGCCAGATCTACAGGGAAGAGGAGGAGGAGGAGGAAGAAAAACTGTTCTGAGGGGAGAGATGCTGAACCCACTTCCACCTCCGCAGTGTTTATTCCATCTCCCTCTGGATTACCGTGTGGACAGAATGGTTAAGTAAACAGAAGGCAGCTGAATTCAAGAGAACTTTGCTTTTTCAACAGCCGAACCAACCATGTAACTTGCTACTCACTGGGGCCTTTCAGTTTTAACTTTTTTTTTTTTTTTGTTCATTCTGTGCCGTGGATGTTTACCTTCTTGCCAGCTCCCTCTTCTTTCTTGCTGCAGTGTTCGCTCAAAGCCGCTCCTACACGCAGATCTGGAAGCCTTCTCTCTAACATTGCGACATCAGAGGGAACGCTTCCGGGTCAGCCGCAGGAGGTACGTAGGAGCCGCTGCACGCGGCTTTGAGCGAACACTGCAGTAAGAAGGAGGAGGGAGCCGGCAAGAAGGTAAACACCTGGGGGCGGCAGAGGAAAACACCGCATTGCCCTCGAGCAAACCACATGGGGCTGCATGAGGCCCATGGGCCATGGGTTGGACACCCTAAAAGGAACAACTGCAGTGTGGAAGAGAAGCAGAAAGAAAATCTGTAGTAGCCCCAGGCTGTGCGTGCATTGGAAGGTATGGAGAGGGGGATGCGAGATGTTTTACTTTGGGACGCGGTCATATAGCGAATCAATGCTCGTTTTGCGAGTTAACATTTGCTGGAGTGTTTTGCTTGTCTTGCAAAACACTCGCAAACCGCGTTACTCGCAAACTGAGGTTTGACTGTATTAGATACACAGTCGGAAGGAAATACAATCAGAAACTCATGAAATCACTAGCCAACAAAGATAGGAAAAATAATTTTATTTTCAATTTAGTGATCAAAATGTGTCAGTTTTATGAATTTATATCTGTCTATATTTTGCTCTATATTTGTCTTTTTCTATAGTTGTTATTGATTGCATATTTTAAAGTCATCTGCCGTGACCTCTTTGAAACCCTTCCAAATATAAATGATAATTAACATTTTCTGTGTGCTTTGTGTTTTTTAAAATTTTGTGGTTACCATTATGTATTGATAAGATTATATTGTGTGTATATGAAAAATGGATGGAAGAAATTACGTTACAATTAGTACTGTTATTATGGGGTAAAGTCAGGGGTGGAGCTTGGGTGTGTCTGGTGCAAAACTTAGGCAGGGATACTCGGTTGATATTTGTTAGGCTTAGGGAATACTTGGCTTGAAGAAGTTGAGAAACATTGCTTTAAACAATGCTGGTTTTTTAGGCGCCGGTAGGCACCCAAACTCAGTGAAAAACGCCGTTTAAACAATGTTTTTCACTGATTTTCAAGGCACCTACTGGTGTTTAAAAAATCATCACTGGAATTACATCTTCATAGACGTTTTACAGTGCCTAATGCTACTATAGGGATGGCTAATGCCGGAAGTGGCGTTAGGCTCTGTAAAGCGTCTATGGAGGCGTGATTCACATCAAAGATACTGGAAATGTAGGCCAGGGGAAAAAAACCTTGGCCTACGTTTCTGGCACCTACCTTTGCCAGAGGCACGATTCTCTAATCGTCGCCGTCGCGTGATTGACATGTGATCGCAGCCAGCGACAATAGCGCCGGTTAGAGAATCCGGGCCTAGGTTCATAGAACTTTCATATAGAAATAGAAAGACAAAGTGCAACTTAGCTTAACAAAAGGCAGCATTTGCACAGAACTTTAACTATATTTATTTAACTCAGGGGTGCCCACACTTTTTGGGCTTGTGAAATACTTTTAAAATGACCAAGTCAAAATGATCTACCAACAATAAAATTTTTTAAAACACAAAATACACCATATGCAGAGAAAATGTTAATTATCATTTATATTCTGGGGGTTTTCAAAGAGGTCAAGGCAGATGACGCAATGTCACCTCAGTAACTACTATACAAAAATAGACAAATAAACCCCCTCCCGTTATACTAAACCGCGATAGTGTTTTTTAGCGCAGGGAGCTGTGCTGAATGCCCTGCACTGCTCTCGATGCTCATAGGCTCCCTGCCCTAAAAACCGCTATTGTGGTGTAGTAAAAGGGGGCCATAGTGTAAAATATAGACAGCAGATATAAATTCTCAAAACGGACACATTTTGATCACTAAATTGAAAATAAAATCATTTTTCCTACTTTTGTTGTCTGGTGTTTTTATGAGTCTCTGATTGCACTTTATTCTTCTGACTGTGCATCCAATATTTCTTTCCTTCTTTCAGCCTCCTGTATTCTTCCTCTCCTCCAGACCTCATTCCCTCCCCCAACTTTTTCTTCCTCTCTCCCTGCCCCCTTTCTTTCTGTATGTCTGTCTTTCTTTCTGTCTCCATTCCCCCTTTCTGTCTGTCTCCCTGTCTTTCTCTCTCCATGCCCCCGTTCTTTCTTTGTCCCCTCTTTCTTTCTGTCTCCCTGCCCCCATTTCTTTATTTTTCTTTCTTTCTCCCTGCCCTCCCTCAAGCCACTGCCGCCTTCATTGGGGTACAGGCCACCACCACCATCGGGGAACAGGCCGTCGCCACATTCTGAGCTCTCCCTGCTTCCACGCCGTAAAAGGAAGCTGAAGCACTAGGCCAACCAACCTTCCTCACCCGACGTCAATTCTAACGTCAGAGAGGAAGTTCCGGGCTAGCCAGGCAGCAATTGGCTGGCCCGGAACTTCCTCTCCGACGTCAGAATTGACGTCCGGTGAGGAAGGTTGGTTGGCCTGGCACTTCAGCTTCCTCTTTATGGCGTCGGGAAGCAGGTAGAACGTGAAGGCAATGCGAGTCTATAACGGAGCCTGGGATGGGCTTTGTGATCGACTTGCGTTGCATTCACGATCGACCTTTTGGGCACCCCTGATTTAACTTAAACACAAAATTATTCAGCAAACAAACTGATATTTTATGTGCGCAATGCACATGGTGTGGCAAATTTCGATTTGTTTTCAGTCATGTGAAAGTCAGTGTTTGGTTGGTTTGCCAGCTGTAAAGTGTGCTGAAATGTCAGAAAGTGTGGTGTAGGTGTTAGAGCTACAGCCTCAGCACCCTGAGGTTGTGAGTTCAAACCTCATGCTGCTCATTGTGACACTGGAGAAGTCCCTTAATCCTCTACTGCCCCCAGGTATATTAGATAAGCTGTGAGCCCACTGGGACAGATAGGAAAAATGCTTGAGTATGTGATTTGTAATCTATTCTGAGCTGCTTTGGGAGGACGGGCTAAAAAAAAAAAAATCAAATAAAAACATAAAGCTGAAACAATTATAGGGGTTACCGTATCTACTGTAATTTAATCTGAGATTTTGGGGCCATCAGAGCATCAAAACAAATACATAAAATGGTCCAAAAATAGGGCCCATTGTGCAATATGACAAAATTTGAATTGCTGTTTTTCATTAATTGCAATTTAATTTAATTTATATTGTCTAAATACACTAAAATTACATCTGTATGCTAAATTTTGCAGAAGAGACTTGACTGATCGTCTAAAAAGAGAGCAACAGCCACAACCTTAAGAAGGCTACAGTTACTGAGAGATTGCAGCCAAAATTGGTCAAGCTATTTCACCAGTACTGAAACTCTGCAAGCACTTTGAAGAGAATAGAAACATCAAAAACAAGGCTAGAAGGGACTGGAAAAAGGTTACAACACCTCGGACTGATAGAAGGATAGTGAGAATGGCTCTACAGAATCAGATATTAACTGCTGCCTACATTAATAAGTCACTGGCCGAACCAGGGGTGTTAGCGTCAAGCTGGACAGTTTGCCGGAGACAGATTAAAGCAAGCCTGCAAGCAAGAATTCCCAAGAAAAAGTCCTTCCTCAATGCAGTTCAGCCTTGTAAACTTTTGAACTGGGCTAAAGAGCATGCCAGCTGGACCACAGAGCAGTGGAAGAAGTTGTGGAGCAATGAGACACAAATCTCCATATTTGGCAGTGAAAGTGTCATTTTATTCATCAGTGACTAGGCAAGGACTACTTGCAAGAGTGTACTCTGACACCTACCTCTGAGTGTGATGGTGTGGGGCTGCATGTCCAAAGATGTTGCAGGTTGATTTCAAGTGCTTGATGAAGTGATAAATGCTGACAAATACATAAGGGAGGTCCTTCAACCCAAGGTTCTTTCCCTCAGCCAGAGACATCTTTGGTGCTAGTTGACCATTCATTTTTTAACAAGATGGCGCCCCATGCTACACAGCCAAGAAATGCCTCACCTGGTTCACAGTGAACAAGGTTGAGTTGCTGGACTGGCCAGGAAACAGCCCAGATATCAATCCCATTGAGAACCTTTGGGCCAGACTAAAGAAAGCAATAGTGGCAAACTGACCATCCATCATAAGCTGATAACAGCAATAATCAACTCCTGGTTCCACATAATAGCACTTATTGATCACCAAAGACTTGTGGACAGCATGCCAAGAAGATTTGAGACAGTAGTCAAGGCTAAGAGATATCAAAATGCTACTAGTGAGACTGATGAAGTCATTGGATAGCTGGACAAATTATCATTCACACCACCATCATGAAGTGCAGCAACCATACAATCTGAGATGAACATGCTGCCCTCCTACTACTGGAGCAGTGCTAACTACCTGACACATTGCTGATGTGGTGACTTACTGGTGGTACATTAGTGGTTAGAGTGCCTGCCTTCTCATTTGGGGTTCAGTTCATAAGAACCAGGTCCATGAAGCCCATTATCCTGTTTCCAGCAGTAAGCAATCCAGGTCACAAGTCTTTGGCAAGATCCCAAGGAATAAAGCAGGTTTCATGCTGCTTATCCTAGGAATAAGCAGTGAATTTCTCCAAGCTATCTTAATAATAATTTATGCATTTGTTTTAGGAAATTGTCCAAACCTTGTTTAAACCCTGCTAAGTTGACTGCTTTCACCACATTCTCTGTCAATAAATCCCATAGTTTAATTACATGCTGAGCAACAACATTTTTTCTTTGGTTTATTTTTAATCTACTACTGTGCCCCTGGGATTCACACCTCTCTGTAGGGAAACAGGCTTCACGTCTCTGAGAGGCATTGCTTTGCAGAGAAGGAGTTAGCTATGCTGGTGATTAAGGGTATATCTTGCATTGGTGGGTGTGGAGTTCAAGTCCCAACACTGGTTTTGCATTTCCCTCCCCTGGGAAGGAGGCTTCACTGTTATGAAATGCAATGCTATACAGGTGAGGGGTTAGCCTGGTGGTTAGACAGCAGACTTGTCATTCAGATCCCAGCAAGAATGCCACCACATCCTGCGGTGTCCTAGGGCTAGCAGACCAGTATAGTCATGGAGGTAACACAATCACAATCCTTTGCCATTTGGTAGTCATGGTAATTTTTTTTTTTTTTTAATTTTCAGTGGCATCTTCTATGTCTATCTATATGTCTGTCTATCTGTCTTTCACATTATACTGGGATTAGAAAAGAACAATGAGACTGACACCGCTAACATAAAAATATGCTTATCTCTTGGGAAGGAGGCCAAATGATTGTACTTCCTGGTGAGTTTCTCCCAGGCCCTTCTGTATTGGAGGTAGCTTCTTCTCTGGCCTGGAAGAACAAATAGTGGTGCTCATTTGGTCAGAAGAGCCTGGCCAGGACCATGGAGTCCTTCTCTCCAAAATTAGGCTGTCTCCTACGAGCTGCCATGGTCCTTTATGTGTCCCCACAATGATAACATCATGACAACACAACATACTGACATCATAAGCGTGCCTATAATTGGTATCTGTATCAGTGTGATTCTGCAACTAGTACACAAAAAAGTCGCCACAAGAAAGGACACCTAATCTAGATAGGAGCACTAGAGTTGCTTAGGCGGCTCTCAGCCCGATTCTGTAAACTGCGCCTAACTTTTCTTGAATTGCATTGAGCACCGCCTTACTCCGCCTACTTTTTCAGCACCATTTATAAAATCAGGTCTCTGTTGTCTAAATTTCAGTGAATTTTTCAGAATTATCCACTTGGCACCTAATTTTAGGTGTTAATTTATAGAATGAAGGGGTATTTTCTTTTCTTTTTCATGTTGCTCGTATTTAAAATATTGAGAGAGAACATCATCTTCAAACATACTTTGTCACATTTACCAATGAAAGCATCAGTATGGGAGATTTTGTTTCCCTATGCACTACTGATATTTCGCTTGTTTAACTTGACTAATAAGTATGCATGAGTTTGACTTGTAAGAATATGAGTCTTCCCATACATCTTTGGACCTCCATAGGTAGCCTCATCACAGTCAAATCTTTCAGTGTAAGTTCATGTTACATTTGTCAAATTGTCTTTCACGTAGTATTTGTTTAAAATGGTTACCTGAGTGAGTTGAAAGCGGCTTTTACAATGATTTATTCTTTGTTCTCTGCTGATTCTATTTTGTATCCTGTTTATAACTGGAGTTTTTGTTAACATGGGTACTGTGACTTTGCAGGTGGTCTTTTAAATAATATGACAAATATAATGTTGAGAAAACCCTCTGTTATATGAAATGTATGTTGGTGTTAAAGTTCAGTGGTTGCCTTGAAAGATTGTTCTTTGCATTCAGTATGAAAATGATTTTTTTTCAGTGTTTAACAATTTCTTACAAGATGTGTAACTAGCTTAAGTAAATTATTTTTGTGAGTCATTTCTGTGTAGACAGATTGTATAACCTGTGGTTCTTAAGCACTTAGAAGGAAAGTTTCTCAGCAGTATAAACAATGACAGGAGGTGAAATGTATTTATATAATGTGTTTCTTTTTCTAGAAAGCAGCTAGCACTCGGGTCATGGTTATCATTGTAAAGGGATGGGGAAACAGAGGCAATCATCCAGTGCCCTGCACCTCCCCACTACCTCTAACCCCTGCAAGAAGTCATAACACTGTTATGTCATGTTTCAAGTTTTCCAGTCCTCCCTCCTGTCAGTAGAAGGCATACTACAACTCAATCTCTCATAGACCTTCTGGCCCCCTCCCAGGAAAAAACATCCAAATTACAACCGAAAAAGAAACCATGGTACAATGAAAAACTTATCCTCCTCCGCCGACAACTGAATACAAATGGCGACAAACCCGATCAAACAACTCCCTCCTTCAATACACCCAATACAAATCTGCAATACAAGCTAAAAAAGAATACTATTCAAAATACATAACTACAGCTCACAACTCTTCAGCCCTCTTTAGTATAGTCCGATCCTTATCTCCTTATTCAAAGAAGAAACCTCCCCCCTTATTTAAACAACTATCTGCTTCAGAACTTGCAAACTTTTTTAACAAGAAAATCAAGGAAATCAGGTCAAACTTAGAACAATCCACACCTACACCACTCCTAGATCCCTTTGACCAGACAAATCTACTATCCTTCAGTACTTTTTCTAACTATAAACCCCCATCTTTAGCAAACTTTTTCAAAGTCCTCCAATCGATAAATGCTCCTAATAATTCAACAGAAAGCATCTCCCCTTTAATTCTCAAAAAATGTTTTCCTATTTTTGGCCCATTTATATTGGAGATGGTAACCAAAAATTTTCACCGCTAATCTTGTTCCTAAAGCCTGGAAATCTGCTCTGGGTTTCCCGAAACTAAAAAATCAAAATCTAGACACTACATCACCAGGAAACGTCCGTCCCATAGACAATCTCCCTCTCATCTCCAAACTTACGGAAAAAATCCAACGCGCTCCACCCTCATCAAACCGGCTTTCATTCTAATTATTCCACAGAATTATCATTACTAGGCCTCATCACCACTATACACTACTTTTTTGACCACCAAAAATAGAAAATCTATCCTTCTTATCTCTCTCGACTTCTCCGCTGCCTTCGACACTGTTGATCACTATCTCCTCATTGATCACCTTAGGAACTGCGGCATCACCCCTCGAGAAGAGAAGACTGCGAGGGGACATGATAGAGACTTTTAAAATACTAAAAGGATTCGACAAAATAGAGCAAGAAACATCGTTATTCACATTGTCCAATGTGACTCAGACAAGAGGTCATGGATTGAAGCTGAGGGGCACCATGCCCAGGACAAATATCAGGAAATTCTGCTTCGCACAACGAGTGGTGGACGCTTGGAACGCACTCCCGGAGGAGGTCGTGATGGAGACCACCATTCCGGGATTCAAGGGCAAGTTGGATGCACACCTTCTCGCAAATCACATTGAGGGATACGAGTAAACAAGGTTTCTCAACAGGGAACACCTGGCTTGGCCTCCGCGGGTGCGGGTCGCCGGACTGGATGGACCTAGGGTCTGATCCGGCGAAGCCATTTCTTATGTTCTTATCACAGGTTCAGCCCTCTTATGGTTCATCTCTTACTTCAATGAACATAACTTCAAAGTTCACTCAAAAGAGGAAACCTTACCACCTATAGTTCAAGCTTAAGGCATCCCACAAGGCTCTATTCTTCCTCCTTTACTATTTAATATTTTTATTTCTCCTCTTCTCACACTAGCTCAGTCCATCGGCTTCACTATTTTCGCATATGTGGATGACATTCACCCTGTTGATTCCTCAAACATTTACGAAATACAAGAAATTAACACCAAACTGGACAAAATCAGTGACTGGCTCCACAAAAATAAACTCTCCCTTAACATCAAAAAATCCTGTGGTATCCTTTTATCCGATTAAGAATAAAATCTTGTCCAGTAAAAATAGAATCAAAAATAAAACTTCTTGGAGTAATCATAGACAAAGATTTAACTTTTCACGACCAAATCAGCTCCGTCGTAAAAACCTGCTTCTATAAACTTCGGCTTATCCGTTCTTTAACATCTATCCTCGAAACTAAAGCTATCACAACCCTTGTTCATTCATTGGACATTTCTCATCTAGATTACTATAATTCTTTATACAATGGAATTCCCCAAAGAGAACTACGGCGTTTACAGCTCATCCAAAATACAGCAATAAAACTTATTCATAAGATAGGGAAATATGATCATGTTACTCCTCTTTTGAAAGAAGTCCACTGGCTACCTGTCACACACCGTATCACTTATAAGATACTAATGCTAGTCTTTAAAATCAAACTCTCGCATCTTCCACTCTTTTTCTGGACAAACTCATCGTCCCTCTCTGCCCTTCCCGGACTCTGAGATCAGCAGATCAGAACTTACTGTCTGTCCCCTCCATCAAAGAATTCTATTACACTAGGAAAACCAACTTCTCTGTAGTTGCCCCAACTTTATGGAATGCCTTGCCATCTCAACTCCATCATGAAAATCTTCTTGACAAATTAACGACTAAACTAAAAACGTTCTTATTCCAAGATGCATTCCACAGCTTCTAAATTTCTCATTCGCAAAAGTCCGCCAACTGTTTTTAAGAAGTGACACCATCCCTAATGTTACATCCCCACCCCCTCCCTTTTCTTTTCACTTTTTTTTTTTTAATAAAACGATGCAATTATCTACCCCCCCCTTTTTTCCCTTTTATCCCCACGTTCATGTTTGTCTTTGTAAAATGTCTTGTAACGTTCACTCTCCCCTTTTATTTTATTTTAGCATTGTAAACCGGCTAGATACTTGTTGATGGTCAATATATTAAAAATAATAAAACTTGAAACTTGGTTACCTGTTGGTGCCTCCCCTGTCAATGTTATGACATGGGAAAAGTACCAGGATATAGTACTGGTGCTTTCCTCCCTTTTTTTCCCCTCCCAAACCTAGGGTTACCAGATGTACTGGAAAACCTGGATATGTCCTCTTTTTAGAGGACTGTCCAAGTGTTTGCAGAGATTCCTCAAACTCCACAGTTTGTCCAGGTTTTGGAAGGCCCCGAGCTCGAGGCTGCATCTGGAGGGCCTCTGCGCATGTGCGGAGGTCAGCATGCTGACGTCACATACATATCAAACTAATATATTAAATGGCTGAAAGAAAAACAAAGGAAAATATTTATGGTATTGCTAATAACATAAATTCAAAGGTTAATAAATTGACAGATGCTGGTGTCATTCTATATTATTCTTAGCCACAGTTACCTCAGCTGTATTAGTCAGTGCCCTGTAGAGAAACTTTTCTGCTTCCTTCTTCATTCAATTCCTCCTATCCCAGGTAGCTTTCAGGGTTAAGAATAGGAGTGGGAGATTTGATATAGTCTGAAGAGAGTAAATAATCTTTACTGAACTCGTTAATCCAGCCCTTCTTCTCCTATCATATCATATATAGGGACTGATGCAAAGAGGGGAAAAAGATACAGATGCTTACCAATGGAGATAAAAAGGTCTTCCCCCTTTTTTTAATAACTTGGTACCTATTATAATGAACTCTCAGTTATCCGGCAGGGGATTGGTAGAACACAGATAACTATAGTTTCTGATTGCTGAGAGTTACTCTAAAAATAGTTTTGTCTTCCTTCCCATCTTCCTCTCTTCATTATTTATTATTATCCCCCCTACTTGTAGGTCCAGCAACTATTCCTCCCTTCCCACCCTCATTTCTGGTCTGGGTCACTTTCTCTCTCTCTCTCTTCCCCCGCTCCCCCCCCCCCACACACACACTTATTGATCCAGCATTTATTCATCTCCTGTCCTCTGCCCTTCACCTTGCTGGACCCTCCCCCCCCACACACACACACAATTCTGGTGCACCTCCCCTCCCTCTACGTGGGTCTGGCCTCCTGGCCCCCTCCCCCCTCACCCGAAGCAGTCCTGACCCACCAACCCCCTCTCCCTCCTTCACCCAAAGCATCAGCGGCAGCCGGTCAGCAGAGGCAGTGCTGTAAATAGGCTGCTCATGGCCAGCCCCAGCAGGGCTTTTTCTCTGCTGCATCTGAAGTGATGTGGCAGAGGAAATGCCCTGCCGGGGCTGGCTGCAAAGAACCTGCTTATAGCGCTGCCTCTGCTAACCAGCTGATGGTAAGGAAAAATTATTTCTTATACAACCCACAATGAATTAAAAACCCACTCAAATGATGTGCAGATGGTCCTCAGTATTCCCAACTCTATCGGCCAATGCTCATTATAGAGTTGAGAGCTTGTTAACCCAAAAGGGTTCAATAAGCGTGATACATCCCTGGACCGTGTTTAATGTGCTAAATGTGTTAAAAATCAACACAATAAATTAACCACCAAAAAGAAAGAGAGGGGTTAAAAATTTTCCCTGTGGGGGTGTTCGCAAAAAATATTTCAAAGTATTGTCAACAGGAGTCATTGGCATTGGCCGATGGAGTTGTGAATACTGAGGACCATCTGCATATCATTTATTTTCACATTTATATTGTGATTTTTATACAGTAGCTGATATAATAACTTCATATGAGTGAGTTTTTTATTCCCTATGGGTTATATAAGAAATAATTTTTCCTTACCATAGTGTTGCCTTTCTTTCTAATTGGGTTCCATTTTTGAGAATCTGCTAACCAGTTGCCATTTTTTTTCGAGTAAGTGAGGAGAGGGGCCAACAGGCTTGGGCAAGCAGGCAGGAAAGGAGGAGGAGAGAAAAGCAGAGACGAGAACAGAAGGGAAGAAGGAGCAAGAGAAAGCAGGAGAGAGCAAGAGGTAGCTCCGCCCACCCCGACATCATCCACTGGAACTCCCCCTTAAAAGGGGAGGGGCCAATGGTGCTCAGTTAACAGGCATGGGCAGGAAAGCAGAAGGAAAGAAAAGCAGAGAAGAGAACAGGAGAGGGGAAGAAGGAGCAAGAGAAGGCAGGAGAGAGCAGGGAACATTGGCGAAAGGTAGCTCCACCCACCCCTGACATCATCCACCGGAGCTCCCCCTTAAAAGGGGAAGGGCCAACGGTGCTCAGTCGTTCAGCGCTCATCAAAGGCGAGCATTAAGGGCGCTCACCTTAGCAAGCGTGCCTTTGCGAAGGGTCTTAAGAAGAGACGAGCACTGCAAAGAAGAAACGATAGGAAAGGACACCTACACAGGCAAGTATCACAAGGGCAACAGGACAGACAAGCAGTATATAAACAAACACAGTAGTAGCAGAGGGCAATCACAGCAGACACAGAGGACACACACAAGCAACAGGGCTAGCAGGTTTAAAATCAAGAAAAGGACTTCATAGTAACACCAAGGATGCTACACAGATTCCTACACAAGGAGAAGCCACTTCAGACGACAGACTGGCAAGCGAACAGCAATGGATGCAGCAGACAGAAGCAGGATGTTGAGCTACCCAGTTTTCTGCACTGTTTGCCATATGTATGACTACCTCCCCTCTGGGAGATAGTCTTATGTATGCACTCGATGTGAGGAACTGGAGGGCCTGAAGAAGCAAGTCAGACTCCTGGAGGGCAGAATACTGGAACTAGAAGCACTTCGAGCAGTGGAAGAGGAGGAGAGAGAGGCAGAAAACTTCATGACAAAAGAAACCGTTGAGGGAAGATGTCAGGGAGTTAGAGAAATTCATTGAGCAGGCATACAGGGAGGCTGTGGAAAATCACCAACAACAGTGGAGCTGCCAAGATAGACCTACAGTGAGTGAGGACCACCTGGAGGACAACCACAATGAAGAAATAGGTGACGCAGCAGTGAGACCAGGAAACAGCGGAGGTAGCCCACAGGAAGACGAGTCCGGTGCAAGACAACGCCAGGATGACGGAAGATGGAAGTGCACAGAGGACACGGACCTACGGCTGGAGAGATGATCATACAATAGGGACATGGACCTGCAGCTAAAGAGGCAAGAAAATATAGAGAGGACAGCAGTCGTCATGGGGGACTTCATCATCAGACAAGTCAACAGCCACATAGCGGAATGAAGACAGGATCGGCTGGTGACCTGCCTACCAGGAGCCAAGTTGGAAGATATAGTGAGCCGTATTGACAGGATCATCGACAGCGTGGAAGAGGAAGATACAGTGGTGGTGATCCATGTGGGGAACAAACAATGTGAGCAACAGGAATTACAGCAGGGAAGGACTGAAAGACCAGTTCCGGATGCTAGGAGGGAAGCTTAAGACCAGAACGCCGAGGGTAGTGTTCTCAGAGATCCTGCCAGTACCCAGGGCCGACGAGAAGAGGCAGACGGAGCTGCAAGCAGTCAACGCATGGATGAGGTGCTGGTGTGAGGAAGAAGGATTTCACTTTGTGCGCAACTGGACGACTTTCTGGGGGAAGAGCAAGCTTTACAGGAAGGATGGACTCTACCTCAGCGGAGACAGAACGAGGCTACTTGCAAGCAACATCAAGAGAGAAATTGAGAAGTTTTTAAACTAGGAAGAAAGAGAAAGCAGACAGTGGACCAAGAGTCGATGGTTCGGGAAACGGTATTCCTAGAGGATACTGTGCAGGAAGGAGGGAAGACTCACCGGATCATAGGCAAGACAGAAATCCTGACGGATCGTAAGGGACACAAGAAGAAAGGAAATGCAAGAAAATAACAGGCCGCAAAATCAAGTGTATGTATACGAACACAAGGAGCCTAAGGAATAAGATGGGGGAATTGGAAGCTATGGAATGATTAAGAAGGGGATCACAAATAGATCAGAGAAGGTTATCATGCCGCTGTGCCAGGCCATGGCACACCCCCGCCTGG
Organism: Geotrypetes seraphini; assembly: GCF_902459505.1. Classification (NCBI taxonomy): domain Eukaryota; kingdom Metazoa; phylum Chordata; class Amphibia; order Gymnophiona; family Dermophiidae; genus Geotrypetes; species Geotrypetes seraphini. The sequence goes on along the minus strand of NC_047084.1, from coordinate 185,887,762 downwards.
AATACTGTGTCCAGCACTGGTTGCCGAACATAATGAAAGACATAGTACTACTCGAAAGGGTCCAAATAAGAGCGACTAAAATGGTTAAGGGACTGGAGGAGAAACTGGGCCTCTTCTCCCTTGAAAAGAGGAGACTTGAGAAGGGACATGATCAAAACATTCAAGATAATGAAGGAAATAGACTTAGAAGATAGACAGGTTGCTCACCCTCTCCCAAGGTAGAACAAGAGGGCACTCTCTAAAGTTAAAAGGGGATAGATTCCGTACAAACGTAAGGAAGTTCTTCTTCACCCAGAGAGTGGTAGAAAACTGGAACGCTCTTTCGGAGGCTGTAATAGGGGAAAACACCCTCCAGGGATTCAAGACAAAGTTAGACAAGTTCCTGATGAACCAGAACGTATGCAGGTAAGGCTAGACTCAGTTAGGTCAATGGTATTTGACCTAAGGGCCGCTGCATGAGCAGAGTGCTGGGCATGATGGACCAATGGTCTGACCCACCACCAGCAATTCTTATGTTCTTATGTTCCAAGCAGAGGCTTTCCCCCATGTCTTAATTACAGACTATGGACTTCTCCTCCAGGAATTTGTCCAAACCTTTTTTAAAACCAGCTACGCTATCCGCTTTTACCACAAGCTCACCCACAAGGCCTTTTTCAAGGGTACAGAAAGGAGCTCTCATTCAGCGTCCTCCCTCATTTAGGGCTAGAGTTAGTCTGCACTAAATGAGGAAGGACGCTGAATGAGAGCTTTCTGAACCCTTGAAAAAGCCCTTGTGTGCAAAACGGGTCCCGTCGGGGCTTGCTAGAGACACTGCATTAAATGGATGAGTAAAAAATGAATTGCTGTTGTTTAGTATTTATTTTTGAAAAGTAATAGTAAGAAATACAGTACCAGGCAAGCAAGCTGCATTTAAAGAGGAGGCAATCAGATGAGCCAAAGCTGGATGAATGGCTTTGTAAGTTCTCTTGCCATCCTGTAAATGACCCAAACAAGTGAGGATTGTGATTGCTGTGGTTGTTTCCAGTTTGCCTCACTTTTTCATCTTCTGCATCCTTTTAGACAGACTCAAAGATCTCAATATGTATACTTTGAAGGTAAGTTGGGAGAGGGGAGAAATGATAGATACGTTTACATACTTACTTACATAAATATGCTTGAGGACAGTCTCATGTAATAGGAAACTCCAGAGTGAGAGGGCATGGGATGAAGTTAATAGATGATAGGTTGAGGAGTAATCTAAGGAAATACTTTTTTACAGAAAGGGTGGTAGATACATGGAATAGTCTCTCGGTAGAGGTGGTGGAGACAAACACTTTGTCTGAATTCAAGAAAGCATGGATACTTGGGATCTCTTTGTCATTTATCTGCTGTCAAGTTTCTATGTTTCAATGAATTAGAATCAATTAAGGGAAACGTGCATAAATTTAGGTGCAAGTCAAAAAAGGGGGTGCTCAAATGGGTGGATCGGGGGTGTTCTTTTAAATTAAGTGTATGTAATTACGGAATTAGGGCCTCCATGACTAAATTTAGGTGCAGGAATTTGCACCATGTTTTCATTGGTACAAATGACCATGCTTAAATTTAATTATATTTCTCGGGCATGAGTACTATTCTATAAAACTTTAAGCACAAATATAGCTTATAGAATAGTGCTTTTTAGTGCCTATTTTTTAGCTGCCATTTATAGAATTTCCCCCTTCGTGTGTAACTGCAAGGGGGCATACACCCAGATGGAGCGTGTTCGGACCATGGGAGTGTTGCTAAATGACATGCACAGCTTATCAGCAGTCCACGTAGCATGGTGCACTTAAGGAGCACCAACTTATATCAGCCATTGAACTGGCTTAAATGGCCATTTCTATACTTTGGCATGTTGACGTGATTTTGTGCCTAAGCTATTACAGTTATAGAATTGGCGCTAAGCACTAGTGCTGCCTGATTCACGATTCGAATCGGTTCACCGATTCACTTCGGGTGAATCGATTCAAATCGATTTAAACCAAAAAAAATCAACCTCCCGATTCGGTAGTTGACCCCCCTCGCCCACTAAAGCAAGAGCGGCAGTGCTGCCTCTTGCTGGCCGGTCGCTGCCACACCTGCTTTAGAGGGTGAGGGGGGAGGGTCAGTTGGGAAGTGCTGGTGTCCGGCTTCCCCCCTGGCCTCCTACTGATGTCCGGCTTCCCTCCTGGCCTCCCGCGCACCATTTACCTACTAGCAGCAACCTGAAGAGAAGATCGCTGGTGATAGTGATTTCTGCAAGCTGCTATAGGTCTTCGGAGCTATTTCCTCTGCTGCGGTCCTGCCCCTCCTCTGACATCAGAAGCAGGATCGCGGCAGAGGAAACGGCTCCGAAGACCTATAGCAGCTTGAAGAGATTGTTTTCACCAGCGATCTTCTGTGCAGGCTGCTGCTAGTAAGTAAATGGTGCGCGGGAGGCCAGGGGGAACACGCAGGCCTTCCAGGAGGGGGTGCAAGCCTTCAAAGGGGGGTGTGCAGTCCTTCAGGGGGGGTGGTACAGGCCTTCATGGGTGTGGCGCAGGCCTTCAGGAGGGACAGGCCTTCAGGGGGTGTGGCACAGGCCTTCAGGAGGGACAGGCCTTCAGGAGGTGTGGCACAGGCCTTCAGTGGGGGGGGCAGACCTTCAGGGGAAGGGTGCCCTGATGTAGAAGTACATGGAGGGAGGGAGGGAAGGGGGGGTTCAAAGAGACATGCATATGCCGAACTTTGGGGGGGAAGAAATAATGGGTCTAAAAACAGAGAGAGAGAGATGGTGGACTATGGGCTTTAGGAAGGGAAGGAACAGAAAGGGAGAGAAGTTGGACACAAGGGATGGTGTGGAGGGGGGATAGAGATACTGGATAGGAGGGTAGTTGGGAAAATAAAGGGAGAGATGGTGGACCCTGGGGTGGTGGGGAAGGAGTGAGAGATGCTGGATGAAAGGGTAGTTGAGAAAAGGTGGATCTGTGGATGGAGACGAAAAAAAGGAAAGATGCCAGCCCTCCAGGGGAGGGAAGGGAAACGGAAGGGGAGGACAGAGACAGAAGATGGATGGTTAGCACGGAGAAAGAAGGAGACCCTGGCAAGCAAGTTATCAGAAGACAACCAGAGCCTGGGACCAACAAGATTTGAATAATGACCAGACATCAAAAGGTAGAAAAAATAATTTTATTTTCTGTTTTGTGATTACAATATGTCAGATTTGAAACGTGTTTACTGCCAGAGCTGGTGTTAGACCGCAATCGTGAGCTAGGATTTAACAGAGAGGAAAAGTCTTTTTTCTTGTTTATTTTGTTTACACCACAGCGCCAGTGTGGTTAGGAGAAGGCAAAGGGGGTGAAGAGGCTATAAAAGGGGTGAAAAGGCTATAAAATAAACCCTCCAGGATGTTTGAAAAAAAAAACAAACACCCAATTGGCCAGGCAAATCGAATCGAATAGAAAAAAATCGATTCAATAGGCTGAATAGAATCGAATCGAAATTTTTTTCCTGAATTGGGCAGCACTAGTAATTAATATACAAACACTCTGCTGTTATTTAAACTGGAGAAAGAAGCCTCAGAACCCCCCTCAATGGAAGTTACCCTCTAACTTAAAAGGGTAAGTTAATGTTACAGGCAAAAAAACTTCAACAATGCAATGCAATGCAAAAACTCCACAATGCACATTCAGATGGTCATATCTATCAATTTCACAAACTTTGCGATGCACAAATGTTTATATCAGTTTGTCATAAAAGCTTAACACTGTGCAATTGAAAATTAGTCAAACTTATCTTCCCAGCTGCAGTAAACTGCAAGAAACGGTCCTTTGACAGTAGCCAGCATTTCACGAACAGGCTGTTTCAGGATTTTAAGAGACCGAATCTATAAAAGAAATGTAATGTAAGAAAACTTCTTGTCTTTGTAACTTACTGAATTCTCTTGATGCTAAACATACTTATTGCCGTCATATATTCATGCTCCTACTCCAGACTGCCTACTCCAGACGCCTTCTTTTATATGCTTTGGTGACCTCACTTCCAATTATAATTTTTTTCAAAACAAAATACAGTAACTTTATTAGGTTGCTGCTTTAGAGACACATAGCAAGTTTGGTGACCTCACTTCCAGTTATAGATTTTTTTTAACCAAACAGCTTTATTAAGCAGTAGTCTTAGAAACACAAACAAGTCTTTCAGGGGAAGATAGGAAACTGATATTTGATGTAAGTTGCTGTAAGAAGCGACTCTCTAAATGAAATGACATCTCTTTATCTTGGAATTAAGCCCATGTGGTTCCTCAGAGTTCAACAGAAAGATTCATTCTTATTCTTTTCTCAACAATAAAGTTCTCCTATCACCAGGAGGAGGAACATGATCTATAACTGCACATTTTAAATAATTCATTCAATGGTTGGCTTTATGGCTTTAACCCAATGCTATACAACAGATTCTTCGGGAGGGGGAGTTGTGCATTGTTCCTGTGTTCACTTACCTTGTACGAAAGTGCCATGAAATTTGCTATATATATATACATACATAAACACAATACAATACCATGAAGTTCATAAAGGTTTACATAAGTAATTATGGTGATACAAATTAAAAACTAGTGTTACAATATTTAGGAATTATTAGTAACAAATTCATGAAATAGGTCTTTAGGTCATTTTTGAAACTTTAAAAATTAGATTACTGGTTAGTTGGTAAGACTATAATGAGAACTCACAGCAGCCATTTTGATGATGGTTTGGCACGGGGCAGGTGCATAGGAAGATCGTTCCTCCCCCACGTCACTGCTAGACCACCAGATAAGGTCTGGGAATGCAGGAGGGAGGTGGGGGTGGGTCAGAGCCGGCCCAAAAACTTATATGTGATTTTTCCCTATTTGCAGGCTGGCTCTGCACCTAATCCCCACAAATACGGAGGGAGAGCTGTAATCTTATCACTTTTTTTTCAATCTGAAGATTAATCTAATGGCTGTATTCTGTAGCATTTGGAGAGTTTTTTAAATTATAAATTTAGGGCAATCTATAAAGGTGACATTGCAATAGTCCAATTGAGACAAAACTAAAGATTGTACTAATAGGCAGAATTGATAATTAGCTAAGTATTTTCTAATCCTTCTAAATTTCCATAAAAGATCAAAATACTTTTTATTAACAAGTTGGTCTGAGGTAATAGTGAAAGATTGTGATCAAAATGAACTCCTAATATTCTTATTACTTTAACCAGTGGATAATCCAACTTATTTATGGTTAATACTTTAGTTTCATAATTCATATTAGGATGATTTAATAAACATAATTTAGTTTTAACCTTATTCAATTTAAGTTTAACATCTAAATCTCTATCAACTTCATGCAATAATTTTGTTTTAATGTAATATGAACTAACTAGCACGGAAAAGGAATGAGAACAATAATATCATCTGCATATATAAATGATATGAATTTAGCTTTTTCCTGAATCAAAGGTGGCTGGGATGGGTCTGTAACCCTAAAATGCCTTTATGAGTACCTTCAAATTATTTGAAAAGGGTCCGTATATATTTGGTTGAGTGACTAGAAAGAGATGCTATTGTGTATATGGTATCTTTGCTTTAGTATGTTGCCTAGTTCAAGCATCAAAGAAACTATATTTTCTCCTTGTTCTGTGTGTAGGTTCAGCCCAACATGCTCTTTAGAGATATTTAGGTTCAAATGCCAGGAATATTTTCAGATACTTTTATTTATTTTTTTCTGTTGAGCTCACTCAACAGTATTATTTAAGCCTATTCTGTGAAGAAATCATGGTCCTGAAGGGGCGAGAAGGGAATTATCTCAGGTGGTCTTTCCAATAAAGGGTTGTGAAGAATTGGAACAAGCAGGCTACTGGATGAATCAAACTCAGAGGGGTTTCTGAACTCTTGTCCTGCATTTGCTGCTGTGTCTCAGTGAAGAGCAAGCTGAAGATGTCCAGGTCATGCTCCTCAGCTTCCTCCTCTTCTTCCTTCAGCTCCATCATTGAGGAGGATTTCATCTCCAGCATATCCTTGAACTCGGCTGCAGAGGATGGCATAACAGTCTGGCTGGCCTCATTACTTGGATCTCTGGAAAGGAGAGGAAGAACATGTAAGTGTTACTATCCAGACCTGTGGCCCCTGTTAGTTCTATATTTTTATCTTGTCCTTCCCCAGTGCCAAGTACTGTTGTATGGAGGTATAGAGAAGTGCATGGCCTATTTTATTTGTAAACCTAGCGTTTGAGTGATAGATAATAGTAAATAGTTGTAAATTAACCCTGAGGAAAGAAAACTAAATGTATTTATTTAATTTTTATTAGATATTTATATGCTGCCTATCAAGGTTATCTAAGTGGTTTGCAGTCAAGGTTTTTTGAGTGACTTGCCCAGGGTGCAGGAGAGATTTGCACACACCATTTCTACTATATGCAAATTTTATATTCATTATGGCTATCCTGAAAACCTGACCAACTGTTGGGGCCCCAAGGACTGAGTTGAGCACTATTGTATTACAGGACACACACTGCAAAATTAAAGGCAGCAGTAAGCCGATCCTAGCCATCTCCTCTCCCCACAGCAAAATCAGAAAGGGTTCAGTACTGGGGCTAATTCTGTTCATTATTTTTGTGAGTAATAGTATAGAAGAGTTAGCAGAAACATATCACCTTTTTGCTTATGATGCTATTAGGAGATGGCCCAGTATATAAACCAAAGACTAGACTAGAATGAATACCTGAGGAGTGGCCAAATCATAAAAAGCTTAAATCTATTGGACTGGTACATACTGGGGGAGATACTAATGTGCACCAGCAAAGACAGGAGATTTAGCATCATATACAATGATCTAAAGATAACCAAACAATTATGATAAGGTAGTAGCCAAAGGGATACTAGCATGCATAGGTAGAGGTATAACTAGGGTTACCAGACATTCGGATTTACCTGGACATATCCTCTTAGAGGATTGTCCAGGCATCTGGATGGCTTCTCAAAACCCAGCACTTTGTCCGTGTTTTGAAAAGCTTTGAGCTCGGGGCTTCATCTGGAGGGCATCTGTGCATGCGCGGATGCAACACATGCATGTAACGTCACGTGTCTCATCCATGCATGTGCAGATGTCCTCTAGATGCGGCCTAAAGAGACAAGGTTTGTGTGGGGCCGGGGTACGGAACGAGGCAGGGCTGTGGGCAGGAGGGGGGGGCTGGGGCAGAATGGAGGGGGATGCGTGTCCTCTTTTTGCCAACTAAAAATCTGGTAACCCTAGGTAATCATTCTTCTGTATATAGGATATTGGTAAGACATCACTGAAAATACTGAATTATATTTCAGAAAGAATGTCCAAGATGATGTTGCATTAGTACCATGTTTCTCCGAAAATAAGACAGTGGGCTCCTTTTACTAAGCCATGTTAGGGCTTTAATGCACGGAATAGTGCGCGCTAGACCTTAACGCCAGCATTGAGCTGGCGTTAGTTCTAGAAGCGTAGCGCGTGGTAATTTGCTGTGTGCGCTAAAAACACTAGCATACCTTAGTAAAAGGAGCCCAGTGTCATATTAATTTTGGGTCCAAAAAACTCATTAGGGCTTATTTTCTGGGGATGTCTTTTTTTTATCATGTACGATAATCATCTCTCCCTTGCTCTCCTCCACTCCAATTCTTCCTCTTTCCTTTCTCCCCCCTCCCTCACCCCCACTCCCATGTGCAGCATCTTTCCTCTCCTCTCACCCGTCCCCTTGTGCAGCATCTTTCTGCCTCTCCCATCCCCCTGTGCAGCAGAACCACTGGCCTTCCCACCTTGAGACTGACATATCTACGCTCCAAGGCCTCCAAAAACAGCAGCGGTGGCAGCGCTCTGAACGGGCTGCTTTGCGGCCTTCCCCACTGGGGCCTTCCCTCTGCCACATCAGTGATACGGCAGAGGGTAGGCCCCAGCGGGGAAGGCCATGAAGCAGCCCGTTCAGAGCGCTTCCGCCGCTGCTGCTTTAGGAGGCCTCGGAGCAAAAGTATGTCAGGTCTCACCGGGGTGGGGGTTGCTGAATCGATGAGTCTGATTTTTTTCAGAGAATCGGGCAGGACTAGTGTCAGGAATAAGGGAAAGGGATTGGGACTTGTATACTGCCTCAAAGTGGTTTTCATACAGGTACTTCAAGCATTTTTCCCTATCTGTCCCAGTGGGCTCACAATCTATCTAATGTACCTGGGGCAGTAGAGGATTAGGTGACTTGTCACAGACAGCAGTGCAGGGTTTGAACCCACAACCTCAGGATGGTTTTAACCACTGCTCCACACTCTCGGAGTGTTGGGAACATTTGGGGGAGGGGCTTCAGTGGTCAATCTTAACTAGGGCTTATTTATGGGGTAGGATTTATATTAGGAGCATCTTTAAAAATCATGCTAGGGCTTATTTTCAGGATAGGTCTTATTTTCAGGGAAACACAGTATTTTAGAATAGGATCTGCCAGTATAAAGCCTGTTTTAAAATGCATGGTGAAATGGGCATCTAAGACCAGCTATGTGCAGCCAGAATATTCATTTTAGGAAAAAATATAGAAAATGAATTGATATAAAAAGCATGCACATACGTAGATGTCCCTTTCATAGCTCATTGAGCTCTTTGGGCAAACTCCAGGAATCAACTGTGGTACCTGTGGCAATAAGGATATTTTTTGTGACTCTATCTTTTGGTCATTACTGAGTCCATGAAACGTTCAGAGTGTTTTTCCATCCCATATCTCTGGATGCCACACTCTCATTTTAGAGCTCCAGGGCCATTGTTCCCAACCTCTACTTTTAGGCCCTGTGTTCTATGCCTGCTTTTGCAATAGCAAGTTCAAGTTCAATTTATTTGATATACCACAAATATAAAACCAAGATTAAAATCCAAGCAGTTTACAATATAATGAAAATATATAAGAAAAAAAAATAAAATAAAGGGAAAACAAATCTGAATATGCAGTCATATTAGGAAACATAAGAACATAAGCCATGCCTCTGCTGGGTCAGACCTAAGGTCCATCAAGCCCAGCAGTCCGCTCATGCGGCAGCCCATCAGGTCCAGGACCTGTATACTAGCCCTCTATCTATACCCTTCTATCCCCTTTTCCTTCAGAAAATTGTCCAATCCCTTCTTGAACTCCAATACCGTACCCTGTCCTATCACTCCCTCTGGAAGCGCGTTCCAGGTGTCCATCACCCGTTGGGTGAAAAAGAACTTCCTAGCATTGGTTTTGAATCTAATCTAATCTAATCTAAACCTTAAGTTTATATACCGCATCATCTCCATGAGAATGGAGCTCGACACGGTTTACAAGAACTTAAAATAGTGGGTAGAGAAGAAGAAAAAGGATTACATGAACTTATGTGTAGTAGGGGGGAGAGAAAGGGGGGAAGGATAGAGCTACAATTTGCTGAAAAGCCAGGTTTTCAGTTGTTTGCGGAATCTGTCTCCTTTTAATTTTTCGGAATGCCCTCTCGTTCTTGTAGTTGTCGAAAGTTTGAAGAATCTGTCCCTCTCCACTTTCTCTATGCACTTCGTGATCTTATAAGTCTCTATCATATCCCCTCTAAGTCTCCGCTTCTCCAGAGAGAAAAGCCCCAGTCTCTCTAATCTTTCAGCGTATGAAAGGTTTTCCATACCTTTTATCAAACGCGTCACTCTCTTCTGAATCCTCTCGAGTAGCACCATATCCTTCTTTAGGTATGGCGACCAATATTGGACGCAGTACTCCAGATGCAGGCGCACCATCGCCTGATACAACGGCAGGATAACTTCTTTTGTTCTGCTTGTAATACCCTTCATGATTATGTGTATACTGTCACCGGGCGCAGTCATGCCCACGCAGGTATGACCAGCAAGCTCGAAGCACACGGTGCTGACCAAGCAGATTTCAGCCATTTGGAGTGATAGATTACGTGATGACTATAAAGTTGCACAGTTTCTTTAGAATTAGATTCAAGCAGTCTTTATTGCAAAGTGGAAAAGAGAACAAAATATTCTCATCAGTAGATCACATGAGCATAGTCCAAACTGATCATCAGAACTCAAGCAAACATAATTCAAGAATTCCAAAAAATGTGATTTCCATTCACAGGGTTTCACTTCATAAGTGACCCAGACAGTTTCTTTCAATGCTGTTCAGTACTTAAGTTCAATTCCAAAATTTACATAGTCCAGATTATGATTCAAACCAAATAAACAAATGGCTTTCACATAGGCAGGATAGGCCTGGGCCTACCCTAAGGAAGGTCTTCCGTCTTATTTCTCTTCCATTTGGGTACAACACTTCCAGACTGGGAACACATTGTATCAATTTTAGCAAAATTTCAGCCCAGTTATTCACTTGCACGCAATGCCTGTACTGGCTTACTTGGTGAGTTTTCCAAGTAGCTAAACTCGGGGGCGAAAGTGACCTCCTTCCACACTGACCGATGGCTTTGGTCCCTCTCCAATAGGACCCACAGGCCAGTACCACAATCAGAGGTCACTGCTTGGCTGTGTAGAAATAACTGACACAGCTCAGAAAAAAAAAAAAAAAACTTGTCTTTTAATTCTCCTCACTCTGCCAGTGAGAGCATTCACAAAAAAGGTTTCTGGTTCTGGCAAAACTACACCTAGAACTTAGTTTCCTTAGGCATCAAAACTCAGTTCAACAGACAGAGGCAAAACTTAACCTTCCTGCCAAAACTTGTAATTGCTTTAAATTCAAGTTTACTGTTCTTGCGAGGTCCTAGCACAGCTTTAACTTAAACACCGCCTATCTCCATTACATAATCCTCTGTTTCAGCATTAGCTTCCTCAAACACAATTTCTTCCTCTGGCCATATATTTTCAATGCTTTCAGGTGAATCAGCCAGGAAGTCATCAGTCATCTCAATATCAAACATATTACTGTCAACATTAGAGTGTGGTCTAACTTGTGTCTTAAGCTATGCTGTGTTACTCCTTGCTCTGGGGGATAGGTTTTCTTTCTTCACTCCATTCTCCTCCCAGCTTGTTGTGGTTCTGTGATTGCCTGCCTTCTGCTTCAAGCAACCAGAATCAGGTGTGGTGTGTTCTCTAAAGAGCTGATTTCTAGAAGGTGCTGTGTGTTGTACTAAACCAGTCCCCCAGTTACTTTTGTGAGTAACCTGATGAACAGCACCACTAGGAACATTTACTCCAGCACTGTTGGCTCCTTTTCACTTCTTGATCCCTCTTTCTTAACCCAGAGTTAGAAGAATGCAAAAAGAAAACTTGCTGCTCATAATTGTAATTTACATCCTTATCTGGCCTACAAGATCCTACATGGCATCCTTCCTGCCGTTATCCCTCTATCCTGGAACTCCCCAACCCCTACTTCCTCCAGATCCTCCCAAATTTTTAAACTATCCTTCCCTTCCATAAAAGGTATTTCCCATGTAGGCAAACTTGGGTCATCCCTCCCCTTTAGAATCACTGAGATCTGGAATAACCTCACCTCCCCTCTCCGAACCTCAAGCTCCCTCCAACTCTTCCGCAAACACCTAAAAACCTGGCTATTCTCAAAACTGTAACACTTCCCCCCTCTTAGGCCTCTCACCTTCCCCCTTTACACCTAACTCTTTAATCTCTCCACTGTAGTTCCTCTCTCATCTTTCTTCCTGTAAACCGTGCCGAGCTCCGCATTCGTGGAGATGGTGCGGTATATAAACCCAAGGTTTAGTTTAGTTTAGTTTATTTCCTGCTCTTGGCTAAAGGTGTTAGAAGTGATGCTTTAAGAAATGATTTTATTTTTTCCTGTCTAGCTTCTTTGAGCTACTATTTACTGGCATAGGGGCTTCCCTGTGACAATAAAGATTCTAAACGTAAGGGAAAAATTTAAAAATACAATAAAAATAAATTCTAAAAACAGGAAAAAACCAAAAGGTTAGGGGAAAAGGGTATTGTATGTAGTAGTAAGCCCAAACTCTTCTATGAGCTAAATGCCTGAGAAAAATAGTATGCCTTAAGTTGAGCTTTAAATGTCTGAAATGAACTTTCTGTACGAAGATAAAAAGGCAGAGAGAGCCAAAGGGTAGGAGCCATAACTGAAAAGGACAAATTTATGTGAGTATCAAGGAACAGTTGCCCTGCTCTTGTTCCTCCCCCACCCCACCCCATACACACACTACATTTTGGTCATCTTAACTGTCGATCCATAAGGAAGAAAGTATCACTGATTAATGATCTTTCTCTAGTCACCAGTCATGGAAACTTGGCTTAGGTAGGGGGAACAATCCTTTCTCTGTCAGAGTATTTCTTCCACCTATAGAGCCTATAGTTCTAGGAGAGGGGGGCAGTATTGCTATCTACCTTCCTGTACAGTATACAGTTATTGAATTTCCATCATCATATTTTGCTTATCCTGAACTGTTAGCCCTATGGATTACTTCCTTTTCCCTTACTATCCTCTGTTGGGACTTACTCGTACAAACCATAGCACATGTGTTTATTCACTTTCCTGATCTTTTAGTGGTTGAGGACTTTAATACTCATATTAATATCCTATCCCATCCATGTTCTTTTGCTTTTATATCTTTCCTTTGTGTCGTGGATCTATTACAACTCATACGATTTCCTACTTATTCTGCAGGTGATACCCTTGACCTAATGCTTATTCAAAATACTGCCTTTTTTCAATCTTGCATCTTTAAGCTACCCCACTTCCTTGGACTGGCCATTACCTGGTTTCTGCTCAGCTTGTTGACCTTCCTTGCATCTTGTCATCCAATAACCCTTTGTCCCAAGCTCCCTAGACCATGCTTCCAATATCATGACCCTGTTATCTATCCCCCTTTCTTTAACTCATTTCTAGGAAATTATCTTGAACTCGACTTAGAAAAGGCTGTTAGCTGTTGAAATAATATGCTTTTCTTCTATTTTCCCCTCTTCTCCTTATCAAATTGCATCCCATTTAAATTATAAGAATCCCTGGTTATACTCGTATGCAGGACTCTTCCTCCTTTGTCAGCAAACTCTTCAAGCAGAGCATAAGTGGCTTTGAAGTATAGATTCCTTAAGTTTTCTTCTTGATTTTCCCTCCATCCATACCTTCACTATTTACTGTATTTATTACTATAATTCTGTTTACTGTGGAATTTCTGCATCAATGCTTCATTGTCTCCAAATATTGCAAAATTCTACTGCAATATTTTTGTGTAAGGCCAAATATCACAATCACGTTACGCTACTTTTAAGTAGACTTCATTGGCTGCCTGTCCATTATAGATGTCAATTTAAAATTCTTTGCTTAACGTTCAAGGCCTTATATTTAGGTATACCCCTGTACTTGGCCTCTATCACCATTCTGTATATACCTTCCAGACTCTTACATTCACTGGATTCCTATAGATTAGTCCTTTCATTTCCTAAGAGAGCACACTATGACTCCACTCATTCTGCAGCCTATTTGTCCCTATTCCTTTAGAATAGCCTTCTCCCTTATCTTTGTTTTGAATTGATCTATCCTAAATTCAAATCATTACTAAAAGCACAATTTTTTTCAATTAGCATTTAATACCTCCTTATCGTAGACCTGCCATGTGAGTCCAGCTGCTCCTGGGGCCAGGTGTTCAGGGTAGCACATTGCTGCTTCTTGTTGTGAATGTATATGCAACCTTGTTTGATTGGTTCTTTCCTTTCCTACTTTAACTGGCATTTCTTTCTTTTGATTTGCCTTGTTTTATTGTAAACCACTTATAGTCTTTTTAGTATTTGTGGCATATCAAATATTTTAATATACATAAAACATAAAGGCCAGCAGATCAGAAGCCTGGAGATCATTTGACAACCTTCCAAAAAAAAGCCAAATCATTCTCTGGTTGCAAGTAATCACAAGATTCTCTTACAGTGCTGTTGAACATCACATGGCCAGCAGGAAGTAAGCTAGAGTGGTGAGCCAAGTGTTAAAGTACCTGCATTAATTTCTAGAGTACTGAAAACACTGTTCTGTTTAATATATTGTCTAATTTTGGTAAACAATTTTCTGGAATGTATTAAGAATGTATTGGTATTCAGTGTGTATGATACCATCGGTAACAGAGGTACACGGGGAGAAGAGGGGACAACTGATAGATGAAAGGAGGAAGCCCCTATTCTCCTTTTACTGCTAACATAGGTAATGCCCCACCTCACCTTAGCCTCTCCAAACAGTTCAATCACCAGCTGCCTATGGCATATAGTCTGGTTAAAAGAAAAAAAGTTTTTGGAGAAATGAAGGCTGTGTTGGACAGACTTATTTTTGAACATGTTATATAGGTTTTCTGAGGAAGCAGAATCGCGAAACGTGTCAGAACCCAAAATCTGCTATATACTTCCTATACTTCTAATATTTTTCAGATAAGTTCATGCAGTTTTCTACACTTCTATTTTTTAATGTTTTCACGATTTAAAAGTCAGTGCGATGATTAGAGGAGAAAATTACAGACGTTCATCTGCTCGGACTTGTCCCGTGGTCTGAAACCAAGTAATCTCTGAGCACTGAAGAAAAGAATGTGTTAATTAGTGTTATAGGCATTATAAATGTGCTAAGAGCCACTTCTAGTTCTTGTTTATTTGCATAAAAGAAAAAAGGATATGACCAGCTGGTCTATCAGTAAGGCATTCAGTGGAATAGCGACTGCAAATTCTCAGCAGAATTGTGTGTTCACATCTGTGTACTAAAATTGCCATCATAACTTTACATGGATATATTATTTGTATAAAGTTATTTTTGATGGGCCTGATATTCAGATGGTTTAATCGGGCAAGAGAAACTCGCGTTCAAATAAATCATGGGTGCTTCAGGAGGGAATAGTCAGCATTGCTTAACTGAGCAGTGATGCTGAATTTCCCCTCTGACTACTGCAGCATTAACTAAATAGAGCCAGTGCAGTCTGAGTTGGTGTTGGGTCAGACCTGGAACTTGTTTGGGTACTGGAATTATTCAGCACCTGTGCCCACATAACTATCTGGGCAAGAACAACCACTTAGATTGCAATCCAAATTTTGCCCAATTAACAATATGGGTATGGCACTGAATATCAGCCGTACCCTCCTAACTTCCTGGTTTTGCCACTGACCTGAATATTAAGTGCTGGTCCCTGGACATGGCCTGGCATTGAATATCTAGACCTAATTAATCATCAGATATTGCTGGCATGATTTTGAGCTATGGGAATAGCAGGGATTGTATTAGATTGGTTTTGGTCATTCCTGGAAAATAGAATGTTTTGTGTTGAGGTGAGTAAGGAGAAATCTGATTGATCCACTTTGAATTGTGGGGTCCCTCAGGGGTTTGCATTGTCCGCTGTTTTGAGTAACATCTATTTGTTACCGTTATGCAGGGAGTTAACCTTGGTATCAGTTTTCATTTCTATGCTGATGATATCCAGTTCCTGATTCTGATGGGTAAAGTGATGGATGAGGCTTTACAATGCTTCAATGAATGTTTCCAGGTTATACAGGAATGGATGAGCCAAAATTAGCTAAAATTGAATGTGGCAAAACAGAAGTTCTGTGCATTAGTCACGAGAGGAATTTAGCATCTTTCCCCTCTGAAATATTGTTGGACAATGTGGTTGTCCCAGTGCTTCAGCAATGTAGATATTTAGGGGTAGTGTTAGATTCAACGTTATCTTTCAAGCCTCAGGTAAAGGCTGTTGTATCTCATGCTTTTTTCAAGCTACTTATCCGTGGATAACTTTAGGACTGTCAGTGATGATATTTTTTGATTATTGTAATTCTGCTGACTTGGGGGGAGGTCTGTTGGTCATGAATTTGAATTTTGGCAGGAAAGTTTGTTGGCCACCAACAGGTCAGGTCAGTAAACTCACTATATATAAAGACAAACTGCAGACCTCATAGCATATCCTGAAAAAGCCACAGCATGAAGGCTGAAACGTCGGTTCTACCTAACCAGACGAGGTGAGAAGCAGAAAATAGCAAAAATCACTCATTAAGTAGTCCAGTAAAAGGTATCGCCTATAAATTTTTGTTGATCCTTATTTTAACAATATTAAAATTTAAAAAACTGATGAAAACTGTAATTATGCCAAACACAGTGTATGTATTAATGGATATATTTGGGTGCTACACCATCAATTATTTGTCAGTTCTATCAAGCATTAAATATTTTGACCTTTAGTATTTGCAGATAACAAGTAAAAACAATACATAATCCTCAGCTAGGATATTAATTTTCTGTGAACATTAATTTTAGAAAGTAAGCATTACAGATGTTTGGAGGAAATCCAGGTCAAATGAGAGAATATACCTGGCACGTGGACCACATTTCTCTTTGAATTTCGGAAGTCTGAATTCTGGGGACTATTGAAATCTTGCATTGACATTGAAGAAACATAGTTACATATTTGGAATTACTTTATTGCTTTCACTCTCTTTCCCTTTTTTCTGTTCACTCACTCACCTTCCTCCCTCATTTGGTGCCTCATCTGAACCTTCTGGTGGTGGGGCCTGGCCTAACCACTAGTAATTGTTCATTTGCATAGTCTGCTAGCTCCTCTTCTGATTTCAGGGCCTGGGAAAGCCTGCTAGTCTTTCTGTCACCACTGCTATGTATCTCCCTCATCATTTCTGGCAGACCCTGGCCAATCTTATCAATCTTTCTGTCATCACCACCACACATCTTTTGCTACTGCTGGTGGAGCCTAGTAATCTTTGTCTTTCCTTCTGACACCACAACTACTGCAGGCACACATGAATATAAAAAGAAAAGAAAATTATCTGCACAGTCCAACTTCAGGTTTTTGGAGGGAGGAATGGTATGATATGCCATAAAAATTAGCTTCAAGAATGATGGCAGCCTAATCTGTGGGTTCCATCTCTAGCCAAGATTTTTCCCAGAAATGCAAACTCGCCCGACTGAGTTGAATGAATCTCGTTGGTGTCAGTGATTGTTCTAAAAGAGTAGAGTGGATGGTGTTGTGGAAAAAAAGCCTGATGCAGACAAAGCACTGGGTCAACCACCAGAGAGAACGGTAGATTGACTGCCACATGGTGTGGGCTTCTCTGAGGAACTGGTGGGCCTCCCTTGTGGTTCGGCAGTGGAGCAGAGATCAGCTGCGCTATCATAGGGAGAGATAGTTTAGGTCCTGGCCAAGGCTGACATGTGGGAATGGCTATCAGAGGCTATTAGAACGTGAACTCGCAGGCCTTGAGCATGCACAGATGCTCAAGGCCCAGCAGAAGAGGAGGCT
Organism: Geotrypetes seraphini; assembly: GCF_902459505.1. NCBI lineage: Eukaryota > Metazoa > Chordata > Amphibia > Gymnophiona > Dermophiidae > Geotrypetes > Geotrypetes seraphini. The sequence goes on along the minus strand of NC_047084.1, from coordinate 185,870,590 downwards.
GATCTTCGGGCACCGGCACCAAGCACAGGACATGCCGATGCCGGTGTCCAGATGACGGTAAGAAGCAGCGGGGAGGGTAGCCCAATCACGGCAGGAGGGTGCCAAATCGCGTCGGTGGGGGGGGGCCGGATCGCGGCGGGGGGTGCCCAATCGGGGGGGAGGGGGCCGGATCGCAGGGGGGCCTTCGGGGGGAGCAATGCCGGTTCTCGTGGGGGGGGGGAACCTATCAAAGCGAGTTTCCATTATATCCTATGGGGAAACTCACTTTGATAAACGAGCATTTTGGATTACGAGCATGCTCCTGGAACGGATTATGCTCGTAATCCAAGGTACCACTGTATTTTCTTATGGGAGAATTTAGTAGGTCCACTGGAAGACTTTACTATTGGTGTTGACATTATATCCAAAGGCCACAAAGAGTCCAACAGGAAACAGACTCAGGAATTCAATGCAAATGAAGAAAACAGTGGGACAAGATAATGAACTTTCCACTGGAGCCAAATCAGTGATGCTTATTTCAATTCAAACATGAAATAGTGAAGATCCGACACAGTACTGGGTTTCGGTGTGCCAATCCTCCTGCATCAGGGGTCACTAATGTAATAAAATAAAAGCCAATTAAAAGTTAACTTGATATGAGGCACAATAAGTCTGACACAACAGTTCTTCATATTTGTATTTTGATATACTTTAGATCAGTGATTCCAAACCCTGTCCTGGAGAACCACCAGCCAGTCGGGTTTTCAGGATAACTCTAATGAATATATATGAGAGAGATTTGCATATAATGGAGGTGGCAGGCATGCAAATCTGCTCCATGCATAGTCATTAGGGCTATGCTGAAAACCCGATGGGCTGGTGGTCCTCCAGGACAGGGTTGGGAACCACTGCTATAGATCTCAATATGAGGTACAACATGTTCATGTGTTGCATATTTTTATTTTTTTCAGATTGATGTTTTTTAACTTTATTTCAAAGAGTGATGATATTTTCAATGATGCTCAATTTACAGGTGTACTATGGTATCTTTTGGTTTTTGTGAATTAGTACTTCTTTTATTATTGTTTATTATTCTTATGTTTTAATTGGTTTTTATTTTATTATATTAGTGACATCTGATGCAGGCAGATTGGTACGCCGAAACACAGTACTGTGTCCTGTCACAATGTTTTCTTCATTTTTGTTCTTTCTCTTTGTATCACTTATTGACACACACTTGAAGCGAATGTTTAGAGCAGGGGTGCCCAATAGGTCGATCGCGATCGACGGGTTGCTCGCCAAGGCAAAGTGAGTCGATCACCCAGGACTCACTTTGCCTTGGCGATCTATCGGGCCGATCAGTCTTCCTTTCCCCGATGTCAATTCTGCCGTCGGAGAGGAAGTTCGGGCCAGCCAATCGCTGCCTGGCTGGGCGGAACTTCCTCTCCGACGGCAGAATTGACGTCGGGGAGAGGAATGCTGGTCAGCCCGAAGCAGGTAGAGCATGGGGCGGCGTCGGCTTTGGGGCCTGTTATCCATTGGTGGCGGTTTGGGTCCTGTTCCCCGATGGCAGTGGCAGTGGCTTGGGGAAGGGCAGGGAGAAAGAAAGAAGGGGGCAGGCAGGGAGACAGAAGGAAAGAAAAGAAACAGAAAAAAAGAAAGGGGGCATGAAGAGAGAAAGAAAGAAAGAAAGGTCAGGGAGAGAGGAAGAAAAAGTTGGGGGAGGGAATGAGGTGTAGAGGAGAGGAAGCATACAGGCTGAAAGAAAGATTGGATGCACAGACAGAAGAAGAAAGTGCAACCAGAGACTCATGAAATCACCAGACAAGGTAGGAAAAATGATTTTATTTTAAATTTAGTGATCAAAATGTGTCTGAATTTATATCTGCTGTCTATATTTTACAATATGGTCCCCTTTTACTAAACCGCAATAGTGGTTTTTAGCGCAGGGAGCCTATGAGCGTCGAGAGCAGCGCTGGGCATTCAGCGCAGCTCCCTGCGCTAAAAACTGCTATTCTGGTTTAGTAAAAAGGGAGGGGGGTATATTTGTCTATTTTTGTATGGTTGTTACTGAGGTGACTGTGTATAGAGTCATCTGCTTTGACCTCTTTGAAAAAACCCCGGAATAGGAATGATAATTAACAATTCTATGCGTACAGTGTGCGTTGTGTTTTTTTTTAATTTTATTGTTGGTAGATCATTTTGATTTGGTCATTTTAAAAGTAGCTCGCGAGTCAAAAAAGTGTGGGCACCCCTGGTTTAGAGTATATTATACTTTTTGTTGGGTATTTTTTTAACAGCTATAATAACAGGAATAAAAATATTTTACCTTTATATTGGAAAGAATATGGAACAATTGATACTTTCAATCATATGTGGTATTAATGTCCTTTAATTCAGAATTTTTGGAGTTCAGTTGCAAGACCATGAAAACATCTATTCCTTTGGGTTTTACTTTTCTCCTGTTGAGATTTAATTCTATGACTGACCTACTGAAAGACAGGTTCCAACTAAATACTTGATGCAAAGCTGAATGCCATTAGCTTCTGCAGATCTGTATGGGCCAATGACAGTGTCCATGCCCCCAGCAACTATGCCTTTTCTCTTGAGGCCATCATTCCATTCCCCTGCCCCCTCATCCAATACCCTAATAAAGAAGAAAGGATGTGAATGAAGCTCAGGCAAGTTAAGACGCCCCTCTGCCCAAGTGAGGGGCTCTACCTAGACTCTTCAATTTGTCTTACAATATAAGGATTTTAAATTCTTAAAACAGCTTGACAAAGTCCAGCCAGTATCTGTTTTATTGAATTCTGAATGAAGTGGACAAAATACTGCTAAATTGGAGTGCAGGGTTGTCACCAAGATGGCTATTTATGTTAATCAGCAACAGACTGCACAGAGGAATAAAAAAAAGAAATCCCTACAGTTTAGACTTAATGGTGGGGAAAATGTAATATATGTTAGGAAGCAAATTATAAACCCATTTGCAGAGATTACAGAGCATGCAGCACACCAAGTTTTCACTATCTTTTAAACTAAAATATGCAATACTAAAGAGTCAAAAACATAATTGGGTAGAAGAGTATAGGAACCATGGAACTGGTCAGTGAACAAAAGGAAAAACAGGGAGCACTTTTTTTTCTGGGCCCATTCATAGGCATTACTTTTTTTTTTGTTCTTTTTTCTAACCCTCCCTCCCATAGACAGCACTTTTGGCAGCCCACTCCCCTGGCAGCACTTAATCACAGAGGTTCAAGGCATCCAGAGGTGAGGGATGAGATGACACCTACCTCTCCACCACCCTTCCTCCCATACCCAAAGGTGCAAACTCACCAATTCTGAATGCTGACATCTATATGTATAAGGGAGGGTTGGGGATAGGACTTGATATACCACTTTTACTGTGTGGTTAGAATCAAAGCGTTTTACATATATTAGACAGGTATTTATTTTGTACCTGGGCTAATGAAGTGTTAAGTGACTTGCTCAGAGTCATAAGGAGCTGCAATGGGAATCAAACTCACAACCTCATTATTGTAACATCATTATAGAAGCTCATTAATTATACCTCATGTATAGTAACACCATTACTGAAGCTAATGCATAGTAACACAATATATTGTAGAAGGTCATGTAAACTGCTCTGAATTGACTATCCAGTCATTAGTAATGGTATAAAAGTTTTCAATAAACAACCTTAGGGTGCAGAGGTAGCTGCCCTTAGCACTAGGCCATTCTTCCAAGATATAAGGAACTGATCTAAGTTAAAGTGTGTATAGCAAGCTAGTCCAGGTGCAGAATGAGTGTATAGTCAATCGCCTTATATATTAAAGGCTTGGGAGAAGATTCAGGCTTTCAACCACTTTCTGAAGTAGAGGTAGTCTTGAATTAGACTTAGCATCTCTTCTTTCTTCTCTTCTTCTGTGTCTAGCAACTATCCTCTCATTCCTTCCTGCTTCATTCCCAGCATATCTCCTAGTCTACCTGCTTTCACCAGCATCTCACCTGACTTCCCTAGCCATCTCCCCCATTTATGTAATCCCACCCTCCATCACCTCCTATCATTCTACATCCGCCTTCATTTATTTTTTCATGCCATCACTACCACTATCCTATTGCCTGAGCACAGAAGAAACAAAAAATGGCAGTGTGGAGTCTTAGAGTCTGAGCAGTGTCTTCTGGTCCTGCCCCTCTGATATAACTTGTTAGGTTTTGAGGGGCAGGACTGTAGACACTTAGAAGTGCACAGACTCTAGTGCTGCCATTTTCTGCATGCCATAAGAACATAAGAGTTGCCATACTGGGACAGACCAAAGGTCTATCAAGCCTAGGATCCTGTTTCCACAGTGGTCAATCCAGGTCACAAGTACCAGGCAAGATCCCAAAAGAGTACAACAGATTTTATGCTGCTTATCCTGGATACAAGCAGTGGATTTTCTGTTCAAGGAGAGGTGGGAGTTTTGTTGGTTCCTTCCTCTGGTGCAAGTCTTGCAGCACACCAGTGATCTCTGGGTGGCATATCATTTACATAAGAACATAAGAATAGCCTTACTAGGTCAGATCAAAGGTCTATCAAACCCAGTAGCCCGTTCTCACGGTGGCCGATCCAGGTCATTAGTACATGGCCCAAACCCAAAGAGCAACAACATTCCATGCTACCGATCCAGGGCAAGCAGTGGCTTGCCCCTTGTCTTTCTCAATAATAGACTATGGACTTTTCCTCCAGGAAATTGTCCAACCCCTTCTTAAAACCAGCTACGTTATCCACTCTTACCACAACCTCTGGCAATGCGTTCCAGTTAGGCACATAGGGACAAATTCTATAAACGGTGTTCCGATTGTAGGTGGCGGTAGGTGTCCTACCACTGTCTAAACCAGCCAATCAGGACATACGTTTTTAAAAAAACACCCCGAGGCGTTAGGCGGCCCTAGGCGTCTCCCTAGGGCTGTGTTAGGGGCCTGAAATGTAGGCCAGCAAAACTCTTGTTATTTATTTGGATTTACCTCGCATCTTTTCAGTAGTAGCACAAGGTGAGTTATATTCAGGTATATTAGGTATTTCTCTGTCTCCAGAGAATCAGATTGTAACCAAGTTAATGGAGAGTTAAGTGACTTGCTCAAGGAGCAGCAGCAAGGTATGAATCTAGCTTCCTCAGTTGTCAGATGTATGTTCTAAATGCTAGGCTACTCCATTCCTTTCCCTCTTCAGTGTGTCTGAACGTAAGGCTACTGGAGTTTGATTCATAAGTCATGGCAACTATTTTTTTCTCTTAATAATGTGCCAAAACTGGAAATCTAACATATACTGTACATTTGAAAGTATGTGACATGTACTTCTTAATGTTGCCACCTGATAAAAAATGAGTGCATACAATAAGATTTCAGATGCCCAAAAAGGAATATTTGCTTGTTTCAACTCTTTATTTCTTCATAACAGTTGTATCAATATGACTGTAACATACAGTAATAATAACAAATATATTTTTGCTCAAATATGACAATTCCTCAAGGGAGTCTTTAATAAATATGATGAAATCAAAACATTTACCAATCTGAAGATCCTACCTGTTCAAACATATTCCTTTTGTCATTTTCAACAAAGCTCTTCTTACGATGTTTCATTCAGGCTGCCAGAACTTGCATTTCTAAATTGCAATGTTTTTGCATTTTGCATGCATGTCTGCCTTACTCATAGGTAGAGGAACTTTATTAAAATATTTCCAAATGGGGTCTCTTGTATGGCATACTGCCATTATAGGTTTTCTCCTCCAAAGAGAGAATGATTTGATAAACCTCAGGCTATACACACAAAGATCCTAAGACTTGTATTCTGCTCAAAAGGTTTTACTTTCATTTTAACTGTGTGCCCTCCCTCCTCACACTTAGCTCTTTTTGCAGATATATAAACTTAGCATTTAAGAGGTAAGATATTTATTCTGTGTACATCAATTTCCAAAGGAACAATAGGGCTAAGCTCTTTTTTTCAACTCTGTATATTGTATGATATTTTTGCTGTGAAGAAGCATGTTATCTCTATAGACACAAATGTAGAATTTTGAAAAATGCAAAGCCAATCATCTGTGATATCATCTTCTAAATAGAAAAATTGTCCATGACATTTGAATGAATTAATGGAATTCATTTAAACATTGCATGAATATAGAACCTCATGCTGCATAGTTAAAAACGAATTCTTATTTCATGATAAATAACCTTTGGACTATAATGTTTCTTAAATAGAAAACTATCTTTAGATAGACTTTTTCCTCAAAAAAAGCATTTTAAATTTAAAAAAATATATATACAATTTAAATTTTTTAAAACTCCAAGATATTTTTTAAATCATTGATTTTTATCCACCCTGCTTGTAAGCCATAGCCATAAACCATTATACAGAGGTACTATCACCACCTTTTCCTTGCTGGCCATTCCTCTCTATATACTTCCAAGCATCTTTCTGTTTTTTGCCATCACCTTTTCTACCTGTTGATTCACCTTAAACTCATCACATAGTCTTACCCCATGTCTCGCTTCTCTTTTGTGTACCGAAGTATTTCACTCTTATGGAGTTTTTCTAGTCATTCCTGGAACACCCACATGAGATTCTTACAGAAGATGCTTATGTGAGCTTTGTCTGCTACGCAAAGGAAAATTATTATACTGGGGAATGCCTGTTCTGCATTAGAACAGCCCACGTCTATGTGCAGGAGTTAAGATATGGAACTCCTTGGTGGGTCAAATACGAAACTGTCGTGAAAAAGTTTAGAAAACTACTTAAGACGCAGTTATTTGTAGATGCCTTTCTCTAGCCAATAATTTTCCTCGCTGGCAGAGTTGATGATTTATTCATGGTCTTTACTATGTAAGCTATGGTATTATTTTTTAGACATGAGTTCTGAGGATTGTTTGTATGTTTTTGTTTTAAAATTATGTATGTAAATTAGGTAAGCCGTTTAGTTTTAAACGGTATAGAAATTTTTAAAATAAACATGCTCCAAGAGCCTAGCTCTTGATATACCAATTCAGATTATACCTACCTTGTTTTAGTATTTGCTACTTTTAAGATTCCAACTCTCGGTATTCTTATTCAGAAACTATAGCTACCAGTGGGGTTGTGAATGAAGGGGGGATCACTCCTACCCTGATTCTATATCACCAATATTCCTATATAGTGCAAAAGGGGTTGGCTTCCTTTTTGGTGGTGATTGATTCATTTTTAAATGCTTGTGCGAGGCAGGGCCTGGGGAGGGTGTTTAAAAAGTTGTTAAATTATTCAAACATTTTCAATTGCATGTGGATTGTGAGAAATTGCTAGAGCAGTGTTCTTCAACCATCGGTCCGTGGACCGGTGCTGGTGCACAGAAATTTCCGGTTCATAGACAACGGCGCGAAAGACAAAAGCACGCCCTGACAATTGAGCGCAGCGCGCGCCGCCGCACCGCTCTAAATTACAGTTTTTAGGTGCTCCGATGGGGGGTTTTGTTGGGGAACCCCCCCCCAGTTTACTTAATAGACATCGCGCCAGCGTTATGGGGGGTTTGGGGGGTTGTAACCCTCCACATTTTACTGTAAACTGAACTTTTTCCCTAAAAACAGGGAAAAAGTGAAGTTTTCAGTAAAATGTGGAGGGTTACAACCCCCCACAACGCCCCCACAACGCGGCGCGATGTCTATTAAGTAAAGTGGGGGGTTCCCCCCACGCCCCCCCGTTGGAGCACTAAAAACAGTAATTTAGAGCGGCGCGCGCTGCGCTCAATTGTCTGGGCGCGCCTTTGTCCCAGCGCGCTTTTGACCTGACACCAAATTTCCTGCCTGTCCACGGGGCCGGCACGTGCATCAGGCCCAAAACAGTGTTCTTCAACCGCCGGTCCACAGTTCGCTCAGTGTGGCGTTATCTTCGAACCAGCTCCGTCTTCCTCACTGATTCAGTGCACAAAGCCACGGGCAGCGGCTCCTACATGCATCCTGCACCTGAACCAGAAGCCTTCTCTCTGACGTCACTACGTCAGAGGGAAGACTTCCAGGTGAGGTGTGGGACGTGCATGGAGCCGCTGCCCACAGCTTTGTGCACTGCATCAGTGAGAAAGAGGGAGCCGGCCTGAAAATAATACCGAGGTGCGGCATAATGGCGGGAGCAGGCCAGAAGGTAAGGCATAGCATAGAGGGAGGGAGACAACATAGGTGGGGGGGGGGGGTGATTTTATTTTTGAATTTAGTGATTGAATTATGTCAATTTTACATCTGCTGTCAGTGTGCTTTGTAGTTTAATTTTGTGGTTAACCATTATGTGTTGTTAATAAGATTATATTGTGTGTATCTATGAAAAATGAATGGAAAAAATAGTATTACAATTAGTACTATTATGGGGGCGGGGTCTGGTATGGAGATTGGGTAGAGATGGGCGGGGTCTGGCCCATGACTTAGCCCAGTGTTCTTTAACCACCAGACTGCGGACCGATGCTGGGCCACAAAATAATTATTTTATTTCTACCGGTCCATTGGTGTAAAAAGGTTGAAGAACACTGTGCTAGAGGACCTTGCAAGATTGGAAGGCTGGGAATCCAAATGACAGATGAAATTTAATATGGAAAAGTGCAAAGTGAAGCACATTGGGAATAATAACTCAAATTATAGCTACATGATGCTAGGTTCCTCATTAGGAACTACCACCTGTGTAAAGTTTCTAGGTGCCCTCGCGGATAATACGTTGAAATCTTGTGTGTGGCTGCAGCCAAAAAAGGCAAACAGAATGTTAGCAATTGGTATTTATTGTAAAAGAATAGACAGTAAAATAAAGGAAATCATAATGACTTTTCTATAGCTCCATCATTCAACCGCATCTTGAGTTTTTTTGTGCAGTTCTAGCTATTCTATTCTATGGATACGTCAGCATTTAGGACGCGCTAATACGGCTAGTGTGCCTTAGTAAAAGGACTCCACTATGAATTAAGAAAGCATTTTTTTAAACTTAAACCAGGGCTTAATTTGTAGAAGAAAAAAAAAAAAAAGTAGAACTGTGGAGCCAGGGAAGGGTTGGGTGGTCCAGAAGCAAGAGCAACAGGTGGAGAGCGTCTGGATTAGACACTATTTTCTACTCTACTTAAAGTTCACTCCTCTTCCCTGCAGGCTGCTTGAGAACAGAACAGTCCTGCTGCTCTGGAGTCTGAAAAAAGTGGTGAAACTATTTTCTAGGTCTTTCCTGCAGAGATTAATACCTGTTCTCAACGCATAGGGGTCCTTTTACTAAGGTGCGCTAGCCGATTTAGCGCACGCTAAACGCTAATGCGTCCATTATGTTCTATGGATGCGTTAGTGTTTAAGCGCACGGTAAATCGGCTAGTGTGCCTTGGTAAAAGAGGGGAATAGTTTAGCTCTGAAACTTGTCAGAACATGTGGTAGAAGCATTTGGTGTAGCTGTGTTTTAAAAAGATTTGGACAAATTCCTGAAGGTAAAGCCCGTAAACCATTATTAAACTGATTCTGGAGAATGACACTGCTTATTTCTTGGGGTAAATAACATAGAATCTTGCTACTTTTGAGGATTCTCCTATGTGCCTTCAACCTACAGTAGATGGACCTTTAGTTTGACTCGGTATGGCAAGTCTTTTGTTCTAGTTACAGAATCTTAGCCATTGTAAGGCAATTTACACACACTTCTATACTTACACCCATTCTCCATATCCAGATCTTCCCATTTGTAGAATTGGGGTCACCTGAGCCTGCTTCAATAAATTGGGGAATATCCCTGAAGAGTGACCTTCATCTGATCCTAGTAATTTTAAGAAAATCAAATACAAGCCAGTTTTTAAAATACATGGTTCCCCATCCCCAAAAAGCTTTGGGTATCAGGCAGGTGACCTTAAAGCTTGGACAATATTTCACAGGTCTCATATAATAATAATAATAACAGTTTATATACCGCAATACCATGAAGTTCTATGCGGTTTACAAAAGATTACAAGAGGTACAAAATGAGAGAACTTAAGAGAGAAGAGAGTGAGAATAGGTCAAGAAAACCGTTATTGAGAGCCACAACCAACAGCAGTGCAAGAAACATCATACTGAATTTACTGGAGTCAATCAATATACTAGGATTCAAGTCCAGTCTAATACAGTAGTAATTAATACTTCCAAAATCCACTTTAGTGAAGTTGTATGAAAACTTATAACTGCATAAACCAGGACATACAGACCTATTGATCCAAATTCATTTTCCATGTTTTTGAACACGGGCTCTTTGTATCCTTGTATAAAATGGGACTCAAAAGTCCTGCAGCAATCAAGATGCTATCATTATATTTTTGAGCATTATACAGTAAGTTAACATAATATGTAGGCAAAGAAGACCCAGTTGAAAAGTTGACCCAGTTGAAAAGTTTTAGTTTAATGAAGCCATTTCTGTGCCTGATAATATATATATTTTTGGTACGTACATAGCAATCTTTCATCAAACTGACTCACTTTTCACACAGCAAAACTTAAACCCTGCCAAAGATAAGTAGTTATATCTGTCTGTTTGTTTTTTCTTTTATATTTCCTTTTTTTACAGGATCAGGCAAACAAGGAACTAGAGGAACAATTGCGGTCTGTATCCAGTGTGGATGAACTCATGACAGTACTTTACCCTGAATACTGGAAAATGTTCAAATGTCAGTTGAGGAAAGGGGGATTGCAAAATAATAGAGAGTGGCCCAGCTTTGAACCAAGAACAGAGAGCACTGTCAGATTTGCAGCAGCGCATTATAATGCAGATATCCTAAAAAGTAAGTACAAGAAAAAGGCATGCTTTTACATTAAAGGCTTCAGTTGTATGAAATTAAGAAGTATATAAAGATAATCCATTTGAAACATATTGCTTTAGAGATTCCAGGATCTCTCTCTGCACACATATGCTGACCAGTTTCCATCCTGGAATCTGGTATGGACACTGCCAAGTGCACTGTCACTTTAAATCTATAGGCAGTGCCCATACCATACGTGTGCCAGTGCCTTCCCACCCGACGGCTCTCAGGACCATCAGTTCCTAGTTTTCCTTAGAGCCGAAAAGCTGTGTCTTCAGTTTCTTCTCCACGCGTCAAACTTCAAAGTTATTTTTAGTGTCCTTTTCCTCATAATTCTTCATCTTTGTTGGGGGGGGGGGTTACATTTCCCTTGAGTTTGATTCAATTCATTCAACTGTTTTTTGACCTTCGGGACACTTCAAGGCCTTTTTCACACCAGGGGCTGAAGACGTTATTCAGCATGCTTTTTTTACTCTAGCTCTCTGGGCTATCGAGCTGTTTGACTTTGTCAGCCATTTTTCCTCCATGTCAAAAGAAAATGCTAAGTGGCTTCAAAAAATATTCTCAGTGTAATAGGACCATTTCAGGCTCTGATTCTCGTAACTAGTATGTTCAGTATCTGGATCCTGATAATCAAGACATTCACTGTGCCCTCTGTCTCCATGTGAAAATGAAGACACAAAGCCCAACAACTCCTTTTAGTGTGGAGACAATTAAGATTTGGAATTGAGCCACTACTCACATCAGTGTTCCCGCTAAGCTGCGCTGGCCTGCTCTCGCGCACAAAATAATACATCGCAGCGCACAAGTTTCTCTTCACAGCGCACACACGCGTCGCAAAGGTAAGGGGAGGTAAGGTAAGGGGACGCATTGGGGGGATTGCACTTCCCCACAATTGCCATGCTTCGGTTCCTCTTCTTCCTTCCTTCCTCCCCCCCCGCGGGACCCTGCGGCACCAACTCTTACTCCCTCTAATGTCGGCCCTGCAGCTCCAGACTTCCTCGCACCTTCTCCCCTCCCCCTTTGGATCGCTATTATTTTAAATGTTATAGCCGCGGAGCTGTATCCATCAGTGGAGATGTCTAACCTCGGCCTGCCCCGGAACTCTTACTGCAACAGTGACTTCCTGTTCCTGCCTAGACGGGCGGCTGCTGCAGTAAGAGTTCCGGGGCAGGCCGAGGTTAGACATCTCCACTGATGGATACAGCTCCGCGGCTATAACAGCTCCTGCAGCTCTGCACTTCCCCACAATTGCCATGCTTCGGTTCCTCTTCTTCCTTCCTTCCTCCCTCCCCCCCGCGGGACCCTGCGGCACCATCAACTCTTACTCCCTCTAATGTCGGCCCTGCAGCTCCAGACTTCCTCGCACCTTCTCCCCTCCCCCTTTGGATCGCTATTATTTTAAATGTTATAGCCGCGGAGCTGTATCCATCAGTGGAGATGTCTAACCTCGGCCTGCCCCGGAACTCTTACTGCAGCAGCCGCCCGTCTAGGCAGGAACAGGAAGTCACTGTTGCAGTAAGAGTTCCGGGGCAGGCCGAGGTTAGACATCTCCACTGATGGATACAGCTCCGCGGCTATAACATTTAAAATAATAGTGATCCAAAGGGGGAGGGGAGAAGGTGCGAGGAAGTCTGGAGCTGCAGGGCCGACATTAGAGGGAGTAAGAGTTGATGTTGCCGCAGGGTCCCGCGGGGGGGGGGGGGAGGAAGGAAGGAAGAAGAGGAACCGAAGCATGGCAATTGTGGGGAAGTGCAGAGCTGCAGGGAAGAGTGTTGCGGTACCCAGCTGGAGGGAGAAGGAAGATGAGGGAGGGAATTAAAGGAGATGCCAGGGCTTGGAGCGTAGGAGGAAGGTATGCCAGTCTAAGGGAAAAGGAAGGGGGAGATGTGAGAGCATGGAGGGGGAGCGAAAGATGGAAGAAAAGGAAAGGAGAGAGATGCCAGAGAATCAGGGAAGGGGAGATACCAGACTATGAGGAGAGGTGTGGGAGAGGGAAGGCGAGGAGAGAGATGCCAGACCAATGGGGTGAAAGGAGAGATGGAAGGGGGAGGCATACAGTTTCTGGAAGGGGCATAGAAGGAGAGAAGATGCCATATAGGGGAAGAGAGACGGCAGACAGTGGATGGAAGGAAGAGAGTTACAAGAAGATGAGGAAAGGAGAAACCACAGAAGACAAAGGTAGAAAAAAATTTCTATTTATTTATTGCTTTAGGAGACATGTGTCACTGTTTCTGTGAAGCATTGTATGCAGAGTCCAGCTTCTTGCTGGTTCAATTTAACCTTTGTCTATGTATTTTTATTTTATCCCCCCTTTTACAAAACTGTGAAGCGTTTTTAGCACCAGCCTTGGTGGTAGCAGCTCTGATGCTCAGAATTTTATGAGCATCAGAGCTGTTACCTCCGTAGCTAAAATCCACACTACAGTTTTGTAAAAGAGGGAGGGGTTAGTTTGTGATTACATATTCCTTACTAGGCGAAGGTGTTTTCTGTGTTCTGTGTGTTTTCTGTTAGGATTGACGGTGTAGGATTGATCTGTGCTGGTCTGGCTTGTTTAGTTTTACAATGGGTGTATTGATGTACTGCTCACTGCAATATGTAAGATGCTGCCTTTTCCTAGGTACTCATGTGTGACGTGTGGTTTGTTACTAAAAATCATGTTTTTCTTACAGATGGGGGGGGTGCCAAAAAATGATGGGCCCCGGATGTTACATATGCTAGGTACGCCACTGTATGTAAAGATACCAGAAAGCTGGCGTAGCAAAAACTTCTAAGTTTTGAGTATTTAACCCTCCCACAATCTCACGGGCACTCGTTTCAAGTTTATTGAGATTTTGATTTAAACGCAATATCAAATATTTTCAATGCGTATAACAAAAATAAATTTGGGGAAATAAATAAAACCATTTGAACCAGTGTTCCCGCTAAGCTGCGCTGGCGCACAAAATATTACATCGCAGCGCACACGTTTCTCGTCACAGCGCACAATCGGAAGAGGCGTACGGCAGATGGCAGGGCGGCGAGAGGAGAATCGGGCGAGTTGGCTCATAACTTGCTGGCGCCCGATATTTTTGGCTCACGGTGAAAAAAGTTTGCTCACAACACCCGCCCGCTTAGAGGGAACACTGCTCACAGTATACTTCTCAAGGTGGTTTATTTTTCAGAGAAGAAGAATGTGGTAGACAGGCTGAACAGGCTTCTCCAACCTCACGAATGGTCTCTCAGCACAACAGTCTTGCATCCAATGTTTTTTGAGATTGGGAATGGTGGATATAGATCTCTTCACTTCCCCTCAGAACAATAAACTTCCACAGTTCTATTCCAGACTCTTTGCCCTCAATCACATGGCATTGGACACTTTGAAGGTCTTTGTGATGATATTAGAATCACATTAAAGGCAGAACAGAATGGCAAAATGTATTGCCCAGATGGTCATGGAGGCGGTGTCGGACTCTTACTCTCACCGTTTTGTAAATATCAACCCCTTTTGCCTCAATCTCACTGTTCTCCTTTCTTTGAAGTTTACTCCATTCGTCTGATCGCCCCCCCCCCCCCGTCTCTCAGAATAGCGGTTATTTACCGACCCCTCCCCTGACGAATCCTCCTCCTTCTTCACTGAGTTTAACTCCTGGCTCTCCTTCTTGTTTGAACCCTCATCTCCCTCCCTTATCCTCGGTAACATCCATGCTGATGACCCTTCTGACTCCTATACATCCAGGTATCTCGCTCTAACGTCCTCGTATGACCTCCAGCTGTATTCCACTGCCCCAACTCACTAGAAAGGCCTTGACTTCGTCCTCTCCTCCAACTGCTCTATCACTGAATTCTGCACCTCAAATCTTACAATCTCCGACCATCAGCTGTTAACCTTCACAACTCATCACCCTCCTTCCCAACCCCGACCGATCACTACCCATACATTTAGGAACCTTCAGGCTATTGATTCTGACACACTCTCTACCACTGTCTCATCTCGCCTTTCTACTACTATGTCAAACAAGTCTACCGATGAAGCTGTCCTCTCCTATAACTCCATTCTCTCATCTTCTGTCGATACCCTTGTCCATCCCATTTCCCATCCTGTAACATGTGCCAAACACGAGCCCTTGATGACACCCTAAAATCTGTTATCTGCGCTCATGTGCCCAAGCTGCTGAACATCTTTGGCTTAAATCCCGCATGCTTGCTGACTTCATTCATTTCAAATTCATGCTGACGTCCTGCCATTCTACCCTCTCAATTGCCAAACAGAACTACTATAACCATTTAATTAACTCTCTTAGTGCCAACCCTCACCATCTCTTTGCCACGCTCAACTATCTACTCAAAGTGCCCCCGCCTCAAAGTGCCACTTCACTCTCCCCCCCCCCAGATGATGGCAGAGTTCTTCCACAACAAGATTCACAAGATCCACCTTGAATTCTCAACGATGTTGCCTCTCCCACCACCCCTTCCAACCTCCAGTCTGTCAACCTCCCTTCAACAACCCTTACAACCCTTTCTTCCTTTTCTGAAGTTACACCTTCTGTTCCTCTGATCCGATTCCTACCTGCCTATTCGGATCCATCACTCCCACTGTAATCCCTCCCATCTGTCACATCCTCAACCTTTCGCTCTCCAATGCTACAGTTCCTAATGTCTTCAAACATGTTATAGTCACACCCCTCCTTAAAAAGCCCTCACTAGACCCTACATCCCCCTCCAACTACTGCCCTATCTCCCTTCTCCCCTTCCTATCCAAACTACTTGAACGTGCTGTTCACTGCCGTTGCCTGGACTTCCTTTCTTCTCATAATATTCTTGACCCACTTCAATCAGGCTTTCACCCTCTCCACTATACAAAAACTGCCCTTGCCAAAGTCTCTAACGACCTGTTCTTGGCCAAATCCAATGGACTCTACTCTATCCTCATTCTTCTTGATCTGTCTGCTGCCTTTGACACTGTTGATCACCACCTCCTACTCGACAGATTGTCCTCACTGAGATTTCAGGGTTCTGCTCTCTCCTGGTTTTCTTCCTATCTCTCTCATCGTACCTTCAGCGTATATTGCTCAAGAAAAAGGCAGCCAAAATCAAAACAGTCGATCAAGCATGGTCCCTACTAAAAAATACCATCACCGAAGCACAAAATCTCTACATTCTGCAGATATCCAAAGGAAGGAAAAATAAAAACAAAGGAGAACCAGCTTGGCTAACTAAAGAGGTGAAGGATGCAGTAAGGGATAAGAGGAACTCGTTTAAAAAATGGAAACGCGAACACACAACGGAGGCCTGGAACAGTCACAAGGTCAACCAGAAGAAGTGTCACAAGGCAGTAAAAGACGCTAAAAAGGCATATGAGGAAAAGATAGCGCAAGAAGCCAAAAACTTCAAGCCCTTTTTTAGATACATAAAAGGGAAAAAAAACCAGCTAAGGAGGCAGTGGGCCCTCTCGACGACCAAGGAAGAAAAGGGTGCATCAAGGAAGACAAACAGATTGCGGATAGGCTAAACTCATTCTTTGCGTCTGTCTTTACTAAGGAGGACACTGCATCAATGCCAGAAACAGGGAGAGCATTCAAAGGAGAAATTGAGGATAGCCTAACCACAGTGAATGTGGATTTGGACATGATATACTAACAGATCGACAAACTAAGAAGTGACAAATCCCCTGGACCAGATGGAATTCACCCAAGAGTGCTAAAGGAGCTTAAGGTAGAAATCGGAGAACTTTTACAATCCCTAGCTAACTTGTCAATCAGAACCGGGCGAATACCAGATGACTGGAAGATAACGAATGTCACTCCAATCTTCAAAAAAGGATCGAGAGGAGAACCGGGCAACTATAGACCTGTGAGTCTTACGTCGGTTCCTGGAAAGATGGTTGAAGCACTAATAAAGGATAGCATAGTGCAACACCTGGAAAACCACGACCTGATGAGAGCTAGTCAGCATGGCTTCAGGAAGGGGAAGTCATGTTTGACAAACTTACTTCAATTTTTTGAGGAGGTGAACAAACAAATCGATAACGGTGAACCAGTGGATATAATATACTTGGACTTCCAGAAAGCGTTCGACAAGGTTCCACACGCAAGGCTTCTGAAGAAACTACAAAGCCATGGAATAGAAGGAGATATACTAAGATGGATAGGCAAATGGCTGGAAAACAGATTGCAGAGGGTGGGCATAAATGGGAAGTTCTCGGGCTGAGAAAAGGTGATGAGCGGTGTACCCCAGGGTTTGGTCCTTGGGCCGATCTTGTTCAATATCTTCATAAACGACCTGGAAGAAGAAACAACAAGTAATTTAATCAAGTTTGCAGACGACACAAAACTATGTAGGGTAGTTGGGTCACAAAAGGACAGAGAAGAACTCCAGAGAGATTTGAACCAGCTAGAGAAATGGGCAGAAAAATGGCAGATGAAGTTCAACATAGACAAATGCAAAGTGATGCACCTGGGTAAGAAAAACAAGGAACATGAATATAAAATGTTAGGTGTAACATTGGGCAAGAGCGAACAAGAAAGGGACCTGGGGGTACTGATAGACAGGACCCTGAAGCCATCAGCACAATGCGCAGCGGCAGCAAAGAAAGCAAACAGGATGTTGGGCATGATAAAGAAGGGGATCACGAGTAGATCGGAGGACATCATAATGCCGCTTTACAGAGCAATGGTCAGACCACACTTGGAATACTGTGTCCAACACTGGTCTCCCTACCTAAAGAAGGATATAACCCTGCTGGAGAGGGTGCAAAGACGAGCCACGAAGCTAGTTACAGGTATCAAGAACTTGAGCTACAAAGAACACCTCGGAAAACTGGGATTGTTCACCCTCGAGAAGAGAAGACTGCGAGGGGACATGATAGAGACTTTTAAAATATTAAAAGGATTCGACAAAATAGAGCAAGAAACATCGTTATTCACATTGTCCAATGTGACTCGGACAAGAGGTCATGGATTGAAGCTGAGGGGCACCAGGCCTAGGACAAATATCAGGAAATTCTGCTTCGCACAACGAGTAGTGGACGCTTGGAATGCACTCCCGGAGGAGGTCGTGATGGAGACTACCATTCCGGGATTCAAGGGCAAGTTGGATGCACACCTTCTCGCAAATCACATTGAGGGATACGAGTAAACAAGGTTTCTCAACAGGGAACACCTGGCTTGGCCTCCGCGGGTGCAGGTCGCCGGACTGGATGGACCTAGGGTCTGATCCGGCGAAGCCATTTCTTATGTTCTTATTACGGTGGATCCTCCTCTGCTACCATCCCACCATCTGTTGACATACCCCAAGGCTCTGTCCTGGGCCCTCTCCTCTTTTCCATATTTACCCACTTTCTTGGTACACTGATCTCTCATGGTTTTCAATATCACCTCTATGCTGACGACTCCCAGATCTACCTTTCCACACCAGATATCTCTACAGGAGTTCAGGCCCGAATTTCAGCCTGCCTATCCAACATTGCCACTTGGATGTCTCACCGCCATCTAAAACTGAATATGGCTAAAACTGAACTTCTTATCCTAAACTCACTTCCCCCCTCTTGCCATTCTCTATTTCTGTGAATAGCACTATCCTCCTCCCTGTCTAGTCAGCTCGCAACCTTGGGGTGGTCTTTGACTCCTCTCTCTCCTTCTCTGCTCAGATCCAACAAACCGCCAAATCCTGTCACTTCCTCCTCTATAATATTACCAAAATCCGTTCTCTTCTCTCTGAACACACTACCAAAACCCTTATCCTCGCTCTCATCACCTCGCGCTTAGACTACTGCAACATACTTCTCTTGGGCCTCCCATGCACCCGTCTCTCACCTCTTCAATCTGTTCAAAATTCTGCTGCACGACTCATATTCCATGAGAGCCGCTATTCTCACATTACCCCTCTCGTCAAGTCACTTCATTGGCTCCCCATCCATTTCCGAATACAGTTTAAACTCCTCTTGCTGACTTATAAGTGCATTCTCTCTGAAGCCCCCCAATATCTCTCCTCACTTATCTCCCTCTATGCTTCCTCCCATGATCTCAGCTCATCGGGCAAGCTCCTCTTAACTGTACCTTTCTCTTCCACTGCCAACTCCAGACTTTGTCCCTTCTTTCATACTGCACCGTTTGCCTGGAACAGGCTGCCTGAATCAATACGTCATGCACCATCCCTGGCAATGTTCAAATCCAAGCTCAAGGCCTACTTTTTTGAAACTGCTTTCAACTCTTAACTCCCACTCACTGCTGTCAGATAACCTATACCCACTGTATCCTCTACCATAATCTCCCCAACCCTGTAATGTCCTGTCTAAATTAGATTGTAAGCTCTTCTGAGCAGGGACTGTCTATTGTATGTTAAAATGTACAGCGCTGCATACGCCTTTTCAGCGCTATAGAAATAATAAATAGTAGTAGTATAATGAAAGAGGAACATTACACAGTTTGTATAGAGCCAGGAGGCAGATATCTGTGTCATTTTGTTCCTGCAAAAGCAACTAAAGAGAAGACTCACAGAAATAATTGCCGATTATTTGGTTAAATGGCTGAGACAAAAAGGAGCAGACAAAACTCTTCAAGCTATTAGAGGCGATTCCTGTAATATAAACACAGATTGGGAGGGAAGAGTGATGCATTATGTTGACGAGAAGCTACAAAGGAAGCTGGTGTGGATTGTCTGTAACCTGCACACAGGCAAACTACAGTTCAGTCACTTGGTGACTGCATTAGAAGGCAAGACATTAAGCAGCAACAAACAGGCAGGTCCCTTTGGAAAAATGCTGGATTCTTCTATTGAACTGGAAATAAATCTTAATAAAATCAGGATCTCTGTTGACCCTTATCTTCCTCAGCTCAATGATGAAGTGATCAAAGACATAAGCACAGATCAAAGCTATGGTTATAGAACTGTAACTACCATTAGAACAGGTGTCTTGCCAAAGGATCTGGTTATGTTGGAAACATGACCTATGTCACATAGCAGATGGTTCACAACAGCTCTAAGGTTCATGAGAATAAAGACTGAAAAGCTTAAGAATGATTCTAGAGTTCTGTGTTGGGGTTTACATGGTAAACTGGTTCAATATAAAAATAAATAGCAATTAGATACAAGGTCCCAGGCATCTCCTCTTCCAGTTGCAACTGTTCAAAGAGAAGTGTGAAAAGGTAAGAAAGATAGTCATGCTTGGTATGGTTACAGTAAGTCTGTTCTGCAAGCTGTGCAGTGGCGAGGAATAGGAGAGAAGAGATGCAGTGGAGAAGTTAATTTATGATTTTTTTTTAAGTTTAGATTTATGATGTGCTGTGTATGACAGAGTTATGGTTTTTGAAAACTGATATGGTCTTAGTTAATGCTGTCCACCAGGACTTACATGGGAATAGGCTTGTTGGAGGAGGAAAGCAGGGAGGAGGGATAATGGGGTTTATTGAAGTCAGTTTTAAGTTTTAAGCTGGTTGATATTATGGTGAGCGAGTTGGAGTAATGTTTAGCTGTGTGGAATGATTGTGTAATTTTGCGTGGAATGATTGTGTAATATTTACCCCCAGGAGTTGCTGTTGCTCATGGCTTCCTGTTTTTAGAATTTATTTATTTAAAACATTTAGAATCCGCTTTTTTTTTACCAAAGTGGCTCACAATCACATATACAACTTATAATGTATACAGTCTTACAAGACCAAGTACATAACGGGTAAAAATCAGAAGTCAGGGATACAAACACTATCACATAAGTGTCTTAATGATAGTAACAATCTTCATTGAGAAGTCGAGAGCTAACAGAAAAACACCTGTACAAAGAAGTAAGTTTTGAGCAATGTTGTTGGGATTTCCAATTGATATTATGAAGTTATGTTTATTGGCTGATTTTAAAGTGCCATTGGATCCACCTGACTCTAGATTTGATTA
Source organism: Geotrypetes seraphini (assembly GCF_902459505.1). Classification (NCBI taxonomy): domain Eukaryota; kingdom Metazoa; phylum Chordata; class Amphibia; order Gymnophiona; family Dermophiidae; genus Geotrypetes; species Geotrypetes seraphini. Next base: position 185,849,966 of record NC_047084.1, on the reverse strand, counting down.
TCTAGATCACGCGCTGTTTGCTTTGTTATCAGCATTGGCATTGACCCATGTGGTTCGGGATAAAACACATCAGGCAGGACATATGTTAGACCTGATTTTTTTATCCCCAAAGTTATTGGGTTTATTGGAAGGGTGTATTCAGGTGGCTTCAGTGGAGTGATCTGACCGTTCTCTCTTATCTTTCTCATTTGGCCCTTTGGTTAAGGAATTCGGGGTTGTTCAGATGATGAAGATGCATCCATATTTTGATGTTTGTTTATTAGCTGCAGAGTGGCTACCCTGTTTATATTTTGATTAGTTGGATTCTGTTCATGACACTGTTGAGAATTGGAATAAAACCTTGAATGTGGTAGCCCTAGAAAAGGCTACTGTGGTATGGAATGATTATACGCCATGTCCTTGGAGATCTGGTGTTGTATGTTAGGTAAGGCAAGATGTGAGAAAAACTGAAAGTGGAGGAAAAACTAGGAATAGTGATGATCATGATAGTTTCAGGATTCATTTGTCGTAATATCTTAGTTTATGTGAGCATGAGAAAAATATTTTTTCCAAGAGCGTGTTATGATAGCTATGAATAGGCCACAGGAATTGTATGACATTGTTCAGTATTTGGATCGTTATAAGGGGCCTGCAGCAAATATAGGTCTGGAGGTTGAATGCTATATGGTAGTACGGTGCATGATGATGCACAATTGGTAGAGACTCCAATAATTTGGTCTGTATTTGCCGAGGTGGCAGAGGTGGAGATGATTTATGGATATACACCAATGCGTGCTTTGGCTGAACCATGTTCATTGGAGATAGTACAACAGTTGACTGATGGAGTTGCTCCGGTAGTTATGAAACTAGTATTTCAGGATGGTTGCAAACAGTCAACCATGAAGCCCATGATGAAGAAAGAGGGTTTGGATTCTGTGCAATTGAGCAATTTTCACCCTATTTCTATTGTTCCATTCTTGGGGAAAGTTGTGGAGAAGATTGTTTTGAAACAGCTGAGTATGTTTATTGATCGTGTGGATTGTTTGAATCCATATCAGTTTGGGTTTCATCAGGCCCATAGTGTAGAGTTATTATTGATACCAGTTTTGGATTTTTTAAGGATAGGTGTTGATCAGCATGTAAAGTACTGTTGATATCTTTGGATGTGTCTGGGGCTCTTGATTCTGTGGATTTATGGATGCTGTTGTTGAAACTGGAAAGGTTGGGAATGAGGGGTAATATGTTGCAGTGGTTTTCCTCCTATCTATTAGGTTATACATTTTGGGTGTGTAGTGAGCTCATGGTGTCAAAGGTGGCTTATGTGGGGAGAGGAGTGCCTCAAGGGTTGGCTCTATCAACTCTTTTGTTCAATATTTACATAGCATTGATTAGATTGCTGTCAAAGGTAAAATCTGTGATGTCAAAATCAGATTTTCAGACTATAGTTCAATATATGGTGATCTCTAGACTTGATTTTTGTAACTCTTTGTTGGTGGGTATCGTAACTGTCGAATTAAAAGCATTACAGAATACGGCAGCCCATATAATCACAGGGGTAGCCTGAAATGATCACATCACTCCAGTGCTGAAGAGTTTGCATTGGCTGCCAATTCAATCATTGATTGAATACAAAATTTTGATAATTGTCCATCAGGTGATCTATGGGGAACACCTTTGTAACTAAAACAGCTTCTGAAACAACATATTCCCTCTAGCATTTGAGATCACAATCCGTGATGAGGTTGTTGTTTGATGTATTAGGTGAAATAGGTTATAAAAAAACTCAAGCAATAGCTATCTCTGTTGTAGGTCCACATTTGTGGAATACACTGCCAGGGTTTTTAAGATATGTATAGAGAAATTCTCATTTAAGAAACAGTTGAAAACATACCTGTTTGTTAAAGCATTTTATTAGTTTTCAAGAGAAATGTATTTTACAGTTCATATGCTATTTTTAATGATTATATTTGGAAGGAATGGATAGGATGTGTCTGTTGTACTATGTTTAATTAGGTTTTGAATATGTATGTTTTCTGTTGTAACTCGCTTAGGAGATAGGTGGGGAAGAAATTTTTAAAATAAAATAAATAAATTGTTTGATTCTTTGGACAATTTTTATAGGCAATATGCAGATGATATTTTATTTAGAAGCTTAGGGATCCGAGTTGAATGTTCGTTTATACTGTGCTTTTATATAAGGAATGATGCAGATTGAATTATGGCTCATGGATTAACTTAGAATGTGGGAGAAAACAGAAGTGGGGTTGTTTTTTTTTATAAATCTTTATTCATTTTTAAAGCAAACATAAAGTGCAACATGCTAACCAACAATTAGTACAATAAACAGCACTCATTACAATCAGATGATATAATAAATACATAACACCCTCCACTCATACTCTCTCACCCACCCTTCCTGGATGTTTATAGAACTCATTCAGAAATCAAAGGGAACTACTAATGATCAATTCTTACAAAAGTTTGTCAATGGACCCCAAATCTCTTTGAATTTATTATAGTGTCCCAATTGTAACAAATTTATATGTTCAAACTTATAAATTTGGCATAAGGTTTCCCACCAAAAATTATAATTTATATTATCCCAATTTTTCGTGATTAGCTGCATAGACCAAATCCATGGCCATTGAGTTGCAGAAATCTGCCGCTTAATCTCAATGCTCCAAATGTCTTTTAGACTAGTTTTAGGTTTCTTGTTCAAAAATTCAGATATTAATTTATACCATTTGGCTGCCTGATGCCCTATTTATGCTCCTAATTCAAATCAGGCCGCGTTCTTTAAAACACTCCAACAATTACTTCTGTCACTGGCTACATCTAATTTAATTGTAGCTGGAGATTTCAATGCTGTCATGGATCCACTTTTAGATAAACAACCTAGTAAGCAACTAAAATCACTGGGTCCAGATAATCTAGTGTAGTCCTGTGGATTGAAAGATATATGGCAGCTTCTTCATTTTAATGCTCGTGAATTTTCCTTTTGCTCACATGTTCATAAATCATTTTCGAAAATTGATTATTTTTTTGTCTCAGATCATTTAACTCAACAGGTTACAAAAGCCAGAATAGACCCGATCCTTATGTCGGATCATCCTGGAATTTGGATTGAATTTCAGTTTACTGAAAAAGATTATACTAGACCTGTTTGGAGATTTAATAATACATTGCTTGCAGATTCAAACTTTCTTGAGGAAATTCAAATAAAAATGAATGAGTATTTTCAGCTCAACACCTCAGAGGAAATCTCTTTGGAAATTTTATGGGATGCTTTCAAAGCTACAATGAGAGGGCAAATAATTTCATATTCGGCGCACATTAGAAAACAACTAAAATTGGAATTTTCTAATAGAGAATGACATGGTGACAAAATTCATCACCGTTCCTGTCCCCGTGGATAACCGCGGGAAATAATCTCATGTCATTTTTTAGTGTCTATTTTAACCTCAGTCCTTCTACACCAGCGGGACAGTAAGGGAATTTTTCAAGTACCTTTCTAATTTCTAATCTTAATGTATATTTTCTGTAAACCGCTTAGAACCTAATGGATGTAGCGGTATATAAGAAATAAATTACATTACATTCTTCAAAGCAAAGCTTGAGGGTCAGTGGCTGTGCCCATTCATACTCTGATTCTTATGTGAGCCAAGGATAATGAAGCCATTGTGACATCACTGATGTGATTGGCTCTTAGGCACTGGTGGAATGAGGCATTATGACATCACAATATCTGCTCTGGATACCAGAGACTGTCATTCTGTAGTGTCTGTTTCAACCTCAGTCCTTCTACACCAGCATTCTTCAAAGCAATGCTTGAGGGTCAGTGGTTATGGCCATTCATACTCTGATTCTTCCCTCTCTCCTTAAAGAATGACATGAAGATGGTTTACCGCGGTTATCCACGGGGACGGGAACGGTGATGAATTTTGTCACCATGTCATCATTCTCTGTTTTCTAATTTGGAACAAAATATTTTGACTTTGGAGTCACAATTGGCCTCAAAATGAGAAAAAAAATACTTTGCAGGCCCTATTGAAAGCTAAACATAGATATAACGAGATTTGTTTTCTCAGCAAGCTCTGTATTATGGAAACTCGAATAAAGCCTGAAGATTATTGGCTAACTATCTCAAAGCCAAAAAAAGAAAATCAAAGATTGTGGTTATTAAAGATGAGAAAGGTAAAACTCATTCTCAGATTGGAAATATTTTAAAACAATTTTTGGATTATTATAAAGCTGTATATTCTTCTGAGCATTATTCAAATAAAGAAATTGAGGGTTTAGAATGTTTAAAGTTAATTCATAGGCCAAAAATTCCTGAGCATATAAAAGGAAATCTTGAAGCGCGTATATCACTTAAAGAATTCCAGGCAGCGTTGAAATCCCTCAGAGCTGGATCCGCTCTGGGTAGTTTTTCAAATCATTTCAAATTACACTTTTACCTCATCTTCTAATTTTACATCCATCACAACTAACTAAAGGTTGTATTTCAGTTACTATGGCAGAATCTTTAACTATTGTTTTGCCAAAGCCAAATAAAGATCCCATGTTGGTTTCCAACTACAGGCCTATTTCTTTAATTAATGTGGATGGAAAACTGGCTAAGCTATTGGCTCTAAGATTAGCCAAGGGTCTCCCTTATATGATCGGTATGCATCAAACGGGTTTCGTTGCTCAAAGACATTCTTCAAATAATACTAGATTGGCATTTCATATGCTAAATTTATCAAAAACAAAAGGGAGAAAACAGAAGTGATGTTTGTTGGGAGGAGTGGAGATGATTTGTGGCCAGAATATATGAATGTATTGAGTGTTAGTTTACCATTAAGGAAGGAAATGACTGTGTTGGGTGTAAGACTTGATTCTGGTCTTACTATGAAATGTCAAATTGTTAAAACTATTCAGGCTTGTTTTAGTCAACTACATCATTGAATCATTTGAAGCCCATGTTTACCCCTTTTGATTTTTCTATCTTTTGTGCAGGGGTGGTTTTGTCACAGTTGAACTACTGTAACGCCTTGTACCTTGAAATATCAAAGACCAGGTGCTGGGCATTGAAGTTAGTCCAAAATGTAGCAGCGTGGCTTGTTGTGGGTGTGACAAGAGCAGCTGATATAACACCAGTACTGTGACTACTGCATTGATTTCTGGTGATACATATGTCCACCAGAAACCTTTGTATTTTAACCTTTGTCAGTTTATCGCCCTGGCAGGTCATTTAAGCAGTTGTCAGTTTATTGACCTGGCAGGTCATTGAGATCTGAAAATGCTATGTTATTAGACATGTTGTGAAGGCACGATATGTAGATACCAGAGCTTCTGCTTTTTCTGTTGCAGATATGAAATTTTGGAATTCTTTTCTTGATCAGCCGTGCTTGTGTGCTGATAGGGTTGGGTTTAAAAAGCTATTGAAGACTCAACTAAGGGGACCCCTGTCGTGGCTCAGCAGTCGGAGAAGACTCAACTTTTTGTAACTGTATTTTTATGACTTTTAGGGTTCCTTTTACTAAGTTGCGATAGCGGTTTTAGCGCACGCTAGACCCCAACGCCAGCATTGAGCTGGCGTTAGTTCTAGCCGCGTAGCTAAAATTCTGTGTGCGCTAAAAATGCTATCGCAGCTTAGTAAAAGGAGCCCTTAGTTTGGGGTAAAATATTTTGAAGATACTGCTCTTGCTGATGTTGTTTGTACTGTTGTTTTATGTATGTTTATATGGAAACTGTCTAGGTTTATAGGGTATATAAATTTTAAAAATAAATAAGACACACGATGAAGTTACAGGGAAATACTTTTAAACCCAATAGGAGGAAATATTTTTTCACTTAGAAAATGGTTAAGCTCTGGAATATGTTGCCAGAGGATGTGGTAAGCGGATAACATAACTGTTTTTTAAAAAGGTTTGAACAATTTCCATAGTCTGCTATTGAGACAGATATGAGAAAAGCTACTGCTTGTCCTATTGGTAGCATGGAATGGTAGCTACTATACTTCGCCCTCCATATTCTGCACTCGCGATTTCGATTATTTGCGGGTTTTATCTTGCTGGCTCCTCCTCCCAAATTACTTCATCCATGGCCAATTTATAGAACTGCCACCAACACCTTTTTTTTTCCTCTGCATATAAGTGCAAACTCAGACACTGTTGCATGGGTTCCAGAGACTTTCTCATATGTTATTCACGGTTTTATCATATTCTCGAGGGTTTTTAAAAGAAAACCGCAAATAACATATGAGAAAGTTATTCGCGGTTTTTCCGATTTCGTGGGTCAGTTCATCCCCAATCACTGCGAATACGGAGTGAAAAGTGTATTTGAATTTTTGCCTTTTGGTACTTGTGACCTGGATTGGCCACCATGAAGACGGGATACTAAGCTAGATGGACCATTGGTCTGACCCAGAATGGCTGTTCTTATGTTCTTGCACAGCTTGGAGACAGCAAGATAAGATCCAGGAAAACACCATCCATCAGCATTAACCTTTTCCTATCGTAATAAATTTTACGTTACGCTGGTTCCAATCGTAATTATTTTAGCAAAGTTTTGTATTATTCACCGTTATCATTTACGGCTATTGTAAACATAATGTAAATAAGTCATAAGTCTGTAAATTCAAATATTTTGTGTTCCTGTCATGTACTGTATGTCCCATGCCATGGGACATACGATGGCAACGACATTTTTGGAATGTCCCGTCAGCCGGGACACACGATAGGAAAAGGTTAAGGCAACAACACTCACCCAATTACTTGACTGGAGCTCCATAATCTGAGCTTCCTCTTACCCATATCATGACAATAGCAGAAATAAGGCATTTCTGAGCAAGCCCATGGTGTTTCCAGACTAGCCATCACATATCTAGTCCATAAAAAAGGTGTGTAAAAATGACAACTGAGGCTGCTGGTCATGTGTACAATCAGAAGAGGAGGGAATATTATATTAGGGGGTCAGATGGTTAGCAGGGAGCTCATGAGCCGAAACAGAAGCAAACAAAATATGGCCTATTTGCTAGATATTGTTAAATAATATTAACTGCACAAATGACATTTTAAAGACAGTTATGTAGTCCAGACTATTTAATTAATCAAATTAATATTGTTTAATTTCTACGTATTTCAACTATGATTTAGGGCTTCTTTTACAAAGCCGCGCTAGGGTCTTATCGCACGCAATAGAGTACGCTAAATTGCCACACGCGCTAGCCACGACCACCACCTTTTGAGTAGGCGGTAGATGTCCAGCTCGCGCGCTATAGCACGTGCTAATCCGGTGCGTGCGCTAAAACCGCTAGCGCGGCTTTGTAAAAGGACCCCTTAATGTAGGCAATACTCATTTTAAGCAGTTTCAGCATGCAACACTGCATAATTTGGTCACTAGTAGTTTATAAAGTATGAAAAAAAATATAAATCTACCCCTAACATGTTTTGTTTAGATTGTAAGCTCTATCAAACAGGAATTGTCTCTATCATGTTTCATTTACAGCACTGTGCATGTCTGTTAGTGTTATACAAATGATTAGCAGTAGTAGTAGCAATATTGACATGCCTTAACATATACACATTTTTCATCCTTAGAAACACACACTCAAAAACCCTAGACATACACCTTGCCCCTCCAACAGATACACATACACATGCAGCGATATCAAGTCTCTCTTATATGAAGTGTCACACTCCTTTGAAAGCTTTCTTACTCTCGTACTCTTTGAGCTCTATTTCTCACTCATCAGAGCTTCAGTCCCAGTGCACTGAAATAGGTCATTGCTTTAATGAAAGGGTGGCTTTAGAGATGTAAACCAAGAGGTCCAACCAGTAGGAAGAAACCTGAGCCCATCTTCCTGCCTATTGCTTCCTTTTGCTCTATCTCTTTTCTCTTTACTACAAGTACATGTGCTCTGAAATTACCCAAGTTGTCTGTATTCTTTCAGAGACTCCAAAGAAAAGCCAATATAATTTAATGCTGCCTTGATTCATTCGCAAAACAATACTACACTTAAATCAGTCTAGATTTATATTCTGGATGTACAGCTTGAAAAATCTCACTCTTTGACCTTCAATATCATTCCTTAGCATTTTAAGTCTCACGCTGTGGGATGGTTCACTCTTGCATCTCTAAATATACATACCATCCATGTATCCCATAAATATACCCTACCATCAATATACTCATCATAACTCCAGAATACACACAAATACACATGAAAACATATCCCCATCATATCACACCCAGTCACAATTGCACATGCCATATCTTCACATATCCTGCTCTAGACATGCATAAACACCCCCCCCCCCCGTATTCTCATACTATGTGCATTATTAGACACTGCACCTTCAAAAAGATAAATGCAATGAAGTTGGTCCAGATGGCTGCTAGTGGTCTTTGTCATAAATCATATAGGGACAGACTTATAGACCTTAATATGTATACTCTAAAAGAAAGACGGGAGAGAGAGGATATTGATAGAAATATTTAAGTATCTCTGTGGCGTTAATATAAAGGAAGTGAATCTTTTTCAAATGAAGGAAAACTCTAGAAGGAGAGGGCATAGGATGAATCTAAGGAATAATCTCAGGAATAATCTAAGGAATAATCTCTACAGAAAGGGTGATAGATGTGTAAAATAGTCTCCCAGTAGAGGTGGTGGAGACAAAGACTGTATCTGAATTTAAGAAAGCATAGGACAGACATTGTGGGACCTCTTAGAGAGAGGAGGAGATAGTGGATGCTAAGACTGGATAGGCCATTTGGCCTTTATTTCTTGTCATGTTTGTATTTTTATGCCATCTCTAGATGTACACACACATTCACATACAAACTAGTCCTCGCCTCCATCCCCACATACACGCACGTCCTATGCACCTAGATCAGTGGTACCCAGCCAGTTAGGTTTTTAAGACACCCTCAATCAATATGCATGAGATAGATTGGCATACAATGGAGGTATTGATTTATCTCATGTACCTTCATTATGAGTATCCTGAAAATATGACTGGCTTTATGAAACTCAGGAGAATTAGGAGGTTGTGCTATCACAATTGGATTATTGCAATAGAGTCTATTTGGGATAGAAATTGACACGATGCCCATTTCCTGCGGTTAAGCCTTATTGGGTCAGACCAATGGTCCTCAAGCCTAGTAGCCCGTTCTCACGGTGGTCAATCCAGGTCACTAGTAGCTGGCCAAAACCCAAGGAGTAGCATTATTCCATGCTACCGATCTAGGGCAAGCAGTGGCTTCCCCCATGTCTTGAAAAATAAAATGACCAAACACCAAAAGGCAGAAAATAATTTTATTTTCTATGTTGTGATTAGAACATATGAGACTTGAAATGATTATCCTGCCAGTGCTGGGGTTAGACATGGCAGGGCAGGCTTTCAGCAGGCTTAGGGCTTTCTCAAACCAGGGGGCAGTTGCCCTAATTTCATTCCTTGGCCTAACATCATCCCTGGCATGTGTGATCTTTATATTTTGCACAGTATAGGAGGAAATGGATCTATTTCTTTGGTGTTGTACTACATAGAAGATGTGGCTTCTTGAGATTTTGGTTTATGTTTATCATTTTTGGTCAGCTATTATGTATTTGGCATTTACGTTTTGTGTGTGTGACCAAGGTATTCTGTTAGGATGAATTTTCTATGTAGCGTTCAGTTTTCCTGATAGTGGAGGGGAGATTGTAAGGGGAGATCCTTTTTCTGTATTTGTGATTTATAAAATGACAGTTGAATAGATATTGTTTCTTTTTATACTTTAATAAAATGATTTCAATATAAAATCATAACTATTCAAGACTTGTGCAGATGGGATCAGACAGATTTTGTGGGGATGGGGCGGAGACAGGGACAAATTTTTTTCCCCATATCATTCTCTAATTTGGGGTGTTCAAAGTTTTTAATAAAAAGACCAAACCATCCAGAACAAGGCATCTTGCCTAATTTGATCAGCATATTTTAAAGACAGTGTTTCCCCTTTGTAAATAAGATTGGTTGCCACTGGAGTCTGGGATTCACTTTAAATTATGCGCTCTGGTCATTAATAGCAATATATAGAAATAAAATAAAACATAAATGTATTAAGTTGATCTAACTTATTTTTTTATTTGCTTTTGAAAGCAACCCCCCTTCTTCAAATCAGAAATAAGCAAATGTTGACAAATATCAGAATGTATAATGCATTAATATAATTTATGCTCATTCACTTTTATATTTGGCATCATTGATAGGCTTCCTAGATAGAGGCGGATTAGATTCATTGCACATTTTATACATGCATCTATGCCCTAACCCAAAAAGCATTCATTTTAGAAGAATATTTTCACCTAATCTTGCTTATTTATCTGCCAAATTGTGTAATTCGATCCCTAATCAGGTTCGAATTTTGAGAAACTATACTTTTATTTTGTAAGCTTTTGAAAGCTTTTCTCTTTAGGTAATTCTTAGGATGTTCATTTGTATAGTAACATGGTAATTCCAAGAGCCTGGTCTGATTGTTAAAATTGGACTCTGCACTGAACCGCAAGGTAATTGCAGAATAGGACTTTGTATTTATTTGTATTTGTTTTTTTGTGTCCCTCAAGGACTGGGTTAAGAACCCTTGCCTTAGACACATACAGGCAGACACAAACCCCAGCCCAACACCATAAGCCCTACTTACACAGACACCTCTCACGTACCCCCAGACACTTATACAAATCCCTTACCACACACAATGCACCCCAACCCTACACATATGCACATATCACCCAACATACAAATACACATCCAGTGACCAGATACATCCTGCTTTTACCCCTTCCATGCTCCCACATACATACATACATACATACTTCCTCTTTAGACACACATATACACACACACAAACCTTGCCTCCATTCACACACAAAACCTACCCCACCCCACTTGCATATACACACTATGAGGGGCATTTTTGATAGGACATCTGAGTTTGGACGTTTTGGGAAAGACATCCAGAAATCCAGTAGAGAAAATGTCCATTCTCAAAACAGCAAGATGTTATCTTTTTTTTTTTTTTTTTATAATGACCTATTTTTGGGGGGGCCATTCTTAAATATACGGTAAATACATCTACATGAAAAACGCATAAAAGCAAATTTTTGTCTAGGCAGTCTGCATTCTTAGTAAATTGTTCAGACAGCTGAGCATAGCAGATGGGCCCTTCTAAAAAGTACTGTAGTGAATTTCACATTAAAAGTCCCAGATCAGATGTCACTGTATTGCTTATATTTTATGGCGAGCCCTCCAAAACCCACCCAAAACTTACTGTGCCCACCTGTACACAACAATAGCCCTTATGCCTGCAGGTATCATCTTAATATAGGTACAGTAGGTTTGTGAGGGCTCACCACACAATATAAGCAAGATATGGTGACATCTATATCTGGAACTTTTAATGTGAAATTCACTGCAGTAACCTCTGCTCTCTGAGCTCAAATGTCTGCGATAACGTCTGAAGCTGCTTGGGCTGAGAACTTTTCAGTACCCCTTTGTAATACAGGCTAGAATGTACTGGCGGGGGTTTCAACCTCTTTGGGTGGTGGGAGGGGGGCGGTGAAAACTGGGGAAGTAAAGGAGGGGGGGTCATCCCAGTGGTGATCTGGTCAGTTTGGGCACTTTTTTTTTTTTAGCATTTAGACGTTTTTAAAACAGGTCTAACTCCAAACATCTAAAAAAATAGACCAGGACCTTGTGTTAAAGGTTTGATTATGCCTGACTAGCGTCCAAGTCCTAACCCTGCCCAAAACACATCTCTAACATGCCACCTTAAGACAAAACAGCCAGAAAGACATCTAGAAAGTCAGTTTTAAGAATGGACGTTTTGACTAGTAAGATGTCCAAGTGCTATCTTTTGGATGTATATCTTTTTTGAAAATGAGCCCCTATCTCTCCCCGTTTTATGTGCACATCATACCTCAAACACATACACACATTGCCTCCCTATCATACATCCCACCCCCCAGATACAAACCATCAACCATAAGCATGTGCATCCACAACCCCTACAGGCACCATATACCCAAGTCCCCTCCAGGCGCTCTCCCTCATGTAACCCAGATTCTCATAAAAACATATATGTCTCATCCCCAGACATATACATTGTACCTTCCCTACGGATAGTGTCTCCTAACAGGCACTCCTTGACCTCGCCGCTCTCGCACATAACCTGTACTGCCACATTATATACACAATCTGCCCCACAAGAGTGGAGAAGTCGCATAGTAGTTAGTGCAGTAGCTTGAGAAACTGGAGAACTGGGTTCCATTTCTACTGAAGCTACTTGTGACTCTGGGCAAGTCACGTAATCCTCCATTACTCCTGGAACAAAATAAGTATCGGTGTATAATATATATACAGCTTTGATTGTAGCCACAGAAAGAGAGTATATCAAGTCCCTTCTCCTTTTCCATTTTCTTTGTCTCCAAAACATACACACTTGACCTTCCATGATTCCGACCTTCCTAAAACATATCACCTCTATACAATGTACTCTTCCCCACAAACTACCTCCCCTTACATGTACATATATACACATGTACCCCTAGGCTGCACTTGTGCACATAGTTCAGCTAGTCTGTACTAGTCTTAAATAAGTTTTGCCAGTTCAACCCATAGTGTATGATTTCTTTTTGAAACTTGGTGGCAAGTCTATAGGTATAATGTACCTGTGGACTTCACCCCAAGCAGACAATGTTAAACATGTTCTACTATTTATTTGATTTTATTTATTTACCCCAACCCCCACCCCTTATACAAAACTGCAATAGCGTTTTTTTAGCTCAGGCTGGCGCGCTGAATACTCTGCGCTGCCCCCGACACTCATAGAGTTTTACAAAACTGTGATAGTGTTTTTTAGCGCATCGGCCTGCGCTAAAAAACACTATCACAGTTTTGTAAAAGGAGGGGGGTATTTATTGCATGAAGTATTTCCCCCAAAACATAGGTCTGAGTTAAAATACATATAGCAAATAAAAAACAAATTTCTATTAAAACTTTGTAATATTTTCAACTCTCCAAAGCAGTATGGGTTCATAAAGAAAAAAAACATCTAAAAAGTGGCCTAAATGGGTACTTGGATGATCAAAAAACCTGATTGTCCAAGTATCTATAACCAAAGCTGGTTTAAGACGTATCTAAAACCAGCTTAAGCCTTTCCCCTGCCTCTAAATGCATAAAGCGAAAAGAGGCAACTTTAGAGGAGGGAAAAGGGTGGGAGGTGGGCCGACCTAGACATAGGCATACAGCAGGTATAACCAAAAGTTTAGGCAGGTTGCCTAGTCTGCACTTATACGTTTTGACTTAGACCAAGTCAAAACAGGTATAAGTGCTGAAAAAGGGGCCGCGGCTGCCGCGATCAGCTCAGCGGCCCGGCAACCTACCCACCCCCACCGCAACCATTGCGGCGGGAGAGATGGCTCATCTTCCCTGCCGCGATAACGATCCTGAAGTGCTGTCAACCGCGACACTTCAGATCACTATCGCAGCAGGAGAGACAGCCAGTCTCTCCAGCCGTGATCCACCACCCCTCCTCCCCAATAAGATCGGGCAGGAGGGAGCTCAACCTCGTCATTTCTCCTAAAAATTGGATTCTAAAACCCTGGCACTTCAGATCGCTATCGCAGCAGGAGAGATAATCAGTCTCTCCTGCCGCAATCCCCCCACCCACGACAAGATCGGACAGGAGGGATCTCAACCACTCCTGCCCTGACATCGGGGCAGGAGGGGTTGAGCTCCTTCCTGCTCGATCTTGGGGGGGGGGGTGTGGATCTGATCCGAAGGGTCGCGGTTGTCGGCACTTCAGGATCATTATTGCGACAGGGGAAATGAGTCATCTCTCCTGCCGCCATCGTTGCAGGGGGAGTGGATTCTGTAACTGGTGTTCTTTTTGACAGACATCGGTTACAGAATCCAGTTTTTAGGTGAAGGACAGGCTCCTCCTTCAACTAAAAGCTCTTGTGTTGGGCGTTTGGGACTTTATATGTTGGGCGTTTGTTGATTATATGTTGTAAGTATAGACTTAGTGGTGGTCTGGGCATTTAAACAGCTGAACGCTTCTACTTTCAGCATTTAGGACCTAGGCCAAAAGGGGACTTAGACGTTTGTTTGTTTTTATTATGCCCCTCCATGTGTTTATTGTAAAAATCTAAAATGGGAATAATTTGAAATGATAGTAATTTTAACAGCTTAAACTGCATCATAGCATATCAAATATTAGAAGGTATATCTATAATTCCTGCAAAATCCAATTAACTGAGAAGAATGCCCATATAATAATATCCATAAACTTACCCCTTAGAAAACAATAGGTTTGCAAACTGTTTTACTTAGGAGCCATATAGTCTGGTATTTATTTAAATACCTTCTTGCCATTTTATATAATTTTGTTTAATAAAATGTGATCTTAATAGCTCTTTGATACCACTTTTTCAGATCATACACTGATAGTTTGTAGTAAGCCTGGAGTAAGCAGCCAGTCAAGCTTAGATTCTCATTGCAGAGCATTGGCAATTATTTTACATATCATAGGCCAATTTTAGCAAAGCTATTTCCCACTGACACAGAATGGAAACAAAATTTTTGATAAATCATTTCCCATTTGTTTTGAATATTTATTCTGTGTCATTAGTGGAGCATCTTAAAACACTTAAATGCATCTGGTCTGTTTCTAAAAATAATTGAGTTCCTCCTACCCGGTTTTGGAGTTGCATTGTAACATGTGAAATTCCCTGTAACTCGGCAGGTATTGATAATGAGTGGAGAAAAACTCAGTGCATGCCACGTGAGGTGTGTATAGATGTTGGAAAAGAGTTTGGAGCAGCAACAAACACCTTCTTTAAACCCCCATGTGTATCCATCTACAGATGTGGGGGCTGCTGCAATAGTGAGGGACTGCAGTGTGTTAACACCAGCTCTGCTTACCTCAGCAAAACAGTAAGTTTGTTTCATTTTTACCTTTTTATTCCCAAAAATATCTTAATCTGCTTGTCAACAGATCATTTTTTTAAGTAACCATATATACTGTGTTTCCTCGAAAATAAGACCTACCTCGAAAATAAGCCTTAGCATGATTTTCAGGGTAGGTCTTAATATAAGCCCTACCCCCATAGTAAGCCCTAGTCCCCAGAAGCTTAACCCGAATGTCCTTGGATTCTCCGTCAGCAGTGTTTCGCCCCGCCCCGTGCACCCAATCCCCCTCTGACCCTCCCATCTTTTCATCTCTCCCTCCAGTCCGAACTCCGCCGACCCTCCGACTGCGAGACCTACAAAGAGCAGCATCGGCAGCACTCTGAACAGGCTGCTTCGCGGCCTTGTCCCACCGGGGCATTCCTTCTGCCACATTACTGATGATATCATCAGCAATGCGGCACAGGAAGACCCCCGGCGGGAGAAGGCTGCGAAGCAGCCTGTTTAGAGTGCTGCCAAAGTTGCTGTTTGGAGAGAGGTATGTAGGTCTTGTGGTCAGTGGAGTTCGGATGGGAGGGAGAGATGGAAGGATGCGAGTGTCAGCGGAGGTTCAGCTGTGCGGCGTGGACGGGGGCGTGGGGCTGCTCAAGGGTTCTGCTGCATGGAAGGGAGGGATAGAAGCTGTGCAAGGGTTCTGCTGCACCAGGGATGGGAGGGAGGGAGGGAGGGATAGGAAGATACTGTGCACAGTGCAAGGGTTCTGCTGCACAGGGAGATGGGAGGGAAAAAGGAATAGAAAGATGCTACAGAGGGAAGGCACAAGGGATGGGTAATAGGGGAGGAAAGATGCACATGTGGGGGAGAGAAAGTAAAGAGGAAGAATTGGGGTGAAGGAGAGGAAGGGAGAGATGATCATGTACATTAAAAAAGTAAGACCTACCCCGAAAATAAGTCCTAGTGCATTTTTTGGGCCAAAATTAATGTCACTGTCTTATTTTCAGGGAAATACGGTAGTATCATTTGCAGAAGAGTATTAAGATGATTGGTTGTATAAGATTCTGGGTAATAAATCTTGATCTTTAGAATGAGGTTATAAAATAAAATTTAATAGGTACGTTAAAAATATACTTAATGAGAAATACTCAAAATATGTCAGAAATAGCATGGTCCAGAGGTGTAGCCAGGGGTGGGCCTAGGCCCACCCAATCTCAGCTCAGCAGAAGCCCCCCTCGCAAGTCCAGCAGTCCCTCTTCGTCCCTCCCTCTCGTGGGTCCAACAGCCCCCCATCCTCGTACCCTCCCACCTAATCACCGACGGCAAAATAATAAAACTGCAACTCTCCTGGGTCGACCCCTTCACTTGTCCCAAGGTGGGCATATCACCCTCTTAGAAGCTTCCTCCTCCAACTACAATCTTCTTGCCGCTGAGTCCCTCCTTCCAATGTAACTCAGCGACAAAAAATTTCCAGTCGGAGCAGCCCTGCATGCAGGAAGCTTCTAAGAGGATGGTAGGCTTGCCCCAGGAGGTGCGAAGGGGCCGACCCAGAAGAGTCACAGGTTTGTTTGAGGGTTTTTTTTTTTTGTTGCTGGCAATCGGGAGGGAGGCAGTTTGCAAGAGGGAGGGGGGCTGTTGGACCCATGAGAAGGAGGGAGGGAGATAAAGGGGCTGCTGGACTCATGAGGGGGGGGGACTCATTCAACAAGAGGTGCCGCGTCTTTCTGGGCAGAGTCTCGAGTGATTAATCTGGCTGAAATTTGTAGAGTGGCCACTTGGTCATCTCTTTATACCTTTACCAGAGTGGATGTGGTGGCTCGGACCGATGCTGCATGTGGGGCCTCTGTGTTATGGGCAGGCTCTTCTGTACCACCTTAGACTTTGCCATTCCTTTGGTACGTTACCTGGAGTACATAAGAACATAAGAAGTTGCCTCCGCTGAGGCAGACCAGAGGTCCATCTCGCCCAGCGGTCCGCTCCCGCGGCGGCCCATCCGGCCCATTGCCTGAGCAATGGTCCCAGACTATCCCTATAACCTACCGCTACTCTTATCTGTACCCCTCAATTCCTTTATCCTCTAGGAACCTATCCAAACCTTCTTTGAAGCCTTGTAACGTGCTCCGGCCTATCACAGCCTCCGGAAGCGCGTTCCATGTGTCCACCACTCTCTGGGTGAAAAAGAACTTTCTGGCATTTGTTTTAAACCTGTCTCCTTTTAATTTTTCCGAGTGCCCCCTTGTACTTGTGGTTCCCCGTAATCTGAAAAATCTGTCCCTGTCTACTTTTTCTATACCCTTCAGGATCTTGAAGGTTTCTATCATGTCTCCTCTAAGTCTCCGCTTTTCCAGGGAGAACAGCCCCAGCTTTTTCAGTCTGTCAGTATATGAGAGGTTTTCCATACCTCTTATCAGTTTAGTTGCTCTTCTCTGGACTCCCTCAAGTACCGCCATGTCCTTTTTGAGGTACGGCGACCAATACTGGACACAGTACTCCAGATGCGGTCGCACCATTGCACGATACAGTGGCAGGATGACCTCCTTTGTCCTGGTCGTGATACCTTTCTTAATGATCTGGAGGGGATGTAACAGAATTGAAGATTAGGTTCTTTCCTTTGGTAATCTTCTTTCTGTTAGTTCCCGACTGATCCTGTACGGCCTGCCCTTTGTCTACTCTGTTGTTCATTGCCTTCATATTTCTGCATTAGATGTTTCTCCTTTCAGGCCTCAGTACCTTCCAGCCAGAAGATAGTCCCAGTTGGGAGTCATTCTGCATATGCGGGTACATATCTTTGCGAAAGGCTTGTTTTCAGTTTGTACTCATTGTACATGGCAGGTTTGTTCCATCACATTGCCTATTTTTCCTATTGCCTGTTTATTAATTGTTTTCGTATATATTGTAGAGCAGAAAAGAATGCTGTTGTGTAGCAGGGAAGTTCCCTGTGCCCCCTTTGTCTGTGTGCTTTGATTGCTTTAGAATGTAACTAAAAGGGGGCTTTATATTCCTCAGACAAGCGGGAGGAACAGAGGAAAAAAGTGTATGTTTTTCTGCTAGACCCGGTTCACAGATTGAGATAAAACACCTGGAGTACAGAATCAGTCAGGGACAAACAGAAAGATTACCAAAGGTAAGAACCTAATCTTCCAATAGTGGAACTAGATAAGGTTCAAAGAAGAGTGACCAAGATGATAGCGGGGATGGAATTCCTCTCCTCTGAGGAAAGGCTAAAGAGGTTAGGGCTCTTCAGTTTAGAAAAGAGATGACTGAGGGGAGATGATTGAAGTCTACAAAATCCTGAGTGGTGTAGAACAGGTACAAGTGGATAGATTTTTTACTCCATCAAAAATTACAAAGAATTTGGGGCTCGCGAGGAAGTTACAGGGAGATACTTTTAAAACCAATAGGAGGAAATTTTTTTTCCTCAGATAAGTTAAGCTCTGGAACACATTGCCGGAAGATATGGTAAAAGCGGTTAATTTAACTGGTTTTAAAAAAGGTTTGGACAAGTTCCTGGAAGAAAAGTCCATAGTCTATTATTGATACAGACATGGAGGAAGCTACCACTTACCCTGGAACAGTAGCATGGAATGTTGCTACTGTTTGGGTTTTTGCCAGGTACTTATGACATGGATTGGCCACCTTGGAGCTGGGATACTGGGCTACATGGACCATTGGTCTGACCCTGTAAGGCAATTCTTATAAAGGGATGTTAACCAGTGGTATGCCAAAAGTTCAGTTCTTGGGCTAGTTCTTTTTACATTTTTTTAAACAATATTGTGATACACATCCTGAAAGAACCCTTAGATCAAATGCCCAACATCTTCTAATCGTTCCATCCATTCGTCAGTTAAGTATGACCCAATAAACAATCTTTTCAGTCACAGCTCCAACACTTTGAAATGCTATGTCCACCAATTTATGTGAAGAAATATTAATATTAATATTAGAATGGTTTAAATCAAAATTAAAAACATTTTTATTCAAAGACGCCTGTGACCTTTAATCTAAGGCACAAATCCCAGTTCAATCTTACTCAAAGATCCTAGCTTACAGAAGGGCCCCTTCCAACTGTGCTACCCTTTCCTGTCTTTCTATCCTATACGACATGTAGTTCTCCCCCTTTTCCCTTACGTACCAGCAAAGCGTTTGTGTCCCCTGATTTTAGGTTTTATTTTTATATATTATATATTTACCTGTGTACTGCTTAGAAGTCCAATAAGCATAATATCAAATTTTTATAAAACTTGATGGTGTGGATAGTACGAGAAAAGACTTATAGAAGCTTGAAGAATGGTCCGGAATGTGGCATCTAAGGTTCAATGCTAAGAAATGCAGGGTCATGCATTTGAGCTGCAAAATCCCAAGAGAACAATACATTTTAGAGGGTGAAGAACTTTTGTACACAAAGGAGGGGCAGGGCTTGGATGTGATTGTATGTGATGATTTTAAGGTATCCAAAACAAGTAGAAAAGATGACAGTAAAAGCTATAAGCGTTTCTTGGGAACATAGAGAGAGGAAGAGGAATGGTCAATAGGGAAAAGGAGGTATTGATGCCCCTGTATAAGACTATGGTGAAATTTCATTTAGAATATTGTGTACAATTCTGAAGGGACAACAGTAACACAGAGAAAAGGACCTATGTTCCAACAGTACAGTAAAACCAAACCAAAAAGATGGAACAAAAGTTTCTGGATGTCACAGGAACCAATGCAAATTTATTGGAATCAAATATTCCCCCAAAATATAGCAACATGTATCATACAAGTGGAAACATATGTTGGACTCAACATGGTCTATGTTTTGCCTATTCTTGCCTTCATCAGGGGTCCTTAAAAGGAAATAAAACCGATGAAAACAAATAAAAATGTGTATCTGATATTGTGTAAACAGATGACTGGAAAATGGTATGAATAAGGGTGAACTTATGTTATTACTTAATTAGCCCTTAACGAATTAATGGTTTATATCCCTTAAAGTGAAGGTATGGTCTTATGTTTTTTCTGTATCTTTTCAGTGTTTTGACATCCTCTATCAGGCTTTGTTTCAGTACTACTTTGGTTCTATTTCAGTTTCAATACTCAATGTATATGTCATAAGTCATACCTTCCAGTATGTTCATGGAACATTAGGTAAGGAATCCACATGTTTTGAATTCGGTAGTTTCTATTCATCATATAACATTACGTTCATTTCAGTTATCACATTTAATACGCCAATACATGCATCTTTTTTACCCTTCCATCTTTTTCTATCACATGTTTTGTACAAATATAGACATATTTGATTTTCATTCTTTATATATGGTCTGGAAACCATACCTTCAAAAAGATATAAGCAAGAGGAGTCTGTCCAGAGGATGACTACTAAAATGGTCCATGGTCTTTGTCTTAACATATAGGACAGACTTAAAAGATCTCAATACGTATACTTTAGAGGAAAGGTGGGAGAGGGGACATATGATAGAGATGTTTAAATACCTACATGGCATAAATTTACATGAGGCCAGTTTCCTTGTTGAAAGGAAACTCTGGAATAAGGGGGCATAGGATAAAGGTGAAAGGCGATAACCTCAGAAAATATTTTTTCACAGAAAGAGTGATAAACATCTGTAAAGGCCTCCTGGTGGAGATTTTAAAAAAAAATTATATATATATGAATTCAAGAAAGCTTGGGACAAGTACATTGGATCTCTGAGAAAGAGGAAGGAATAGTAGATGAAATGAATAGACAGACTAGATAGGATATATGATTTTTATCTTTGTTTCTGCTATGAAAAGCAGGCCAATATTCAAAAACACTTTTGCATTTGGTGGTGTTTGCTGCATAAGTACTTTTTTATAAGTCATAATAGGAGTTTAGTTTGAGAGTAGAACTAAACTAGTGAAGATAGTTATACAT
Organism: Geotrypetes seraphini; assembly: GCF_902459505.1. Classification (NCBI taxonomy): domain Eukaryota; kingdom Metazoa; phylum Chordata; class Amphibia; order Gymnophiona; family Dermophiidae; genus Geotrypetes; species Geotrypetes seraphini. The sequence goes on along the minus strand of NC_047084.1, from coordinate 185,829,170 downwards.
TCAGCAGTGTAAGATCATCTGCTAAATATACAGTATAAACTTATTCATCTACCGTATTTTCACTCATATACCGTGCACCCGTGTAAAACACGCACACGGGTATAGCGCGCGTGAAACTGTAATTTATGTAAATTAATTTTTATATACCGCGCATGCCGCCCCGACTCTCCTCTCCCCCTTGAAGTCCTGTCCCCACCCTGAAAGCCTGATGCCCCCCCCGACATCTGATTCACACCCCCCCCCCCGCAGGACAGCTCGCACCCCCACCCCGAAGGACCGCTCGCACACACTCGCACCCACCCCCCCACCCCGAAGGACCGCTCGCACCCCCACAGCCTCCCTACCCCCCCCCCCATCATGTAGAAGCTCCTACCGTTGTCCTGCTGCTTCCTCTTCCGGCGGTCCTGGCCCTTCTGTGAGCCCTGCGTCTGCGCTGCTTCCTCTTCCGGCGGTCCCGCCCTTTCTGTGATGTCAGAGAAAGGGCGGGACCGCCAGAAGAGGAAGCAGCGCAGACGCAGGGCTCACAGAAGGGCCAGGACCGCCGGAAGAGGAAGCAGCAGGACAACGGTAGGAGCTTCTACATGATGGGGGGGGGGGTAGGGAGGCTGTGGGGGATGCGAGCGGTCCTTCGGGGTGGGGGTGCGAGTGCGTGCGAGCGGTCCTTCGGGGTGGGGGTGCGAGCGGTCCTGCGGGGTGAATCGGATGTCGGGGGGGGGGAACGATGTAAAAAAAAATTTATACAATGCGCTCACGCGTATAACGTACAAGGTTATGCACAGTTTGTAAAATTGTGTACAACGCGCGTGTTATATGCGTGAAAATACGGTAAGTGCTGACACCTAAAAAGGAGGTATAACTTGTAAATGTGTAGCTATCTTTTAAAGTTGTATGCAGATTTTCATTTCCATCACTTATATGTATAAGGCCATTTGAAAACACTTTTCAAATGGCCTTAGAGCTTTAAACATTTATAGTATTTAAACATTAAGTAGTAACCATGTCACTAGATATATATTGTCTTTAAGATTTTTCCAGGGCGGTGGTGTCCCAGTATTTAAACACTTGTATTTTCTACAATTAATATATCTAAGCACATCATTAATGCATGATAGGTTCTAACACTGAGTGCAAGATAAGAACATAAGAATTGCCATACTGGGTCAGACCAAATGTCCATCAAGCCCAGTATCCTGTTTCCAACAGTGGCCAGCCCAGGTACCAAGAACTTAGCTAGATCCCAAGTAGCAAAACAGATTCTATGCCGCTTATCCTAGGAATAAGCAGTGAATTTCCCCCAAGCCATTTCAATAAAAGCCTATGGACTTCTCTTTCAGGAAATTATCCAAACCTTTTTTAAACCACACTAAGCTAACTAATGTTGCCACATTCTCCGGCAACGAACTCCAGAGTTTAATTGCACGTTGTGTGAAGAAATATTTTCTCTGGTTTGTTTTAAATCTAATACTTAGTAGCTTTTTCGCGTGTCCCCTAATCCTAGTATTTTTAGAAAGAATATACAAACATTTTTAACATCTACCCTTCCACTCCACTCATTATTTTATAGACCTCTAACATATCAGCCTTGAGCCATCTCTTCTCTAAACTGAAGAGCCCTAGCTGCTGTAGCCTCTCCTCATAGGGAAGTCAACCCATCCCTTTTATCATTTTTGTCGCCCTTCTCTATACCTTTTCTAATTCTGCTATATCTTTTTTGAGATGCAGTGACCAGAACTGCATACAGTATTTGAGGTACAGCTGTACCATAGAGCAATACAAGGGCATTATAACATTTGCATCTTTGTTTTCCATTCCTTTCCTGATAATTCCTAACATTCTATTTGATTTCTTAACAGCTGCCACACATTGAGCTGAGGGTTTCAACATTTCCTCAACAATGACACCTAGATCCTTTTCCTGGGCAGTGACTCCTAACACAGAACCCAGCATCACATAGCTATAGTTCGGGTTCCTCTTTACCACATGCATCACTTTGCGTTTGCTCACATTAAACATCATGTGCCATTTTGACGCCCAGCCTCACCAGGTCCTCTTGCAATTTTTCACAATCCTCTTGCAATTTAACAACTTTGTGTCATCAGCAAATTTAATTCTCTCATTAGTTAGTCCCATGTCTAGATCATTCATAAATATATTAAAAAGCAGTGGTCCCAGCACAGACCTCTCGGGAATCCCACTATTTACCTAACCTAGTCTTCCAGTACTATGCTGTTTAAAAAAAAAAATTACAAATTACTAACAATAGCTCTGCAAGTTCATTTTTTAATTCTGTCAGCACCCTGGGATGTATACCATCTGGTCCAGGCGATTTGCTACTGTTCAATTTGTCAAATTGACCCATTACATCATCCAGCACACATTTATAGTTGTCTTCTACATTTTCCTAAGGCTGATGAGCACAACATATCTCTGGAGTGTGCATTTGTTTGGGTTTATCCTTATCTAAATTTATTCTTTGTTTGAATTTTATGAAAACATTTTAGATTTATTTGTCAGTATCCACTGATGAAGTTGAGCAATACTTCTCCCACCCCAACCATTTCCCGTGAAAATATGAAAGTACAGAAACTTTTTGAAGAACCCGTGTATATTTCCATCTACGATGAAATCCCTTATTGGTATTCGTTGTTTCCATATCATCTTGCTAGACAAGGTCAGACCTATGTATGATGTCCTCTTACTTGCAAACACTTGAAGATTCTGATGATGTCAATCACCAGTATAAGAAATGGTGTATCCAAGAACATTTCAGTATTTTTCTGCCTCCAATGGTGGATGTGGACTGGTGCAGCAGAATCTGGTTTGTTAGGGTTTTTTTCTATGTTTGGGCAAGACTTATTGTGTCTGTGGCTCTGTACTTATTGTTTTGCTGAGGAATTCTCTCCCAGGGTCTCAGCCACAGTTATAGGAGGATTTATGATTTCTCCTCAGCAGCCCAGGGCCTCAGTATGGACCTTTGTTCCTTGGACCGAGCTGCATTAAGAACTGTGAGGCCAAGAAGCAAGGATACATTTCCTATTTTTTTCCCTCTCAGGGTGGGGAGCTAGTGAGTTTTCTTCCTTCACAGGGAATACATTAATGGCAAATAAAGGCCTGCATGGTCCTTCCAGTCTGCCCGGTAGTCACATTCATTATCAAGGCAATGTTGAACCAACACTATATGTTACTTGCTAAGTTACACTATAAGATATCTTCCCCCTCCCCCGAGATAGGCATGACCTGTACTCAGACAATACTGATATGGTATCAGATACGCATACTTGCTCCTTATCTGCATATGGACACAGACCGTAGAAGTTTGTCCAGCATCAGCTACACCGCCTCACTTCTGGAATCACCATCAAAGCTAATTCCAGTCTGTCCCTATCTGACTTACCATATACTGGACACAATGAGGGGCATTTTCAAAAGATACTTCTAAGTCCTATTTGGACATTTGGCGCTAGATATTCAAAGTCAGCAGTAAGAACATGCCTATTTTCAAAAGACAAACCACCATGTGTCTAGAAATAATTTTTATACTGAAAATCCTCTATCTGGACATCCAGGCCATTGGAACGTCTTATCTTTATACCACATTTTTGACAAACACCCAGAACAAGACTACTACAGTGGTACCTCGGTTTACGAGTGTACCGGTTTGCGAGTGTTTTGCAAGACGAGCAAAACATTTGCAAAATCGGCACCTCGGAAACCGAGCGTGGCTCGATTTATGAGCGCCCCCTCCCACCCGCGATCCGGCACCCTCCCCCCACGATCGGGCACCCCCTTCCACGATTGGGCACCCCCCCCCCCCTTCTTACAGTCATCTGGGCACCAGCACCGGCATGTCCTGTGCTTGGTGCCAGTGCACGAAGATTGGCCTCCTCTTCTGCTGGGCCATTTCAATTTCCTGATCATCTATAAATTTGTCAAATAGCTCCGGTCCCAGTTCAGATCCCTGTGGAACTCCATTATTCACACTCCTCCATTTAGAAAAATGGCTATTTAATCCTACTCTCTGTTTTCTGATCTTAATCAAGTAACTACGTGTCTTGATATATACAGTACTATGGTCTATAGTTCTTTATGGAACATCAAAGATAATTTATTTGATAAATTCCTCTTGGCAGTTTAAAGGCATCCGATCAATTGCTGACATTTCTTTTGAGTCTAGGCTACTCATTTTACAAAATTGGTACAATGCTTCAACTTACATTCTGCTCATGATTATAAATGGGTATAGTTGGCTCATACATTACAAAGTTGACAGTTCCGCCTGCCTCCAACACAAAGGGGAGTTTTCAACAAAGGGCATTAAGCATGGACTAATCGCTAAACATGCACACCACCGCCATTCTGAATATTTTCAAAATGGCTGCCGAGACCTCATGCTCTAGCAGCAGCAGGGCAGGAATGAGTTGGGCACTTTCCTGCCTCTGAAGAAGCCACTAGACCACCAGGGATGATAAGATAGGACACAGGGGAGTCAGGTTGGCGTCTGAGTTCTACCGCATTGGTGGAAGAAGAGGGTAGGCAGGAGTGGAGGGAGGGATGGATGGAAGGGGAGGGGATAGATGGAGGGAAGGATGGCAGACAGAGCAGGGAGGGAGGGACGGATGATGGGTAGATGGAAGAGCAGAGGAAGGTGGCAGGGGTGCAACAATAGGAGGGCCTGGCCCACCCAGTCAAGGAGAAATTTTCCACACCAGCATCAGGGAAGCATGCTGTGCTCCTACAGTCCCTGCACCTCCCTCTCTTCACTCTGCAGCTTCAACGTGTCAGAATCAGTGGCAGCGATTGCTACAGGCTGCCTGCCGGTAACCCGGAAGCCTCTCCTCTGCCACTGTTACAACTTTCTGTTTCTGCCAGTGCAAGATGAAGCCGGCTTCTCCAATGCTAGCAAGAGAGAGAGTGAGCTGTAAGTGTGGTAGGGGAGGGATAGGAAGGAAAGATACTACACGTGGGTTGAGAGGACAAGAGAAGGATTGTAGGACATAGGGTGGAAAGGGGTGAGAAAGGGAAAATGTTACATATGGAGTAGAGGGGAAGGAGGGAGACTGCAAGGAGATGGGCAACAGAGGGAGAAATGTTGGGAAACAGGTACACGAGAGGGAGAAATGGTAAAAATTATGGTGAAAGGGAGGAAGGGGGAGATGTTTGTCCCAGGGCACAAAAGAAGGCGAGAGAGATGGTGAATAATGGGAAAGAGGCAGAGATGTTAGACATGGCAGAGAAAGGGAGAGAATGCTGCATGGGAAAAGGGAGAAGAGAGATGTCAAACCAAGGGTGCAAGGGAGAGAGAGAAAGAGATGTTGAGCATAGGGGTGTATGAGAGGGAGGGAGAGATACACAACAGGTGTTAACTGAAAAAATATGACCACATCACCACCGCTTTCCGAGATTCACACTGGCTCCCAGTACAAGTACGCATACAATACAAATTCTATTACACCCTGTTCAAAGCCCTAAATGGAAACGGACCAAGCTATCTGAGCAACCGCCTAATCAGGAAAAACACATCCAGACCAAGGAGAACTCATGCACCCCCCAATCAAATGTATACAAAGCAAAAAAATATACGACGGACTATTAGCCACCAAAGCAGCAAAACTAGACCGCCACCTCTCCAATCTGCTGACTATGACGCCCAACTACAAAACATTAAAGAAAGAACTTAAAACTTTTCTATTCAAGAAATTTGTCAAATGATCTAATTAAACCTGATCAACTCTCCACAGACCCCGACGCATACTACATCTACTAACCATGTATCCTCTCTGGAAATGCCCAGGCTAACTCTTGTTGTAAACCGCCTAGAACTGAATGGTATTGACGGGATAGAAGACACTAATGTAATGTAATATGTCTGTTTTTGAAATTTGCATCTACTATTTTTATATTTTGCACAGCACTAGGGGATATCACCTTTTCTCTCTCTCTGGTGTTGCATTGTGGCTTCTTGGGAATTCAATTTAATATTTTTCTATGTGTTTCTATTTTTAATTTGTGGTTAGTTATTCTATACTTTGTGAGGGTCTACTGTGTTTCCCCTAAAATAAGCTCTAGCGTGATTTTCAGGGTAGTTCTTAATATAAGCCCTAGTTAGATCACCCCAAAAGCCCCACCCGCCCCACCGCACAGCCAAACCCCACTGACCCTCCCACTGTGATACCGACATACCTTCCTCCAAACAGCAGCGTTGGCAGCACTCTAAACAGGCTGCTTCGCTGTCTTCTCCTGCCGGGTCCTATCCTCTGACACGGCACAGGGAAGGCCCGGCAGGAGAAGGCCGTGAAGCAACCTGTTTAGAGTGCTGCCGATGCTTATGTTTGGAGGGAGGTATGTCAGTTTCGTGGTGAGAGGGTCGGCTGAGTTCTGCTACGCTGGAGAATGGGAGGGAGGGATAGAAGCTGTGCAAAGGTTCTGCTGCATGGGAATAGGAGGGATGGAAACTGCAAAGGTTCTGCTGCATGGAGGATGGGAGGGAGGGATAGAAAGATGCTGCAGATGAAAGGGGATGGGTGAGAGAGAAGAAAGATGCTGCACATGTGGGCGAGAGAAAAGAAAGAGGAAGAATTGGGGTGGAGGAGAGGAAAGGAGAGATGATCATTATACATTAAAAAAATAAGACATCCCCCGAAAATAAGCCCTAGTGCATTTTTTTGCCCCCAAATTAATATGACAGTGTCTTATTTTTGAGGAAACATGGTATCTGTGTTTTGTGCAGGTTGGATCTGTACTAATCTGGCTTCTTTAGTTTTCCAATAGGTTTATTATTGATGTTCTAGTATACGTTGTGATGCTTGGTGCTGTGTTTTCATTAGTAGGTCCTTGTTACTTGACTTGTGGATATTACTGCTATTATGGTATGGTAAAATTGCTCTTCAGGTCCTGGGTGACAGTTGTAGTGTTCTGTATTATTTCACAGTATGCCTGTTACTGGATTTTGATAACATCTTTCTCAGTAATAGCTTAAGGCAAGTTTCATTCAGGTAGGTATTTTTATCATCCTGGAGGGCTTACAATTTAACTTTTGTTCCTGATTCAGTGAATGGTTCAGTGACTTGTCCAAGATTTCAAGGAGCAGCAATGACACCCCTGGTTCTTGGCCAGCAGCTCTTTTAGGTACTGCAAATATAGATAGCACATATTTATATTAGCTGTACCTAATCTTTGATAACTCAGGTTCTTACTAAAGACTAGCAGAGCTGAAGCCTGGTGGCTATTTGGCAACCTACCAAAAACTCTTAAGGTTTATGGTTAGTGCTGCCAAAATATCACTGCTTACATGGCCAACAGGAAGATACTGGACTAGCAAGTTAAGTATTAAAATACCTCCAAATATTTCCAGAATATTGCAAATAGTATTTTGTTCAGTATGTTGTTTTTCTGTGCATTATTTTGATTTATTTTTTAATATACATAATTCCCTGGAGTGCATATAGTATGCAAAAGGAATCAGTAACAGAAGTACTGTCCCAATTTTTTAGAGTGGTGCTCATAAAGGGGGGGGGGAGCAGTATTCTTTTATAAGCACTAAGGCCCGGATTCTGTAAACTGCATCCCGGTTGTAGGCAGCTGTAGGCATCCTACAGATGTCTAACCAGCCAATCGGGATGCACGTTTTAAAAAAAAAAAAAATGCTCCCCAGGCAGGCCGCCTATATTGAAGGCACCTCCGGGAGCCTAGGGAGGCCCGAAAAACCACCTAAGCTCGCCTAAAGCTAGGCGTAGCCTTAGGCGAACCTAGACGGCCATATGTGTCTCCCTAGGCCAGCGGGAGACGTGTATAATGTAGGCCTGCAAAATGCGGGCCTACATTGTAAGTAGGCACGGCCGCTATCACTTATCTCCCCCCCTCCCGAGCCAAACAGCTCCTGCCCGAAGACCGCCCACCCACCCCCACATAGATCGCAGCAGGAGGGAGCTTAACCCCTCCTGCCCGAAGACCGCCCACTCAGCCCCACATAAAATAATTAAATATTGGTTTAAAATGTTTATTTGCAATGCTCTATGCTCATAAATATGTATGATGCCCACAAAAGAGTGTACATGCCAATAGAACTGGGACAGATGATTCTTTATTCATTAAAAGACCCGACACTGCCAGTGTTTCAGTTCTTGGCCTGCATCAGGGTACTCTTAAAATGTCTGTCATACAAATTCTTTACAAAAGTAGTCCTGATGTTAATTTAGACTATTTACTATGATCTGCACTCAACAAACACTGGCAGTGGCGGGTCTTTTTAGTGAATAAAGGATCATTTGTCCCAGTTCTATTGGCATGTACACTCTTTTGTGGGTATTTTGATTCCTTTCTGTGTGCTGTACTTGTTCATAAAAATGTATAAAATCATGTTTCTTTGAGTGGGGAGATGTAGGTAAGAAAAGTTAAGACTGTGGGGAAGGGGAGGCAATGGGGATGAAAATACAGACACAGTGAGGGGATGGGGATGAATTTTTGTCCCCGCGTCACTCTCTGTTGGCCACTGTTGTAAACAAGATACTGGGCTTGATGGACCTTCAGTATGTCCCAGTATGGTATCTCTTATGTTCTAAGAATGATTACAAGAAAAAAATATTCTCAAGTGACCACAGTATATTAGAAATCATATCGTCTGTTTGATCTATGGTAGCTTCAAATGCTGGTCCATAGCCATTAGTAAAACTAGCAAGAAAGTTAAACAGGGAACCAGTTATAGCAACAGATGTTCCTATTTTAAAAATATGAATTTGAGTTTGACATCTGGAAACTGCAGCTGCCAAACATGCCCTGTGCATGGCTGCAGATATTGGCTTCACCACTAATTTAGATTAATGCTAAGGACTAAAAGGAAACAGATTAAAGATGCAAAGAACCAGGAAACTAACTATTATTTCAGTCTTCTTGAGTGGAACTGCAATTGTCACTGTAAATCATGCAAGTGCCAATTTAGTTTTAACTATACTGGTATTTAAAAAATCTAACTAATTTAATAAAAGATTGATCTCTCTACTTATGAAAAGAAATTTCATCATGCTGGAGGTTGGAAACCAAGAAGAAATAAGTCCTAAGAAATTTTACTCTGTTTTTTATTAGTGACCAAAGACAGATGTATTATTCATTTTTCATATATATATATATATAAATTGTAGAAATATGTTACTATACTGGGTTTAATATTCCTAGATGTGTTCTAAATGTGGATGTACATCTCTTTCTGTTAGGGGTGTCCCAGCGATGGTCCCCACAGAATGCTTATTTCTTCCTAGTCCTTCCCCCACTATGCCTTCAGTATGCTGATTCTTATGGAAAGGAGAAGGGTCTCTTTGGGAAGAAGGGATTTCCTTTTAAGACCCTGGTGTAGAAGTTCCATCAAGATAACTCTTTTATTGAAGCATTACAACTCTGAGGTATTGGTTGTAGTCTGAGGTTGTACAACATTAAATAAACACTGTAAAGCTCCAAATACTTCCTCTGTGTCTGAAATCCATCCTTTGTAATCAGTTTTTTAGATAACAGACCTCCTGGATTCTGGGCAACCTATCCCTTTCGAAGTCCAATACATACAGTCGTCATCCCTGAGATCTACTTCCAAACAGACTCTTCCTAACAGATATAATCTTGTACATTGTACCTCCTTTGTATTGCAGCTCCTAAGTGGGGCTGCTCTCTTCTTGGTTCTGATGGATTGAGGGCCAGGCTTCTGCTCCACTCCCTTAATATATAACAGAGAGAGGGGTGGTAAAATCTCTGTCCTGTTAGACTCACTTCCCACTATATGCAAACCAAAACGATCAAGGGAGTCTTCAATTTGTAAGCATTATAACATCAGTGTACCAGAAACGTATTGGGATCAAGACCCTAAAAGAAAATTATGACAAACAAAGGAGTTATAGTCACCTGAGACATCCCCATGCTGATTGATAAACCAGATATAGAGGTAAAAGAGAATGGCATTGATTATAGAGGTGTCGGATCCAAGTAGAAAATGACACGGTAACAAAATTCATCACCGTTTCTGTCCCTGCAGATAGCCACAGGAAACGATCCCATGTCATTCTTTAGTGTCTATCTCAACCTCAGTCCTTCTATAGCAGCATTCTTCAATGCAAGGCTTGAGGGTCAGTGGTTGTGCCCATTCATACTCTGATCAGAGTATGAATGGTTGTCAATGGCGTACCATAGGGGGGGACGGGTCCGACCCGGGTGCAAGCCATGAGAGGATGTTCCCGGCCTTGGAGTCATGGTCCAGGAACTTCTCTTCTCACAGCCTGGTCCCAAGGCTCTGGGTAGTCCCCGTGGCCCAGCATGTTCCCAACCTTCTCTCCTGTCTGATGGCCCTTTACCTTTTGTGAAGCTGAAAAAACTGCCAGCCTCGGCAGTGATTCAGCGACATTGCCTGCGGCTCCCCTTCCTGCTTTCCGCGTGTGCCAATGACACAACTTCCTGTTTCCGCTCGAGTGGATTGCGGTAGAGGCAGATATGGAAAGCAGGAAAGGGAGCCACGGGTGACGTAGCTGAATTACTACTGAGGCCGGCAGTTTTTTCAGCTTCACGGAAGGTAAAGGGCCATCGGACAGGAGAGAAGGCTGGAAACATGCTGGGTCACAGGGACTATCCAGAGCCTTGGTACCGGGCTATGAGAAGGGAAGTTCCTGGACCACGACTTCCAGGCCGGGAACATCCCCCTCATGGCTTGCACCTGGGGGAACATTACTAAAAATATTTTTTTTTACATTGGGGAGGTGTCAAAAATGATGGCAGTGTGACAAAAAACAATGTCACATACCCTAGGTACTCCACTGATGGTTGTGCCCATTCATACTCTGATTCTTCCCTCTCTCTTTAAAGAATGACATGAAAATGGTTTTGCACTGTTATCCGTGGGGACAGGAACGGTGATAAATTTTGTCACCGTGTCATTCTTTAGTTCCAAGCGATTACAGAAATGTTTTCCATTATCTTGTGTGCCATAGACGTGATCAAAAAAGAACTTCCAAGCGCATCTAGATAAGTTGCCTATACATTTTACATCTTATGAACTCTAGAAAGAAGCTCTCAGGCAGAATGCAAGAACTACAGCGAGCATTAGCAATAAATTTGAGAGACTGAGATCATGCTCCACATACCCTGGCCTGGAGTGAGGTTCATTCCTCTCATGGTATGTGTAAAATTAATTCCAATATAAAAGGTAACAAAAACTAATGCCACAGCTATATTTAGCCCTTTATTTGGTATTGTTGCTCAGAAGCAGCATGTGTTTCTAAGGCTCTTATGGGAGATCTGCATCTCCAAATACCTATTACTCTGGGCACTGTTACTCACGTGCAGCAACAAGTTACGTAAAGCAGCCAGTTTCAACATCTGCCAATTAAAGGGTTACCGTATTTTCACGCATATAACGCACGCGTTATACACGATTTTACAAACCGTGCATAACCATGCGCGTTATACATGTGAGCGCGTTGTACACATGTTTTTTTTTTTCATTCGAATCCGGCATTCCCCCTGCGAACCGGCATCTTCCCCCCCCCCGCTCGCGTCGCCCCCCCCTCCCCCGCGATCCTACATCCCCCCCAGCACCGCCAAGACAACTCTTACCCGATTGGGCACCAGCACCAATGCACAGGATGTGCCAGTGCCAGTGCCCGAAGATCCTCCCTCGTTGGTTTGGCTGGGCTGGGCTAGGCGGTGCGAGAGAGATCCTCCTTCTTCCTGTGCCGGGCTGGACTAGGCTTTGAGCATTTGCGCATGCTCAAAGCCTTCTGGTCTCGCTCTCTCCGAGATTATCGGGCACTGGCACTGGCACATCCTGTGCCTTGGTGCTGGTGCCGGTGCCCAATCGGGTAAGAGTTGTCTTGGCGGTGCTGGGGGGATGTAGGATCGCGGGGGAGGTGGGGGAGGATGCCGGATTCTAATGAAAAAAAAAATGCTCTCTCGGGTAAGCGAGCGGGGGGAGGATGCCGGTTCGGAGTAGGCGGGAGGAGGTTTTAGCATGCGTGGTATACACGTGTGCGCGCTATATTAAATTTTTTTTACATAAATTTGTGTTCCCTGCGCGCTATACCCGTGTGCGCGTTTTACACGGGTGCGCGGTATATGGGTGAAAATACGGTAATTGTTACCAAGCCAGACAGTGGAAGGAACCTACAGAGTAGCAGTCACAAACATGTGGAAAAAAGAACTCTCAAACTTAAGTAGCAGCATAAATACAGAAACTTCTAGCTACCTTCAATCTTATCACTGGCCTTCCATGCCATTCTCCAACCACAAAAAGCATTTAACATGCACTTTACTATACAGTAACTACAAACATTTTGCAAATCTCCTTAATGCAGTTGTTCAGAGATATATTAGGGGCAGAGAGTAGGCATTCCTCTGCTAACATAGTAACATAGTAGATGACGGAAGATAAAGACCCGAATGGTCCATCCAGTCTGCTCAACCTGATTCAATTTAAATTTTTAAATTTTTTCTTCTTAGCTATTTATGGGCAAGAATCCAAAGCTTTACCTGGTACTGTGCTTGGGTTCCAACTGCTGAAATCGCTGTTAAGACTTACTCCAGCCCATCTACACCCTCCCAGCCATTGAAGCCCTCCCCAGCCCATCCTCCACCAAACGGCCATATACAGACACAGACCGTGCAAGTCTGCCCAGTACTGGCCTTAGTTCAATATTTAATATTATTTTCTGATTCTAAATCTTCTGTGTTCATCCCACGCTTTTTTGAACTCAGTCAAAGTTTTACTCTCCACCACCTCTCTCGGGAGCGCATTCCAGGCATCCACTACCCTCTCCGTAAAGTAGAATTTCCTAACATTGCCCCTGAATCTACCACCCCTCAACCTCAAATTATGTCCTCTGGTTTTACCATTTTCCTTTCTCTAGAAAATATTTTGTTCTATGTTAATACCCTTCAAGTATTTGAATGTCTGAATCATATCTCCCCTGTCTCTCCTTTCCTCTAGGGTATACATATTCAGGGCTTCCAGTCTCTCCTCATACGTCTTCTGGCGCAAGCCTCCTATCATTTTCGTCGCCCTCCTCTGGACCGCCTCAAGTCTTTTTACGTCCTTCGCCAGATACGGTCTCCAAAACTGAACACAATACTCCAAGTGGGGCCTTACCAATGACCTGTACAGGGGCATCAATACCTTCTTCCTTCTACTGACTACGCCTCTCTTTATACAGCCCAGCATCCTTCTGGCAGCAGCCACTGCCTTGTCACACTGTTTTTTCGCCTTTAGATCTTCGGACACTATCACCCCAAAGTCCCTCTCCCCGTCCGTGCATATCAGCTTCTCTCTTCCCAGCATATACGGTTCCTTCCTATTATTAATCCCCAAATGCATTACTCTGGGGATTAATAACCAGTTAGTAAATTTTGATTCACACATAATACAAGAGTCCTTACTGCCTAAAAAATAAGTGACAGTAAGTGCTCCCACAGAAATTTTAAAAAATGACTGTACATGGCCATTAATGGGAAAAAATAGAATAAAAAGCACTTTTTACATCTGCAGTAAAAATGGCCTTGGCATTCTGGACTGACAATCATAAGGGAGTGCTAAGGCTTCAGCTTAGTAAATGGACCCTACATTTCTATAATTATAAATTAAGAATTATTTTATAAAATATTTGTATTTCATCATATAATACAGGTTAATGGAATAAAAGTATAGTGTTACTGTGTTTTATGTTCTTGTTTTTATTATTTTACATTCTTCATTATATTTGTATCTAATTTTTTCCTCTGTCCTTTTCATAGTTGTTTGAGATTACAGTGCCACTGTCTCAAGGGCCTAAGCCAGTTACAATCAGTGTTGCCAATCATACATCTTGCCGATGCATGTCTAAGCTTGATGTTTACAGACAAGTTCATTCAATCATTAGACGTTCCTTGCCATCAACCCAGTCCCAGTAAGTATACAAGACCTTTTTGTTCATTCTTTGATTCTGAATCTATAACTTGACTTGAAAACCTTGTTATGAATTTCAATATAAATACTACATGTTTTTGTTAAATAAAGGTTAAGGGACTCATAATCGAAAGAGAAAAACATCCAAAAACAGTCCTAAGTCGGCACTTGATCGAACATTGTCAAAATACGTCCAAGTGCCGATAATGAAAACGGGTTTTGGACGTATTTCTAAATGACCTAGGCCTTCATAGTGCCGCTGAACGACCAAAGTTAAATGGAGCGTTTCAGGAGGAGTGTCGAGGGTGGGAGTTGGGCGGGACATGGGCTGGCTTAGACTTAGTCGTACAGCATGTATAACTGAAAGTTATACAGCCCAGCATAGACGAAACTTGGACATTGTGACTCGGTGGTGTCCACTAGAGGTAAGGGTTTAGGAATGGGTCACGCTCACGTATCGAGTCAACACTGATTTTGCAAGTTAAAGTTTGCTCAAGTGTTTTGCTCATGACTGTATTTAAAATTATTTATAACCCGCCTATCCACAAATCTAGATGAGGAACAAAATAACATACAAAATATGCTTAAAAAAAAAACCCTCACAAATCAGCATTACAAACAGAAGAATTCAAATATTCTCAGAGTTTGAACCAAAAAAACACTCATACAGCAGAGTCTTCAACCCTTTTCTAAAATACAAAAGCATAGTAGTCTTAGAGACATTTGGAGCATTGAGATAAAGCAGCAGATTTCTGTGTCTCAATGGACTTGGAGGATGAGATGCATGGCGTCAGCATTTACAAGACAAGCTTGTTTTGTTGTTTTGTTTTTTTTTGTTGCATAGAAGTTTTTGGACCTCTGTTAGATTACAAAAGTTAGTTGCTAGCACTGTCATCTTGCTATAGGGACACTAGATCATCTGCTGTTCTATTGTCCTTTGATACTCAACTTTTGGAAGTCAATATGGGGACAGATTAATACCATACTGGAGTCATCAATTCCATTGACATATGATGTTGTCATATGTGGGATGATATTGCATCTTAAACCCTCATTGGTCAGATATAAATGTTGGCTTTTCCTTATTATGACCAGGATAACCATGCAAATGATTATTCGTAATTGGAAAAATTGGGATCGCCTTAGTTTTACTTTTTGGTGAGCGAATTTATGCTTAAGTTATAAGTATGAGAAAGCGAATGCTGACATGCTAGGGCATACTAAGATATTTAAATTAGTTTGGGATCCATTGATGTCTTTTGTGGATTCGTTATAGTTGTCTTTTATCTTTATTTTCCGTTGTTTTAGCAGGGGAAGGTGGGAGGGGGGTGTATATCTTTTGTTTGGTATTATTCCCTGATGGAAAATGTTGGATGGGAGAGGTTTTTTTTATTTTTTTATATTGATACTGATTGATTATAAGTGCTTATTATGATTATTAATATCCGTATGTATATTGTTTTGCACTTTTTGTTAGCTTTGAAAACTTAATAAAGATTTAAAATACAAAAGCATAGTAGTTTTGCGGAAAGATAAAGGAAGGGCATTCCAAGCATTAGGCCCTAGACAGAGAGCATTGACTTATGATTACTCAAAAGTCACACCTAAAGACAGACTTATGATTACTCAAAAGTCACAGCTAAAGACAGAACTTCCAAACAAATTTTGGCAGAGGACCGTAACTCACGTGAAGGACGATACCACTGTAGCAAAGAACGAACACTCAATGGACAGTTAAATGGGCTTGATTGCTCGAATTTAGATTGAAGGTGATCAGATATATTAGATCAAGATATAATTTAGATTCTAAAGATCTCAGCGATGCAAACGTAATATTACAGTTGTAGTCTTATTTTTAATTCATTGAAAAATTTTAGAATCAACTTCTTATGCTAACTAGAAAAGGTTACCTATCTGTTCTTACTGGTAAGTGATTTACTATACTCGCATATATGTATCCCATTAGAAGGGAGAAAGTGCATGACTTATGAAAAGGGGGAATTTTTCAGCAACTGCAGTTAATGGATTTGTAGTATTATGTGATATAAAATGTTGACATTTTTGCAGCTATTGAGATTATCATTATGTTTTTACTTTTCTTTGAACTGACACCTGAAGTTTTAAAGTATTAGGCAAAAGACATTATCTTATTATAAATGTATGTATAATATTTACTTGTAGCTAACCACAAGCTATATATATATAAAATACTGTTGTTAATATAGAGTATTATAATTAAGTAACATGAAATCAAATTATTATAGAACTAAAGCTGGCTTTTACAAAGCTGTGGTGGAGGTTTCTACAGTGCGCCAGCAAGGTAAATGCTCCGACAATTAGAGAATTCCTATCGCAGCTTTGTAAAAGGAGCCCTAAATTATTAGTAGACGGTTAATCTATTTATGTTGAATATGCTACAAGCACATTAGAATAAGAATTTAACTAGATGTTAAATTTTCCAATGATCTGAAGTACTGAAATGAGAATTAAATAAATGTGATCTCGAGCTTCCAGACACCCATATTGTATATGTGAAGTTGCTATTTGAGAGCATGGAAACAAAACTATATACACTGATAATCCATCTCAAATATTAGGATTTACTTTTCCTAATTCAGTTTGTCTACCAAAAACACTGATAGGCTTGTTTTTCATCTCTGACACTGGTTTAAACATATCAATGAGTCACCTTCTCTAGTGCCATTCCATTGTGGCAACTAGCAATGGGACTTAAAAGTTAGTATTAATAATACATCAAACCATAGGAAGCAGGCACAGCTAATAAAAAGATAAAAAAAGAAGTGTAGCAGAGAAGTTAACTGATTATAGCTCTTTACTTTGAAGACCATTTCAAAGTATCAGAATTTAAAGGATATCTTATACATATACTGTACATATAAGATAATTGAAAATTATCATGTTCATATTATCATAACCTAAAGCTACCCCTCTTTCAAAGAATAATAATATTTATAATTTACATAGTATAAGTGCAAAGTGAGAGAGAGGACACACAAAAGTATGAATACTGGATTTCAAGGGTATCAACTTTATTAAAATGGACATCACTGTAAGGAGGAACTAAAAGGATTGACAATCTTTGTGCAGTACAGGGTGAGGCAAAAAAAAAGGAACCCTTTACAGCTTTTGGCTGTTTTCTCAGCAACTGCTTGAAATTTCATTGTGAAATTTTACAGCTTTTTGATGTTACTTTCTATGTCAGTGTATCACAAACTGTGTGCTACAGCAAGATTCCAGGTGTGCCTTGAAAAAGATGAGTCAGTCATTGCTGACACCAGCACTGTGCCTCTCTTCCTCTCTGCCCCCCCTCCCCCGCCCCCCTCACCCCCCCACACACACACACTGGAGGGATTTCTAAATCCTAGCAGTTTGTCTGGGTTTTGGAAGGCCCCCGATCTCAGGGCCGAGTCTACAGGTCCGCTGAGCATGCGTGGACATCCACAAGATGATGTCACGCATGTGACATCACCGGTCAATGTCAGCGCATGCTCAGAGGCCCTGTAGACGTGGCCCTAAGTTTAGTGTGCCACAGCGGAAAAAGTTTGCAAGACACTGCTCTATGTTAATGTGTGGAGTAGAATAAGAATATCATTAAACACAGTGAAGTTACAAACTTTTTTGTGTGACCACCCTGCAATTTTTAAATGTTCCAAAATTTTTGCACTGTAAAACTACCATATTAAAAATAAAAAAGGGGAGGGAGGTACCAGCTTACTGTTAATGATGTTATAGTAACATAGACTTTTGTCTTGGAAGCAATGTTGGTGACCTATCACAAGCTCCACCCCAAACTGCAAATAATCGTTGAACTCAAGGAGGCACTGCAGATAATGGGACAGCCTGCCACAGGGACTGATTGACAGTTGTTAAGAGCTTCCTGTGTTGAGAAGGCCTGTTAAAGCTCGAAGGGGGGGGGGGGAGTGGATATTCTGAGGATTCACAGTGACTGGAAAATTCTAAAACATTGTTAATTGTATCGTTTGAATGATGTTATTGTGCTATGTTTTAGTTTCAACATTTTTAATGCACAAAAACACTATATAGTAATGCTAAAATGTCAGTAACATCAACATAGCTTAAGATAATTACCGTATTTTTCACTCCATAAGATGCACCTCACCATAAGACGCACCCCAAATTTAGAGAAGGAAAACAAGAAAAAAACCCCATTCTGAACCAAATTGTATACTAATATATACCCAACACCTTTAAATTCTGTCCCAGCTCCCCCCCCCAATCAATCATCATTTTTACATACCCCCAGCACCTTTAAATTCCATTCCAGCCCCCAATCAATCATCATTTTTACATACCCCCCACACATTTAAATTCAAACCCAGCCCCCTATCACCTTTAAATTCCGTCCCAGCACCCCCTCCCCAATCAATCATCATTTTTACATACCCCCCCAACACCGTTAAATTCAATCCAAGCCCCGTTAAATTCCATCCCAGCTCCACCCCCCCACCCCCGGCAGTACCTTTAAATGTTGGAGGTAGGTGGAGGCTGCCTGCTGCTTGTCAAGGCCCGCAGCGCACAAGCGCGCTAATGTCTGGGCCCGGATACTTCCCTAATTGGGCCGGTCGCTGGTGCTTCGCAGGGCTGCTGCCTGCTGATTACCAGCATGTCAGGGCAAGCGGCGCACAAGCGCACTGATGCATGGGCAGGCGCCACTTCTGAATGGCTACCTGAGCAGAACTGAGGCAGGCAGGTCCCCTTCCCCCCCCCCCCGTTACCTTTTTTTCATTCTGTCACCCTCCCTCACTAGATGCGGCTGTCTGGTCCCTGCAAGCAGTGATGGCTAACGCGGCTCGTGGCTCGATTCCTCATCTTTTCCCTGGCAGGCAGCCTCCCCCTCCCCCCCATTACCTTTTTTTTTCATTCTGTCGCCCTCCCTCGCTAGACACGGCTGCCTGCCTGGTCCCGGTAAGCAGTGATGGCTGATGCAGCTCGAGTCCTCTTCTTTTTCCTTGCAGCGGAGCGGCGCACAGGGCTGCCTGCCTGGTCCCGTGCCACTTCCCGCGAGACTGTTCGTGGGAAATGGCGCGGGACCAGGCACCCAGCAACTGTGTGCCGCTCCGCTGCAAGGAAAAAGAAGAGGATTTGAGCCGTGTGAGCTATCACTGCTTGCCAGGACCAGGCAGCCGTGTCTAGCGAGGGAGGGCGACAGAATAAAAAAAATAAAAGGTAACGGGGGGGCCTGCTTGCCTGCTTGCATGCAAGGGATAAGAAGAGGAATCGAGCCACGAGCTGTGTCAGTCCTCAGTGCTTGCCGAGACCAGGCAGGCAGTCTAGCGAGGGAGGGTGACAATGAAAAAAAAGGGGGGGTTGTATATTCACTCCATAAGACGCACCCTTATTTCCACCCCCTTTTTGGGGATGGAAAAAGTGCATCTTATGGAGCGAAAAATACAGTATACAGTGCTCCTTCGGTCATTCGTGGTCGGCGATTCACGGACCCAGTCATTCGCAGTATTTTCTGGCTGCGCATGACCAGGAGGAGAGGGTAGCCAGAGAGGCAGGAGAGGGCAACCGGAGCGCCGGCAAGTGAAGGAAATCACTCGCGGTATGCTCCGACCGCCTCTTCCTGCACTAAAGTTGGGCCTCACCAATCAGGAGCTTCTTTGACACGCAGCTCCTAATTGGTGAGGCCCGACTTTAGTGCAAGAAGAGGGGGTCGGAGCATACCGCGAGTGATTTCCTTCACTTGCTGGTGCTCTGGCTGCCCTCTCCTGCCTTTTATGGAAAGTGGAGGTAAAGTCCCTTCAAAGAAGAGGCAGTGTGCATCTATGGGGGGGAGGGAATATTCAAAAAAGTAATTTACCTGTGCAGATGGTTATTTAGCCAGGCAAAAGGTCTTATTGAAAACTGCCTACCCTACAGTTTCTGTATTTTCACAGAGGCATTCCCAAGGGCAGCGTTAGGAGAGGAAGCTGCACTGCACATAGTTCAGGATTTTCAAAACTATCGTATTCGCGGTTTTTCAAGATTCGCGGGGGTTCCTGGAACAGAACCCCTGCGAATATCGGGGGAGTACTGTATAAGTCGAAGACAAAAAGTCCACTATCCTGTAATGCCTCGAATGCAAACTCATTGACCCAAACAGGAGATAAAAAGTTAGTCACTCCAATTACTTAGCTGAATGAAAGTGCTGTGGTCAAACAGTAACAAGGAGAGTCGAGCTGCTTTTCAACTAAAGACAAAAGTTAAGGTTCTCTTTCAACACGGCTCAACCCAGCAGGGTTTCAGGACCAAAGCCCCTTCCTCAGCAACCGAGCAGGCCAACACAACTGTAGGTCAGAGTAATTCCAGGCAGGCAAGGCAAAAGGGGTTTTTGCTGTAGTAACTGTAATCCTGAACATCATATATTATTTACTAGAATTTTTCAGCCTTGCTGATTGACCCGCGCTGCTCCCGATGCTCATAGAGTTCCTATGAGTGTCGGGAGCAGAGTGGGCCATTCAGCGCAGCTCTGCGCTAAAAACTGCTAGCGCAGTTTGATAGAAGAGGCCCTAAATGCAAAACATATGTAAATTCACCACACCACGATGCCTATTTACACAAAACCAAAAGTGAATGCTATACCGAAAACCATCACAGAAACACTCTAACTTTGTATTATAACACCTCTGCAGAAGCTCATGTAAACCACTCTGAACTGACTCAGCCAGTCATTAATAGCAGTATAGAAGCTTTCAATGAAGATAAACTATTCCAAGAGATCAAGCAGACTGTCTTTGTTTAGCTCATTGGATCAATGCCTGTGAAATACTGGGAATATAGTGATTGGTATTCAGCAAGGCTGTCTCCACATAAAAAACAAGTGTATTTTCAGTCACTGTTTCCATTTAAGGAGATCCATTGAATATGAAGTCCTAAACTTAAAAGATAACCTATCTGTTTAAATTAGATAAACTAAAATGCATAGCAGTTGAATATCAACACTCTGCAGTTAAGTTTATCCCATTAATCCCCCCCCCCCCCCACATCTCAGAAACTATTAAATCTAATCCATTTCTATCCATATAACTTTTGGCCAGAAATTTTTTTTTATTAAGTTTTAAATTTGTACATCTTAAAACAAGATCAAAAAAAAGAAATAACATCACCAATCAGGTAAGTGAAAACAGCCCAGGATTTTCAGTTCTAACAGATGAAGTGATGCATTCCAAATTAAACCACATACATTTTTTAAAATATTGGCTTCAAACCTTTCAGTCTGTTGTAAATTCATTTTGAAGAAAGCATGCACAATAGTGGCTAGGTATTCAGGAAACCCAATTTTCAGATGCGATTTGCCACCGAGATATTAGGACCGCCAAGGATGAATGAACTCATTTCTTTTCCCACCATATCAATTGCTACTTGTAAAAACAGTCTGTGAAGTGCAAGCTGTGTTATCTATGTTAATATAATCACATAGTCAAAATCAGCCTGAGCTGAACATATCAACCTGAATGGGCTATAGAAATTTTAAAAATGTGTGTTTCTTTAACCAATAAAGTAAGGAAACGATGAACTGGAAACCATGAAACAGAAATAGTTCCAAAAGAACTTAAAATTCTGTGCTTTAATTATTTGTCTTTAACCTGGAACAAAAATTAAGGGGTCAATAGTCAGTGATTTAAGCAGGCAGGAGAGGATTGGAAAGTAGATAAGGGCTAAGATGTAGCATGCAAGACATTAATATAACTGTCAGTATGTTCGATACAAACTGAATGATTTAAAAAAATATTTTGCCCCCAAGCATCCTTCCATAAAGTGGTGTAATAGGAGCACAGTCCCCTTTCCTTGGCAACAAAATAAGTATGTTGCTTTAATTAGTCACCCATGCCAAATCTGTAAATCTCTTTATATATACAATGACCACACAGTATAATACATGCTTAATAGTGAACGCTCAGACCCACAACTATATCACACAGTATAATACATGCTTAATAGTTGTGGGTCTGAGCGTTCACTATTAAGCATGTATTATACTGTGTGGTCATTGTATATATAAAGAGACGTACAGATTTGGCATGGGTGACTAATTAAAGCAGTGTTATTATTATCACCCTTTTTGTGATTATAATTCCCTCTCATAATAAGTTTAACAAAATAAGTATAAAATAAGGTGCCTACCTCATTCTGCCTCTTCCCCCTTAAAGTTGTTGCTCTTTTCCTTGTTAATGCAGTTCTGGACAGTGTTTGAGTGGTCCCTTGCAAGAAATTTATTCTGGGTTCTAAGCATGGCACTACCCCCCTCTCTCTCCCCCCACAAATAAGTGTCCATTCCAAAAGAGAAGAGATTTGGTCATCTACTGTACTCCAGCATCTCACACATGACTTGGTTGGAGTTCATCATACCTAGCCACTTCTTATTACCTCTCCAGTCTCAACATTTTGTTTAGGTCTTTCAAGAGCCTCCCACAATGTGATAAACAAAAAACATGTTACAGATGCTTGTAAATAGATAATGTTTAGTTGAAATGGCCAACCTCCTTAAGAAGTGTGCAAATATTGTGTACTTAGCTGCAATAGTAAACCTAGTATTATATGTGTATATACAATACAGAATTTGGTATAAATGTATGCATATGAGTAGGGTGATTGATGTGCCGGTAACATAAGTAGGATGATGGACTATGGCATAATTATGCCGGTATTAATAATTCTGTATTGTAACACTGCTACAGAAGCCCATGTAACTCTGTAATAATAATAATAATAGCACAAAGACTCAAGTACTGTGAACAACTGATATATCGAATAAACACTTTCACAAAAAATATAAGAATGATGTCTACTAGATGTCTATGGTTCCTTGCAAGGAACCATAGACATCTAGTAGATGTCTTTCTTATATTTTAGTGTTTATTCGATAATAATAATAATAATAATTTATTTCTTGTATACCGCTATACCAAAAGTTGGAAGCGGTTCACAACAAAAAATACATACAATCAATGTCTAAAATACAGAATAAACAGTCGATATCTGAATACAATAAAAAGTCAGTAAAGGAATGCATCTGATAAAATCAATAAAAGTTAAGACAATAGAGGAGTTAAGGTATAGACCCCGGGTATTGTAACACCTCGCAAAAGCCCTGAATATGTATATCCTAGAGGAAAAGAGGGGCAAGGGAGATATGATTCAGATATTCACATACTTGAAAGGTATTAACATAGAACAAAATCTTTTCCAGAGAAAGGAAAATGGTAAAACCAGAGGACATAATTTGAGGTTGAGGGGTGGTAGACTAAGGAGCGATGTTAGGAAATTCTTCTTTACGGTGAGGGTGGTTGATGCTTGGAATGCGCTCTTGAGGGTGGTGGTGGAGAGGAAAATGGTGACAGAGTTAAAAAAAAGCTTGGAATGAACAGAGAGGATCTCTAATCAGAAAATAGGTATATATTGAAGAAACTAAGGCCAGTATTGGGTAGACTTGAACAGTCTGTGTCCCGTATATGGCCATTTAGTTGAGGACGGACTGGGGAGGGCTTCACTGGCTGGGATGGTTTAGATGGGCTGGAGTGAGCTTTGACGGAGATTGCAGTAGATAGAACCTAAGCAAACTACCAGGCAGAACTCTGGGTTTCTTACCCAAAAATATCTAAGAAAAAGGATCATTTAAATTAAATTATTAATTTATAGAGCATGTACGATTGGGCAGACTGGATGAACCATTCGGGTCTTTATCTGCAGTCATTTACTATGTTATTATGTAACTCTGTGTTGTAACACCTCTATAGAAGCTCATGTATTGTAATACCTTTACAGAAGCTCATGCAAACAGCTCTGAATTGACTCCCCAGTCATTAGTAGTGGTATAGAAGCTCACAATAAACAATGTACCTCCAGTCTTCTTTATAGGTCTCCTGCCTTGAAGAGACCTGAACAGTTTTCTTTCAGGTGCTGTCCCTTCGTTTCCTTAGGGATAACATTCACCACCAGAATGTATTCACCAGTCAAACACCTTGCATGAATCCTGAACTGCACAGTTCTCTCTTCTCGAACCTTCAGTTCTTTCACTTGCCTGGCAGCGGTGGTCATAAAAATAGTTGTAGTTGCTGTGGCGGTTCCTTTTGTTAGAAAACTAACTTTACTCAGCAACTGTGCATCTATTCAGGTCCTCTGCAAGGAAAATGTGGTGCATAGTTCCAGAACCGGGATGCTGTCTCAAGCTCCTACTCTGAGCTAATCTGTCTTTGTGGTCTCCTCAAGCTTGCTAACTGGCATTCCTTGTACACATCATTGGCATTCCTCTGGGCTTCATCCAATTCACTTTTAGTTGGGGAGGTCACTACTGCCATCAGACACACATGGAATACTCTCTTCTGGTAGTTTTGCATGTTCTTTTCCCCATCCTCCTCCAATGGAGGCAATTGCGGCCATTTTGTGTGACACTATGGTCATTTTTGCAAATTTTTCTTCCATCTTCAGCTGCTACTCTGTTTTTTTGGTGTTCTGTGCCTCAAGGTCCCATGTTACTGAACACCATTTGTAAGGTATACTTTATCTTGGGCCAATCTGATGGTTCATACCACCAAGGACAATCAGAACATTTATTTTCTCCAAGTTCATATCCCAATTTCATTCAGCGCATGGACACTTCCTTCAAGGTAGCAGGTTCTCTCTGCTGTGTGTGTAGCAGGGAGGGAGGTGATTTCCCTTCAAGGCCAGGGTGTAGATTGCCCTTTCACCATAAATACTCAGAGTGTAATATGGAATACTCCAATTAAGTTTACTGATGACTGATCCAAAACATAAAGAGCAATTCTGTAAACTAGGTGCCTGCATTTACATGTTCTTTGTGCTTAATTTTGTACCAGCACTTATGCTTGTAAGTGTACCCTTACCTTTGCTTAAGCAACTAAACTAAACTAAACCTTGGGTTTATATACCGCACCATCTCCACGAATGCGGAGCTCGGCACGGTTTACAGGAAGAAAGATGAGAGAGGAACTACAGTGGAGAGATTAAAGAGTTAGGTGTAAAGGGGGACGGTGAGAGGTCTAAGAGGGGGGAAGTGTTACAGTTTTGAGAATAGCCAGGTTTTTAGGTGTTTGCGGAAGAGTTGGAGGGAGCTTGAGGTTCGGAGAGGGGAGGTGAGGTTATTCCAGATCTCAGTGATTCTAAAGGGGAGGGATGACCCAAGTTTGCCTACATGGGAAATACCTTTTATGGAAGGGAAGGATAGTTTAAAAATTTGGGAGAATCTGGAGGAAGTAGGGGTTGGGGAGTTCCAGGATAGAGGGATAACGGCAGGAAGGATGCCATGTAGGATCTTGTAGGCCAGACACGCACATTTGAAGTGGATCCTGGGGATTACTGGGAGCCAATGGAGCTTAGACAGGAGTGGTGAGACGTGATCAAATTTGCTTTTCGCGAAAACAAGCTTAGCTGAAAATACCATGTAGGGTCAGGTTGGATTTTTATCACAGTATTTTTTATCATTGTACTTTTTTAATTGAATTTTTATGGTTTTATATGTCAGTGTTTAATAAATTATCTCCAGAACATCTGTATCCACAGTTTTTGTTTTTGTTTTCATTGGTGGATTTTTTTCACTGTGGATCATTTTTCTTTGTTATAAAGAAACTACAGTCATTAGAAAATACAGCTTTAAGGCTGGAATATTCAGCTAAAAGATTTGATAAAGAATTTCACCTCTATATATTAAGTCCCATTGGCTGCCTATTCAGGCTATGATTTAAATAAGTATTTTTTTTGCTTAACATTTTATATGGGTTAACTCCTCAATATATGACTTCATTGACAGCCTGGTCTTCTCTTCAGGGCTCTTTATGCTCAAAAGATAGATTGCTTTTATTCTTTCCTGATGTAAAAGGGATAAAATATAAATAGGTTCATAAGACTGACTAGTTTTCCTTACCAGTATAATGTAGTTAAGATTTGAAATGTTCTTCTAGAAAGTTCAGAATCATTGCTATGAACATTTTACATGTCTTTTGAAAACTTGGTGATTTAAAAATTGGTATTGTGACTTTGTGGTGTACAGTAAATTGAGATTTTGTAGAATGTTATTCGTTCTCCGTGCTTGCCTGGATTTTAGGTTTAATTTTTACAATTGTAAGCCACATTCAACTACTAGTGGTATATGTGGGAAATAAGAATATAGTTAGTGTTAGTGTTCAAATTTAAATCACTTCAGCCGAATGCAAATAATGTATTTGGGGGCCAAAATGAAGTGAATATAAGTATTAGTACAGCCCTAGATGGGACCAAAATTAAATTATTTTTGATAAGCCTATGGTAATTTCTAACAGTTTGCATGCTTTGGTGCTTCACTAGCTTATGTGCTTCCATGTACAAAAAGTCCCTCATACTATATAATGTGTTTTCCTGGCAGAAATAATTTTGAGAGCTTGCCAATAAGTTCTGTTGTCATTCAGATCCATTGACTCTTTGATTCCTAGGTGCCATGTGGCAAACAGGACCTGTCCAAGGAATTATGTCTGGAACAGCCACATTTGTAAATGCTTAACACAACAAGACTTTGGCTTTTCTTCTCATCTCGGAAATCCAGGTGAACAGTTTATATTTAATGACAATATTGCATGAGGTAAAACACTTTATAGTTTATAAATCTTTCCTTTTGGCTAAGTCTTAATAATAATATTATAATTTATAACTAAAGAAGCATATGATCAAGAAACTGTTTTATTTTACTTTAGTGATTATGATAAACATATCAAGGGCCTCAAAATAGTACCTGGCGGGGACTCAAGTTTGAGACCACTGTTCTACAGTAATATACTCTCTTAACCTTGCTTACAAAAAAGGCTGTTGTAATTGTGCTATTAAAAAAATATATATAAATATATATATATATAATCAATGACAAGTTATTAGCAAAAGATAAGCCATAAAAAACATTGCTTAGTTAAATCAGGGGATGTTTGCCTGAAAATGTCAAATTGATGTTTTAATATATTGTAAACTACTTTATTGCTTTCAAGGAGAAGTGGTATATACAATAAGAATGACAAGAAATAAAAGAAAACTTGCTTTCTGTCTGCTGATTAGTTTTGTTCTGGTTCTCTAGATAGTGAAGAAGGATTCCATGATATTTGTGGACCTAATAAAGAGCTTGATGAGGAAACCTGTCAGTGTGTCTGTAAAGGAGGGCTAAGGCCTTCAAGTTGTGGACCTTACAAGGAACTGGACAGAATGTCATGCCAATGTATGTGCAGAAACAAACTTCTTCCCAGCTCCTGTGGACCAAATAAGGCATTTGATGAGGACAAATGTCAGTGTGTATGTAAAAAAACCTGTCCCAAGCATCAGCCATTGAATCCTGCAAAATGTATCTGTGAATGTATAGAATCTACAACCAGATGCTTCTTAAAAGGAAAGAGGTTTCACCACCAGACCTGCAGGTGAGAGAGAATATTTTGGCATTAATTTAATCATATTACAGTAATGGAATAAAAAAATGTAATACCCATACGATCTGTTCAGTAAGGTGGCCGGAGTTCTACCTGCTGCTCTCTGCAGGTCACATCCTTTTATGCTCTTCTTTAGGATTGTACCTACTGCTCCAGTCCAGATGGTATTTTTAAAAAAATCTGCCAAAATACAGCCTTTTCTAAAATAAATGCAGGAATGCACATGTATGTACAGGCTACATGTAGCAAAAGCATACATCAATGTGTAAAGCAAGGGTTTCAAATGTCAGTCCTTAAGGGCTGCAATCCAGTCAGGTTTTCAGGATTTCCCCAATGAATATGCATGAGATCTATTTGCATGCACTGCTTTCATTGTATGCTAATAGATCTCATGCATATTCATTGGGGAAATCCTGAAAACCCGACTGGATTGCGGCCATTGAAGACCGACATTTGACACCCCTGGTCTAAAGCATCAATGGAGACAACTCTGCAACATGCATATCTAAATGTAAGTACTTAAACATGTAAGCTGCTGTTTCAGATCCACACAAATGAGGTGGAGATGACCAGAGATTGTCATGATACTTTATTGTTCAAACTCAAATCACTCAATTGACTTGACATGAATGTGTTTCGGCCTTATGCTCTGCATCAGGAATCTATAAATGCAAACATACATCAAGATTAGAAAATAAAAAATGCAACATAAATTTATCGTATTATAATCACATAAAAATCAGGTACATGATAAAAGATGAAATACATAATGAAAAATAAAGTACATAAAAGGCAAAACCCTAAAGAATATGCATCTTACTTGATGGCGCGATGAACATATAAATGAAAAATATAACCATAACAAAATATGCTTACTCATTTGGGATCTTGCCAAATACTTGGATATAGATTGATCATGGTTGGAAACAGGGATATTAGGCTTGATGGACCTTTGGTCTGTTCCAGTATGGCAGCTTTATGTTCTTACTATCACTTACAAATAAGGATACCCCTGCCATGGAACTGATGTGACTGTGCAGGAACATTTGGTTAGGCTATTTGTTTAAAGGCACATAAATACAAGCTTTGTCTTTTTAAAATAGGTGCAACATGCACTGTATACCTAAGTGCCTTCATAACTTAGGTACCATTTTATAAAAATTTCCTCTTGATCTAACAAGGCAGGAAAATATGAATTATTGATTTACCAATGGAAAATTTAAACCTTGCCACTGCAGATAGTGTGATTCTATAAAGATTGGGTTAGTACTCTGCAGGGATGCTTATTTTCTTAAAACTTTTTTTTTTTTAACCTAAAATTTAACTCTGGAGTACTTTATTGGAAACTATGGTATCCAATGAAATTTAGCTGCTGTTAAGCATTGTCCATGCTTTATTTTGAACTAATTTCTACCAGCCAGAATTCTGATAGTAAAAATTTAATAGGTTTTTTGTTTTGGGTTTTTTTTTTAAATAGAGAAGTTACCTAGTGGTAGAGCTGCTGCCTCTGCACCCAGAGGTTGTGGGATCAAATCCCAGGGCTGTTCCTTGTGACCTTGGGCAAGTCACCTAATCCTCCATTGCTTCAGGTACAAAATAAGTACCTGTATATATGTGAACTGTTTGAGTGTGGTTGAATAACTACAAAAAGGTGGCATACAAGTCCCAATCCCTTCTGTTCCCTAGTACATGTGATAAACTTTTTTTTATTTAAATTAAGGTGGGTTTTTGATAAAGTTCCTTAAGCACATGGAGAGTAATTCTGTGAGAGCATCTATATTTAGTGCCTATTCTATAAAGAAAAGTAAGTGCTTACCTTTCTTTATAGAATCCTATATAATACCCTTAGCGTGCATGTGCACTTCAATCTTCGTGGCTCCGTACGTCCGTAGTTCCGTGGCCGACAGAGAAATTGTAAAGCATGCAGCGCATGCGCGTTTGGCACGTGCGCGTGTGACAATTTGCTTCGAGTGGCAGTTTAACCTAATCCAGCAGCGGTTACTGTGTGCCTGTTGCCCTTCCCAACACAACGCGTGATAAAAAGAAAAGGTAGGATGGGGCACAATAATTGACAGGGAGAGAGATTTAAAGAAAAAAAACTGACGGGACATTGACAGACTGACAGAAATAGAGACACACACACTGAAAGACAGGTAGGTGGGAGTGAAAGACACACACTGAAGGACAGGGGGCCAGGGAGAGAGATTGAAAGAAAAAAAAACAAAAAACCAGACAGCGGAGAAGGAGAGAGAGAGAGACAGAAAAAAAGACAGACAGCAAAAAAAGACAGACAGACATACAATGGCCAAGGAGAGAGAGAGACAGAAAGACAGACACAAACATCTATTCTAGTTAATGTAACAGGCTTAAAAACTAATCTATAATAATAAAACCCTAGAGCGTGCATGCGCTCTTGAAAATTTGCGATTCCTGGCACCGTGAGGTGTGCTTCTGTGGCAGTATTCTATTTGACACCTCACGGCGCTTGCAGGGGCTGGAGGAGCGTGCGGTGGCTGAAGGCGCGCGACTGTGCTCTCTCCCTGCCCGCGTCCTTGGCGCGTCACCGCCCGCCCTCACTCACCACCTGCCCTCACTCGCGCAACTGTGCTCTCTCCCTGCCCGCGTTCTCGCTGCATCACCTCCCGCCCTCACTCGCCGCTGATCCTCCTCTTCAGAACAGCCTGCGAATGTGGCCGGCTTTAAAGAACCTCGCAGGCCGCTCTCCAACCTCAGTAGCATGCTCCCTCTGACGCACGGGATTGCGTCAGAGGGAAAGTGCTACCTAGTTGGAGAGTAGCCTGCTAGGTTCGCTAAAGCCGGCCACCACGATCGCAGGCTGCTTTGAAGAGGAGCAGGCCAGAAGACACCAGGATGGAAGAAAGGTAAGAAAGGGATCAATACCGGGAGCCAGGGGGAAAGGGAAAGGGGGCTGCTTTTGGGGGGAGGGGTGTGCTGGGGGAGACAGAAGGGACCATGGAGAGATAGGGAGAGGGAAAGGGGGCTACTTTGGGGGGAGGTGTGCTAGGGGCAGACAGCTTTGCTCTGGGGGGGAAGACAGAAGAGGGCCATGGAGAGACAGGCAGAGGGAAAGGGGGCTGCTTTGGGGGAGAGGTGTGTGCTGGGGGCAGACAGCTTTGCTCAGGGGGGAGACAGAAGGATACAGACAGCAGCCAAGGAGAGAGAGATAAAGAAACACAGACAGACAGACAGACACATCTATTCTAGCACCCGTTAATGTAACGGGCTTAAAGACTAGTACTAGCATAAACAGTTAAATATTGTGAGCATTCATTCCATACACAAGCAGGGATGGGGCAGGGATGGAGATAAACTTTGTTCCCATGTCATTCTCTAGGTGCCAATTTCATGAATATAAATATCATAAAATATATTACATTTTGTAATCATCAAAGAATTTGATATCAAAATATATTCTAAAAGTAACACATATCCTGAAACAAATGGGTTAATCAAGTTATCTGTGAAATAAGAAATTTAAGCATTATAATATTTGCATGACATACAATTTAACTCTATTAGAAGTCGGAGTTGGAGTCAGCACATTTTCACTGACTCCGACATCACAGCCCCAAAATTGTTTCCGATTCCACAGCCCTGTTTGGATGGGGGAGGGTTTTGGAATATCAGCCACTTTAAGAAACCCTTTGTTTGCTATTAACATCAGGTGGAAACTGGGTCCAAAGTTTTCACTTATTACCTGGGTGGAGGTGTACTGAGCACATTGTACAAAAGAAAACAATTTTTATAAGCAGAATTTTGATACTGTTTTTTGCACTGCTTGTTAAGTTAGCAACATTTGGATTTAAAGTTTTAAATGATATAATTGGTGACTATGTTATTACTACACTCAGCATTTGGAGGATATAATTTGCATTTGGAGGATATAATTTACTATAGCTGGAATGCTGATAGATTGGTAGATCTTCATAGTAATTATCTGTTTTGCATGATCTTTGTTCTTTGCCTCATATCAATATATATCCTACAGTAACTTAATATAAAGTGCTTTACAGTAATATAACACATGCTATTGCCTTTTTAACTCATATTAAGAGGTAAATAACACACAAGGCCATAACTCGCCTTAATAACTACCCCCACCCTCAAAAATGTAAGATAATCATTTTTGGAAAGAATGGCAAATCACTGTCTTACTTTTAAATGCAAAATATTAAAAATGTAGTAGTGATCATTATGTTCACTATTCTTTTATCTATTTTCAGCTTAAGAACTTTATTGATATTATAATACTGTAGATATAATATACTGAGAGGAAGAGTTCCATGGATTGATAAATTATGAGGTTTTGTAAATAAATAAGTTAAATATAATGGAATTATTATATAATCTTCAAACTGAAAGATTACTACATTCATCCTCTTGAACACAGCTGTGCTTTAGTTTTGTCAACAGTAAAGGTTTCAGGTGTTGTGATTCATGGAACTTCAGCAAGTTTACTCCCATATGAATTTTTTTGCATTATAGATTAAGGACTTTGTTTATGTGCCAAAATCTAGACTTCAGGTATGTTTCTTTAAAGTGTTACTAGACATCTGTATGCTTTATCATTTCTGAGTCCTTTGTTTTATTCTTTTTCAGTTGCTACAGACCACCTTGTTCAGGTCGACCGAAACGCTGTGACTCTGGATTGTATTACAGTGAAGAAGTTTGCCGCTGTGTACCCACACATTGGAAAAGACCACCACTAAACTAGTGATTAGAAGAAATCACTGTTGACTCTTTATGTGCATTTTTTCCAAAACAGAAAGGAAAAAAATACTGTTACTAGTATCTGGATCTATTTGTACACCAGAGAGTCTAATGGATGATAAAGACACAGGTATATCGTGTATTTCCATAGAAATACAGAAGAAAAGTATAGAATTACCTGTGGCTCATCTTCAAAAGAAACTCACTAAAGACTTTTCTGCCAGTGACCAAACAGCCTAGGTTTTTTCCTTGTGATTTTTTTTTTAATAATGACTATATAATTTATTTCCACTAAAAATATTGTGCCGCATTCCTGTTTATAGCAATAACAAATGTAAAGCTCACCATGATCATTATTTTTATATAATGCAAAGTATGTTTAAATAAAAAGAAAATTGTATTTTATCTTGTAAAGAATTTTCAGCCCACAGCTTGCTGTATTTCTGTTAATATGATAATATGAGAACTTAGGATAGTTCAAAAGGTGATTCTCAAAAATATGACAAAAGAATCCTAATGTAGGCTATAGGCCCTATGTAGTATGGTTTCACTTATTCATTTATCCATAAGAAATATAATTTGATTTTTTTTTAATGTGGATATAATTTTAGGTAAAGGCTGTTAGTTGTACATATTACTTAAAAATATCTGAATCACAGAAACATCAAATAAGGCCAGTAATATCAAGTTCGGGAAGAAGACATCAACAAAAAGAGTTGTCAGTTTCACTGGATTAAAAATGCCTGTTGTATCAAGGAGCAAGGGAGTTTCTCCACAGTTTCAACTCGTATATATTGAAGGTATTTATAGTTCTCTATTTGTCCAACCATGCCCTAATGAAATCATTATGGCTCCTGAATGTTATGTGGTATATATTTTATAGAGTTCCTTTAATTGGGTTCATTCTTTTATTATTGGGTATTCCGGGTGATATTACACCAACATGTATCTATATGCCCCATATACTCATGAACCTATTCACAACTTCCTCATCTTAACAGTAAGATATTCCTTCCCAAAAAAATCAATTTAAATATCTCCTTATGTAGCTTTAGATTAAGTCCTCTTGTCTCTGTAGATTATTGTGAACATATAGGTTGCTATTTTAAAGCATTTATACGGTCAATGGTGTTGACTTCAAAAATGATTTTATTTTAAATAATCTATAATGGTTTTCCTACATATAATTTTTGGATGTTTTATTCACAAAATGACCAAAATCATTTAGCCCAAAAAGGAGCGTGAAGTGGGAGGGGCTAAAAATGGAAAGAAATTCAGCCACTGAACATGTAAGAGTTCTGTTGAAGTGCTGATGGGTAAATAGCAAGTAGAATTTTTAATTTATAATTAGCCATTTAAGCCAGATTCTATAAATGGCACCTGCAGTTTGGCACCTTGATCGGCATGCCTAGCTGATTAAGGTGCCCATCTTAATTTTTTTTTTTAATTATCACACCTACCAGCAAGTAGGTGTGATTAGGGGTAGATTTAGGCATGGTCTGACTTAGGCGCACTCATTTAGGCCAAGACATCCCTGGCCTAAATGGCAGTACCCGTAAGGATTCAGTGCCTACTGGCGCCTAAGATTGCTTAGGCACTGCTAGATACAATTCTATAAACGGCACCTAGCTAAGGGTTGACAATTGTGTTCAATGGTACATAACAGGCACCATTTATAGAATCAGGGCCCTAGAGTTATATTTGAATTTTCAAAGCTGGCACTTCTCCAAGGTATTTCCAAGCTGACAAATGCCCAAGGTATAAGTGGAAAGCTAAACAGTGGTTGTTGGTACTGTTTAGGTTTTTGCCAGGGACTTGTGACCTGGATTAGTCACTGTGAAGATGGAATACTGGGCTAAATAGACTATTGGTCTGATCCAGTATGGCATGTTCTTACCTAATATTCAGCTCCTAGAAAGTAACATTTGTAACAGGTTGCCTAAGTACTATGAAGGCAGTTCTATAAATTGGTGCCTAGATGTACATGACTTGCACACATTTAAAGGTGACATTCATTGACATGTGCTTATGTGGACTAGGCTCTATACCAGGGGTGGGCAACTCTGGTCCTCGAGGGCCGGAATCCAGTCGGGTTTTCAGGATTTTCACAATGAATATGCATGAGATCTATTTGCATGCACTGCTTTCAATGCATATTCATTGGGGAAATCCCGAAAACCCGACTGGATTCCAGCCCTCGAGGACCAGAGTTGCCCACCCCTGCTTGATTCTATAAGATAGAGCAGAGCTACTTAATTCTGGTCCTCAAGGTCCATAGGCAGGCCAGGTTTTCAGGATATCCACAACGAATATGCATGAGAGAAATTTGCATGTACTACCTCCTTGGTTTGCACATTTCTCTCATGTATATACATTATGAATATCCTGAAAACCTGGTAAGCCTATGTTCCCTCTAAGCAGAGCACGTGAGCAATTGCTCATACATTGTAGGAGTGTCACTTGCAGATTTTACTTGGTCGCTCACAAAAATAATTGCAAATCTGGAAAATTTGGGGTTTTTAGAATGGCATAGTAACATAACATAGTAGATGACGGCAGATAAAGACACGAATGGTCCATCCAGTCTGCCCAACCTGATTCAATTAAAATTTTTTTAATTTTTTTCTTCTTAGCTATTTCTGGGCAAGAATCCAAAGCTCTACCCGGTACTGTGCTTGAGTTCCAACTGCTAAAATCTCCGTTAAAACCTACTCCATCCCATCTAAACCCTCCCAGCCATTGAAGCCCTCTCCAGCCCATCCTCCCCCAAACGGCCATATACAGACACAGACTGTGCAAGTCTGCCCAGTACTGGCCTTAGTTCAGTATTTAATATTATTTTCTGATTCTAGATCCTCTGTGTTCATCCCACGCTTCTTTGAACTCAGTCATCTATCTCTGTCTCTACCCCCAACATGCTCATTTAAGCACTAGGTGTCGCTAGGCACCTATCGGCCAATTACTTTTTGTAGGTGCCAATTAAGGTGCTTAGCAGTGCCTAACATTGGCAAATCTGACAGTAAGTGTATGGCATTGGGGGTGCCTAAACTGAGGCACCAATTTGTAGATTTGCTACCTGTGTGTCTTTGTATAAAAGCCTCACAAAACATGGACATTCATGGCTAAAATGGACCCTTATACATTTATACCTGCATGGAAGCAGTTGTAAATGTGCCTGGGTAAAGTACATGCATAGATGCGTGGAAGGGCATAATCAAAAAACAAAATCTGAGTCCGATTTGGACATAGGGCGCTAGTTGCCCAAAGTTGGAGGTGGCAAAATGTCCATACTCGAAAAGTACATCTAAAATATTTTCTTTCTGTACGTCCAGGCATTTGATCATCCAGACCACCACTACGTTTATCTTTATACCACATTCTCAACCAAAAATTTGTCCAAGTCCCAAACGCCCAGAACAACACCTTTTGGATGTGGGAGGGGCCAGCATTGTGATGGACTGGCCACCCAGATATGGCAACAGAGCAGTGGAGCACCTTATAAGGGCACTGCTGTGAACTTCACAAAAAGGGTGCCACATAAACATCTCACCAGAACTCCATTGTAGGTTATGGTGAGTTCCCCAAAACCCATCTGTCTACAACCCCAATAGCCCTTATGGCTGCAGGTGCCACCTATATGGCAATCAGTAGGGTTTTGGTGGGCTCACATTTTCCACCATGAATGTAGTGGTTAGTGTGGCTTATGGGCCCGGGTCCTCCTCTCTATGGTTCACTAGCCTACCCCCCCAACCTACTTAAACCACCTCTGTGCAGCTCTACTCGGCTTTTCTAGGCCAGGTGCTGATGTTCTGGAGAAAGGTGTATACATTTTTATTCTGATTTTATGGCTGGGGGGTCATTGATCACTGGGGGAGTGTGTGTGGGGGGGTTGTACTTTGCATTTATTTATTAATTTTGGCAAATAGAAATAATATTCTGTATAAAAACCATGGATCATAACCACTGCATATTTTCAGGAAATGTTTTTTACATAGCCATTTAATGACAGACTCCACTAAGAATTGTATAACACAACCGGGTAGGTGGCACTGGACCACCACCCACCACCCCTGCCAGCTTCTTCCCAATCTGTGCTTTTTTCCCTTGTACAGTTTTTTCCATTTGAAATCAAGTCTTCTCTTTCAGACTTCAGGCCCATGGATGAAGAAGTAATTTTATTATGGCTGCATCTGAAAGATATCTTAACAACACTTAAAATGTATACATAACAATAACACTTGCATTTGTATTCTCATAAAAAAAAAAAGATTCAGCCTTGTCAAATGCCTAGCCTTAGACACACAACTATTTACCCATTACACTACATCACACATGTACTATTTTTCACAGCTATGGACATAAGAACATAAGAATAGCCACACTGGGTCAGACCAATGGTCTATAAAGCCCAGTAGCCCGTTCTCACAGTAGCCAATCCAGGTCACTAGTACCTGGCCAAAACCCAAGGAGTAGCAAGATTCCATGCTACCAATCCAGAGCAAGCAATGACTTCCCTCATATCTTTCTCAATAACAGACTATGAACTTTTCCTCCAGGAAATTGTCCAAACCTATCTTAAAACCAGCTATGCTATCCGCTCTTACAACCTCTGGCAATGCGTTCCAAAGCTTAACTATTCTCTGGGTGAAAAAAAAATATCGTCATATTGGTTTTAAAAGTATTTCCCTGTAACTGCGTCAAGTGTCCCCTAGTCCTTGTAATTTTTTTTTTTTTATTAATTTTATATGATAATTAACAAGGTATACAAGAAACACAGATATTATCTAAGATAAAGCAACAACAAAACAATCCTACAGTAAAAATCATGGATGGAATATACAAAGCTAAACAATAAGAAATACTAAACAAGAAAAGAGGAAAAAAAAATTAAATAAATAAATATATATATATATATATATATATATATATATATATATATATACACACATATACATACACAATATATATATATTTATTTATTTAAATTTTTTTTCCTCTTTTCTTTCTTTTTATTATATATGTGTGTGTATATATATATATATATATATACACACACACACATATATACAATATATATATATTGTGTATGTATATGTGTGTATATATATATATATATATATATTTATTTATTTAATTTTTTTTTCCTCTTTTCTTGTTTAGTATTTCTTATTGTTTAGCTTTGTATATTCCATCCATGATTTTTACTGTAGGATTGTTTTGTTGTTGCTTTATCTTAGATAATATCTGTGTTTCTTGTATACACACACACATATATATATATATATATATACACACACACACATATATATATATATATATATATATATATATACACACACACACACATACATGCATATATAGTAGGGTCAGTCTTTGTAATTATTGACAGAGTGAAAAATCAATTCACTTGTACCCGTTCTACTCCACTCAGGATTTTGTAGACTTGAATCATATCTCCCCCTCAGCCGTCGCTTTTCCAAGCTGAAGAGCCCTAACCGTTTTAGTCTTTCCTCATACGAGAGGAATTCCATCCCCTTTATCATCTTAGTCGCTCTTCTTTGAACCTTTTCTAGCACCACTATATCTTTCTTGAGATAAGAACACCAGAATTGAATGCAATACACCAGATGAGGTCACACCATGGAGTGATACAGAGGCATTATAGCATTCTTAGCTTTGTTAACCATCCCTTTTTTAATAATTCCTAGCATCCCGTTTGCTTTTTTGGCCACTGCCACACATTGGGTAGAAGGTTTCATTGTATTGTCTACGATGATACCCAGATCCTTTTCTTCTGCACTAACCCCCAAAGTGGGCCTTAGCATCTGGTAACTGTAATTCGGATTATTCTTCCCAATGTGCATCACTTTACATTTGTCCACATTAAATTGCATCTGCCACTTGGACGGCCAACCTTCCAATTTCCTAATGTCTGCCTGCAATTTTTCACAATCCACATGTGTTTTAACAACTTTGAACAGTTTAGTAACATCTGTAAATGTAATCACCTCATTAGTCGTTCCAACTTTCAGATTATTTATAAATAAGTTAAATAGCACTGGTCCTAATACAGACCCCTGCCCCACTCTACTATTTACTCTCCTCCATTGAGAAAAGTGACCATTTAACCCTACCCTCTGTTTTCTATCTGATAACCAATTCCTAATCCACAACTGAACTTTGCCACCTATCCCATGACTCTTTAATTTTCTCAGGAACTTTGTTAAAAGCTTTCTGAAAATCTAGATACACTATATCAACCAGCTCACCTTTATCTACATGCTTATTGACACCTT
Organism: Geotrypetes seraphini; assembly: GCF_902459505.1. Taxonomy (NCBI): domain Eukaryota; kingdom Metazoa; phylum Chordata; class Amphibia; order Gymnophiona; family Dermophiidae; genus Geotrypetes; species Geotrypetes seraphini. Next base: position 185,790,819 of record NC_047084.1, on the reverse strand, counting down.
CAAAGAAGTCAAGCAAATTGGTGAGGCAAGATCTCCCTCAGCTGAACCCATGTTGACTCGGTCTCACTAAATATATGTTCTACAATTTTATTTTTTATAATTATTTCCACCATTTTGCCCGGCACTGTAATTCCCGGATCTCCCCTGGTGCCTTTTTTAAAAATCAGCATAACATTGGTCACCCTCCAATCTTCAGGTACTAAAACGATTTTAGCGACAGGTTACAGATCACTAACAGCAGGTCAGCAGTTTCATGCTTGAGTTCTCTTAGTACCCTGGGATGTATACCATCTGTTCCAGGGATTTATCACTTTTTAACATGTCAATTTAGCTTATTGCATCTTCCAAATTTACCGAGATTTCTTTCAGGTCCTCCGCATCATCACCCTTGAAAACCATTTCCAGTTCAGGTGGATCACTTACATCTTCTTCCGTAAAGACCGAAGCAAAAAAATTCATTCAATCTTTCTGCTATGGCCTTACACTCCTTGAGCACCCCTTTTGCTTCATGATCATCCAACAGTTCCACAGATTCCCTAACAGGTTTTCTGCTTCTGATGTACCTACAAAAATTGTTATGAGTTTTTGTCTCTTTTGTAAGTTTCTCTTCATATTCTTTCTTAGCTGTCTATATCAATGCTTTGCATCTAACTTGCCAGCACTTGTGTCTCTTCTTATTTTCTTCATTTGGATCATTTTTCCATTCTTTAAAGGATGTTTTTTGGCTCTAATAGCCTCTTTCACTTAATAATAATAATAATAATTTTATTTTTATATACCGCCATAGCCATGATAGTTTGAGGCGGTTTACAACAAGAGGCGCTGGATAAACAGCGAAGTAGTTACAATGCAAAATCACTGAGGTAATTACAATACAATGCAAAGTCATTGAAGTAGTTACAATGCAAAGTCATTGAAAATAAGGTACAGGTTGGGAGGAGTGATACACAAGATTCATAGGTTACAACCGGTTAAACAAATTCGTTTTTATTGATTTTCTAAAACTGAGGTAAGATGAGGAGTGGGTGATGATGTTAGCCAGCCAGTCATTCCATTTACCTGCCTGGGAGGCAAGAGTTCTGTCCAGGAATCTTTTGTAGCGGCAGTCCTTTAATGATGGAAAGGAGAACAAATGAATTCTGTGTGTGGACCTGATGGAACTGTCCAGATTAAATTGAGAAACCAGGCACATAGGGGCCAATCCGAAAATTGATTTATAGCAAAGGCAAAAAAATTTAAACAAAACTCATGCTTCCAAGGGCAGCCAGTGAAGTTTTTGATAGTAGGGACTGATGTGTTCCCATTTTCTCAACCCAAAGATCAGTCGAACTGCTGAATTTTGGATGATTCGTAGTCTTTGTTGGGTTTTTTTGAAGGTACCCAAATAAATGATGTTGCAGTAGTCAAGTGTGCTTAGAATGGAGGATTGAACCAATAAGCGGATTGATACTGCGTCGAAATATTTTCTCTTGATGTACCCTTTTCTTCCCTGGTCATCCAGCGGTCCCACCACCTCTTTTGCGGGTTTTTCCTTTTTACATTTCTAAAGAAGGGCTTGAAATTTTTGGCCTCTTGCGCTATTTTCTCCTCATAGTCCTTTTTGGCATCCCTCACTGCCTTGTGATACTTCTTCTGATCATCTTTGTGTTTGTTCCAAGCTTTGGTCGTTTTCATGCGTTTCCATTTTTTAAAAGAGTCCTTCTTTTCTTTTATGGCTTCTTTCACCTCTCTAGTAAGCCATGCCTGTTCTCCTTTGCCCTTATTTTCCTTTCTTTGGAAATCCGCGGAATGTAGAGATTTTGTGCTTCCGTGATAGTATTTTTCAGTAGGGACCTTGCCTGATCTACTGTTTTAGCTTTGTCCATCTTTTTCTTGAGCTGTTGTTTCATCCTGCGATGGAATTCCTCTATGTTGCCGAACCCAGTCGAAGAGGAACTCTGCGAGGCCCCAGCAGAGCTCTTCCCTCTCCATTTTGGCATCGTCCCAAAAGGTAAATCAGTAACTTCAGAAAAAATTTGTATAGATTACTCCTAGCCGTGCCTCACAGCCCAATCAGTCTGCGGCCATTTTGGATTGAACCTTTGTGTGTGCCTGACCTCTTAAGCTGCACCCCAAAGTCCACCCATTTTCATTCCCATTCTTATCTGTTTGTCTGACCTTCTTTAATGTATATTTAGTCTGTAAACTACTTTGATTGTAACCACTTTTCCTCATGGTTTGTCCCTTTTTTCCCTGGTTTGCCATTTTGTTCCACTCACAGTCACCCATTCCAACTCACTACTACTCCTCCACCCTCTCATCCTTAATTTCATCCTGACTCCATCCTATGTAAGTCCCTAAGCTGCTGTTGCTGCTGCCTGTGTCAAGCCACTCTATTCAACCATTTCCAGTTTGATTATTCCAGGGTGTAGATGTTATGATCTGAAACTGGATGGAGAATATACAATACACTGAGAGAAAACATGGAAATCTGTTGTTGTTACCATAAAGAACACTGTCATAATAAAAGGAAAGATTAAAAAAAAAAAAAGATCCGTACAGGGATGTAAATTTATTTGAAATGACATAGGAAATATAAATCTCATTGCCCACATTTTTTTTTCATGTTTTAAATTCAAAATTGACAGGAAAAGAGCCACTGAAATTATGGGCTTTTGCAATAGTACACACTATTTATCAAAAGGGCACAATATTTTGTAATAGTGTTCATTATTGTGAAATAATGCATATCATTGCTCTGAAATGAAAAAAATAAAATAAAATAAAACCACAATGAATTCAGGAGCCAAATAAAATGAAATTTTTTTTCCTGCACACATCTAAAAATAATCACACGCAATCGGAAATATATCAGAATAAAATGCCTGTTGTCTTTACAACACTTTGCCTTACCTTTGCCTTATTAGCTCTGCATATCACCACTCCACTCTTCCTAGACAAATTTAAGGTACTATAAAAGGCAATAGTGCACAGGAGGGGGAGGGGAACGGCCTCACACACTGGTATTAGCTTTCAACAGTTCCTAATCTCAAGGAAACATTAGACGTTGCACATGAATTGCGCCTCTTGAAACCCTTCAGGCTTGTACGAGAGGTTTCAAGTTTAATTTATTTTAAGAAGACTTTTTTTTTTGTAAATAAAAATGTTAATTTGGTAATATTTATATTATAAGTTCTTTCTGTTATATGTTCTGTGTATGGAAGAAAATATGCGAGTGATGCTCTGTAAGTGGATTTGATATGTGTAATATAGAGGTACTGTATGAGTTAAATATGAGTGCACATACATGCCAATATTCAGACTATGTGCTAGTCTGTATGAGTGTGCATATACTATATTTGATAGTGTGTATTTTACAGCTGGGTGTCCATATGGATGGCATCTGAGTAAAGTGTAAATAGGGCTCATCTGCACGTTAATTTATTGAATACAATATAAGTTACGGATGTACTTCCGCAATCTAGGAGCCAGCTCTGTTGCTAGTGTAGGTGCTCATAAGTAAACGCTAGAATGTAAGACAACTCCACCAAGTGTAACTTCACTAGTGCCATAGCTAACAATAGCATTAAATGGTGCTTTGGAGATCAAAGCAGAGACGACGCACATTTAATGACCCCCAAAGCCCTGAAGAAGTGGTGGTCGAGCCACAAAATGCAGGCCCTCGTAGGGTTTTATATTTTGTTTAAATTGTGCTCTCTTTGTTTCTCTTGCACTGTGTTCTGTTTCTGCATCAACCACAGTGTTTTGGAGGTTTTTTTGTGCCTGTAATGTATGAGAGAAGAGCAAATATTTATGCTCTCTCTGATTCTGAGGCTTTTTCCTCCGCTTAATGTTATTGTTAGCTATGGCACTAGTGAAGTTACATTTGGTGGAGTTGTCTTAAATTCTAGCAGTTGTTTTTTCTCCACTAATAATTATTTATCTTTTTCCATGGTGCTCATAAGTATGCACATTTGCAAGTACACTTCTCCCTCCGTATTCGCAGTTTCAGCAATCGCAGTTTTGATTACGGTTTTTAGCTTGCTGGCTCCTCCCCCCCCAAATTGCATCAGCTTGCATAGAGAAATCGCTGATTCCAAGCATTTACAGAGAAAATCGCTGATTCCCAACACTTTCTTTCACCGTGTGTTGCCTCTCCTTCAGGAACAAGCCAGGTCTCCCGCCATGTTATTCGCGGTTTCACCAAATTCATGATGGATTTTAATGGAAAACAGCAAATAACATATGAAAAAGTTATTCGAGGTTTTTCTGTATTCGCGGGTCTGTTAATCCCCTATCACAGCGAATACGGAGGGAGAAGTGTATGTACCCAGTTATGCTAGTATTTTATAAAGGAAAGTAAGTGCCTGCTTTCTGTTATAGCAGTGATTCCCAAATTTGTCCTAGGAAAACTCTAGCCAGGCAGGTTTTCAGGATATCCACAATGAATATTCATGAGATTGATTTGCATGCACTGCCTTCTGCAGATCTATCTCATGCACTTTCATTGTGGGTATCCTGAAAACCTGACTAGCTAGTGTTCCCCCAGGTTTAGGAATCACTTCTTTTTTTTTTTTTTTTTTTTTTTTTAATAGGCACCAAATATATGCCCTTTTATAGAATTGCCTTCAGTGAGGGTAATTTTATAATGCAGCTTCTAGTTTAAGAGCATTTTCAGGCATCTATGATAGGTTAATAAGGATAAGTACTTATTTTTCATTATAAAATATTAGTGTAGATAGAAGAAAGTATGCATGAAGAAAGACCTAGCGAAGCTTGAAGAATAGTCTGAAATTTGGCAGCTAAAATTTAATGCTAAGAAGTGCAAAGTCATGCATTTAAATTGCAAAAACCCGAAGGAACATTACAGTTTAGTGGGTAAAAAACTTATGTGCAGGACTTGGGTGTGATTGTATGTGATGATTTTAAGGTGGCCAAACAGATTGAAAAGGTGACACCGAAAGCTAGAAGGATGCTAGGGTGTATAGAAAGGTATGGCCAGTAGGAAAAAGGAAGTTTTGATGCCTCTGTATAAGACTCTGGAGAAACCTCATTTAGAATATTGTGTACAATTCTAGAGACCGCATCTTCAAAAAGATATAAAAAGGATGGAGTTGGTCCAGAGGAAGTTCTACTAAAATGGTGCATGGTCTTCATCAGAAGGCATATGGGGACAGACTTAAAGATCTCAATATGTATACTTTAGAGGAAAGGCGGGAGAGGGGAGATATGATAGAAACGTTTAAATATCTACGTGGCATAAATGCACACAAGTTATGTCTCTTTCAATTGAAATGAAGCTCTGGAATGAAAGGGCATAGGATGAAGTTAAGAGGTGATAGGCTTCTGAGTAATCTAAGGAAATACATTTTTACAGAAAGGGTGGTATATGCGTGAAACAGTCTCCCGGAAGAAGTGGTGGAGACAGAGAAGCATGGGAAAGGCATGTGGGATCTCTTAGAGAGAAAAAGAGATAATGGTTACTGTGGATGGGCAGACTAGATGGGGCATTTGGGCCTTTATCTGCCATCATTTTTCTGTGTTTCTAAGTGCAAAATGATACATGTTGGAAAGAGAAACCTGAACTATAGCTATGTGATGTTGGTTTCTGTGTTAGGAGTCACTACCCAGGAAAAGGATCTAGGTGTCATTGTTGAAGATATGTTGAAACCCTCAGCTAAATGTGCAGCTGCTGCTAAGAAAGCAAATAGAATGTTAGGAATTATCAGGAAAGGAATGGAAAGCAAAGATGAAAATGTTATAATGCCCTTGTATCGCTCTATGCAATGACCATACCTCGAATATTGTGGGCAGTTCTGGCCACCATATCTTTAAAAAGATATAGTGGAATTAGAAAAGATTCAGAGAAGGGCGACAAAAATTATAAAAGGGATGGGATGACTTCCCTATGAGGAAAGGATAAAATGGCTAGGGCTCTTCAGCTTAGAGAAGAGACAGCTCATGAGCGATATGACAGAGTTTTATAAAATAATGAGTAGAGTGGAAAGGGTAAATGTGAATCGCTTGTTCACTCTTTCCAAAAATAAGAACATAAGAATAGCCTTACTGGGTCAGCCAATGGTCCATAAAGCCCAGCAGCCCATTCTCACGGTGGCCAATCCAGGTCACTAGTACCTGGCCTAAACCCAAAGAGCAGCAAGATTCCATGCTACCAATCCAGGGCAAGCAGAGGCTTCCCCCATGTCTTAATAACATACTATGGACTTTTCCTCCAGGAAATTGTCCAAACCTTTCTTAAAACCAGCTACGCTATCCACTTTTACCACAACCTCTGGCAACACATTTCAGAGCCCGTTCTCACAGTGACCAATCCAGGTCGCTAATGCCTGGCCAAAACCCAAAGAGTAGCAACATTTCATGCTACCAATCCAGGGCAAGCAGAGGCTTCCCCCATGTCTTAATAACAGAATATGGACCTTTCCTCTAGGAAATTATCCAAACCTTTCTTAAAACCAGCTACGCTATCCGTTTTAACATAACCTCTGGCAACATGTTCCAGAGCTTAACTATTCTCTGAGTGAAAAAATATTTCCTCCTATTAGTTTTAAAAGTATTTCCCTGCAGTTTCATCGAGTGTCCCCTAGTCTTTGTAATTTTTGACAGAGTGAAAAGTTGATCCACTTCTACCCATTCTACTCCACTCAAGATTTTGTAGACTTCAATCATATGTTCCCTTAGCCTTCTCTTTTTTTAAGCTGAAGAGCCCTATCCTTTTTAGTCTTTCCTCATATGAGAGGAGTTCCATCCCCTTTATTATCTTGGTCGCTCTTCTTTGAACCTTTTCTAGTGCCGCTATATCTTTTTTGAGATAAGGAGACCAGAATTGAACGCAATACTCCAGGTGAGGTCGCACCATGGAGCATTACAGAGGCATTATAATATATTTAGTCTTGTTAACCATCCATTTTTTAAATACTAGAACTAGGAGAAATGTGATGATGCTACTAAGGCCTAGAATCACTAATCTGGCCGACTGATTCACAACGGGCCTGCGATCGGAGGAACGCCCCCCACCGACCTCACGGATCGTTGTCCAGCGATCCAGATGCATGCACAGACCATCTGCTTTGCCTGTAGATGGTCTGCGCATGCGTATGATGTCCGTGGGGTTTTGTTTTGTTTTTTAATTTTTTACTTTTTACTTGCAAGCCTGTGGTTTTAACCCACAGGTTTAAAGCGAGTTAAAACCGCAGACTCGAATCGGGGCAGGTGAATTGGAGCAGAGATCGAGGCAGGAGAGTTGGGGGCAGAGCTCGGGGCAGACAGCAGGGCTGGAAGATCGGAGCAGGGGATTTGGGGTAGAGAGCAGGGCTGGAAGATCGGGCAGGAGAGTTGGGGCAGAGCTCAGGACAGACAGCAGGGCTGGAATATCGGGGCAGGAGAGTCGGGCTGGCAGATTGGGGCAGAGAGCAGGGCGGCAATGGAGCAGGAGAGTCGGCAGGGATGTGTGTGACTGGTCCCCAGCAGTCGCTTCTTCTGTTGATCGGCTAGCCCAGTCAGTGTCCCAGATTTGTTTAATGAATCACGTCCCTGCCTACTTTGCTTGCCATTTCCCCTCATTTGCATGCACGGATCGGAATCGGATCGGCACAGAGGTTAGTAAATCAGGTCACAAACTGATCGGTACACGATCGGTTTGCTTAGTGAATCTAGCCCTAAGTAGTAGATTTAAAGCAAACCAGAGAAAATATTTATTCACACAATGTGTAATTAAACTCTGGAATTTGTTGCCAGAGAATGTTGTGAAATAAGTTAGCTTAGCGGTGTTAAAAAAAAGGTTTTGGATAATTTCCTAAAAGAGAAACAGCATAAAATCTGTTTTACTACTTGGAATCTAGCTAGGTACTTGAACCCTGGGTTAGCCACTGTTGGAAACAGGATACTGGACTTGATGGACTTTCGATCTGTCCCAGTATGGCAATTCTTATGTTCTAATTTAGCGAGAACAGAGGGCATACATCAGATTATCTACATATATAATCAATGCCTTTCTGTTATAAATAAAAGTTTATTTAAATTTATTGTAAATGAGCCATTGCAATCTAAAACCTTACAAAGTTACAGAGCAAAATGAATTTTGTGCAAATTATGCTCAACTTTCCTGCCAGGCTCATTCACATGGAGCCCCAGTAGAAATGCTTATTTTTCCACAAAACCTACACTATTTGATATTTCAGCACCAAAGTGAAGTGTCTAGTTCAACAGCAAGCCTCAGTAACAGAAGCAGGACCTGAACTTTTGGTCTCTTGGCTCAAGTTCATTACTTTGATCACTATGCAACTACGCCCATTATCCACATCCTTTGGACATTCCTGCTGAGAATGTGAGCTATGAAATCCTTGGAAAGAAAAGTTAATTTTCTAAGGGCCTAATCTAATAGATTTTTTATGCTCCCCCGTCCTGTAACTAGGAAAAAAACTTAGGTGCGTTAGGGCCTTAATGCACAGAATAGCGTGCGCTAGACCTTGATGCCAGCATTGAGCTAGCATTATTCTAGAAGCGTGCCGTGTGATTTAGCGTCCGGTAATTTCGTTTGTGCGCTAAAAACACTAGCGCACCTTAGTTAAAGGAGCCCTTAGTAAATTAAGTGCTAAATGGGCTTAGCGATTGACAAAGAGGATACTTTATTCAAGTACCATACAGTGGAATCATCATTTAACTTTTCTTGAAAAGTTTCAAGTTTCAAGTTTATTGAATTATTTGATTAAACGCTTTTCCAAATACAAAGCGTTTTACATAAAATAAAATCAGAATTAAAAACAAAACAAAACACACATACATTATATATTACTAAACGAACAAGGGTTACATCCTTTAAAAAGAAAAAAAACAAACTAGAAACAATGGGAAAGCGGGGAAGAAATACAATATTTGTGAAAAGATTACATAAAAGGGAAACACATTAGGGAGATAATGGGAAATAAGATACCAAATAAGGTCATAGTGATGAATTTTAGTAGTCTATATTAATGGAGGAGAAAATAACTGATATTATTATAAAAAAGAATTAACAGTTAAAGGCTTCTTTAAAAAGAAGACACTTTAAGTTATTTTTGAATATTTGCAAGGTTTTGAAAGACACTACATCTGAGTTTAAAGCATACATACTTTAAGGTGTTTTTTTTTTGTTTTGTTTTGTTTTTAAGAATAAAACAGAATGCTGAAAGAAACATTTGCAAGCCTTGTATTGCAGTTCCCATATAAAAGTATGCATATAAAAAGTCTGCGGTGAATCAAATTGCAAACCCATAAAAATTTATCCTGAGGTGTTTTAAACCCCACCACTAGTAAAATCACTAAGGAAACCCCACTGCAAATGGTAAAAAATAGACTTTAAAATATTTAAAATGTGGTGGAATGGATATTTTTCCATTGGATTTGCAACAGAAGGATTGCAAATGTTTTAGAACTTATTTTTAAGACTTGTATTCATTTATTTTGCTTATTATAGCCTTGAATCATGGAGCTTTAGAGGTTTTGTTCTTATTTTGAGTGGTTTTAAATATTTTATTTACTCTTTTAGCTTAATTATTATTCACGAAGGGCATGTATTCCATATACAATATAAGTTTGGTTGTGTGCACAAGTTTGTCTGTCAGTTGTAACGGACCCAGGAACGCTCTCCCGGAGGACGTTGTGATGGAGACCTCCATTATAGGATTCAAGGGCAAGTTGGATGCATACCTCCTTGCAAATCACATCGAGGGATACAGGTAAACAAGGTCTCATTATGAAGCACCTAGTTGGGCCTCCGCGTGTGCGGATCACCGGACTGGATGGACCAAGGGTCTGATTCGGTGAAGGCATTTCTTATGTTCTTATGTGAGTAGTTGTATTAGCTCATCACTTATCTTTTATGCTGCTAATTTAGGGGTCTTTTTATTAAGGCGCACTAACTGATTTATCGTGCGCTAGCTAAATGCTAAGGCATCCATTATATTCTGTGGGCGCCTTAGCATTTAGTGCGCACTAATCAGTTAGTGAACCTTAATAAAAGGACCCCATCGTTTTCTATGAATTACTGACCACTAATAATAGTTTGTAGCCCCTGATGCCACTTTTTGTAACATCTTGAAGAAATATAACAAGTTCTAGCTTTCTTTGTACAATTTATCTTCATGCCATTATAGCAGCAGCTTTATTTTAAGATTACCTTTTTTATTTTACGTGCCTTGATTTTTTATTTTATTTTAGTATTCTTCCTAACTCTGAACTATTTTAACAGTTCTTTCATCACTGGTGGAAGTTGTATGTTACCAGCTGACGAAGCCATCTTTTATCTTGTTTTAATTCACAATTATTAGCTCTTGTTTTTATCTATTTTGCTTTTGTTTATTGTATTGATCTTGTATTTATTGGTTTAGATTTTACGTAGTTTCTTTTGTTTGTTGTTTCAGTGTACACTCCTGACATAGCCAAGTCTGGTGAAAAGCAGTCATGTAGGGCACCAATTCCTGGGAGAACTGATTAAAGCTATTTTTCTTCATATGGTCTTTTCCAAACTTATAGGGAAGGGCATCATACTATCTTCAGAAACCAAGAGTCTAAGATGAACAGTTTAGTGCAAATAAGAGAAAAAAATATGAGCATGCACCATTCTACACTATTTTGCAGAAAGCTTCCAGTAATCAAGTGAGTTTAATTCAACCTCTGTAGAGCTAAAGTATTTATCATAGTTGGTCTTCATATGTAAGGCCAATTGGCTTCTCAATTACCACTGCTTTTCTAGATGTAGTGCTTACCATTGCTCCCTCTAAGCTGAGCAAGGGGAGTCCACCTACAGTCCTACCTGTATGGGCTGCTATTTCCCAATCAATCAATAAGTTACAAAAAGATACTCTGATTAACTAGCTGATGACTAGAGTAAAGAGCTACATGGGAACGGGGCTCTCGGAAATCCCCTCCAGACTCACTGGGATAGAAGAACTTCCTCTGGGGCTCCCATGGGAACCTGCCTACCTGCCTGTTTCCTCCTGAGCTTTCCTCTCCAGCCACTTCAACGGGTTGCTGGCAGTTCCTCCTATACGCTGCTGGTGGCTGCCCCAGAAGGCTTCTCTCTGATGTGTTTTGTGTTAGAGGGATGCCTTTCCCTTAACACAAAAAGTGTCAGAGGGAAGTCTTTTGGGTCTGCCGCCAGCAGTGTATAGGAGCAACTGCTGCCAGCAGGAAACAAAGATCCTGCAACTGGCTTGAGGGGGGTCAGAGGAAAACAGATGCTGCAATGGGCTTGGGAATGGGAAGGAGGAAACAGAGGGAATGCAGAGATACTGCATTGGGCTGGGAGGGCTGGGAGGGAAGGAAAAAGAGATATATGGGTTGGGGTGGGAGTGAGGTAAGCAGAGATGCATGGACTGGGATGGGTGGAAAGGAAACAGAGATGATGCAACAGGCTTGGAGGTCTGGGAGAGGAAAGAGGGAAACAGAGATGGTGCAATGGACTTGCGTGATAGGGTGGATGGGAGGGAGGAAGGGAAACAGATGCTGCATGGACTGAGATGGGTGGGTGGGTGGGAGGGAGGGAGGTAAACAGAGATGTTGTTGAACAGGTCGAAAAAGTGGGTAGGGAGGGAAACAGAGATGCTACACAAGCTGGGGGAGAGTGGGAGAGAAGCATATGCTGAATGGGATGGAAGGGGAGTTGGTGAGGGAAGAGAAAGGGAAACTGGTTGGACATGGGTGCATGGAGCAGGAGGGAAACAGAGATAATGTACATGGGAAAAGGAAGAAAGAGGGAGAATTGTTTGACATGGTAGTGGAGAGGGGGGCAGAAGAAATTTTGGATATTGTGGTGGAAAGAGAAAGGTGGGACAGAAGGAAAGTGATGCAAGAGGGAGGAATGTTGCACATGATTGTAGAGGAAATGGAAGGAGAGATGCAGCATGGTGCTGGAGAGGGGTGAGAGGAGAAATGTTGGGCATAGGGTTGGTGGGCAGGGGCAAATGATGCTGCACAGGGTCCAGGGGATGAGAGAGGGAGAAATGTTGGACATGGCAGTAAAGGGAATGGGAGAGATGCACCCTGGATCCCCCCTCTCTCTCCAGAAAAGGAGGGAATGAGAGAGAGAGAGAAGTACATTGGGGTGGAGGAGAGAGAGGAAGAAATGCTGTGCATGGATGGAGAGGGAAAATATTAGTATTTAAGAAGAGGTAATAGTAATAGAAGTGTTATTACAATAATACAAGTCCATACCAAAAATTTCATGATGTGATACTTATATTTTACAGGACAGGACTAAAGGGTGGGAAATAGAGAAACATTTAAGTACTTTATAGTTATACACAAGAAGCAAACCTTTTTAGTGGATAGGAAATAGAACAAGAAGCCTTAGTATTAGGAGGATTATCATCAATAATAATAAAACCTTATGCGCGCATGTGCACTTCTACCACCGTGATCCCTGCCTCCATGATCTGTAGCTCCATGGCAGAGACATGGTAGTAGTGGCGCATGCACACGTGGCGGTTTTCAGTGCATGGGGCGCTTTCCTGCACTTCCTACAGCTGGAGCCTGTGGCGGTTTCTGTGCACCGGTTGCCCTTTGCACTCTTAAAAAAAAAAAAAAAGGTACGTGGGAGAAGGGCCATGAGAAAAAGACAGGCAGGGGGCAGGGAGACATACAGCCAGACAGAAATAAAGACAGCTAGTTGGGAGAAGAGCCACGAGAAACAGACAGGCAGGGGGCAGGGAGATAGACAGACACACAGAAATAAAGACAGACACACAGAAAGACAGGTAGGTGGGAGAAGGGGTACGAGAAACAGACAGCAGCCAAGGAGAGAGACAGCAGACAGATGGCGGCCAAGGAGAGAGACAGAAAGAAAGAAAGACAGACAGCGGCCAAGGAGAGAGACAGAAATAAAGACAGACAGACAGCGGCCAAGGAGAGAGAGAAACAGAAAGAAAGAAAGACAGACAGACACATCTATTCTAGCACCCGTTAATGTAATGGGCTTAAATACTAGTTAGAACATATTATTTAATGGTGGTGGATGCATGAAATTAAATTTTCAGTGAAGGCAAAAATAGAGCCAGCCTGGAGTGGCAGAATGGCTCCAACAAGGTAAGAGAGAAGCACTTTAATTCAAACTGCAACTTGGCAGCGGGCATTTTAATACAGGCTTGCGGTCAATAGGAACTGGGACACAGCAGTTCTTGAGTGCAGAACTGTGCTGAAAGGCCCAATGCTGCACTGAGTCTCAGTGCAGCATTGGGCCCAGAGGGTAGTGCTGGGCTAAAAAGTAGGGTTACCAGATTTTACACTAGTAAAATCCAGACCCCCCCTAGACCCGCCCCCAGGCTCATCCAGTTCCACTCATCCCCACCCCGTTATGCCCTAGCCCCACCCCAGTTCCACTCCCCGCTGCCTGCTATTGTCATTCAGGAGGGCATTTGCGGATGCGACACAATGTCATGCGTATGTGTGCATGACGTCATTATGTGGCATCCACTCATGTGCAGATACCCTCCCACTCAACGCTGATTTAGAGGAGGCTTTTGAAAACCTGGACAAAGTGCCAGGTTAACCTGTCCAGACTCCCGGGCATATCCTTAAAAGGAGGATATGTCCAGGGAAATCCAGAAGTCTGGTAACCCTACCAAAAGGGTAATGGGAAGGTGGAGATGCAGGACATGGTAGTAAGTAAGAAAAATGGAAGAAATGTTGAATCCCTGGGTAGGGTCTAGGAAAAGAAAGAGGAGAAGCTAGACATTTAGAGGAGAGGCTAGGGAAGGTGAGTTGCTGGACACCTTGGGAAGGTCAGCAAGGAAAGATGAGATGTTGGACAAGGAGAAGATTGAAGGGAATGGAGATTCTGGACCAATGTACCATGGGTAAAAGATGCAGGGGTGAAAGTTTGCTTACTTTGTCATAAAACCTTGGCCCATCCCTGAAACTAGCAATATAATACAATCCAAAGAGGCATGGAATGAGCACAAAAAATCTTCAGCTGTGAAAAGACAAATCAAAAGATCAATTGCAATTTGTGGTACTGTTCAAAGAAACTAATTATGAAGATGCAGATCGAATGGTTTGGATGGTCCTTCTCTGCTGTCATATCTTATATTTCTACAATTCCTAGTGCAGTCTTTGCTATTTATGGATTCCATTGCCAGACATAATATGACTCTTTTTTTTCAGTTGTATATTTATTTTGAGGAGAGCCAAACAATTGAATTTTAAAGGGAATACTCAAACATGCAGTAAAACGCATCTTTGTTAAACTGCAAATCTGCAACATCTAATCATATATGTAAACAGAAACTTCTAATTACATATTGGTATATCTGATTGCAGAGTGAGAGGAAACCAACAATCAGGTGGGGTCTATGGCATTGTACTAGCAAGAAAATGTAAGGCCATTATCTATTGTTATATCATATGTTTATCTGTTTCTATTATTAAATGATGTTTCCCATAACTGTAATGAAGAAACTAATCTTCCCTGACCCAAAAACGAGGGTGAGAGAAAGAGACAGCTATATCTGCAGCAAACACTCAAAACCAAAAGTAAAAATAATAATACTGATAATAATAATAATAATAATAAATAGTGAATGGGGAGCCCTCAGTCACACAGCTCGCTCCAGGGTGAATATAGGACCCCTGAAGCGCTAGCTGTCACAATATTTTGCCCATATGAGCATAAACTGTGGAACATCCTCGGGTTCACCTGAAGTGTGATTCAATGTGTACTAGTGCACCAACAATCTTCGTGCTAAAAGTGCAAATGAAAATTCCACAGGTATACAACCTATCTCTGCCTCTCATCCAAGGGTGCAGACGCGACCACAATCAACCATCCAAGCAGGGACAGAAAAACAAATGAGAAGTCCGAAAAATACTTAGCTTCTCCATAGGTCAAATTTCTAGAAGGCCAACGGAGCGCCATTTTCCTCCATTTCATCTTGGCGGGCATCCAAATAAGCTACATCATACTGCAGCGTCTATCTGTTGTTCTGAGGAAGGGGGCTTGTTATTCCCCTGAAACGGAGTTCCGTTGGCCTTCTAGAAATTTGACCTACGGAGAAGCTAAGTATTTTTCAGACTTCTCATTTGTTTTTCTGTCCCCGCTTGGATGATTGGGCACAACATATGGGCGCTTCAGGGGTCCTGTATTCACCCTGGAGCGAGCTGTGTGACTGAGGGCTCCCTGTTCACTATTTATTATTATTATCAGTATTATTATTTTTACTTTTGGTTTTAAGTTTTTGCCGCAGATATAGCTGTCTCTTCCTCTCAGCCTCGTTTTTGGGTCAGGGAAGATTAGTTTCTTCATTGTTTTTGGGTTTCTTCCCCATTTTTGAGTTTTTGAATTCCCGTAACTGTAAGACATAGCAGGCATCACAAAACCAATCTTTGCCCTGGGATATTCTGCAGCTTGTCTTATTATTAAGTGTGGAAACCAAAACTAAATCATCCCCAATATGACTTTCTTGTGGGATTTGACCTAAGTCATCTGCACATTGAACAGCTGCTGGAAAAGTACCATTGCCCAGGATGCATTTTCCCCGAGTCTTCTTAGAATTACATTTGGACTGGCTTTTTTGCTCAGAATTAAATGTATAGATGTCTACTGCAATTCAATGTAGGTTTTTAACAAGATGAAGAACAGAAGGCCTAGTTAATAGAGTTCAAAGCATAATCTATGGGAAAGGGTAAAGGTGAAAAAGATTGTTCTATCTTTGTTGTACATGGGTTGCATTTAGAAAGGGTTAGCTATTTTTGTTCTTTATTTCATAACCTTGATTTATAGCTGTTGGCATATCAATGAATAATGGTGCTTCCTATCCTTGGGCTGATAGATTTCTCCAGAAATATTTGTGAGCTTCATATTTTCCCAATGTGTTGCAATATTTTTTTTGCAATTTTGAAATAGTCACAAGCCCCCTCCCCTTCCCCCTAAAACATGCTACAGAAAAATGAGCAGATATCAAGCAAAAACTAAACCACAAAGGAAAAAGCTCTTTTAGATCCCCATAAGGTTGGAAAAAAGAGAAGAAAATAAATAAGACTCATTAGAAACAATTAAAGAAACAAATTATAAGTTCAGTGATATCTTGGACCTAACTTTAATACAGTTTACTCATGTCAAGAGTTGGCTGAGTCAGAGTCTCAAACCTCCCATTCATCTCAAAAATATTGGAAAAGACAGTACTCACGCAATTGCAAGACTTCATGGAGACAAACGCCACCCTCTCCAACTTCCAATCAAGCTTCAGGAAACACCACAGCACAGAAACTGTGCTTTTGGACATCCTTAGATGACTGCTGGAAAATCCTAGATGACGGAAATGATGCATTGCTGGTACTATTAGACCTCAGTGCCGCCTTCAACACCATAGACCACTCTCTCCTCTTGTCCAGGCTAAAGTCCATTGGAATCCGTGACAACGCACTTCAATGCGGGAGCGGATTGCCGGGCACGATGGACCCCTGGTCTGACCCGGCAGAGGCAACGCTTATGTTCTTAATGGTTCTCTTCATTCCTCAACGACAGATCGCAGAGTCCTACTAGGAAAATGCTTATCTGAACCCAAACCACTGCACTATGGAGTGCCTCAAGGAGCCTTACTTTCACCTCTCCTCTTCAATCTCTATGTCAAACCAGTACTAGACATAGCAGGAAAACACCGAATCAGAATCCACTCCTTCGCTGACGACCTACAACTCTATCTTCCCCTAGGCCATCACCGAGACACACAAATAAAAATCTCCAGTCTTGCTTAACTGAAATAAAGACTTGAATGACCATAAACAAGTTACAGTTGAATGAATCCAAGACAGAACTTCTCTGGATCCACAAAGATCTATGCGTATACCCCCGTCCGTCCTTTTCCTGGGCCACAAACACCCTTACACCCAAAGACAACATCCGCAGCCTAGGAGTAACTCTTGACTCTAATTTATCAATGACAGATCACGTATCCAAACTAGTATCATCCTCCTTCTACTACTTCCGCCAGCTAAAAACCATACGTGCTTACTTCTCAGAACCTGAATTTGCCCAACTACTCTACGCTTTTGTTCTATCCCATGTAGACTATTGTAACACTCTACTAGTGGGCCTGCCTACCAAAACTCTCTCCTACCTCCAAAAGGTGCAAAATACTGCAATCCGCCTTCTGAAAAACCTAGGCATCCCCGACCATGTTACCCCTGCATTAGCTTCCATGCACTGGCTGCCCATTCAAAAATGCTGCACCTTCAAGGCCCTGGTCCTCGCTTTCAAAACCTTCCATGAAACGATTCCATACTACATGAAAACTAAACTACAAATCTACTTCCCAAAGCGACCACTGAGGTCCCAAGGAGAAAAACGACTGACCATACCTTCTGGCCGTTCCCTCAAAACTGAAACCACCCGCAAATGCTCCTACTCACATTTCATACCCAAACTTTGGCACACAATCCCTCCATCTGTCAGATCACTAGATGGACTCTGGAACTTCAGGAAGGCCGTGAAAACCTTCCTCTTTACTAACTCAGCTCCTTAAAGTCATTCACCCTGAAATGCCACCCAGTCAACGCACCTACGTCACCTAATCTCACCAGATGCTACTTAGTGCATATGTTTTATTGTCATGTCTATATTGTAAGTTATTGTCATGTCTATATTGTAATTTATGTAAACTATGTCATCTGTCTGGATTATTATGGATGTACTTTGTAACCCGTTCTGGGCTCCTTTGGGAGGACGGGCTAAAAAAATTGAATAAATAAATAAAGGTGATAGGATTAAGCCATGGGAGTTTGTTTTGTTTTTTTGGGGGGTTTATTGCATCAAGTTGAAATCTTAATTGCTTTTAGTCATAGAAAATATAGACCCCCCCCCCCCCCCCCCTTTTTATCACACTGCGGTAGAGCATTTTAGTGCAGGCTGGTGTGATAAATGCTCAGACAGTCATAGGAATTGAATGAGCGTCAGAGCAGTGGCGTACCTAGGGTGTGTGGCAGCCGGGGCCCATAATTTTTGACACCCCCCCATGTAAAAAAATATTTTTTGTAATAACCATGAAACTGAATAAATGGTCATAATAGAAACAGGCAGTGAAAATTTTCTTTTATTGAACCTCATATATGTAACCATTATTCCAAACATACCATAACATAACATAAATTATGTCTGAATTGTCATGACATCAGAAGTAATTGCAGGTGATGCTTGGGACAGTTCTGATTGTGTTAGTTCGGTTTTATGTATTTTTTGAATAGAAGGCTTTTTATTTCTTTTTTGAAGGTTTTGTAGTTTGTGGTCGAGGTCAATAGGTTGTAGAGTTGGGGGTCGAGTGTTAGGAGGTTGTCGAACTGTTTTTTTCTTTTGACGTTTTTGGTTGGAGGGTGTGTGAATGGTGCGTGAGTTCTCCTATGTCTGGTTGAGGTGGATTGAATTATTTAGCTGAAGAAATTAGTTACCCCCCCCCCCCATTTCCCACACACATTAATTCTCTTCCATTTTTGTTTCCATTATAAAAAACACTGATAAGTTCTCAGAAAAAAAATACATTAAAATAAGAAGTGAAAACAAAGGCCCCTACAGATGAGAACATAACATAAGAATAGCCTAATTGGGTCAGACCAATGGTCCATCATGCCCAGTAGCCCATTCTCATGGAAGCCAATCCAAGTCACTAGTACCTGGTCAAAACCCAAAGAGTAGCAACATTCCATGCTACCGATCCAGGGCAAGCAGATGTTTCTCCCATGTCTTAATAACAGACTATGGACTTTTCCTCCAGGAATTTGTCCAAACCTTTCTTAAAACCAGCTACGCTATCTGCTTATACCATAACTTCTGGCCACTTCATTTTTAAGCTGAGATCTTTCCTTCCAAACAGAGACTTTGCTAGATGTCAAATACAGCACAAGGTAACTTCACACGGACTTAGCTGTGCAGGAAATGTGAATCTCCTCATACACCCACCATATAGTGCAAAAATGTGCAAAGGTCTGGTTTTTTTCTTTCAATCACTACATAGACTAATGCCACACAAGCAGCGCTGTTACAAACATATTCTGTAGGTCAGTGCTAAGGTTAACAGAGTTTCCTTCCTTGGACCAGAAGGAGATACTGACAAACCCCTGGAAGAGATCCCAAAACAACTACCCAGGAGCAACACCCAAAGACCCACTCAGTGTGTGAACCAGTTGAGTTTAGTGGACTAACTGGGGGGTGGAAATGGGCCCGGAGTTTGCTCAGCAGAATTTCCCAGATCACCTCTTCCTCTCAACACATTGACACGCTGCCGCCATCACCACTAGGAACACCTCACCGGGTAGGCCAGCAATGCTATAAACTTTATAAAACACATTATTATATTTTCTTATAAAGCACATATTTTAACTGAACTCTCTGACATCCTCAGCCTTTCCATTCACAAAAATAGAAGGAAGAAAAGTTCCCATTTCCTGCTGTCTCATGTCCCCGGCCTATACAATATTTTTCTTCTGCAGAGTGCAGACCCTTCAAAAATCTGACCAAATCCTCATTTCACTTGCATTATAAAGTACTGAGGATGCCATCTCTCCCCAATCCTAGGTCCTAAAGTTTAAGACAGTAGCGCAAACTAGTGCTGCCAGATTCAGGAAAAAAAATTTCGATTCGATTCAGCCTATTGAATTGGTTTATCGATTCGATTTTCCTGCCCAATTGGGTGTTTTTTTCAAACATCCTGGTGGGTTTATTTTATAGCTTTTTCACACACCCCCCACCCCCCCTTTGGCTTCTCCTAACCACACTGGCGCTGTGGTGTAAATAAAATAAAGAAACAAAAAGGACTTTTCCTCTCTCTGTTAAATCCTAGCTCACGTTTGCGGTCTAACACCAGCTCTGGTAGGATACACATTTCAAATCTGACATATTGTAATCACAAAACAGAAAATAAAATTAGTTTTTCTACCTTTTTGTTGTCTGGTTATTTTTCTAATCTTGTTGGTCCAAGGCTCTGGTTGTCTTCTGATAACTTGCTTGCCAGGGTCTCCTTCTTTCTTCTTTCTGCATGCTAACCATCCATCTGCCATCTCTGTCCTCCCCTTCTGTTTCTCTTCCCTCCCTCGGATGTCTGGCATCTTTCCTTTTTTTGTCTCCCTCCACAGATCCACCTTTTCTTAACTACCCTTTCATCCAGCAGCTCTCCCTCCTTCCCCACCACCCCAGGGTCCACCATCTCTCCCTTTCTTTTCCCAACTACCCTCCTAACCAGTATCTCTATCCCCCCCTCAACACCATCCCTTGTGTCCAACTTCTCTCCCTTTCTGTTCCTTCCCTCCCTAAAAACCATGTTCATCATCTCTCTCTCTCTCTCCTCTATTTTCAGACCCATTATTTCTTCCCACCCAAAGTCCGGCATATGCACGTCTCTTTGAACCCCTCTCCCTTCCCTCCGTGTACTTCTACACCAGGGCCCCCCTCCCCTGAAGGCTTGTCCCCCCCTTCAAAGTCTGCATCCCCCCCCTGAAGGCCTGTCCCCCCCTTGAAGACCTGCCTGCACCCCCCGAAGGCCTGCACCCCCCCCCGAAGGCCTGCATCCCCCCCGAAGGCCTGCATCCCCCTTGAAGGCCTGTCCCCCCCTTGAAGGCCTGCTTGCCTGTTCCCCTTGAAGGCCTGTCCCCCCCTGAAGGCCTGTCCCCCCCCTTGAAGGCCTGCACCCCCCGAAGGCCTGCACCCCCCGAAGGCCTACACCCCCCTCGAAGGCCTACACCCCCCTCAAAGGCCTGCACCCCCTCGAAGGCCTGCACCCTCCCCGAAGGCCTACACCCCGCTTGAAGGCCTGCCTGCCTGTCCCCCCCCTTGAAGGCCTGTTCCCTCCCTGGAAAGCCTATCCCTCCCCCTAAGGCCTGCACCACCCCCGACGGTCTGTCACCCCCCCCCCCCCCGAAGGCCTGCCTGTCCCCCTTGAAGGCCTGTCGTCCCCCCCCGAAGGCCTACACCCCCCCAAAGGCTTGTCCCCCCTTTGAAGGCTTGCCTGCCTGTTCTCCATGAAGGCCTGTCACCCCCCCCTCCACAAGGTCTGCCTGCCCGCCCCACCCTGAAGGCCTGCTGCCCCCCCCTACCTCGAAGGACCGCTTGGCCCCACCACCACCATGAAGCACTGCTTATTCCTTCGGCCTCCCCGCTTCATTTCTCTGGGGAAACAGCCTGCAGCAAGATCATGCGATGCCAGCGATCTTTGCTTGCTTCGGCTGTTTCCTCCGCCGCGGTCCCGCCCCTGCTCTGATGTCAGAGGAGGGGCGGGACCGTGGCGGAGGAAACAGCCGAAGCAGGCAAAGATTGCTGGCATCGCAATCTTGCTGCAGGCTGTTTCCAGACGCGACACCCGGCGCAGGGTGGGGGGACCGGACCAGGAGCACCCCCTCAGGGCTTGGCACCCGGGGCGGACCTCCCCCCATGCCCCCCCCCCTTGGTACGCCACTGCGTCAGAGCATTTAACTCGCTGGCCCACGCTAAAGCGCTTTACTGCAGCTTGATAAAAGAGGGCCATAATTTACACCCATATAGTTCACCAAACATTTGAGGATAATGGAGGACAAAAGATGCTCTCAAGCTGCATGTCTTCTTGATTAGCTAAAAATAATTTACGACATTCTTGAGTCATCGTAGCCAAGTCTGGATAAACTCAAATTCTCCAGCAATATATAAAAGTTGGATTTCCTACACATAATGGGATTGGGATCTAAGGATTCCACAAAAGCTGTCAAATTGGTGTCCAAAGATTTCCTATCCTTCCAGCAAGTTCACCACTGAGAATATGCCAGTGTATTGCAAACTGTGTGCCTCCTGAGATTTCAGGTGTGCCGAAACACACTGGCGAGGAGGAGAGTCATTCACACTGGCTGACTGCCTACAGGACATGTCTCTTGCAGCGAGAGGCACATCCTGTAGGAAGTCAGCTGGCGCAGATGACTCTCCTCCTGGCCGGCGTCTCTCCTCCTCTCCCTGCACCTCCCGGATCCCTCCACCGAAGCAGGTCGCAGCCAGATGGGCTTCCGCACACTTCCGGGTGCCTTTCAGTTGGGGCACTGGATTTATTGTGCCACCCACTGGAAAGTTTGCGAGACACTGGGGTATGGAAAACTGGGAAGGGTATCTGATGGTATTTTTAACAATTCAGTCATATACCTCTTGACGTATTCCTAAGCAGCCATCTCCTGGACCTTAGGAAAATTTAATACTCTAAGATTCAATTTGTTAAAATGTTCCAACCTTCAGATACATACAGTTTTATCTTTAATTAAAGCAGCATTAACATTAACCTCTTCTACCTCTTTTTGTACGGCCGCCATCTTGCTACTCTGGACTTCAAAGTTGATCTCTGTAACTTGTACCGTATATACTCGCATATAAACTGATCCAAATATAAGAAATATATATCCCCATGACAGGGGGAGAAAGTTGACTCGAATATAAACTGAGGTTAGAAACTTGGGTTGGTTATCACTGTCTGTCAATCTACAAAGACTAGACATTTTTGCCAAGAGAGTTAATACATTATTTAACTTTACATTGTCTCCCTTTAACCTCTGTTTCCCTGACAGAAACCTTAAAAATAGAGGAAAGTTTTTGTATATAACACCACATAAAAAACTGAGACAAAAATAGATAAAAGTCACAAATCATAAAGAGAAAATTAAGCAATTAAGCACTTAGGACTCCTTTTACTAAGGTGCGCTAGCGTTTTTAGCACACGCAGGATTTTAGCACGCGCTAAACTCACACTACAATTCTAGAACTAACGCAAGCTCAATGCTGGCGTTAAGGTCTAGTACACGTGGTAATTCAGCGCGTGCTATTCCGCGCATTAAAGCCCTAATGCACCTTTGTAAAAGGAGCCCTTAATGTATAGCATAGCTGAAACATAAAAATAATAATATTACAGTATATAATAAATACAATAAATATAAAAATAACCACAGTACTAGCAGATAAATACTAAAATGACATGCATTAACAAAGACAATAAAGGGCTCATAATCGAAAGAGAAAAACGTCCAAAAACTGGCCTAAGTCGGCACTTGGACGAACATTGTCAAAATACGTCCAAGTGCTGATAATAAAAACGGGTTTTGGACGTATTTCTAAACGACCTAGACCTTCATAGTGCCGCTAAATGACCATAGCTAAATGGGGCTTTTCAGGAGGAGTGTTGAGGACGGGAGTTGGGCGGGACGTGGGCCTCCTTAGACTTAGTCGTACTGCATGTATAACCAAAAGTTATACAGCACAGGATCGACGGAACTTGGATGTTATGACTTAGACTATTTAAAACATGGTCTAAGTCGCAAAAAACCACCTAAAGTAGGCAGATAAGCACTGCAAACACATAATACAGACCCCTACACACTACCCCAGTGATCACTATCCCCGTCCCCGCGGATAACCGCGGGAAATAAACCCATGTCATTTTCTAGTGTCTATTTCATCCTCTGTCCTTCTACACCAGAATTATTCAAAGCAAAGCTAGCGGGTCAGTGGTTGTTGCCATTCATACTCTGATTCTTCCCTCTTTCCTTAAAGAATGACATGAAGATGGTTTCCCGTGGTTATCCGCGGGGAAGGGAACGGTGATGAATTTTGTCACCGTGTCATTCTCTAATCCTAACCCACTAAACCCTTTCTCCCCTCTATAATGTTTGCTGATATAAATCAATATGCAGTCAAACTTTGGTTTGCAAGCATAATTCGTTCCAGAAGCATACTTGTAATCCAAAGCACTCGTATATCAAAGCAAATTTCCCCAAAGGAAATAATGGAAACTCAAGACGATTTCTTCCACAACCCAAAAACTTGAATACAAAATACTATGTACTTGAATTGCAAGACATTGCTCGTTTAGAACAGTCACTACACTTTTCCAGCATCGGAGAGAGAAGAACCATCGGCTCAGTTGTGATGATGTGACGCGTGTATACTGTATGTACTTGTATTGCAAGACATTGCTCGTTTAGAACAGTCACTACACTTGCACCATTGGAGAGAGAACTATCGGCTCAGTTGTGATGTGTGTATACTGTATGTACTTGTGTTGCAAGACATTGCTTGTATATCAAGTTAAAATTTAATAAAATGTTTTGCTTGTCTTGCAAAACACTTGCAAACCAAGTTACTTGCAATCCAAGGTTTTACTGTACCTTCTCTTTGAAGATTACATCCCTCTCTCTTAACCAGCACTTCTATTCCTGACTCCACCTGACTGGCACTTCAGTCCTATCACCTCCCTCCCCACTAACCTGCACTTGTTTTCACCCCTGCTCGACGGGCACTTCAGTGCTACCATCATACTGCCCGATGACCGGCCCATCTGTCCCTCCCCAAGGCTAACCTGCACAGTTCTTTTCTTGTCTGAAGCTGTGACTAGTGCTGGGTGTTGGGCCTTGCGCATTTGCGCGTGATCAAGGCCTGCCAGTTTCTGTCCTTTCTGAGAATCTTGGTAAGGAAAGGAGCCAGCAGAGTTCTTCAGCATGCGAGATGCACAAGGCTTCACTCCTGCCCAACACACAGCATTGGCCTCAGCTTCTGACAGGAAAAGATCTGTGCTGGTAAGAACAGTGCCGGTTAACCAGGGGGAGGGACAGATGTGCAGTCATTAGGTGGAGAGGTGGTAGCACTGAAGTGCCTATTGGGCAGTGGTGAATGCAAGTGCAGGTTAGCATGTAGGGAGGTGGCAGGACTACAGTGCCGGTCGGGAGGGGTCAGAAACAGAAGTGCTGGTTAGGGGGGGGGAAGGGGCGAGGGAAATGTTATCTTTGGATCGAGACTCATTTTTGGGCCATTTTTTTGTCCCAAATTCTTGGTTTATATTCTCTGCTGAAAAAAACCATCACAGAAGCACAGAATCTTTACATACCAAGGATATCCAAAGGAAGGCGAAAAAAGAACAAAGGTGAACCAGCTTGGTTATCCAAAGAGGTGAAGGATGTAGTGAGGGAAAAGAGGAACTCGTTTAAAAAATGGAAACGGGAAAAACGACGAAGGCTTGGAACTGTCACAAAACCGACCAGAAAAAATGTCATAAAGTGGTAAGAGATGCAAAAAAAGTCTATGAAGAAAAGATAGCCCAAGAAGCAAAAAACTTCAAACTAGAGAATGACACGGTGAAAAAATTGGTCCCCGTCACCGCCCCGTCCCCGTCTCACCATCCTCTGCACCGCCCCGTCACCGTCATTCCCTTCACCGCCCCGTCACCGCCACTGCCAACCCATTCACCGCCCCGTCACCGCCACTGCAACCCCATTCACCGCCCCGTCACCGTCACCGCTGCATACATAAAAGCCTCAAACGGGTACGATTTTATATACTTTTCTAATATCTCCCCTATGTATCTGCCATTGCCCCCCCCTGTGTCCATATACCATCCCCATGGCATGTCCCCTTTTTGTCTCTGTCCCTATGCCCCATGCACATAATTTCCCCTCTTTCTGTTACCTTCCTGTGTCCAGATTTCCCCTATCTTCCTCTTCCATACCAGTGTGTCTCTTCTTTTCAACCCCATCTAGCTTTTTTCCCTCTTTCTTCCCCCCCCCCCTGCTTCTAGCATCTGGCTCACCTGCCTGTCCTTCCCTTTCTTTCCTGCTGTGGGTTTTTCTTTCCGTTTTCATCACCTTGGCCCAGAATCCTTTTCCCTTTCACTCCCTCCTTACAGTCTGAGCCGGGAACACGGGTGATCGCACGGTCCTCGCAGCCCCCACCCGCCTGCCCAATCGATCCTAGTGTTTAGCCAGTTCTCTCCCTTCTCCTCACCTTATTTAGCAGGCTTTCTTTTTCAGCGACCTGCACGCTTTCCCAAAGAGCCGCACACACGCGGCTGCTCAGTGTTCAATCTTCTGCTCTGCTGCAACTTCCTGTTTCCGGTTGCGTCAGAGCAGAAGATCGAAACTGAGCAGCAGCGGCTCTTTGATAGCGTGCGGGTCGCCGAAAAAGAAAATCTACAAACTAAGGTGAGGAGAAGGGAGAGAGCTGGCTAAACACTAGAATCGATTGGGCAGGCGGGTGTGAGCTGCGGGGACCACGCGATCCTTCATGCCTCACTGCGGGGACAAGACCCATTCACCGCCCCGCGGGCGGTGAATGGCCTTGTCCCTGTCGCCGCAGCGACTGCTAGTTTTCTTCCCCGTTTTCGGCGGTGACCCGCGGCTAAAATGCGGTGGCCGCGGGTAAACCGCCACCGTGTCATTCTCTACTTCAAACCCTTTTTTAGATATGTGAAAGGAAAGAAACCAGCAAGAGAGGCAATGGGCCCTCTCAACAACCAAGGAAGGAAAGGGACAATTAAAGAAGACAAACAGGTAACCGATAGGCTAAATTCATTCTTTGCTTCTGTCTTCACGAATGAGGACACAACAACGCCAGACACAGGGAATATATTCACCGGCAATATTGAGGAAAGCCTAACAACAGTAAATGTGGAGTTGGACATGGTATACTTCCAGATTGACAAACTAAAAAGTGATAAATCCCCTGGACCGGATGGAATTCACCCGAGAGTATTAAAGGAACTTAAGGTAGAAATTGGGGAACTATTACAATCCTTGGCTAACATGTCTTGTCAATAAAAACTGGGCAAATACCAGATGACTGGAAGATAGCAAATGTCATCCCAATTTTCAAAAAAGGAACAAGAGGGGAACCAGGAAACTACAGACCTGTGAGTCTCACCTCGGTTCCTGGAAAGATAATTGAAGCACTAATTAAAGATACCATTGTACAGCACTTGGAGGATCACAACCTGATAAGAGCTAGTCAACACGGCTTCAGGAAAGGGAAGTCATGTTTGACAAATTTACTACAATTCTTTGACAAGGTGAACAAACCAATGGATAGGGGAGATCCAGTGGACATAATTTACTTGGACTTCCAGAAGGCATTTGACAAGGTCCCGCACGCAAGGCTCATGAGTAAATTACAAAGTCATGGAATAGGAGGAGAAGTGCACAGATGGATCAGCAAATGGTTAGAAAACAGAATGCAGAGGATGAGCATAAATGGGAAATTTTCAGACTGGGAGAAAGTGACTAGCGGCGTGTCTCAGGGCTCGGTTCTTGGGCCTATCTTGTTCAATATTTTTATAAATGACCTGGAAGAGGAAACAACATGCAATATAATCAAGTTTGCAGATGATACAAAATTATGTCGGGCGGTTGGCGCTCAAAGAGACTGCGAGGATCTTCAGAAGGATCTCAACCAGCTGGAAACGTGGGCGAAAAAGTGGCAGATGAATTTTAACTTAGACAAATGCAAGGTGATGCATCTGGGAAAGAAAAACAAAGAACATGAATATAGGATGTTGGGGGTGACATTAACCAAATGCGAACAAGAAAAGGATCTGGGGGTAGTGATTGATAGAACCCTAAAACCTTCGGCTCAATGCGCGGCGGCGGTGAAAAAAGCAAACAGGATGTTGGGCATGATTAAGAAGGGGATCACGAGTAGATCGGAAGAAGTTATAATGTCACTTTATAGAGCAATGGTCAGACCACACTTAGAATACTGTGTCCAACACTGGTCTCCATACCTTAAGAAGGATATAACTCTGCTGGAGAGGGTGCAGAGGCGAGCCACGAAACTAGTTAAAGGTATGGAGATTTTGAGCTACAGAGAACGCCTCGAGAAACTGGGACAGTTCACCCTCGAGAAGAGAAGACTGTGAGGGGATATGATAGAGACTTTTAAAATATTAAAAGGATTTCACAAAATAGACCAGGAATCAGCATTACTAACATTTTCAGATGTGACTTTGACAAGAGGTCATAGCCTGAAACTGAGCAGCAGCAGGTTCAGGACTAACGTCGGAAAGTTCTGTTTCGTACAATGAGTGGTGGGCACTTGGAATGCTCTTCAGGAGGAGGTTGTGATGGAGACTACTGTTCTGGGTTTCAAACGCAAGTTGGATGCATACCTTCTTGCTAATCATATTGAGGGATACGGGAAATCCGGGTCTCCATAAAGGAGTACCTAAATGGGCCTCCGCGTTTGCGGATCGCCGGACTAGATGGACCTAGGTCTGATCCGGAGAAGGCATTTCTTATGTTCTTATGTTAATATATACGGTACTTTACCTCCAAGTTCTGAAGATAACATTTTAATATCAGTGGAACACAATAATAAAGAAGTAACCAATCATCAACGCCAGAACCTGAGGTAACATGGATTTACTAGAGGCAGGTCTTGTCAGACAAATCTGATCAATTTCTTAGACTGAGTGACCAGAGGATTGGATAGAGGAAGTGCGCTAGATGTGGTGTATTTAGATTTTAGCAAAGCCTTTGACAGTGTTCCACACAGTCATCTAATAAAAAAATGGAATTTCTTGAGTGGAAGGTGATAGAGGGTAGTGGTCAACTGAGATTACTCTGAGGAAAGCGGTGTTACCAGTGGTGTGCTTCAAGGTTCGGTTCTTGAGCCTGTTCTTTTAAACATTTTTGTAAGCAATATTGCTGAAAGACTGTCTGGTAAGATTTGCCTCTTTGTAGATAATACGAAAAATCTTCAGTAGGCATCCCTGATGGTGTAAATAACATGAAGAAGGACCTAGCGAAGCTTGAGGAATGGTCTGAAATTTGGCAGCTAAGATTTAATGCTAAGGAATGCAAGGTCATACATTTCAGCTTCAAAAAACAGTTTATGGAGTGAAGAACTTTTGTGCATTAAAGAGAAGCGGGACTTGGGTGTGATAGTATTTGATGATGTTAAGGTGGCCAAACAGGTCAAAACGGTGATGGTGAAAACTAGAAGGATGCTAGGGTGCAATGAGAGAGTAATGGCCAGTAGGAAAAAAGGAGGTATTGATGCCCTTGTATAAGACTCTGGTGAGACCTTATTTAGAAAATTGTATGCAATTCTGGAGACCTCACCTTCAAAAAGATATAAACAGGATGGAGTCAGTCACGAGGAAGGCTACAAAATGGTTGATGGTCTTCATCATAAGATGTTTGGGAACAGTCTTAAAGATCTCAAAATGTAAACTTTGGAGGAAAGCGGGAGAGGGGAGATATGATAGAAATATTAAATACTTACATAGAATAAATACGCATGAGGCAAGTCTCTCATTTGAAAGGAAGCTCTGGAATGAGAAGGAATAGGATAAAGTTAAGAGGCTCAGGAGTAATTTAAGGAAGTATTTTTTTACAGAAAGGGTGGTAGATGCTTGGAATAGTCTCCCACTAGAGGTGGTAAAGATAAAGACTGGCTGAATTCAAGAAAGTTTGGGAGAGGCCTGTGGGATCTCATGGGGAAAAGAGGAGAAAGTGGATGTTGTGGATGGGCAGACTGGATGGGCCATTTGGCCTTTATCTGTTGTCATGTTTCTATGATACGTGTGCTTACAACATTTACCACACACTCTGCACGTAGAGTGTTTTAATTGTTGCTATTAAGGTGCGCTACGTGTAAAATCTTAGAGCACTCTGGTAAAAGATTCCCTATATTTTAGGAGACAGCATTTATGTTTCCACATAGTAGTGTAAAGGGGGATATTATCAAACTCCATTAGGGTTTTAAGTAGCATTGTTTGTCCCTTAACATATCTCAAAGGGCCCTACCGCAGCTTGACTTATCTTACCATGGAGATATTTAGGTCACTCTGGGTTACATAGTAATGAGATGCAAATGGACGTATAGCAGCTCATTACTTGATAAATACCAGAGCACAAGATGGTGCTAGTCAGTGCAAGAGTGACATGACTACCAATTAAAATAATTGTGGGTTCTTGGGGGGATATGATTTGGGGTGGGTGCTTTGATTAGGAACGTTTGGAATGTGATCGGTTATGTACCGATCACATAAGAATAGGCAATTAATTTTTACATGCATGTGGTTACACAATATTATAAAAATTTATTTTACATGTGCAAAACAAAATTTACATTATATGAGTATAATTTGAATTATTAAAATGCCATGATGCTAGAAATTTTGATGTCTCATGCTACCGTCAACTGTGTTGCTGAGAATCTAGATAATTTTGATTGCCTTACAAATAGGGATAATAATATTAGGAGGTAATATGCAAACTTGTGGATGGATATACAAACTGAAACATTTTTAAAGTGACTAATGCTTTTTGTGATATACACTGCAATCATACAAAAATGGTTTATTTAGTCTATTAAACTCAAGAGAATACAGCTCACCAACAACGTTTCTTGAAAACTGACTGGCAGCTATCAAGAGTTCACAATTCCTCACTTCGTTTCCATGAAGGATTCTTTTAGATAATTAACAGGACAGCACAAATGCTAATGATAAATGATGTTCCCTACAAAGTGAAATACAACAAGCCCCGAAGGCACGACATTCATGTAAACGCTTCCTGTACATGATGAAGTGCCTGGTTGAAGTATGCTATCTGTAAACTAGTCTGCCTAAATTGGAAATGAAAAAAAAAATCAGGTTTGAAATCAAGATTATGTAGCAAGAAAATGAGAGACAAACTTGGTGATCATGAAAATGAAGGATAAACTGCCTGGAGAAATAAGAGCCGGGTCCTTCCTCTCTTGCATTTGAATGAGGTGAACTTGAAATTAGTAGATGGTTTCAGTTACTACTAAGAACATAAGAACATAAGAATTGCCACTGCTGGGTCAGTCCAGTGGTCCATCGTGCACAGCAGTCCACTTCCGTGGTGGCCCGTAGGTCAAAGACCAGTGCCCTAACTGAGACCAGCCCTACCTATGTACGTTCCGGTTCAGCAGGAACTTGTCTAACTTTCTTGAATCCCTGGAGGGTGTTTTCCCCTATAGCAGCCTCCGGAAGACCATTTTAGTTTTTCACCTCTCTGGGTGAAGAAGAACTTCCTTACGTTTGTACGGAATCTATCCCCTTTCAACTTTAGAGAGTGCCTTCTCGTTCTCCCTACCTTGGAGAGGGTCTTTATCTACTAAGTCTATTCCCTTCAGTATCTTGAATGTTTTGAACATGTCCCCTCTCAATCTCCTCTTTTCAAGGGAGAAGAGGCCCTTAACCATTTTAGTCACTCTTCTCTGGACCCTTTCGAGTAGTACTGTGTCCTGCTTGATGATGAAATACTCTTGATAATCTTATTCCATTTCCAGGCTCTTCATGACAATTGAAACCTAAGTTCAGTTACAGGAATTTATGTAGTCAGCTAATAAATATTTACAACCATGCAAACCTGAAAAAAAAAAAAAAAGTCTTCATTTGTTGGCTTGGGTAAATTGAAAGACTCACTCTATATTTTGAAAAACTGTTGCGATACACCATGCATTACAAAATCCCAGAGAAATGCTTTTGACAGGATATGTTATCCTGCATTGAAGAGACGGAACAAGTAGCAGAGAAGACAGCTAGCTCCAGGAAGACATGTTGTCAAGAGATACTGGTAAAAGCTAGTTGTTGTGTCTTTTATGAGCAAAAGGTAGTTTATAAAATTACCCCTAATGTTTATCGAACAAAATGTCATCAGTCGTTATCTTGGGGCTCTAAGGAAATACACTCAACAGTCAAGGAGGTATGCACATGTCAAGTCTTAAAAAAATCTCAGCTCTCAGAAACTCCTTAACTCCCAGTACTACTAGGTGGTTTCCTTGGCTACATCAAAACAGTCAAGTAACATACCACCCACCTTATCCATTAGATAAGAAGGCCTCAATCCCTTCAGAAGACCTAAATGTTAGGGCAAATAATTTAAACTGAATTTAGCTATAGGAAAGCAGTGTAAGGCAACCAGTAGCATAGTAACATAGAGAGCAAATAAAGACCTGAATAGTTCATTATGTCCAGCAGTCAAACTCATTAATAATTCATGATTAAATTGCCTGCCTTTGACATTTCTTTGATATAGACTGTAGAAATCAGCGCTGGAACTGTCCTAAGGTTCCAACTACTGGATTTGCTGTCAAAGCTCACTCTAGCCTATCCAAACCACCTTGTCATTTGTGGGACACAGACTGTAAATGCCTGCTTGGCACTGTCCTCATGTTCCAAATTACTGGAATTTCTGTCACAGCCCTTCCTTAACCGAATTGCCATATACAGGACACAGACCATGCAAGTCTGTCAGTACCAGCCTTAGTTCTTCACAGAGCTGCCATTTAAGCACTACCCAACACATCAAACACACATGCACCAATACTTTATAGCTAAAGAGATTAAAAAAGGTAGTGGTAGCTCTAGTTAAAAAGCATTTTTTGATGTGGTTAACCATTTTCCTAAATATAATCTCTGTCTTAAAAACACCCCAAAAATATCTTACTTGCACTACCTACCACGCCGCTGGAACAAACTACCTACCCACTTAACATCAGTAAAACTTCAGGAAGGCAAAAAAACTCACCTCTTCCCGTGATCTTCTTTGAGAGTATGTCAACCCAAATTCCCTGGACCTTCTGATAAAGAGCCCAACTCTCCACTATCTTGAGTTTCAAACACTGATGGGCTTCATCCTATCTCTGACCTTGCTATGTTTTTATCATCTAATGTTCTACCACACTGTCACACTGTTTGCCAGGATTGGCTGGTGACCTGCCTACTGGGAGCCAAGATAGAAGAGCTGCATCGATAGGATCATCGACAGCGTGGAAGAGGAAGATACAGCAGTGGTGATCCATGTGGGAACAAACAACGTGAGCAACAGGAACTACAGCAGGGAAGGACTGAAGGACCAGTTCTGGATGCTAGGAAGGAAGCTGAAGACCAGAATGCCGAGGGTAGCATTCTCAGAGATTCTGCCGGTACCCAGAGCCGACGAGAAGAGGCAGACGGAGCTGGAAGCAGTTAACGCATGGATGAGGCGCTGGTGTGAGGAAGAAGGATTCCACTTCATGCACAACTGGACGACATTCTGGAGGAAGAGCAAGCTATTCAGAAAAGATGGACTCCATGTTAGCGGAGACTGAACGAGGCTACTTGCAAGCAACATCAAGAGAGAAATTGAGAAGTTTTTAAACTAGGAAGAAGGAAAAAGCCAACAGTCGACCAAGGGTCGATGGTTCAGGAACCAGTATACCCAGAGGGTACCATGCAGGAAGGTAGCAGGGAGAAATCACCAGATCATGGGCTAGACAGAAATCCTGACGGATCGAAAGGGACACAAGAGGGGAGGAAAAGCAAGAAAGTAACAGGCCGCAAATTCAAATGTATATACACAAACGCAAGGAGCCTAAGTAATAAGATGGGGAAATTGGAAGCTATGGCATAAAAAGATAGCCTTGACATCATCGGCATCATGGAAACATGGTGGAATGAGGAAAACGTCTGGGACACTGTGCTACCGAGATACAAGCTATACCGCAGAGACAGAGTGGGTCAAAAAGGTGGGGGTATTGCCCTATACGTCAAAAAGGGAATTGAGTCTATTGGAGAGAACACGCTGGAAACGAAAAATAAGGTAGAGTCTCTATGGGCCAAAACGAAGATCAGCATCTACTACCAACCCCCAGGGCAGTCTAAAGAAACAGATGGAGAAATGACGGTCGAGATTAAACGCAACAGCAAGGGAGGCAACGCAGTTATCATGGGTGACTTCAATTATCCAGGGATAGACTGGAACCTAGGCACCTCCGGCTACGGTAGGGAGACCAAGTTCCTAGAAGCTGTAAGTGAATGCTTCCTGGAACAACATGTCAAAGAAAATACAAGAGGAAATGCAATTCTGGACATAATTATAAATGGACTATGAAGACTGGCACAAGTTGTAGAAGTAGAAGGGACGCTGGGAAGCAGTGATCACAATATGATCCGCTTCAACCTGGACACGGAGGCGATACATCAATCCAGAATGACGGCCATGGCACTGAACTTCCGAAAAGGAAATTAAGAAGGGATGAGATTTATGGTGGAGAAGATTAAGAAGAGGATAAGCACTGTAAAAATGCTGGAGCAAGCATGGTCCCTTTTTAAGGACAAGGTCACCGAGGCGCAAAATCTATATATACCATGTATCAACAAGGGATCCAAGAGGAAAAAAAAACCAAGGAACCGGCATGGCTCACTATAGCGGTGAAAGAAGCGATCAGAGACAAGAAGGCTTTGTTTAAGGAATAGAAAAGGTGTGTAGCATAATTAACTTTGATGTTATGTCAAATATTGGTAAAAAAACAGATGAAAACTGGAAAAAGCACAAGCAACATCAAAGCAGGTGCCATAAGGCGGTGAGAGGTGCCAAAAGAGACTACAAGGAAAAAATAGCCAAGGAGGCAAAAAACTTCAAGTCGTTCTTTCGATATATTAAGGTGAAACAATCTGCGAAGGAAGCGGTCATGGTATTTCATGACCATGGAATAAAGGGAGTGCTAAACAAGGACAAAGCCATCGCTGACAAGCTGAACACATTTTTTGTGTCTGTATTTACCGAAAAGGATATCCACAACATACCAGAAGCCGACAGGCTATACACAGGAAACAAAGACTGAGTTGACGGTCAATCTAGAAGAGGTATGTAGGCAGATTGATAGGCTTAAAAATAATAAATCTCCTGGACCGGATGGCATCCATCCAAGGGTAATCAAGGAACTGAAAGGGTTTATAGCTGAACTGCTTCAACTAATAACCAATCTATCGATCAAATCGGGAAGGATTCCGGAAGACTGGAAAGTGGCAAATGTTACGTCAGTCTTCAAAAAAGGTTTGAGGGGAGATCTGGGAAACTAAAGAGTCTGACCTCGGTACCGGGAAAGATGGTAGAGGCGCTGATAAAGGACCGTATCGTTGACCACCTTGATGACGATCTGATGAGGACCAGCCAGCACGGCTTCAGTTTAGGAAGATCTTGCTTGACTAACTTCCTGCACTTATTCAAGGGAGTAAACAGGCAGAAAGACAAGGATGACCCGGTCGACATTGTATATCTGGACTTTCAGAAGGCATTTGACAAGGTTCTGCATGAACAACTGCTTTGAAAAATTGCGAGCCATCGAATCGAGGGTGAAATGCTCACGTGGATCACAAACTGGTTAGTGGATAGGAAACAGAGAGTGGGGGTAAATGGACAATACTCGGACTGGAAGCGTCACTAGTGGAGTGCCGCAGGGTTCGGTGCTTGGACCCGTGCTCTTCAACATATTTATAAACGACCTGGAAATTGGAACAACGAGCGAGGTGATTAAATTTGCAGACGATATGAAATTATTCAGAGTAGTCAAGACACAGAAGGATTGCGAAGACCTGCAACGTGACATAAACACGCTTGAAAAATAGGCTGTGACATGGCAAATGAGGTTTAACATGGATAAGTATAAGTTGATGCATGTCGATAACAAGAATCTTATACATGAATACAGGATGCTCGGTGCAATACTTGGAGAGACCCCCCCAGAAAAGAAACTTGGAGAACTGGTTGACAAGTCAATGAAGCTGTCCGCGCAATGTGCGGCGGCGGCAAAAAGGGTGAACAGAATCCTAGGAATGATTAACAAGGGGATCATGAACAGATCGGAAAAGGTTATCATACTGCTGTACCGGGCCATGGTACGCCCCCACCTGGAATACTGCATCTAGCACTGGTCGCCATACTTAAAGAAGGACACAGTACTATTTGAAAAGGTCCAGAGAAGTGCAACTAAAATGGTTAAGGGGCTGGAGGAGTTGCCGTACAGCGTGAGATTAGAGAAACTGGGCCTCTTCTTCCTTGAAAAGAGGAGACTGAGAGGGGACATGATTGAAACGTTCAAGATAATGAAGGGAATAGACTTGGTAGATAAAGACAGGTTGTTCACCCTCTCCAAGGTAGGGAGAACGAGAGGGCACTCTCTAAAGTTGAAAGGGAATAGATTCCATACAAACATAAAGAAGTTCTTCTTCACCCAGAAAGTAGTGGAAAACTGGAATGCTCTTCCGGAGGCTGTTATAGGGGAAAGCACCCTCCAGTGATTCAAGACAAAGTTAGACAAGTTCATACTGAACCAGAAAATACACAGGTAAGTCTAGACTCAGTCAGGGCACTGGTCTTTGACCTACGGGTTGCCACGGGAGCGGACTGCTGGGCATGATGGACCACTGGTCTGACCCAACAGCGGCAATTCTTATGTTCTTATATTTAACCATACTATTCTATGTCTACCATACTATGTCTACCATACTATGTTGGCCCTGCTACAATCTCTCATACCATGTCTGCCATACCCTAACCCTAACCTTAACCCTAACCCTAACCCTAACCCTGCTACAATCTCTCATACCATGTCTACCATACAATGTTTAAAAACATAGTAACATAGTAGATGACGGCAGATAAAGACCCGAATGGTCCATCCAGTCTGCCCAACCTGATTCAATCTATAAATTTGTTGTTGTTGTTTTTTTCATAGCTATTTCTGGGCAAGACTCCAAAGCTCTGCCTGTACTTTTCTTAGGTTCCAACTACGTGATGTCTCTGTCAAAGCTCACTCCTGCCCATCTATACCCTCCCAGCCATTGAAGCCCTCCCCAGCCATCCTCTACCATACAGCCACATACAGACACAGACCATGAAAGTCTGCCCAGTACTGGCCTTAGTTCTTAAATATTTACTATTATTTTCTGATTCTAGATCCTCTGTGTTCATCCCACACTTCTTTGAACTCTGTTACCATTTTCCTCTCCACCACCTCTCTCAGGAGTGCATTCCAGGCATCCACCACCCTCTCCGTAAAGAAGAATTTCCTTACACTGCTCTTGAGTCTACCACCCCTCAACCTCAAATCATATCCTCTGGTTTTACCATTTTCCTTTCTCTGGAAAAGATTTTGTTCTACGTTAATACCTTTCAAGTATTTGAACGTCTGAATCATATTTCCCTTATCTCTCCTTTCCTCTAAGGTATACATATTCAGGGCTTCTAGTCTCTCCTCATATATGTTTAACTGTATGTTTGCCGTTCCATGTCTTCCATGCTGTTTCATTATGCATGCTTGCCTAACCATTTTTGCTAGTCATGTCATATTATGTTAGCCATGATTTGTATTATTATGTTTACCGTGGTATGTTTTGCTGAACTATGTTTCCCATGCTATGTCTCACCATACCATGTTTTGTCATGCTTTGTCATCTTTGACAAACTTGCCCCAGGTACATTAGATAGATTGTGAGCCCACCAGGACAGACAAGGAACAATGTTTGAGTATCTGAATAAATTCATGTAAACCGTTGTAAGCTCCCCTGGGAGAACGGTTCAGAAAATTGAATAAATAAATAAATTGAAGCATCAGGAGTACACAGAGACATTTCAGAAGAATATTGATAAAATTCATGATTGCATTACTGATTCTTAAATGCCCATGACAATAGAGGATGTAACTAAATGGACACAATTTCATATTGTAGAAGAAGATTATGGGCTCCTTTTACGAAGACACGTTAGGGACTTAACGTGTGGAATAGCACATGCTAACCGCTACCGTCTCCTCTTGAGCAAGCGGTAGTTTTTCGGCTAGCGCACGCTAATCCATTGTGTGCGTTAAAAATGCTAGCGCACCTTCGTAAAAGGAGCCCTATATTTGAAGACTTATTGGCATAATGAATAATTCATCTAGGCCTTTGAATGCACAACTGGACAACGTTCTGGAGGAAGAGCAAGCTATTCAGAAAGGATGGACTCCATGTTAGCGGAGACGGAACGAGGCTACTTGCAAGCAACATCAAGAGAGAAATTTATGTTATGCTAGTTTTACAGTCTTTGCTAGCTATGATTGTTGAATTAGTAATCACAGTCATGAATGGTTCCTTGTCTTCAGGTTCCTAAAGTTCCTAATGTTATAAAGAAGGTTAGTTTATGTCTTGTCATGAAAAAGATGACATTAGATCATGAGTACTCAAAGAATTATCAGCATGTGAATTCTGTCCTTTATAGAAAACTAGTGTTTAAGCCCGTTACATTAACGGTGCTAGAGTAGATGTCTGTCTGTCTGGTTGTTTTTTCTTTGTCTCTCTCTCTTTGCACGCTGCCTGTCTGTCTGCCATTTTTTCTGTCTGTGTCTCTCCCTATGTCCTTAGTGCTCCTTCCTATGTCCTTAGTGCCCCTAGTGCCTCCTTCCCTTGTCCTTAGTACCCCTTCCTACGTCCTTAGTGCCCCCAGTACCTCCTTCCTGTATACATAATGCCCCCAGTGCCTCCTTTCCATGTCCTTAGTGCCCCCAGTGCCTCCGTACTGTGTCCTTAGTGCCCCAGTGCCTGCATACTGTGTCCTTAGTGCCCCAGTGACAGCGTATTGTGTCCTTAATGCCCCCAGTGCCTCCTTCCTATGTCCTTAGTGCCCCCAGTGCCTCCTTCCCATGTCCTTAGGCACTAAGTTCCTCTGCCGCGCCTCTGATGATGTCATCAAGGATGCGGCAGAGGAAATCAGGATAGTAGAAGGAAGCGAAGCAGCGTGTTTACTGTGCCTCAGACGTTGCTGGAGCCGGGAGGTTTGTGTTTGTCTTGCGGTGGGAGGGTCGGCTGGGAGGGTCAACGGGGGTTTCGGGTTTGCCGGGTAGGGTTGGCGCCGGAGGGGGAGTTGCGGCGTGTTACCTGCCACCTGTCCTTAGAATAGAACAACAATGTGCGCATGCGTACTCTTACCTGCCACAGACCTACAGATCAGGGATCAGGGAACACGGCGGTAAGAGTGCGCATGCGCGCTTAGCATTTTGTTATAGCAGATATCTTGAAAAGAGTGGTCCATACAAGCTTCATGATTTTGTCTGCAGAAAATTTATCAAATAGTAATTTGGTTTTTTTTTGTTAGCATCAAATACTGAGGGTCCCTTTTAAAAGTCTGTGGTGTAACCCGTACTTAGTGCGTACTAATTTTGGAATTTCCTGTGCACTAACTATGATTTATTGTGTCAATTTAGGGCTTTTTATTATAACTTGCTGAGAGAAAAGGCATCAAAAGTGGGCTATATGACTTGTTTATACCACAGAGATATATCAACTGTATAATTGTGTAATTTCAGCCTTTGGTAAGGACTAATTATGCCTTTAAAAAAAAAGTTTAACAATTATAAAAAGTAATTTAACCCCAGAAATCAGAAACCCCACTTTAAGTACCAGTAATATTTTTTAGTCTGTGAAACATGAAAAATATCAAAGTTGTGAAAAAAATTGCTTATTGTCATTCTACTAACCCTATAGCACACAATGTAATGTAATGTAATGTAATTTATTTCTTATATACCGCTACATCCGTTAGGTTCTAAGCGGTTTACAGAAAATATACATTAAGATTAGAAATAAGAAAGGTACTTGAAAAATTCCCTTACTGTCCCGAAGGCTCACAATCTAACTAAAGTACCTGGAGGGTAATAGAGAAGTGAAAAGTAGAGTTAGAGGAAAAATAAAAATAAAATAAACATTTTAACAAGACAGCATTGATCTAAATACTTTGGAAGGTAGAAGAGAGGAGAGAAAGGAATAGAAGCAGAAGGGGGAGCCGTTGAACAGTAGAATTCTGGAGAAATTTAAATGATAGAAATAGAACAAAACAAAGACAAAAGGCAAAACAATAGATAAGATTAAAGATAAATCATAAGCTGGAAAGAAAAATAAAATAAGACTTTCAAAATTGAAAGATGCTCAAATTTACCGCTCCAAACTTTTATAGCCTACCTCTGTTATTTGTAAACCCATTTTTGGTACCTTTTTGCTCAGTGGATCACATATACTGTATACTCGTATATATTGTATATTCTTTGAGCTAGATGCACTAAACAGGGTCAGTAAGACTGCATAAGTCTACTCCAATCCAATTTTTGGCCAATTCCAAAATAGCTACTGATGCACAAAAAAGTTTGCATGCAAATGATTTAAACAGAGGTTCATTGTAATCCCTGTCTGATCCCACCAATGAAACGCTGTGAGAGCAACTGTCACACATGCGCAGAGCCGTCAAGGGAAGCCTGAACAGCTGAGAGGCAGGGGAAACCCTCAGCTGTTTGGGGAAGGAAACTTTTTTTTTTGAAAATATATTTATTGAGGAACTATGCACAGAAGCAATACAAAAAGGTCATACAAGAAGATATTGGACACAGATGTCCACACCCTCCTGCCACCAGATGCTTCCCCAAACCCCACCCCATACCTAAGTCGGAATTTGGGAGCAGGAGGGAAGCTCGGTCTTTCCTACTCCAAGGCCTGTCAGTCTAAAATGGTGGGCCTAAACCTCTCTGATGCATCCCCTTGGGAGGTACCTTAGGTATCTGAGCTAATCAGAGCCTTGGGCCCCTCCTCATGCATCACATGATGCACTGGGGAGGGGAAGATCTGCCATTTTAGATTGGCGAGACTCAGAACAGGAAAGACCGAGCTTCTCTCCTGCTCCTGACTTCTGACAAAGGTATGGGGAGGTGTTTCAAGGGAGCATCCAGTGGCAGGAGAAAGTGTGCATCCCTCCAGCCAACTTTTACTTGCATGGAGAGATTGGCATGGCAGGAGGGAATGGACATCCCTCCTACCGATTTTTGCTGGCATGGGTGGGGGTGGGGGTTAGCCCTGTTCCTGGACATCGGGGAGGTCTATCTTTGACAGGGGGGGTTCTTTTTTTTTAATGAGACAAATATTTGTGTATGTGCAACACACACACTGCATCTGTGCCCATTAAAAAAAAAATGCTGCACTATCAGTAAGACAGGTAAGCGACTGGTCTTGACCAGTCGCTTTTTTTGGATCGCTAAAACCCATTGCTTTTTTTATGCATTGCCAAGCGGTTAGTGCATCAATCGCTTGGCTAGTTTGCATGGCGTTTTAATATTACATAGCTAATTTTCATGGCCAGATTGGAAAATGGGAGATCGAGGGGGAAAACACACGGTGAGCCATTTTGTGCATCGGGTCGGCAAATGCAATCATCGCTAAAGCAGTCAAGACTGGTTTAGTGACGATCACTGACTTTAGTGCATCTATCTCTTTGTCTCACAGTAATGGGAACACTAGTGCGTAAGATCTGCACAAAATTTACTTAGTGTCTCCTAAATAGAAGGTAGTAAGTGCTCCCAAGTTATCACACAGTAACCCTGTGTTAACTAGTTAGCACGCATTAATTAGAACCTACTAGCTGGTTTCCGTCTATATTTATTGAACTGTGGTGGAAACTCTTTGTTATAAGGGCCTAATGGTCTCAACGATTTTAAATTGAAGATTTTTGATTTCTCTAACTGAATTTTTGCTCATAGCACTTTGAAAAAAACATATATTTCACATTAAATATTAAACAACATTTTTGTAATTTAAAAACATTCGCAATACGGTGGTGGCAGATGATGTTTGTGGGTAAAACCCTATAGTGCTCTCTTGGGTGCACATGTATTGTGGATATACCCAGGTGAACTCCTTAAGAATTAAGAGGAAGTGCCCATAAACTGGTTAACCACCCCTAAAGAATGGTAGTTAGATTATTTGATAGGTTTCCATGTGCTAAGAAGAGGACTAGAGAACTAGGAATAGATCTTTAGGATTGGTTTATACTTAGTATTGGCCCTTCCTCAATTTTGGCTTTATACATTTGTGGATTTAACGATGGAAGGCCCATTCTCTGCCCATGCCAGAGTCCCTTAGAAAATGTATTTTTTTTTAAATAGTAACTACACACTTAGCAGTGGAAGCAGGGCAATTATCACAAAATGCATTACTTAGAGACACTCATTTACTAAACCGCGATAGCAGTTATTAGCGCAGGGAGAGGGCGCTGAATGCTCCGTGCTGCTCCTGACACTCACAGGAACGCTATAAGCATCAGGAGCAACGCGAAGCATTCAGCATGGCTCCATGCGCTAATAACCGCTATTGCGGTTTAGAAAAAAAGAGGGGGGTATTTTTTCCCATGGGTTAAGATATGTCATGTTTGTGTGGGAGCAAAACCTGCAGACCAGCTCTTATAAAATATGTCATATTTTCTGAATGTTTTCACTTCCATGTCGCTATTCACCCATACATGAACCAGCTAAAATGGTGCTGTACATGTTTAATTAAACTATTTAGCATGCAAATGTCTTATATAATGAGTTAGACAAAACAATTATGTAATGATTCCCTTTGTTTAGTTGCAAGGTATCAATGCAAATTCAAGAATGGCAATGTACGAGTTGAATATATTTCTCTGTATTGTTTACCTCATGGTTACTTATAGTTTTGTAAAACATATAATGCTTATGAATAAAGTTTATTTTATTAAAAATATATTTAGGATGAGATTTAATTCCTGTGGCTTTCCTGCAGCTGTAGATAATATAACAAATGAGACAGGCAGAAAAGTAGCTTCCGCCTTGAATGACTTTTCCTCCCATGCATCTGGGGGTGATTAGAAGCATTAATTGGTCTGGTATTCTAAGTCAGATGCTGTAAAAGAACTAGAAAAAAGTACCAGATGTGTCTTGCCTGAATGTTCCACATTTCCTGTCTGAAAATACAGAAGGCTTTTTTTTTTTTTGGGGGGGGGGGTGGAGGAGGTTATTTCATCGTGGATACTTTCCTAGTCCTGCATCAAAGAAATCACAAAAGAGAAATACATTTCGGTCTCAGTTGATCAAATACATACTTAGTTTCATGGTAGGGAAGTTCAAAGGGCTAAATTGCTAGAATGGTAAAACTTCCAATATTCAACATATTTATATGACTTTTCTCCCCCTAAAATTTTCACCTAAAGAAGAAATACAGTAAAACCTTGGCTTGCAAGTGTTTTGCAAGACTAGCAAAACATTTTTTTAAATTTTAACTTGATATACAAGCAATGTCTTGCAACACAAGTACCTACAGTATACACACATCACAACTGAGCCGATGGTTCTTCTCTCTCTGATGCTGCAAGAGTGTAGTGACTGTTCTAAATGAGCAATATCTTGCAACACAAGTACATACAGTATACACGCATCACATCATCACAACTGAGCCGATGGTTCTTCTCTCTCCGACGCTGCAGGAGTGTAGTGACTTCTAAATGAGTGAGGTCTTGCAATTCAAGTACATAGTATTTTGTATTCAAGTTTTTGGGTTGTGGAAGAAATCGTCTTGAGTTTCCATTATTTCCTATGGGGAAATTTGCTTTGATATACGAGTGCTTTGGATTACAAACATGCTTCTGGAACGAATTATGTTCGCAAACCAAGGTTTGACTGTAGTTCAGCAGTCCCATGTGAAGGGCAAGTCTATAACCTCAGGGCTTATATTTATGCATTCTACATGTACAAATGTTTAGAATACTAGCATGGGACCTAAGTTCTATTCTGCAAATACTCACTTACATGCGGGGCCAGTGTTGGAGAGTGGGACAAACAGGGTAGCTGTCCTCGTCACAGAGCTCTAGGGTCCAGGCATCTCACTCGGCTGCTATCGGCCCTGTCTTCTACCCTGGTCCAATTAAACTGGATGGCAATATTAAAGACAGAAACCATGGGGCCTTCCCACTTGCCTGCATTGCTACAAGCTTTGCTGGTCCTGATTCTGCACCTCTTTTAACTCATTTTCTGTTTTTGAGGGGCAGGATCA
The DNA here is from genome assembly GCF_902459505.1 of Geotrypetes seraphini. Classification (NCBI taxonomy): domain Eukaryota; kingdom Metazoa; phylum Chordata; class Amphibia; order Gymnophiona; family Dermophiidae; genus Geotrypetes; species Geotrypetes seraphini. Next base: position 185,747,440 of record NC_047084.1, on the reverse strand, counting down.
AGACCGGCTGAGCCTATAGTGATGTAGGCAAGCAGGAAGGCCCTGTGATTTCTGTCTTCATTATTGCTGTCCGGTTTAGCAGAACACGGGCTGAAGGCAAGGCTGATGATACCCGAGTGCTGGAAGAGGAAAAGGATAAAAGGATGTGGATTGGGGCCAACTAAGGGAGGAAAATAGAGAAGCTGGATTGTGGGGAGAGGTAAAAAAAAATAAAAAGTGATATGCTTCATATGCGAAGGGGGGATGGTAGACATAGGGAAACTTCCTATTTCCCAACACAAGAGAGAGAGGCTTCGAGCTGGCAGAAAACCATTTAGGGCTGAGAGGGGCAGGAGAAGGAACAGCAAAGTAGAGAGGGCTGTGGAAGTCTTGGAGAGGTAAGAGGAGGTGTCAGAAGGAAAAGATGTAGACCGAGGAGGCAGGTGCAGCTGAAGGAGGGTATGGTACCCATGGAGAGATGGAAAATGGGAAAGAATGGAGGAGATGGTGACCACGGAGCAGAATGGTACCCACGGAGAAGAATAACCTGAATCACAGTTACTGGATGCTAGGGTCCACCTTGGGTATTAGCACCCAAGAAAAGGATCTGGGTGTCATCGTAGACAATAAGATGAAATCTTCTGCCCAATGTGCGGTGGCGGCCAAAAAAGCAAATAGGATGCTAGAAATTATTAAAAAACAGATGCTTAACAAGAGTAAGAATGTTATAATGCCCCTGTAATGCTCCATGGTGTGACTTCATCTGGACTATTGCGTTCAATTATGGTCTCCTTATCTCAAGAAAGATATAGTGACGCTAGAAAAGGTTCAAAGAAGAGCGACCAGGATGGTAAAGGGGATGGAACTCCTCTTGTATTAGGAAAGACTAAAACGGTTAGGGCTTTTCAGCTTGGAAAAGAGATGGCTGAGGGGAAATATGATTGAAGTCTACAAAATCCTGAGTGGAGTAGAATGGGTACAAGTGGATCGATTTTTCACTCCGTCAAAAATTTCAAAGACTAGGGGACGCTCGATGAAGTTCTGGGTATTCTTATACATCCGGACCAAGTAGGATTCATGCGAAACCGCTTTATCGGAGACAATGCACGCACTTTTAATGCCATTCTTGACCTAGCCCACTCATCTAGTGATCCTCTGGTAGCGTTGTCCCTCAATGCTGAGAAAGCCTTCGATATGGTTGAATGGTCCCACTTATTTACCTCTTTATCCTGGTTTGGTTGTGGCTCGGACTTTACTGACTGGGTTCGTATTCTTTACACCAAACCCACATCGAGACTGAGAATAAATGACTCCCTCTCCTCTCCTGTCCATCTCAATAGAGGCACTCGTCAGGGTTGCCCCCTCTCACCGCTCCTCTTCAACCTAGCTCTTGAACCCCTTTTGTTAGCCATCCGTCAACACCCACACCTTCTAGGAATCCAGGTTGGATCTATACAAGTCAAAACCCTAGCTTATGCTGATGACTTGCTTATTTTCTTGTCCAAACCAGCCTCCTCTATCCCTATCTTACTTCAATTAGTGTCTGATTTCTCTTCAGGATCCGGTTACCGCATTAATTGGGACAAATCGGAAATCATGCCTCTCAATGATGACACATCTATATCCGATTGCGGCCCGATCTCCTTTCGCTGGGCGGAATCCTCTTTGAAATACCTCGGAACTCTTTTTCATCAAAACACTGACACGATGATGTCCATCAACTTATCGGCCATTACCACCAAAGTGGATGCTCTCCTAAAAAGGTGGTCTCCGCTCTCTGTGTCCTGGTGGGGGAGGATGGAAGCTATCAAAATGACTATCTCCCCGATTATTAACTACTATCTCTCCATGCTTCTAAGACTTGCCCCCAAAACATTCTATAAATCCATTGAGAGTAAACTATCGAATTATCTCTGGAATAGAAAACCCCCTCGTATTTCCATGAAGATTCTCAAATCCTCTAAAGAGGACGGTGGGGTGGGATTCCCCGATTTTTTCCTATACCATATAGCAGCATTACTTCGATATAGTTCTATATGGCTACAGATTAAGGACAAGGATAATGATCATGCTGCCTGGGTTCATATTGAACAAGCTCTTTCTAAACCTATTCATTTATCTTGCTTACCATATATCTCCCCGTCCTCTTTTACATCTAAATCTGTCACTATCTCTGCCACTCTTCAGGCTATACAACACTTTGATATCATCTCCAATTCCGACAGAAGACACACTTTATCGGCTCCTTTATGGTGTAACTCATTATTCAATATTGGGAACCATTTCATACATTGGCACGTATGGGTTGATAAAGGTATATGGTCACTGAACCAGGTAATGCATTCAGACACTCTCATGTCATTCTCTCAGATTATGGATAAATTTGACCTACCCTCTTCAGAATGTTACCATTGGCTTCAGCTTTCTCACTGCCTGAAAAAATGTTCCCCTTCTATCTTCACCTTTTCTCCGACGTCCCGTTTTATCATTCTCTCTCAACAAGGCTTCCTCTTAGGTCACTCTACCTCTCTTTTCTTTAAAGAGCTTAGATCACATTTATTTCCCAGATCCTATAGGACTACTAACACATGGATGGATTTTGTCTCTTGGCATGGTTCTGATGAGGATTGGGCACGATATTTCTGTAAAATTGCTCGTCCCACCGCCTCTGCCAGCCTAACTCAATCGCTCTACTTTTTAACCTATCATGCTTTCTGGACACCTCAAAAGCTGTTTCGCGCTGGTCTTAGGGACTCTAATCTCTGCTGGCACTGTTCTGCAGAAATGGGCAATCTTTATCATATGATCTACGACTGTCCCATACTTGCCTCATTCTGGACTAAAGTATGGGATCTTATTCGACGCATACTACCTATCACATCTGTATTTACCTTTGACATTCTTCTTTTTAGATCATTAGTAGTGACTGACCCACTTACCCCTAGTCAACAATCACTCCTTAACATTTTGATTGCCCTTACAATCCAAATGATCCTTCATAACTGGAAATCAGCTGATTCCCTCAACATAGTATTTTGGTGGAATTCGGTTCTCATGACTCATTCTTATGAAATCAAAGCAGCGGAGTTTTCTAACAGACTCCTATCCATATCTCATATATGGGAACCTATACAACATTTCTCCCTGTAACCGTTGACCTTACAGATGATTAGTCTCCAAATTGCTGTTTTTTTTAATTTATATCCGATTTCATCTTCTGGATGTTGATGCCCGCCCGGCTCTTCACCATTTAGCTCTTCTTCTTCCCTTTCACTCATCTAGATTAACTTCTTCTAATATTCTGTTTCCTTCCTCTTTCTTCTTTCCTCTTCCTCTCCAGGATTAGGATACTTTTGGCATTGAGTCACCATGGTACCTTTTACTGTTAGGTTACTCTACCCCTCTCCTCTATATTTTAGCTTTAAAGTGTACTAAAGTATTAATGTTACCTGTGCATATGTATTTTTCTCAATGCATTTCTTACTGAATACCTTATTATTTTTTATTGTATATTTGAAAATCAATAAACAAATTTGAACTACTACAAAAAAAAAAAAAAAAATTTCAAAGACTAGGGGCCAATTGGAGGAAATTTTTTTACACTCAGACAATAGTTAAGCTCTGGAACATGTTGCCAGAGGATATGGTAAGAGCGGATAGCGTAGCTGGTTTTAAGAAAGGTTTGGACAAGTTCCTGGAGGAAAAATCCCTAGTGTGTAATTGAGAAAGACATGGGGGAAGCCACTTCTTGCCCTAGATCGGTAGCATGGAATATTGCTACTCCTTGGGTTTTGACCAAGTACTAGTGACCTGGATTGGCCACCGTGAGAACGGGCTATTGGGCTTGATGGACCATTGGTCTGACCCAGTAAGGCTATTCTTATGTTCTTATATTTACATTAAAGGCTCTGGCTGAAACCCGTTTATAAAGTATGTATTCTTTCCAATTAATATTTCCAAATTAATAAAGTGTCTTTGCTTATTTGTAAATGGGTCTCTATCAGAGCCATTAATTCTGTAGCATAATTAAGGGAGGTATTTTACTAAGGCACTAGCCGATTTAGCGCTCACTAAATGCTAACGCGTCCATTATATTCTAAGGGTACGTTGGCATTTAGCGCACACTCATTTTTAGTGCGCTAAATCGGCTAGCGCACCTTAGTAAAAGACCCCCTAAATGAAATAACTACTTCTGAAGTTTATAGGGACAGGCAGGGCAGATTTGGTTCCAGTGGGGACGGGTTTGACTCCTAGTGGGGACAGACGGGCATGGGTTTGATTCTACTGGGGATGGGCTGGGACGGGTTTGATTTCTGTCCCCATGCAACTCTGTATTAAAGAGTCCGGGCCACAATGTCTATCATTCTCCAAACTAATCTGATGGCTTTTTTCTTTCCAATGGTGTGCTATGGGTGCTTTTATATTATCCGTAGTAATTCTTGATTTATGTTCATTCAGTTGTCATTTTATCTGTCGAGTAGTATGCCCTATATAAATTAGGTCAGAAGGGCATTTCATGACATAGGCCACATTTGCTGTATTGCAGGTCATATTTTATTTAGATCTAATAACTCGTCCTGTACTCGGATCTACCATTCACTAACTCTCAATATCTGAACACACCAATGACATTGTCCACATGATTCATGACTAGCTTCCCACTTCTTTTTCTCCCATAACCTCAAGTTCTGATGACTTTGCTGTTCTATCAACTGGACTCTAGAGTAAGTAATCATCAGAAATTGTGTTAAAAAAAAGGATATAATTGAATCACTTGCCAATGTGTTCTCATGATCTTTTAAAAAAAGTGCCAACGGTATTTGGTAAAGGTAACACGCATGTAAGGTTTCCTTCACATTGATCCATGGACTCATGTAATAGAAGGTTCATTGGGTAAACTGTGCCCATAAATATGCTTGTTTAATTGCCCATTTGGGATACCCCCTTTGTTCAAAACGCTTTCGCAGAAGATTCACCTACATTTTAAATTTGTTGAAAATTTAAATGCAACGAACTCTCATAAATTGGCCTATAGGAAAATTAAACTTCCGCTTGTAAGGATGGAAATTTGAAAAATGCAACAAGGTATTTCTTTCAACATGTTTTCTATAAACAGTCATCTGAAACTCATACGTGTCTTTTTATAATCCACAAATCTAGGAACGTGATTTTCTGAAAACCATATGACATCACAAATTGAAGGTTAAAGTCTTTCAAGTTCAACCAATTGGAAAATGACTGCAATTCTTATTCTGAACCTGTTTAGAAAAAAAAAAAGAATGTCATCTAAAATCTTCGCCGTAACGGAATGTTTTCAAAGAATTTGGAAGGATAAAACTGACCCTCGGGTATACCCTTTGGCACTGGCATCAAATCAGAGATCATATCATTGCATTCACTTTGAAACATGCATCCCTACAAAAAGGCAGTAAACCACGGTAAAACCACCCCTTGATTACCACATCCTTTCAGTTTAAGCAATAACACATTAAAATCCACGCTGTCAAATGCAGCCAACATGTCTAATAATGCTAGACATATTTATATATTAGGATATAAAACTTGAGCTAGGTGGTTCCTGCCGACATTCTTTTCCCGTTGTTTTATCTGCCTTTTGGACTTTTTGCAACGCTCTTTCCTTTTCAGCAGGACTGTGTCATTGCTCTGTTTATCCAGAGAAATGTAGTTAACATGTAACGTTAAATGCCAAGGTCAAAGACAAATCCCTTAATCATGAGGCAGGCTGCAAGAAATAGCTATTCAGCTTGCACAGTAATATCTGATCGATAGCTAGCTCTAATCACAGGCAATAGCTCTCAATGCACGTATGCTTCAGCAGACTTACAGAAGGCACACCAAATAAAGTACCTTTGGGAAAACCAGAGCTAATAATTAGCCATTTAGCGGCAATATTCAGCCATTATACCCTCATTCTATAACATGGCATAAATGTACGAAATGCTAGCATTTATGCATGTAAGTGTACATTTGAACGCATAAGTACTAGCAGAGCACTCTACTACTAATCATTTCTATAGCGCTCCTTGTCATATGTAGTGCTGTATACATTATTTACAGGTACCTTCTCTGTCCCTAGCTCACAATCCATTTTATACCTGAGGCAATGGAGGGTTAGGTGACTTGCCCAGGATCACAAGGAGCTACAGTGGGAATTTAGGCTATACCTCCCTAAAGGAACCAAGTGACACATACAACTGAGCTTCCTGGGGATTTGAACCCACCACCTATGAATGATGGAGCAAGGATCTTAATCTCTGGGCCACCTCAATACTCAATGCTATTCTATAAATGTTGATATTCTGCTCTCCTATTGCTTGGCAACTACTCTCCTTCACAGCAGGTATTCCCCCATCCCAGTCATCACAGGTCAGGGCAGATCCGGTGACCAAAGTCACCTCCCTGCAGCAAATCCTTAATGCACAGACCCTGCTACCTTAGGCCTATCCCCACCTCACCAGCACCCAAAAGCCTCAAGATTGCCATTGCAAATGCAAGATTCATAAACAACAAATGTATCCTTACAGACAATAACTGGTACATCTTCCTAATTATCGAAATCAGGCTCAAAGACAATAAAGGAGCCACTCTTGGTATGCTTTGCCTACCAGGGTACCAAGCATTAATGTGCTCACACACTGACACCAGAGGAGGTATAGCCACCATCATTAAATCCATCCTCAACCCAAGAATGAGAGACACCATCACACCAAATGAACTAGAATGCCTCATCTTCTCAACAGGTCACAACAGAGATCTCACCATTCCACTCCATTCCATTCCTTTAGAGATTTCTATTCCGCCAATGCCTTGCGATTCAAGGTGGATTACAAAAGAATTACAAAAAAGGTATTACATGAAGAAGATATCTGTAATTTCTAGAGGAAATTACATTACATTAGTGATTTCTATTCCGCCGTTAAATTGCGGTTCAAGGCGGATTAGAGTAGATGAGGTTGCTTTGGGGAATCAGGAAGGTATTGGTGAGTTTACAATTTACAGAGCACCCCACTCTCCAATGGCCATCTTAGATGATTTACTATCCATCCTTGGCAAAGGAGTCGTCAACCACAACCAAACTATCATTCTAGGACAGTGGTTCCCAACCCTGTCCTGGAGGAACACCAGGCCAATTGGGTTTTCAGGCTAGCCCTAATGAATATGCATGAAGCAAATTTGCATGCCTATCACTTCCATCATATGCAAATCTCTCTCATGCATATTCATTAGGGCTAGCCTGAAAACCCGATTGGCCTGGTGTTCCTCCAGGACAGGGTTGGGAATCACTGTTCTAGGAGACTTTAACTTCACAGACTACCCAAATGAGACTGGATTCCCAGAAGACTTCATCACATCAGATCTAGGACTCCATCAAATAGTCCATTCACCGACTCATTCTGTGAGCCACAACCTAGATATAAACTTTATTCAAAAAGATACATCATTCACCACAGAAACTCCTAGCTCAGGGGTAGGGAACTCCGGTCCTCGAGAGCCGTATTCCAGTCGGGTTTTCAGGATTTCCCCAATGAATATGCATTGAAAGCAGTACATGCAAATAGATCTCATGCATATTCATTGGGGAAATCCTGAAAGGACCAGAGTTCCCTACCCTTGTCCTAGCTGCTCCATCAAACCAGTACCCTGGTCTGATCACCATCTGATCACATTCAGTCACACCTAAACTGTGAAGCATCTATCAACTAGGAAACAAACCCAGACTAAGAAAATATACAGCAATGAGACTATCAATTTAGGAGATCTCTCCATATGCCTTTCCAAACTAGGAGGAACATTAAAACCCAAATCTAAATCCATTGATAAGGCTGCCATGGATTGGCACACTGAGATGAGTTCCCTCTACAAAGGCCTACCACAAACCAAAGAAATCAAGTACTATCCCCACAAACTCTCCTCCCCCTGTTTTACTGACAACCTGAAAACCAAGAAAAAAGAACTACCGAAAACAGAAAGGAAATGGTACAAATCCAGGCTTAACAGTGACAAGTCCAGCTGGAAGAAACTGAATGAGAATATACGAGTGAGCTATCCTGGACTCTAAAAAGATATATTCTCCAAAACAACTACCAAAGACCCCCAACAGATTAAAAAACCTTTTTAAACTAACAAAAAAAATATATTCACAGCATCACAGCCTTATCACAGAACTCAACAGCAAGACGTTCTCAGACTACTTTGCTGACAAAGTAAAAAAAATATGGTCTCATCTCGACTCCATTGCACTACCAATATCTCCCCACAACCCAGACAGGATACTTAAATCTACAACAGGGAACCTAACTCACTTCAAGACTGTCTCCCCTGATAACCTCACTGAGATACTAGATTCAATTCGACTTTCAGTTTCCATCCTAGATCTATGCACACCGCACCTCCTAGTGGCTGCGAAAGACACCTTTATAAACTCCATTCTTCTTTTCATCAACACCTCACTATAATTAGGATCAGTGCTCACAAACTGGAAATCAGCAATCAGCATACCAATCCTAAAAAAAAAAGCCATACTCAACCCCAGTGTGCCCAGAAACTTTAGACCTTTCTCCAACCTATCCTTCATCCCCAAAATCTGGAAAAAATAGTGCTCAACAAAGTACACTCCTTCATCAACAAACAAGGAACCCTATCCACCTTTCAATTGGGATTCAGGACATTCCACAATATAGAAACTGTCCTTCTCAACATCTTCGACAATTGTTGGAAACTCATGGATAACGGAAATGATATCCTCCTGGTGCTACCTGATCTCATTGCAACATTCCACACCATTGACCATTCTCTCCTCATTACACGGCTCTCCAAAATAGACATCATAACAAACCCCCAGTAGGGGTGAACTAAGTTTTACTCAAAGTTTTAAGTTTTGTTTGGACACAGCTGAAGTAGGAAGATTATGTTTTTGGACCTAACTGACAACAGACACACTTTTTGATTTTTTGGGGATGTTATTTATAGTTTGGGTGACTACCATCTTTGTGATTTGGGACACTACCCTGGACATTTGGGCAGAAACTATTACAACATTTGAGAGCTCAAGACGGTTTACTTCTAACAACTTTACAAGTCTATTCATATACAGATAAGCAATGATTCATTACTAGTGCATTAAATAAGTTGATATAGAGTATTAGCGTAAGGTAACGGAGGACAGGATGTTGCAATGATGGTCCTCTGTTCCATTGGTCTTAGTCTAAATGACCGGTATGAGTGGTGGTACTGAGCACATTCATTGAGCACTATTACACTTTGTTAGGTCTGTTTTATTAGATTTTTCATTGTTAAATACAGACATTATAGTATTTTTATATCCAGCCATATCTACCATTAGAAGAAATCCGCGATGCCCAGGTCACAAAACTCCAAATCTGCCCATCAGAAATCAAAAGCTGGATGCCCATCAACAAATTGCAACTGAATGCCTACAAAATGGAACTCCTTTGGATCTGTAAAGAGCACTGCACCCGTACCCGCCTATCTCTTCTCTGAGAATCAACTACCTTAACCGCAAAAGACCAAGCACGCAGCTTAGGGATACTTCTTGATTCCAACCTATCGCTTTCCTTGCATACCTCCCAAGTGATCTCCTCCTCAATCTACTACCTGCAAGAACTCTGAAAAATAAGGAACTACTTCTTTGAGGCTGACTTTACCCAGCTCCTCTATGCCTTCGTCCTCTCCTGCATGGACTACTGCAACGTGCTATTCATTAGACTCACAGCTAAGAATATACAATGCCTCCAAGGTGTACAAAATGCAGCAATCAGACTTCTAAAGAACCTTTACACCCGTGCCCCTGTCTACCAGGCTCTATCATCAGCCCACTGGCTACCCATTGCCAAATGCTGTGTCTTCAAGGGTTTAATACTAGCATACCAATTCCTGCACAACCTGGTGCCAGACTACATATCAAACAAGCTCCCGCCATATGTGCCAAATAGATCACTCCGCTCCCAGGATGAAACATGCTTCCAAACACCTTGGGGTTATGCACTTCAACTCCAAACTGCCAGACAATGATCCTACTACTATTTCATACCAAGCTACTGAAATCAACTGCCTCCTTGGATCAGGTCACTTGAATGACTCCTGAACTTTAGGAAAGCAATAAAGACTTACCTCTTTCCATAATCCCCCTGCCTATTGCCATATGACTAAAAAGAAATGTATATTGGAATTAAATCCTCTGTATACAGTATACCAAGTTAAGATAACCACATGGTATCGTAAGTATGGAAATTGTAACATGTCTTGATTATACATTATGATTTTCATTTTCAAAAAAGATAGACATCCAAAATACAGCATAAACAGCACTTGTCTTACTAGACAAAACATCCACGTGGGCTGGGTGGACATAGACTTGGATGTCCAGCATCTATAATCAAACCTTATTTGGATGTCTTAGATGGAACTTTAGATGTTTTCAACTAGACCTGTTTGAGAAGCTCTAAGTGCCAAAAGGGTACCCAAACATACAAAATAACCACTATAGGAATTAAGTAATGACCCACACACACTCCCTCAGTGGTCATTGACCCCCCTCTCGCCACAAACATTTTGAATATAGCAGTACATACCTGGTTCTAGAACAGCAGCACTTGGTATGGGAAAGCCTAGTAGAGCATCACACAAGTGTCTTAAGTAGTCAGGTGGGTGAGCTAGTGAACCATAGAGAGGACGACAGTGGACAGTGTGAACTCACCAAAACCCTATAATACTGCTGTATAGGTGCTACCTACAACCATATGGGCTATTGGGGTGCTGGACAGGTGGGAATAATTGGTTTTATGGGAGATTTTCAGGGCTCACCATAAATTAGAAGAGGGTTATGATGAGATGTACTTCTGGCACTGTTTGTGTGAAATTCACAGCAATACCTTCTAGTGTGGTCCAATGTTCTATTGGCATGTCTGTGTGGCCAGTCCATTAGAAGGCTGGTCCCTCCCACATTCAAATGGGCTTCATTTGAATGACTGCAACTTATATGGTTTTGTGGTCGAAAATACGGTATAAAGTTAGATGTCCTGGGGTTGGACATCCTAGTGGACAAGATGTCCAACTAGACGATTTTAAAAAATGGAGATCCAGCATCCAGCAAAGTCAGACTTAGACACACTATCGAAAATGCCCCTCCAAGTATGTTAAGTTGTATCCCATTCTGAACTCATTGGGGAGGACAAGATAGAAAATGAATGAAATAAATAAATAAATGATGCATGCAACCTGCTTAGAGTGTAAATGCAATGGGGTCATTCAAAGGAGAGCAGCATAGGTGAGGCCAGAGCAAGACTAACATTTATGCATATAACTTACAGAATAGATACTAAATTGCCCCATGTAGACATTGTCCACTTATGCCTGTGATTAACATGATGTAAGTTGGTGTACCTAAATTTAGGCATGTTGATACCAATTTACATTGGGGGCCAATATTCAGTTGGCAGTGATAGTAACATAGTAACATAGTAACATAGTAGATGACGGCAGATAAAGACCCGAATGGTCCATCCAGTCTGCCCAACCTGATTCAATTTAAAATTTTTTTTTTTTTTTTAATTTTATTATTTGTAATTTTTCTTCTTAGCTATTTCTGGGCAAGAATCCAAAGCTTTACCCAGTACTGTGCTTGGGTTCCAACTGCCAAAATCTCTGTTAAGACTTACTCCAGCCCATCTACACCCTCCCAGCCATTGAAGCCCTCCCCTGCCCATCCTCCACCAAACGGCCATACACAGACACAGACCGTGCAAGTCTGCCCAGTAACTGGCCTAGTTCAATATTTAATATTATTTTCTGATTCTAAATCTTCTGTGTTCATCCCACGCTTCTTTGAACTCAGTCACAGTTTTACTCTCCACCACCTCTCTCGGGAGCGCATTCCAGGCATCCACTACCCTCTCCGTAAAGTAGAATTTCCTGACATTGCCCCTGAATCTACCACCCCTTAACCTCGAATTATGTCCTCTGGTTTTACCATTTTCCTTTCGCTGGAAAAGATTTTGTTCTACGTTAATACCCTTCAAGTATTTGAACGTCTGAACCATATCTCCCCTGTCTCTCCTTTCCTCTAGGGAATACATATTCAGGGCTTCCAGTCTCTCCTCATAAGTCTTCTGGCGCAAGCCTCCTATCATTTTCGTCGCCCTCCTCTGAACCACCTCAAGTCTTCTTACGTCTTTCGCCAGATACGGTCTCCAAAACTGAACACAATACTCCAAGTGGGGCCTCACCAATGACCTGTACAGGGGCATCAACACCTTCTTCCTTCTACCGACTACGCCTCTCTTTATACAGCCCAGCATCCTTCTGGCAGCAGCCACTGCCTTGTCACACTGTTTTTTCGCCTTTAGATCTTCGGACACTATCACCCCAAGGTCCCTCTCCCCGTCCGTGCATATCAGCTTCTCTCCTCCCAGCATATACGGTTCCTTCCTATTATTAATCCCCAAATGCATTACTCTGCATTTTTTTGAATTGAATTTTAGTTGCCAGGCATTAGACCATTCCTCTAACTTTTGCAGATCCTTTTTCATATTTTCCACTCCCTCTTCGGTGTCTACTCTGTTACAAATCTTGGTATCATCTGCAAAAAGGCACACTTTTCCTTCTAACCCTTCAGCAATGTCACTCACATACATATTGAACAGGATTGGCCCCAGCACCGAACCCTGAGGGACTCCACTAGTCACCTTTCCTTCCTTTGAGCGACTTCCATTAACCACCACCCTCTGGCGTCTGTTCGACAGCCAGTTTCTGACCCAGTTCACCACTTTGGGTCCTAACTTCAGCCCTTCAAGTTTGTTCAACAGCCTCCTATGAGGAACTGTATCAAAGGCTTTGCTGAAATCCAAGTAAATTACATCTAGCATATGTCCTCGATCCAGCTCTCTGGTCACCCAATCAAAAAATTCAATCAGGTTCGTTTGGCACGATTTACCTTTTGTAAAGCCATGTTGCCTCGGATCCTGTAACCCATTAGATTCAAGGAAGTACACTATCCTTTCTTTCAGCAACACTTCCATTATTTTTCCAACAACTGAAGTGAGGCTCACCGGCCTGTAGTTTCCTGCTTCATCCCTGTGACCACTTTTATGAATAGGGACCACATCTGCTCTCCTCCAATCCCCAGGAATCACTTCCGTCTCCAGAGATTTGTTGAACAAGTCTTTAATAGGACTCGCCAGAACCTCTCTGAGCTCCCTTAGTATCCTGGGATGGATCCCGTCTGGTCCCATCGCTTTGTCCACCTTCAGTTTTTCAAGTTGCTCATGAACACCCTCCTCCGTGAACGGCGCAGAATCTACTCCATTTTCTCGTGTAACTTTGCCAGACAATCTCGGTCCTTCTCCAGGATTTTCTTCTGTGAACACAGAACAGAAGTATTTGTTTAGCACATTTGCTTTCTCCTCATCACTCTCCACATATTGGTTCCCAGCATCTTTTAGCCTACCAATTCCATTTTTTATCTTCCTTCTTTCACTAATATATCTGAAAAAATTTTTATCTCCCTTTTTTACATTTTTAGCCATTTGTTCTTCCGCCTGTGCCTTCACCAAACGTATCTCTCTTTTGGCTTCTTTCAGTTTCACCCTGTAGTCCTTTCTGCTCTCCTCTTCTTGGTTTTTTTTATATTTCATGACCGCCAACTCTTTCGCCTTTATTTTCTCAGCCACTAGGTTGGAGAACCATATCGGCTTCCTTTTTCTCTTGTTTTTATTGATTTTCTTCACATAAAGGTCCATAGCCATTTTTATCGCTCCTTTCAGCTTAGACCACTGTCTTTCCACTTCTCTTATGTCCTCCCATCCTAACAGCTCTTTCTTCAGGTACTTTCCCATTGCATTAAAGTCCATACGTTTGAAATCTAGGACTTTAAGTATCGTGCGGCCGCTCTCCACTTTAGCCGTTATATCAAACCAAACCGTTTGATGATCGCTACTACCCAGGTGAGCACCCACTCGAACATTAGAGATACTTTCTCCATTTGTGAGGACCAGATCCAATATCGCTTTTTCCCTTGTGGGTTCCGTCACCATTTGTCTGAGCAGAGCCTCTTGAAAGGCATCCACAATCTCCCTACTTCTTTCCGATTCCGCAGACGGAACATTCCAGTCCGTATCCGGCAGGTTGAAATCTCCCAACAGCAGAACCTCCTCTTTCCTTCCAAACTTTTGGATATCCACTATCAGATCCTTATCAATTTGCTGCGATTGAGTCGGAGGTCTGTAGACTACACCCACGTAGATAGAAGTTCCATCTTCTCTTTTCAGAGCAATCCATATCGCTTCTTCCTCTCCCCAGGTCCCTTGCATTTCGGTCGCTTGGATATAGAGAGCTACTCCTCCAACTTTATGACCATCTCTGTCCTTCCTAAAAAGATTATATACCGGTATGTTTGCATCCCATCCATGTGATTCACTGAACCATGTCTCTGTGATAGCAACAATATCTAGATCTGCCTCTAATATCAGGGCTTGCAGATCATGAACTTTGTTGCTTAGACTGTGAGCATTTGTGGTCATCGCTTTCCAGCTATTTTTCAGTGATAATCTCCTTTTTCGTATGGATTTTTGTGTCGTTTCACTTTCCGTTGCAATACTAAGAAATGAGTTGCTGATATTGCTTATGTTGCAGCCTTTACTACTATCACATCTTTTCTTTTGCCGGGGGTGGTCTCTATAATTGTCCTTCGTACATACACCACCCCCACCTTCTAGTTTAAATGCCTAGAAAAATATTGTCTAAATTTCTCTGCAAGGTTTCTTTTTCCTGCTGTAGTAATATGTAGCCCATCAGTGCAATATAGCTTCTTGTCCTTCCATGTATTTCCCCATCCTCCTATGTACCTGAAGCCTTCTTGATGACACCAGGCTCTGAGCCATCTATTAAAGTCCTCTGTGTTTTTCACTCTTTGCTCTCCCTTTCCATATGCAGGTAGTATTTCAGAAAAAGCTAAAGTCTTTACAAAAGGTTTCACGCCCTCACTAAGCTCCCGAAAAGCTTTCTGTGCTGCAAGTGTGGAGTTGTTGGCCAGGTCATTTGTTCCCAGATGGATAACAACATCAGTGTTAAAATCCTTAGTTTCTTCCTTAATTATAGTCAGTATTTGCCTGGAACTCCTGGTAGCTGAGG
Source organism: Geotrypetes seraphini (assembly GCF_902459505.1). Classification (NCBI taxonomy): domain Eukaryota; kingdom Metazoa; phylum Chordata; class Amphibia; order Gymnophiona; family Dermophiidae; genus Geotrypetes; species Geotrypetes seraphini. The sequence continues at coordinate 185,732,293 of NC_047084.1, read as the reverse complement.
ATCCTGGAAGACATTTCACTATTTTGGTCTCCTCGCCCTGTGTTCCAAGATCAGTGATCAGTGATCAGTGTTTTACTCCAGCATTGAATTTCTGGGCATATAGAGCTGGTGAAAGCATAGCCAGTTAAGTGTGATATTCAGCACTTCACTGGCTATGAAGATACATGTGAAAATAGGACTACATTTTATGCTTTCAGTCATATCATAGGCGTTGGATTTTTTTCATTGAGAACCGTGTGGCCGCAGTGGCTGAACCAGAGAATTGAATGGCATGCTTTCTTTTGAATGGAAGACACCGCATACATGGTTTTTTTGGGGGGGAGGAGGGTCGAGTTTTTTTGTTATTGTATGGTGGAAAGATGTGATGTTGCACAACTGGAAATAGTGGAGACTTAAATGCCGGCAAGGTCCTGCTGTTCCTGGGCGCCATTCGATGTAGACTTGTGCATGGAGAGAATGATGATGTTTATCCCTTGAAGCAGCCAGAGATACTGGCGAAACAAGGTTCCTTGTCGGGAGTTGAAATTCTGAAGATGAATGGTGGAATGGAGTATCCAACCTACAAGAATGGAAAAAGAAGTACACTCAAAAAAACAACTGTAAACAAATCAAGTGAGTGACTTTATACCATATAACTTTCTAATCAGACCTCATACACCCAGAGCATTACTTGAAATACTCATTCTATATTTTTTGACATACTCAGTGGGGTTCACCACAGCCTAAAATTTGAAAGCAAATTGGACCAATGATGAATACACCATCCCAGTAAAGGCTTGAAAGTATTTCGAGTATTGCTCTGGGTGTTTGAGGTCTGACTAGAAGGTTAAGAACATAACTTAAAGATTGCCTTACTGGGACAGACCATCAAGCCCAGCATCCAACAGTGGCCAACCCGGGTCCCAAGTATCTAGCTAGATCCCAAGTAGTAAAACAGATTTTATGCTGCTTATCCTAGGAATAAGCAGTGGATTTCCCCAAGGCATCTCAATAATGGCCTTTGGACTTTTCCTTTAGGAAATTATCCAAACCTTTTTTTTTAACCCTGCTGAGCTAACTGATTTTACCACATTCTCTGGCAATGAATTGCAGAGTTTAATTACATGTTATGTGAAGAAATATTTTCTCTGGTTTGTTTTCAGTCTACTACTGAGTAGCTTCATAGCATGCCCCCTAGTCCTAGTATTTTTGGAAAGCGTAAACAAGCGATTCAAATCTACCCTTTCTATTCTGCTCAGTATTTTATAGACCTCTGTCATATCACACCTGAATCTTCTCTTCTCCAAGATGAAGAGCCCTAGCTGCTTTAGCCTTTCCTCACAGGAAAGTCATCCTATTTCTTTTATCTTTTTTTTTTGCCTTTCTCTGTACCTTTTCTAATTCCACTACATCTTTTTTTCAGATACGGCGACCAGAACTGCACACAAGATTCAAGGTGCGGTTGTACCATAAAGCGATACAAGGGCATTATAACATTTTCATCTTTGTTTTCCATTCCTTTCCTGATAATTCCTAACATTCTATTTGTTTCTTAGCTGCCGCCGCACATTGAGCAGAGGGTTTCAACGTATCCTCAACAATGACACCTAGATTCTTTTTCCTGGGCAGTGACTCCTAATATAGAACCCAGCATCACGTAGCTATAGTTCGGGTTCCTCTTTCCTACAATCATCACTTTGCACTTGCTCACATTAACTATATGGTAGAAGGTCACTCTCTTGATCTGTTTACTGCTGGAATGGAGTCCCATGTTTAAGATAAGTCCCTTTGTGTGCACCTGATAGCCAAATGTTCATTTTTAAACCTTGTTTAATGCAAATGAGAGGGTGTTTTTTGTTCCTATGATATGACTGAAAGCAGCTGGATGATTTGTTGAATAGTGCTGCTATGTTAGTTTGAAGCTTTTTTCTCCCCCTTGTGGTTTGTGTGAAATGAGGTTTAAAATGTTATGCCTTTCACTCAGTGACCATTATATAACAACATTTTTTTGAATGGTTTGCTTTGCACATACCATGACGGGAATGAACTTCACTCCTAAGCCAGGGTATATGGCTTGCCGTAATACTTGCATTGTGCCAAAGAGAACTTCTTTCTGGAATTCATAAGAGGTAACATGTATAGGCAACTTATGCAGGTGTGCTTAGTAGTTCTTTGTGATCCAGCCTGTGCACTTAAATGATGAGAAATATTTCTGTATCTGTCACATTTTCTTGGGCTTTGACTGCATTTATTGGTACTTGAGGATCTTCCCTCTCTCTACACCAGTGTCTCTCAAACTGTGTGCCAAGGCACAGTGGTGTGTCCCAAAGAGATTCCAGGTGTGCCACGAGAGATTCTAGAATTTTACTTTGTTTTAAAAAAATTCCCTTTTTAAGTATACACTAGAATAGAGGACATCTACATTGTGTACGCAAGAGTCTGTCAATGTTATGAGCATCTGTGTGCGTAAGGATACAACCACCTAACCAGTGGTTCCCAACCCTGTCCTGGAGGACCACCAGGCCAATCGGGTTTTCGAGATAGCCCTAATAAATATGCATGGAGCAGATTTGCATGTCTGTCACTTCCATTATATGCAAATCTCTCTCATGCATATTCATTAGGGCTAGCTTGAAAACCCGATTGGCCTGGTGGTCCTCCAGGACAGGGTTGGGAACCACTGACCTAGACAATCATCTTTCTCTAACTTGATTGGTCCTTGAAAACTAACGGCAAGTAATTTTATTTTTATGTTTGCTTGTTGACTATCCAGCTGCTTTTGGGTTAATTTGCACTAAAAAACAAACACATCCATTGCTTTAATTAGCAATTCTATTCTATCTAGTTTCACCGTTGTTACAATTGCGCATACATAGCTTAATGAAACTTTAAATAAATAACTCTCAAATTAAATTTTTTGTTGGCTTTGCAAATTAATAATGCCAATTACCGTATTTTCGCGGATATAACGCGCGCGTTATACGTGATTTTACGTACCGCGCATACCCCTCGCGCGTTATATGCCTGAGCGCGGTATACAAAAGTTTTTAAACATAGTTCCCACCCCGCCCGACGCCCGATTCACCCCCCCAGCAGGACCGCTCGCACCCCCACCCCGAACGACCGCTCGCACGCGCTCCCACCCGCACCCGCATCCACGATCGGAGCAAGAGGGAGCCCAAGCCCTCTTGCCCGGCCGACTCCCCGACGTCCGATACATCCCCCCCCGGCAGGACCACTCGCACCCTCACCCCGAAGGACCGCCGACTCCCCAACAATATCGGGCCAGAAGGGAGCCCAAACCCTCCTGGCCACGGCGACCCCCTAACCCCACCCCGCACTACATTACGGGCAGGAGGGATCCCAGGCCCTCCTGCCCTCGACGCAAACCCCCTCCCCCCAACGACCGCCCCCCCCCCAAGAACCTCCGCCCGTCCCCCAGCCGACCTGCGACCCCCCTGGCCGACCCCCACGACACCCCCACCCGCCTTCCCCGTACTTTGTGTAGTTGGGCCAGAAGGGAGCCCAAACCCTCCTGGCCACGGCGACCCCCTAACCCCACCCCGCACTACATTACGGGCAGGAGGGATCCCAGGCCCTCCTGCCCTCGACGCAAACCCCCCTCCCTCCAACGACCGCCCCCCCCCCAAGAACCTCCGACCGCCCCGCGACCCCCCTGGCCGACCCCCCCACCCCCCTTCCCCGTACCTTTGGAAGTTGGCCGGACAGACGGGAGCCAAACCCGCCTGTCCGGCAGGCAGCCAACGAAGGAATGAGGCCGGATTGGCCCATCCGTCCTAAAGCTCCGCCTACTGGTGGGGCCTAAGGCGCGTGGGCCAATCAGAATAGGCCCTGGAGCCTTAGGTCCCACCTGGGGGCGTGGCCTGAGGCACATGGGCCAAACCCGACCATGTGTCTCAGGCCGCGCCCCCAGGTGGGACCTAAGGCTCCAGGGCCTATTCTGATTGGCCCACGCACCTTAGGCCCCACCAGTAGGCGGAGCTTTAGGACGGATGGGCCAATCCGGCCTCATTCCTTCGTTGGCTGCCTGCCGGACAGGCGGGTTTGGCTCCCGTCTGTCCGGCCAACTTCCAAAGGTACGGGGAAGGGGGGTGGGGGGGTCGGCCAGGGGGGTCGCGGGTCGGTCGGAGGTTCTTGGGGGGGGGCGGTCGTTGGAGGGAGGGGGGTTTGCGTCGAGGGCAGGAGGGCCTGGGATCCCTCCTGCCCGTAATGTAGTGCGGGGTGGGGTTAGGGGGTCGCCGTGGCCAGGAGGGTTTGGGCTCCCTTCTGGCCCAACTACACAAAGTACGGGGAAGGCGGGTGGGGGTGTCGTGGGGGTCGGCCAGGGGGGTCGCGGGTCGGCTGGGGGACGGGCGGAGGTTCTTGGGGGGGGGGCGGTCGTTGGGGGGAGGGGGTTTGCGTCGAGGGCAGGAGGGCCTGGGATCCCTCCTGCCCGTAATGTAGTGCGGGGTGGGGTTAGGGGGTCGCCGTGGCCAGGAGGATTTGGGCTCCCTCCTGGCCCAATATTGTCGGGGAGTCGGCGGTCCTTCGGGGTGGGGGTGCGAGTGGTCCTGCCGAGGGGGGAGAAGAATCGGACGTCGAGGGGGGGCATCAGGCTTTCAGGATGGGGACAGGACTTCAAGGGGGGACAGGCAGATCTTCAAGGGGGACAGGCAGACCTTCAAGGGGGGACAGGACTTCAAGGGGGACAGGCACGGAGAGGCGGGGCAGTGCACCGAAAGTCAGGGCGGGTGAACGGTGAGTCGGGGCAACCAGAGGAGAGTCGGGGTGGCCAGAGGAGAGTCGGGGAGAGCGAAAGGAGAGTCGGGGTGGCCAGAGGAGAGTCGGGCAGCATGCGCGTTATATGCCTGAGCGCGGTATAGAAAAGTTTTTGTACATATCATCATGATTTCTGCGCGCTATACCCCTGTGCGCGTTTTACAATGGTGCGCGTTATATCCGCGAAAATACGGTATAGGGGTCCTTTTACTAAGGTGCATTAGCCATTTTAGCGTGCGCTACAACGGCGAGCGCGCCTTAGTAAAAGGACCCCATTATGTGCCGCCAAAAAACATTTGCTCTGCTTAGTGTACTGTGAAAAAATTTGCTCCATTTACTCCCTCAACTACAAAGCCGCCCTAGCGGCTGCCGCGCGGTAACAGCCCTGAAGCCCGTACAGATTTAAAGGGCTTCGGGGCTGTTCCCGCGTGGCAGCCACTAGCGCGGCTTTGTAGAAGAGTGGGTTAGTGTGCCAGAGCTAAAAAGGTTTGAGAGGCACTGCTTTACACGATAAAGAACAAAATATTTAAAATCTGTTTAAATGAATATTTGGAAAACCATTACACTGAACAGGGATGGCTCAGGTTTTTTTGTTTTTAAACGTCTTCTACTCTGAAGTACACTGCTGGCTTGTCTTAAAATTGAAGTAATGCAAGTTTCAAATTCATTTTAAAGGAGTGAGTTTAGCGAAATCTAATGTCATTATAATAATGGTGGGTTTCATGCTCTAGTCTGTTTGGGGGAAGCAAGGGGAACATTGTTGAGTGCTGAGAAGAACATGTGCAATCAACTAAACAGAAAGTCTAACATTAAACTTTGTGTATAGAAAATTCTGTCATATTAATGGGCTTGGGGGAATGTGTTTATTCTTTTCAATCACTGCCTGGAACTGCTACCTCCAAAGAAGTCAGTAGAGCATAGCTGAAATAAGCAGCCTGGCAAACAACAAGAGGAAACCAAATTATTCTAAGAGAATTTGGTTATATGTAAAGAAATATAATTTAGAAGAAGACATGAATACATGAAGAGAAAAGAGATAAAATGAGAATGCGATGGTAAAATAAAAGAATAAGAAGCAAATGGATGAGAGAAGAGCTAAAAATGTAGGATATATATATAGGTAGGGAGATTAAAAAGATAAGTTACAGAAATAAAGGATAGTCATCCTGCTAATTTTAGCCCATTTACTGAAGGCCAAGAAGGCTTGTGAGGATACATGGAATCTGGAACAGTCTCTGCCTCCACCTAGCCAGGTGACTGGTTTTTCAAACAAGAGTTAGGCCTGAATTTATGAGTTTATGTCTTAATAATAATATAATAATAATAATTTATTTTTATATACTGCCTAACCAGCAGTTCATAGCGGTTTACACAATAGGTACTCGGCATACAATATAATAAATAACATCATACATAATAAAATTCTAAGTAACTACTACAAGCATTAAAACAAATGAATAAGGAAAACGCAATATAAACTAAAATAAGTATGGATGAAAAGATAAAAAGTACATTATAACTACATGATAATATGAAAATCAGATGACTGTGTTCTTTGTTGAACCAGTGAGACCTAGAAACCCTACTCCATATTTTCACCACTTCTAGGCTAGACTATTTCAATAGTCTGTGTTGTGATCTGCCTCAAAACCAAATCTGGAGGGTGCAGTTGATCCAGAATATGGTGGCCTGCTTATTGATGTATTAAAAGACAGCTGATAATATCTCACTGATCTGTTTGGTTACCATTAAGGCCCACATTCAATTTGACTCTTTGATGTTCAGAGCTTTGTTATTGGATGATCCACTGCATCTGAAAAAACATTTGCTTTTATATCAGCCTGCAAAGTTGTTGAGGTCTTTACAGCAGTTTTTACTTCAGATGCCTATAGCGTTAGGTTGCAGTACATTTATATGTACACATTTATGATCTGTGGTTTTAATTTATGGAACTCACTACCTACTAAACTTCATTTTGTGTTACATTAATTGACACTAAGGTGTAGCAGACTGCCAAAATACTCTGTCAATGCAGAAAGAACATTCTAGGTCCCTGCTCCAGAAAAAAAACTGGTGTCAATCAAAGTGTAGCTGTACGAGGCTTATCCAGAAAGGCTTATTCAACAGGATTCCACCATGAGTTTTAGAGAGAAGTCTGGAGGGGTATTTTTGATATGACTTCTAAATCCTAGTTTAGAAGCTTTGTGAAATAAATCCAAATCTCCAGTACAGAAAATGACCATTTTCAAAGCAGAAACATGTCTATCCTTTTTTTTCTGAAAATGGCCATTTCTAGATGTGGTTGCCCTCAGTGGGACACCCTTAGAGGCACTGCAGTGAACTTCACATCAAAGGGCCCTTACATTATATGGTGAGCCCTCCAAAAACTACTGCACCCAACTGTAAACCACCCCTGCAGGTGTTACCTATATGTCACTACAATAGGTTTGTATTGAGTTTTGGTAAACTCACTTTCCAACACAAGTGTAGTAATTAGAGTGTGATATGTACCTGGGTCCCCTTCTCTGGAGTCCACTGCACTGAACAGCAGGCTATTCCAGAGACCTGCTTGCTGATCTAATAGGAATGACCATAACATCTAAAGCTGACATACAGGCAGGTACTGTATATATTGTTTCATTCACATCTTTGGGGGTGGGGGTGGGTGGTGAAACGGCCAGGTCCCAATTTGTATTAGCCTCGTTCTGCTGTCCTGACTACAGATGCATCCGGGGACAGAAAACACACACACACACATGCAAATAGCCAAAGAGATGTGTTTTTTATTCAGAACAACTACACATATTTATAGTCTCCCTCTTTGTACATGCGCAGTCACAAGCTAATAATGGGTGTAGCTTATAAGGAAAGATAAGTTTCGTTTCTCATGAAAACAAGGAGGAGGGTGGGAAATTCCACAGCCAGTAGTCATAGTTACAGGTAACAAAAAGAGACAATGTTTTTGTGATTTCTGCATAGCAAAATAAACTTATAAAGAATATACCCTTACAGGTGGGAGGGTATCAGTGACCACTGGGAGAGTGTGGGGGTGGTAATGCTTTCATCCCCAAAGTGGTCATCTGGTCAGTTTGGGCACCTTTTTTGGCACTTATTTGTTGTTAAAACAGGTCTAGCCTCAAAGATCCAAATTTTGCCCTGGACAGTTTCTAAAATGTTTGATTATTGCACAGCATTGTCCAAATCATAAGACCACCCTAGCCTTGCCCACACCACACCTCTAACCTGCCTCCTTAAGATTTAGACAAACTACTGCTCAACAGTAAAGAAAAAAAGATTTCAAAAGTAGCACATAGGAACAGTTCGGTGAGAAAAACATCCATCGGTCTCCTTTTGCCATTTTCAGATATTTTTCTCTTTTGAAAATGACCCCCTTAATGTCCTAAAAGTATAGAGAAGGGGGTCAGGTTTTCTTCTTCCTGTGGAGTTCAAGGTAAGAAAGGCATAAAGAAGCAGTAAGTGGAAATTCCCACCCAAATCAAGATTAACCCCCTCTTTTACAAAGGTGCGCTAAGCTTTTTAGCACACGCTAAACATGCGCTAAACGCTAACGCGTGCATGCTATCCTACGGATGCGTTAGCGGTTAGCGCACACGTTGATTTAGCATGTGCTAAATCTGCACTAAAACGCTTAGCGCACCTTTTAAAAAAGGGCCTAAGGCACAGGTGTCAAAGTCGGTCCTTGAGGGCCAGAATCCAGTCGGGTTTTCAGGATTTCCCCAATGAATCTGCATGAGATCTATTTGCATGCACTGCTTTCAATGCATATTCATTGGGGAAATCCTGAAAACCCGACTGGATTCCGGCCCTCGAGGAGGGACTTTGACACCCCTGGCCTAAGGGATCAGTAAAGAGGAAAAATAGAGCAGGGGTTGCTAGCCTGTTAATCAGCTGACTCCTGGAGCCATAAGATGCAGAACAAAATGTTAACTGTTGATAGATTTCAATCCCTCTAAGGCAGGGGTAGGCAATTCCGGTCCTCGAGAGCCGGAGTCAGGTCAGGTTTTCAGGATATCCACAATAAATATGCATGAGATAGATTTGCATCTCAAGGAGGCTGCACATGCAAATCCATCTCATACATATTCATTGTGGATATCCTGAAAACCTGACCTGGCTCCGGCTCTCGAAGACCGGAATTGCCTACCCCTGCTCTAAGGCAGAGAGGCCAGAATTTTCTATATGGCACCAATATCAGTGGCTGCCTAAAAAGTTGCCTACTTAGGCGTTTTAGGCACCCTATCACCACTTTTGACATTAGCCATGCCAACAGCGGCATTAGGCAGCTTAAAGCACTTACAGAGGCGTGATTCCAGTGCTGATTTTTTTAGGTACCTTGAAACTCAGTTAAAAATGTTGATTAAGTGGAGTGTTGTTGTTTTTTTTTTTTTTAACTGAGCTTGGCTTGGGCGCCTAAAAATTCGGTACCAGTTAGAGAATCCAGACCAGAGGCCCCAGTATTCATCCTTAACCTGTTCACAAGGCATGCTCACAGCACTCAAATAACACTAATAACACCTAATGCTGAAATAACTGAAGCATTACTAGGAAACAATTTTAAGTACTTTAAAAAAAAATAATTGAACTTCCTTTTAATATGCATTTTATTTACCCTGTGATGAATACACTTGCAATTGAGTCTTTAAATTGTAAGCCTAAACTTAGATACAAATACTGAGGCTAGACACCTAGGGATTCTTTTACTAAGGTGCGCTAGCGGTATTAGTGCACGCTGAAGATTAGTGTGCGCTAACCCCATGCCACACAAAAAAATACTAATGCAAGCTCTATGGAGGAGTTAGCGGGTAGTGCGCATGCTAAAACCACTAGCCCACCTTTGTAAAAGGAGCTCCTAGTTGATTGTTTTTCAAGACACTAGAACAGGGGTGGGCAAATCCGGTCCTCGAGGGCTGGAATCCAATCGGGTTTTCAGGATTTCCCCAATGAATATGCATTGAAAACAGTGCATGCAAATAGATCTCATGCATATTCATTGAGGAAATCCTGAAAACACGACTGGATTCCGGCCCTCGAGGACCGGAGTTGCCCACCCCTGCTCTAGAACAACACAGAAGTGATTCATGGTGGACCCTTCTTCAGAAAGCCCAGGGATTCAAGACAAGGTTGGATAAGTTCCTACTGGAACAGAACATACGCAAGTAAGGCTAGACTCTAATAGAGCACTGGTCTTTGACCTAAGGCAGGGGTGTCCAATGTCGGTCCTCGAGGGCCGCAATCCAGTCGGGTTTTCAGGATTTCCCCAATGAATATGCATTGAAAGCAGTGCATGCAAATAAATCTCATGCATATTCATTGGGGAAATCCTGAAAACCCGACTGGACTGCGGCCCTCGAGGACCGACATTGGACACCCCTGACCTAAGGGCCGCCACGTGAGCAGGCTGCTGGGCACGATGGAACACTGGCCTGACCCAGCAGACAACAAAAAGAATCCAATAGGGTCTGAGATACAACAAGCGAGAAGAAACAAAAAACAAACCGAAGACTAGTATGTACAAGATGCAGGCGGTGTTATACCATATATTTAATGCAGTTAATGTTATCACCTCATTACAAACCAAGGGACCTGACATGGTCCGTGTTTCGGAGAACACGCCTTCTTCAGGGGTCCATGGTTGACAAGGTGTGAAATACCCCACAATAAAAAGGTATAAAACAAACACCTGTGTGGATTAGATTCTCGGGCCAACTGTGCGACACGAAGAGAGTCTAAGTATTTCACACGTTGACAGCCTTGAACCCCTGAAGAAGGCATGTTCTCCGAAACACGGACCGTATCTGGTCCCTTGGTTTGTAATGAAGTGGTATCATTAACTGCATTAAATATTTGGTATAATAAACACCGCCTGCATCTTGTACATACTAGTCTGCGGTTTGTTGTTTGTTTTTTGCTTCTGACCCAGCAGTGGCAATTCTTGTGTTCTTATACCAGTCAATCAACCTCCTATTTGAAATCAATACCATTAGAACCATCTATTCCCTTGCATATTAATGAATTGATGGTTGAATCTACTCCGCCTTCATCATACATCTTTTTTGATAATGTAAATGATAGCTAATAATGCTCCCAACAGTAAAATATACTTAGAAGTCCTTTTACTAAGGTGCAGTAGCCGATTTAGCGCGCGCTAACACGTTCATAGGATATAATGTGCGCATTGACACGCCTTAGCGTTTAGCGCACACTAATTTTTAGTGTGTGCTAAAAACTGCTAGTGTGCCTTAGTAAAAAGACCCCTAAGTGTGTCTCTCAAGTATCTTTGCAGAGTTCTGCAATATGATCTGTAAAGGGTGCTGGACATAAGTTTCGTTGATGTATCCACTTAGAATGTCCATCTATTTGAACAGCAGTGGGAGTCACTCATGTAATAATGTGTGGGTCTGTAACTACTGGTGCAGTCCAATTAGCTCTTGTGAAATTATACAGGTGCAGGTTCCAAGACAGGGATGACGTTCCTGCTTGCTTGTGATTCCTGTTTGATCTTTACAGCTGCCTGGAGGCCTGCAAAGTAAGAAACATAAGAAACATTAGATATTGAGCCTACTTTCCTCACTTTCAGCATTACTGATCTCCGGAAACATTAGATATTGAGGTTATCAAAAAAGATGTATGATGAAGGTGGAATAGATCCAGCCATCGATTCATGGTGGACTACCCTTACTTCATGGCTCAGCTCTTTAGGAGTTCCTTTACAATATCTTATCATTGGCCTTGTATGTTTCCTATTTCTTTTATTTTTCCTATCATTAGTAGTGTCTTGCTGCTTACTTTCCATGCATAAGACAGTGCAAAAAGAGAATTTACTACTTTCTCATGTAACTACAATATATACTCAGACACCAGGTTCCTTGCATCTATAGTAACGCTAGGTCTGTTTGTAATAAAATGTTTTTATTGAGGGATTTAATAGGATATTCTGGATTGGAATAGCATTTATTATATAAACATGGCTTCCTGAAATAGATAGTCCTCTATTTGTGGAGTTGTATTCTTTTTGTTACAATATCTGCCACAACCCCAGGAACAAAAAGAGGGGGAGAGAGCATTGATGCTCTATAAAATATTTTTTTCATTAACCTACATTGAGTCTCTTTCTATAAAAGGCTTAGAAATATTGACATGTAAATTATAAGATGACTACTTATGGCCCAATTGGTATTATCTTAATCTACTGACCTGGTAGTTAGTTAGAAATACAACGATCATTTGATTTGATTTTGTCTAGCTCAACCTTATTTCCTCAATTACCTGAATTAGGAAATCTGAACTTACATCTAGAAAATAACTGATCCCAATGTTATCAAGTTACTTTCTTTTTTAGATTCTCTGTAGATATTACCAAATCAGATCTCTCATTAAAGGACATTCTCTTGATTTTATGGTATTTTTATCTCATTCTACTGATAATGCCCTTGTGCTGTCTTGTCCATGGAGTCTGATTCCATGGTCTGATCATTATTTGATTTAGATTTAAATATTTTTATAGGCAAATGATTAAACTCCAGAATAACTCTGAAATCTAGAGATAAAATTGACCATTTAAAATTTTGGCCCTTAGTACATTTGAATATTAATGATAATCAAACTGACCCAGAGGCCTTGCTAAATTGTTGGAATTCTACTATATTACAAATCCTTGTCTCTCTTACTGCATAAAAAAAAACAGGAATTTTAATTGTAAGCCTACACCATGGTACAGTTCTCAATTGAGTTTATTAAATTTGGTAGTAAGTACAAACATTAATCAAAAATTGTTGTTTAAATTGTGGCATGTCTAACAGATACTGCAAAAATTATTGGCATATGAAACACATCCAGATGATAATTCTCCAGCTTTGTAGCTTATGCAGAGAAAGTTACACTTTTAAGACAATCTTTAACTCAAGAGTTGTCTATTGTAATTCTTAATAGTTAGCAACAAGATTAATTCTGTGATTTATGTAGATAGATACTGGTCTTCTTTTATTTCTATTAGTCCAGAAAGTAATTTATTCTATTAAACAAACTTTCCAGATCCTCTTGTATTCCAGACGGCTGTCCAGCTTTTTTTTTTTTCTTCTTCAAAACCCACCTTCAGGTTTATAAGTAGGATTAAAATTGCTTTGAATAAAATTCTATGTATTGGCTGTTTTCTGTCTTTTATTCCAATTTTATTTTTATTGAAATTTCAAATAAATTCACAAGTAATGTAGACTTGCTACAGAAACATGAGCTAAATAATATAATGGAAAAATCTATACTAGACAAACCAAAAGGAAAACACTTTCATAATGTTCCATTAGACCAGTGATTCCCAACCCTGTCCTGGAGGAACACCAGGCCAATCGGGTTTTCAGGCTAGCCCTAATGAATATGCATGAGAGAGATTTGCATATGATGGAAGTGATAGGCATGCAAATTTGCTTCATGCATATTCATTAGGGCTAGCCTGAAAACCCAATTGGCCTGGTGTTCCTCCAGGACAGGGTTGGGAATCACTGCATTAGACCACAAAATTACATGGAGGAATATGAGAGAAAAAGGAAAATCAAAAAGCAAATCCTAAGGAACAAGTGTAACCAAGGAGGTTCATGCTGCTGCCATCTTGATACACTCAAAAGACAATCTTTTATTGGGGCAGTTTCCTGTCAAACCTCCTTGATTTCTTATAAGCTGTTTTGGGTGAATCAATATGGTGGCAAGCTCTGCCTAATGGCTCACAGCAGGTAATGGGCCAAATCCACTCCTAAAATATTAAAGCCTACTCTAAGGGCTCCTTTTACAAAAGTGCACTAGCGTTTTTAGCGCATGCACCGGATTAGCACGCGCTAGCCGAAAAACTACCGCCTGCTCAAGAGGAGGCGGTAGCGGCTAGCATGCGTGGCATTTTAGCGCGCGCTATTCCGCGTGTTAAGGCCGTAACGCACCTTTGTAAAAGGAGCCCTAATTGAGAGGGGTCAAGGTACTCAAGTGAATAATCATAAAAGACCTGCTCTCTTATTCTTGAGACACCATAAGGGATAAGGGCTTTATAGACTGATTTAAATCAATGAAATTTAGTTGCTAAATGCAGGGTGTTTGATCAGTTCATGGGAACTTGTATATAAATTTATCTCAAGTTCACCAGGGTTTGATACCGCAAATAGCACCCATAAATGTCAGGCAGAAATCCCCCACAAACATCATATTAAACACCCTGTGGCCAATCAACTCTATGATAATATAAATTTCATTACTTATTTAGTTTAATGTTTTAAAACGTGCTAAATAGCCCAAAATACCCTGGTGCCTGAATAATTTAATTCAAGAAATCAAAGTCACTGATACAGTATCGCATCATTTGAAAATCAGGCAAACAAATAAAGCACAAGCAAAATGTCCTCCAGCCACCAGTACTGCAAGCACCAGGATCAAAAGGCAAGTGAAGTTGGAGTTTGGGTATAATTTATAACAGGTGCAAGTGCTGACATTAGAAGTGCTGCTCTCAACATTTATTGGCTTCGTGAGATGCGAGGGATCTTCAAAAGGTTTCCGCACTTTTATTTTTTAAACACTATTTATTAAATATCTCAAAAGCATATTACCTGCAAGATGAGCCAGCTTGCCTGACCGACTAGTCACATGACATTATATGACACGCCCTCTTCTCCCGCCCCAAACATTTCCCACAAAAATATGAAAGTGCGGAAACATTTTGAAGAACCCTTGTACGTATATACTGAACATTTACCCTACAAGACCACATGGAACCTACCTCCAAAGTAGCACCAATTGCAAAATTGGCATTTACATATGTAAATGTCATGCCAGCTTTCTAAAAAAATGACTTCCTTAGTGATTATATTCTTAATATGAAACCATTATTTAGTTAAACAAGATAAACTATGAAGATGTAAGAACATAAGAACATAAGAACATAAGAAGTTGCCTCCACTGGGTCAGACCGAGGTCCATCTCGCCCAGCGGTCCGCTCCCGCGGCGGCCCATCAGGTCTGCGACCTGTGAAGTGGTTTCTGACCACTTTTATAACCTACCTCAAGTTCTATCTGTACCCCTCTATCCCTTTATCCTCCAGGAACCTATCCAAACCCTTCTTAAACCCCTGTACAGAGTTCTGGCCTATCACTTCCTCCGGAAGCGCGTTCCATGTGTCCACCACCCTCTGCGTAAAAAAGAACTTTCTAGCATTTGTTCTAAACCTGTCCCCTTTCAATTTCTCTGAGTGACCCCTAGTGCTTGTGGCTCCCCTCAGTTTGAAGAATCTGTCCTTATTTACTCTCTCTATGCCCTTAAGGATTTTGAAGGTTTCTATCATGTCCCCTCTAAGTCTCCTCTTCTCCAGGGAGAACAGCCCCAGCATTTTTAACCTGTCAGCGTATGGAAAATTTTCCATACCTTTTATCAGCTTAGTCGCCCTCCTCTGCACTCCCTCGAGTACCGCCATGTCCTTCTTGAGGTACGGCGACCAGTATTGAACACAGTACTCCAGGTGCGGGCGCACCATTGCGCGATACAGCGGCATGATGACTTCCTTCGTCCGGGTTGTGTATTAGGGATATAAACACTACAATTTTTTATATTAAGGGAACTCAGTAGAGTATGTTACTAACAATGAACTAATACATATTTTTTATTATCGCATGTGTTATTAATTTGTTATGGAAGGTCTTTTATTGTAAATATTGTAGCAACTGTTACTGTTCAATGCACCATTGGTCCAAGGTGAGAATGACCTTATAACCCTTGCCTCCTCTGTTTGCCTATAAAGTCAAACCATTGTTATTTCAGAAATCTCTAAGCAGGTAATAAATAGACTTCCACTGGGTTGGCACTTCCTTCTTATTTCCTGATGCAGGGGTGGATTGTTCTTTAGGAATCCCTCAGGATTTGATGGTCTTACAATGAGTGACTGAAGTAACCACAGATGGATTTTCTAATCTCTGAGCATCATGCTTTCAATTCAGTTTACTTAGCCAATCTGATAGGGATAATACATGGTGCAGGAATTATGAGTGCATACTGTTTATATAAGATAAAATACATCTTCTGGTACACTAAAGGAATGAAAAAATCAGGATAAATGGTCCCTGTCAGAGATCATAGCACAGTATATAAAGGACCGCAGAAAAATCCCTTCCTTGTATATATAGTCGTACTTAGGAGCTACCGTGAACTAATATGCCAGACTCAAATAGGGCACTGGTCTTTGACCTGAGGGCCGCCGCATGAGCGGACTGGTGGGCATGATGGACCACTGGTCTGACTCAGCAATGGCAATTCTTATGTTATCATGTTCTTATATTTACCATACTATATCTCTCATACCATGTTTGCCACACAATGTTTAAAAACATAGTAACATAGTAGATGATGGCAGATAAAGACCTGAATGGTCCATCCAGTCTGCCCAACCTGATTCAATCTAAAAATTTGTTGTTTTTTTCATAGCTATTTCTAGGCAAGAATCCAAAGCTCTGCTTGTACTTTTCTTAGGTTCCAACTACTTGAAGTCTGACCCAGCAGCGGCAATTCTTATGTTCTAATATGCAATGATTCAAATCTTATCACCAAAATCCTAATGAACTGCAAAAAACAGTGATATATAAAGTGACAAAAAAAATTGTATAAATATAAAAAGAGTCCTCAGTTCACAGTGTTGGTTATAAGGTCACCCAAACCTTCAATGGAGACTGTAATAAAGACCTCAACCCAAACAGAGCTCTTTCAGACTCGCATATGACACATTGCTGGGAGCCACCAGATAAGTGCTGTTATAACTACCTAAATTAACTATAATCGCATATGTTGATATCATATGTTGAAGGCAAACAATAATAATAATAATAATAACTTTATTCTTCTATACCGCCACAATCTTGCGACTTCTAGGCGGTTTACAATCAAGAGTGCTGGACATTCAGCGAAATACAATAAGTAGATATTGGACTGTGAGATTATGATACTTTGAGCCTACTGTTTATTTACCTTTTTATATTCACTTATGTACCTGCACTTAGTGGAGAAATTTGATTTGTGTGGCAATTTTCACATCTTCACAATTATCCAAGAGTTCCTAGGATGTTCTAAGAATCTAAGCAACCATAATGTTTGAGTTGGTCTTTATTACAGCCTCCATTTATGGGTCAGGTGACCTTATAGCCAACACTGTGAACTGAGGACTCTTGTTATATTTATACAATATTTTTGTCACTTTATATATCACTGGGTTTTTTTTGCAGTTTATTAGGATTTTGGTGTTAAGATTTGAATCATTGCATATTAGCTTACAATAGCCTCTATAGCAGTGTCTCGCAAACTTTTTCCACCTTGGCACATTAAACTTGGGTCCACATTTACAGGGCCTCTGAGTATGCATGGATGTCGACCAGTGATGTCGCACACATGAGCATGATGTCATCACGTTGACATCCGCGCATGCTCAGAGGCCCTGAAGACGTGGGCCTGAGCTCAGGAGCCTTCCAAAACCTGGACAATGTGCTGGATTTTGAAAATCCCTCCATCGCTGGGGTGGGGTGGAAGAGAAGAGGAGAGGCACCGGTGCTGGCAATGACCGGTTCGCCTCTTTTGCGGCACACCTTGAATCTCACTGTGGCACACAGTTTGTGATACACTGTTCTAAAGTATATATACAAGGAAGGGATTTTTCTGCGTTCATTTATTAGTATACTAGTCTTTAAGCCTGTTACATTAACGGGTGCTAGAATAAATGTGTCTGTCTGTCTGTGTTTCTTTATCTCTCTCTCCTTGGCCGCTGTCTGTATCCTTCTGTGTCCCTCCCCGCCCCCCGCCCCCGAGCAAAGCTGTCTGCCCCCAGCACACCCCTCCCCCCAAAGCAGTCTCCTTTCCCTCTCCCTAACTGTCTCTCCATGGCCCTCTTCTGTCTTCCCCCCAGAGCAAAGCTGTCTGTCCCCAGCACACCTCCCCCCAAAGCAGCCCCCTTTCCGTCTCCCTATCTCTCCATGACCCCTTCTGTCTCCCCCAGCACACCCCTCCCCCCAAAGCAGCCCCCTTTCCCTCTCCCTGTCTCTCCATGGCCCCTTCTGTCTTCCCCCCCAGAGCAAAGCTGTTTGCCCCAAACAAACCCCTCCCCCCCAAAGCAGCCCCTTTTCCCTCTCCCTGTCTCTCCAGGGCCCCTTCTGTCTTCCCCCCCAGAGCAAAGCTGTCTGTCCCCAGCACACCTCCCCCCCAAAGCAGCCCACTTTCCTTCTCCCTATCTCTCCATGGCCCCTTCTGTCTCCTCCCAGAGCAAAGTTGTCTGTCCCCAGCACACCTCCCCTGCAAAGCAGCCCCCTTTCCCTCTCCCTATCCATGGCCCCTTCTGTCTCCCCACAGCACACCCCTCCCCCCAAAGCAGCCCCATTTCCCTTTCCCTCTACCCCTGGCTCCCGATATTGATCCCCTTCTTACCCTCCCTCTATCCCGGCGTCTTCTGGCCTGCTCCTCTTCAAAGCAGCCTGCAATCGTGGTGGCCGGCTTTAGCAAACCTAACAGGCCGCTCTCCAACTCGGTAGCACGTTCCCTCTGACGCGATCCCGTGCGTCAGAGGGAGCGTGCTACTGAGGTTGGAGAGCGGCCTGCGAGGTTCTTTAAAGCCGGCCATGATCGCAGGCTGCTCTGAAGAGGAGGATCAGCGGCGGCGGCAGCAGCGGCGAGTGAGGGCGGGAGGTGTGTTTCCTGCCGAGGACGCGGGAGGGAGAGAGCACAGTCGTGCGCCTTCAGCCACCACACGCGCCTCCAGCCCCTGCAAGCGCCGTGAGGTGTCAAATAGAATACTGCCACAGAAACACACCTCACGGCGCCAGGAATCACGAATTTTCAAGAGCACATGCGCGCTCTAGGTTTTTATTATTATAGATTTCTGTATTGTGGGTTTCATGCTTTAAAATCAACATTATATAAAGAATCCATCATAAAATATTGCAGTCTTCAAAATGTCAATATATATATATGATAATAGTGTAATTCAAACATTTTTGATGTGTGTACTTCCCACTCCAAGTTGTTGATTAGAAGTAAATATTTAAAATGGAATCAAATACATCGCCTGAACTCGGTGCCAAAATGCTGCTGTTAATACTGGCTCTGTCCTGTGGGAACTGTTACTCTGAAAATTATCTTGTAATTCTGCTGATTTTATTCTCATCTTCAAACCCTGCACTTTCCTCCCAAACTCATCTGTCTAACAAGTCTTAAAGACATGTACTTATGTGGTTTTATGGCATGCATAGTTATCCAATTGAGCTAAAGTTACCATAACACATTTCTCTTGTGTCTTTTGTCAGTTTTAAGGTTGTGGCCTTTGGAAGGGTAAGCTTATCTGATTAACTTCTAGGTGAGGTGTATTCATTCTATAGCCTTAATACTGCTGACGGAGCCGGAGCCAAACAGAGCGGGAATAATGATTTCTTCATTGCCAGACTGCATATGCATACTCTAGAGCAGTGGTCTCAAACTCAAACCCTTTGTGGGGCCACATTTTGGATTTGTAGGTACTTGGAGGGCCGCAGAAAAAATAGTTAATGTCTTATTAAAGAAATGACAATTTTGCATGAGGTTAAACTCTTTATAGTTTATAAAACTTTCCTTTAACAGTTAAAAGGAAAGATATATAAACTATAAAGAGTTTTACCTCATGCAAAATTGTCATTTCTTTAATAAGACATTAACTATTTTTTCTGCGGCCCTCCAAGTACTCTATTTTTTCTACAGCCCTCACATTTAAAGTTTAATATCTTTTCTTTCTCAAAGCTGGCACATTTCAATCACTAAATTGAAAATAAAATCATTTTCCTACCTTTGTTTGGTAATTTCATCAGTCTCTGGGTGCACTTTATTCTTCTGACCGTGCATCCAATATTTCTTCCCTTCTTTCAGCTTCCTGTATGCTTCCTCTCCTCCAGACCTCATTCCCTCCCCCAACTTTTTTTTCTTTCTCTATGTCTGTCTTTCTCTGATTCTGTGTCCCATTTTTTGCTTTGTTTCTGGCTCCCTGTCCCCCCACCCTTCTTTCTTTCTTCCTTCCTGCCCTCCCCCTTGCCACTGCCACCGGGGAATAGGCTGCTGCCGCTGCTGCCATCGGGAACAAGCCGAGATCTCCCTGCTTCTCTTCTCCACGGGGCTGACCAACTCTCGCCACCCAACCTCAATTCTAACATCGGAAAGGACATTCCGGGCAGCCAGGCTGCGATTGACTAGCCAGAACGTCCTCTTGACATCAGAATTGACGTCGGGCGGCGAAAGTTGGTCGGCCCCGCAGGGAAGAGAAGCAGGGAGATCAAAGAACACGGTGCCGGCCTGTTCCCCGATGGCAGCGGTGAGAAGGGAAGGGAAGCAGGTTGGGCACCACTGCTATAGACGAGCCACGAGCCGCGAGCCGCACTCTAGGGAGAACAGTGGAGGGTGGCCAGCTGTGCACCCCCTTGGGGCGTGAACCCAGGACAGACCGCCCCCCCTTGGTATGCCACTGCAGCAGCAGCGTGTCTGGTCAGCTCGTTCCGTTCAAAGCCGCGGGTGGTGGCTCCTTGCGAGAGGCTTCCAATGCAGGAGTGGATAGTGCAAGGAGCCGCCAACCCGCAACTTTGAACGGAACAAGCCGGCCAGACACGCTGCTGCTTCATAAGGAAGAGAATGATCCAGTCCAGACCGCGGGCCGCAAATAAAACCTGGAGAGCCACATGCGGACCACGGGCCGCGTGTTTGAGACCGCTGCTCTAGAGGAGAGGAGGGATAGGGGAGATTTATTTATTTATTCAATTTTCTATACCTTTCTCTCAGGGGAGCTCAGAACGGTTTGGTTTACATGAATTTATTCAGGTACTCAAGCATGATAACAAACATTTAGACACTTGAAAGGTATTAATATAGAACCAAATCTTTTCCAGATAAAGGAAAATGGTAAAACTAGAGGGCATAAATTGAGGTTGCACGATGGTAGGAGTAATGTTAGGAATTTCTTTTTTCATAGAGAAGGTGGTTGATATCTGGAATTTCCTCCCAAGAGAGGTGGTGGAGATGAAAACGGTGCTGGAATTTAAAAAGCATGGAACGAACACAGAGAATATCTAAAAAGAAAATTAATGGTATAAATGAAAGATCTAAGTCCGATGAGGGCTTCAACGGGAACTCCAGTGATAAGGAATGTGATTCGACAGCAACTCCAGTAGTTGCAATCTAAGGACTGGATGGACTTCTATGGTCTCTGGCGCAGAAATACCAAAGAAAAAAAAGACAAGTTAATTTAATCATGAATTTTTAATACATATAACTACTGTGTTTCCCCAAAAATAAGACCTAGTGTATTCTTTGGGCCCATGTATTACTACCTTTGCTAACCACAAACCAGCTTTCACAAGATAAGTGCAAAGAATTTTTGATATACATTTTAAACATTTATTACATTTAGCACTTTATAAGAGCTTGTAGAAAGTTTGCAGTTTCTGCATTGATTAATACCGGCTCAATGAAAGATACCATTCACCTGTCAGAGTGGTTTTAAAACACTGCTGTGTTCTACCATCACAGGTCTCTGAGAGCGGTATTACAATAAGAACAAGAATTTTGTTTGAGTTGGTCTTCTATTTTGGATAGTTGATTCCCAAAATTAATATGACAGTGTCTTATTTTCGGGGTAGGTCTTCTTTTTTTCATGTACAATTATCATATCTCCCTTCCTCTCCTCCACCCCAATTCTTCCTCTTCCCTTTCTCCCCCCACCCATCCTCTTGTGCCTTCCCTCCCTCCCTCCCATCCTATCCCTTGTGCAGCAGAACCCTTATAGTTTTTTAATGCAGAAATGTAAATCTGTTTACAGTATTCCCCCATGAATTTGCAATTTGCAGACTCAGTTATTCACGGTATTTTCTGATTGTTTCTTCTGGTCAGAAAATACAGGGAATGAGTCCGCAAATCAGCCTTCTGCACAGCCGATTCCTCTTCCTCTTCCCCTCCCCCCGGAGTATATCGGGTATGATTTACTGCACCCTCCGGCGCCCCAGCTGCCCTCTCCTGCCTTTTTACAGACTCAAAACCGCATTTGTGGTTTTTCAAAATTCACGGGTGTTCCTGGAAGAGAACCCCCATGAATTTCGGGGGAGTACTGTATTGTATGTAAATCGCCGTAGCCAAATTACTGATTGCAGTTACTGTCTATTCTCTTTCTTTCCATAGCTTGTAACTTTCCATCATAATAGAACACATCATAATCCCTCACTTCCTCCCATCCCCCCTCCTCACCCCACCCTCCGTGCAGCATCTTTCTATCCCCCCTCCTTGCGCAGCCGAACCCCCACTGACTCTTCCATTTTTCCCTCCCATTAGAACGTCACCGACCACAAGACCGATATACCTTGCAAACGGCAGCGTCAGCAAAAATCTAATCAGGCTACTTCATGACCTTCTCTTCTCCCTCCCAGGCGTTCTGTGTGCTGCCTTGCTGATGCAAGGCCGAGAGTGCTGACTCCTGTGAAACACCCTTAAACACAGGCTTTGTACTTAATACATATTCATTAATCTTTACTCTAATTGAACAATCCTGAAAATATGAAACAAACCACTTCTACACTTCACCTCCTATTCCTATCTCCATCAGTATTTGCAATAAGATATCAATATCTACTGTATCAAACGCTGAAGACACAGCCAGGGAAACCATATAAAAAGTTTTACACTTATCCATATCCTTTTTCATTTCATCTACGGTTGTTACCAACAATGATACAACACTGTGTCCCATCCAAAATCCAAACTGATGGCAATCAAGAAAATTTTCTCTATCCACAAACTTTTCTAAATGCTTTAAAACTGCTTTCTCAATCATTTTCCCTCCAAAAGGCAATACTGATATGAGCGTATAATTTCCTAAATTTGTTTCATCCAAGTGCGCCTTTTTTAACTTAGGTTTAATCATAGCAGTTTTGGCATAACACTCTCCTGTAGTGATTTATTTACAATCAGAGCCAGAGATGATAAAACCCCATCCCTTAATTCTTGAACTATCGCTAGTGAGCATGGGCGAAGCTGGCTCACACACCCAAACACAACAGCTTCCCTGGCACACGATATGACTCTCTTAAAGAGGGAAGGAGATTCAAATCAAATAGGAAAACCAGATATTTTTCCTGTTCAAAAATGGCTGTCAGATGCACCCTTCCATGAGTCCTTTGCATGTATCTGTCCTGTTGTAGATTTACAGAGTTGATTTTGCATATATTGTAGAAGCAGACCTACAAATGTAGACTCCTTTAGGGTAAGGGTAATGCACTGTGGAACAACCAAAGCAGTTTGCATATTATATGCAAGCACTTTCTCTGTCACTAGGGCTCACAATATAAAGGCAATGGAGAGTTAAGTGATTTGTCCAGGGTCACAAGGAGCTAAAGTGACCCCTGATTCTGAAGCCATTGCATTAACCATTAGGCTATTCTTCCCTTAGTAAATTACTTAGAAGATACAAAAAAACCAAGGGACTCTGAATCTTCACAAGTTACTGAAAATTGTATTACTTTATCACATACAGGGGCCTTTTTGCTAAAGCTTAGCATGTTCTTAGCATTTAGCATGCACTAATTCCATTAGTAAAATGGTCTCACAGTAACCTCTAGCAATGATGATAATAAGAAACCTTTATGGTCATACAGCAATGAATTTGACCACTCGTAAACATCTAGAAAGTGTGCTTAATAAATTGCCAGTGGCAAGGTGAATTACTGCAGTGTGCTGAATCCAAAGTGCATTTAATGAGCCAAATTTAAATGAAGTCCTATGTGGAGTTCATACTAGGACAAATAATAAAGATGGGAATCAGCATTTATTTTAGGAGAAAACAATCTAAACTGTGGGAAAAACACAGTATAAAAGCATTAGGACAAAAAAATGGTCTCAGTGATGGTTCCGAAGTGGTGGAACTCCCTTCCGAAGGAATTAAAACTAGGAAAGGACACCAGAAAGTTAAGAGATAAAGACCATCTTTTTCACAGACTACTTTAATTAATAATGCAACAGAGGGAGTAGCAACATAGAGGAAATAGCTGGCTACTCTCCACTAGGAACATGACAGGGTGAACATTGTAGCTATACCCAGAAAATTGAGGATAAGATAAATAAACTAGATATAATGATGCCCAGTAGATATACCCAGAAAGCTAAGGATATGATAAAGTACAGATAACTAAAAGTATCAGGATGTGTGTAAATCTAGGATGAGCATAATGCATGATACTGGTATTATGCATGTAAATAAGTAGGTTTTAGAATGAATATAGTACGCGAGACTAGAATTATGTGTGTACGAGATGAGTGTATTAAGGTATAAAAATGTAAGATGAGTGTATATATTGGGTGAATATACCCCCCACACCTTTACTAGGGATAGTAAATGCTGAACTCACCGCATATCTGGATAAATTCAACATACTATGTGACAATCAATCGGGCTTTCGAACAGACCACAGCACTGAAACCATCATTGCAGCCTTATTTGACTACTTGCACACCCTCTTTAGCCTGGGCTCCAGCGCCTTGATCCTTCAACTCGATTTGAGCAGTGCGTTCAACCTAGTAGACCACAACATTCTCCTAGAATGCCTGACCCACATTGGCATCTCCGACCAGTTCTTCAGCTGGTTTCACGGATTCCTACAAAACAGATCCTACAGAGTTCGCAAAAACTATTCCTCCTCATCTAGCTGGGTTAACTCCTGCGGGGTGCCGCAGGGCTCCCCCCTGTCCCCCACACTATTTAATATCTACCTCGCCTCCCTGGGTAACCTCCTTCATAACCTCAAACTCAAATCCTTCATCTACGCAGATGACATCACAATAGTCATCCCACTCATCACCTTCTCCCCAGATCTACTAGCCTACATCACAAACATACTTAATCAGATAGAACTCTGGATGCAATCCTACAGATTAAAACTAAACCCGGACAAAACAAAATTCTTCCTAGCTTCCCCCAATGAAAAAATCAAAGACTCCACAATCCAAGTGAAAGGCTTGGTCTTCCCCCTCGAACAAACATTAAAAATACTGGGAGTCACTCTAGACAAACATCTATCCCTAGAAAATCACACCGATCTTACTGTCAAGAAATGCTTCTCGGTGCTCTGGAAACTGCGCACCATAAAAATATACTTTGACGACTCCTCTTTCCGCCTTCTGGTACAGTCCTCTGTTCTGAGCGTACTAGACTATTGCAATGTCATTTATCTGAGCTCCACAAAGAAAACCCTTAGGAGACTAAAATTGATCCAGAACACTGCCGTCCGCCTCATATTCGGCCTGAACAAATGGGACCACATCACACCTTTCTACCACCAACTGCATTGGCTCCCTTTCGAATCCAGACTCCTATTCAAATTCGCCTGCTTCTGCTACAAAACTGTTTTTGGCCTATTACCTAGATACCTCAATCACCATTTCACTCTGAATCTCACCAACAAGAAATTCCGCAGAATACAGCTGTTTGTCTTCCCATCCCTATAATTATGTCATTTCAAAAGATTTCTCGACAAAACCTTTGCTTACCAGGCGGCCAAGCTGAACCCTTGGCTTGCCCAAATGATACTCGAGGCCCCCTCTTACCTTAGTTTCAGAAAACTTCTCAAAACGCACCTTTTCCGTGAACAGGCCTTTTAATCCCCCTTGCCCCCTATTTTCTCCCCTTTCCCACACTACCCCGTTCCTTCGGCTCTCCCTCTTCCCCCCCCTCCCCCAATTTTATCTCTCTCTCGCTATATCATACCTTACAACCCTTCCTTCTGTATTACCGTTACCTCTACTTAATCTCTTCAAAGAGTTCCCCCCCCCCCCGCTTCTTTGCCTGTAACTTTGTCAAAATTTTGTAAATCCGTGTGTTATCACGGACCTTAATTAATGGATGTGAACCGCCTAGAACTTTATGGGTATGGCGGTATACAAGAATAAATTATTATTACTAAACCGCAATAGTGGTTATTAGCACAGGGAGCCGCGCTGTATGCTACATAGAGTTCCTATGAGCGTCGGGAGCAGCGCAGATTATTCAGCATGGCTCCTGCGTTAACAACCACTATCACAGTTAAGTAAAAGGGGGAGAGGGTAAATGTAAAGGATATGTAGAACCATCAGTGAGTACCATCTGAAGCTGTGTTGAAAACCATCACAGAAACTCTGTATTGTAACAACATTATAGAAGCTTGCATAAACTGCTCTGAATTGACTTCTCAGTCATTAGTAGAAGTATAGATGATTTCAATAAACAATATTAGCTCATTTGGTCAATCAAGTAACATTACAAAATGATTTTACTTTGAAGCATACTGCCCTCATTGCAGGGAAAATTTCAAAGACATGAAAAAGATTATAAAGATCAAAGGATTTATGCATGGTCAATTAAAAATGCTTAGAAGTTTTGGCATTGGCAGAACCAATTACATCAGTTGGCCATTTTGGGGAAGCTAGAGATGCAGGAATGGTAAGAAAACGAAAGATGTTATTTATACAGATTTGGGACTCATATTTGCAAGATTTGCATCCTAAGGGTCGTAATGCGATTTTAAGTTGGATTTCTTAATTGGGCTTTTATTAAGTTAAATGAAGAGAGTAACATTAAATCTAGACAAAGGGTCTAGAATCAGAAAATAAGATTAAATATTGAACTAAGGCCAGTACTGGGCAGACTTGCACGGTTTGTGTCTGTATATGGCCGTTTGGTGGAGGATGGGCTGGGGAGGGCTTCAATGGCTGGGAGGGTGTAGATGGGCTGGAGTAAGTCTTAACAGAGATTTCGGCAGTTGGAACCCAAGTACAGTACAGGGTAAAGCTTTGAATTCTTGCCCAGAAATAGCTAAGAAGAAAAAATTAAAAAAAAAAAAATTTAAATTGAATCAGGTTGGGCAGACTGGATGGACCATTCGGGTCTTTATCTGCCGTCATCTACTATGTTACTATGTTACTATATTGGGTAGAGAGTGCTATTGGATGAGAAGGGGTGGGTGTGGAGAGGGATGGTCAAGGTTTAAATTTATATAGATAAGTGGGGGGTTTAAAGATTTTGGAATTTTTTTTTTTTAATGTATAATAATAATTGAAGCATTATTGATGTCTTTTGATGCTGTTTTCAATTGCAAGTTTTGTACCCTAAGGGATGTGATGAGATTTTAAGTTAGATTTCTTTATTTATGAGAATATCACTGGGTAGAGAGTACTGTTGGGTGGGTAGGGGTAGAGAGTACTTATTGGGTGGGTAGGGGTGGGTATGGAGAGGGATGGTAAAGGTTCAAACTAATATAGATAAGTGGGGGTTTATTGATATTGGAATTTGTCTTTTATTATGTTTATTAATAATTTATGCATATTGAAGTCTTTTAATGCTGTATGTATTGTATTTGATGATATTTGCATCAATAAAAACTGTTTGAATCTAAAAATGCTTAGAAAAGTTCTGTTCCAATTGCTTCCAATGTAGACTCTTCTGGGTCTAGGAACAATTGTTCTGCCAGCAGATCATGTTCCAATAGTAGAACAGGGAACATTTGCTTTACAATAAAAAAAAAAATCAACAGTTTGGAATAAGAAGTTGAAATCTTTGTAATGTGCTATTGTTCCAAAAGTAATTTTGCCATACAAATTTTGAGGAACAATTAGGAACTGATTAATTTACATCCAGTTTTTGAAAATAAGAACCTTAGAATAGTTTTTTCTTGTAATAAAAATCTAAAGGAGATTTTAAGTCCATCGATGACTAATTCCAGGAGGAAACCACAAAATTAGTATGGTCAGAGGTCACTTTAGATGCGGGACATGTAATATCTGTGAAATAACTTTGCAGTGCAAAGATTTTATTAATCCAAAAGATGGATTGAGATATGATTCAAGATTTTTTATGAATTGTAAATCTACTTGTGTTATTTATCTCATCATTTGTCCCTGCAAAATGATCTATGTGGGTATGACCACCAGAGATTTGAAAACTAGAATGCGAGAACATAAATCTAATTTTAAGTATCACTACAGTTCTGAGGTGATCGTTGAACACTGTACAAATTTTAAACATATTTTTCTAGATTTACGATGTTTTGTTATTGATCATGAACCAAAATCCATAAGGGGCGGTGATAGAATTAAAAGATTAAAACAAAGGGAGTTACGTTGGATTTATACACTTCAAAATATGCTATGCACCCTAATGGGCTAAATACCATCTTTGATTGGTTAGTGCTCATTCAATCTCTGTTGTCACTCATTGATGATGGGTTGTAAGTAAAACATGCACGAGTTTTTATTACACCAATTAAATATTGGAACGTCAGAAGACACTAGTGAGCATGTGTCAACATTCTTGTGTTTAAAGCGCCATCTTTGAATGCTTCATGATGTGTTGCAACGAATGTTACCTGAACTCTGGAAGTAAGTTAATTTCTTTGCCTCTTAGGTTTCTGATAATAACTTATTTAAGATTTTCACTTTAATTATGTTTATGCTTAGGTGCAACCTGACTTTATTACCCTGAGGAAGCCAATACTTTTTGGCGAAACGGGTCCTGTCGGATGGTTACTGTCACCACAAATAGAGACTTTTGGTGGCTCTGAATAAACGGCTTATGAAGTTCTGGCAACACAGACAGAAACTTAAGCATAAGATAAGTGAAGCTTTTTTGCTTTTTTTCGGTGTTTATAACTTTGAATGCCAGCTGGGACACATACAATTTAGGGCCCCTTTTACAAAGGTGCGCTAGCGTTTTTAGCGCACGCACCAGATTAGCGCACACTATACCACACGCTAGCCAAAAAACTACCGCCTGCTCAAGAGGAGGCAGTAGCAGCTAGCGCGCGTGGCATTTTAATATGCACTATTCCGCGCATTAAGGCTGTAACGCACCTTTGTAAAAGGAGCCCTTAGTGTGGTGTTAAAAATAAAAAAACTTTAAAAAATCATAAATTTAAAAAATATTTTCACAAAAAGGATTAAAAATAAACACTTGATTCAGGAGTATAAATAATAATAAGACTGCTTAATTAATACAGTCCTATAAATGTGAAGGTTTTTGATCAATGAAAGATACCCTGTACCACTGAACAACCAAAGGAGCATAGCAATATGGTGTTCTGAGATCTTTTCCTTCACTTAGGCATTTATACCTTCGGGTTAACCTTTGTGAGGCTCTGTGTTTGTGTAGGATAACATATTTTCATATTATTTTGACACTTCTGGCACAAGCCATGCCCACTCCAGCTTTAGGCATCCTTGCGTACCCCTAATCACTTCTGTAAGCATGACACTGGTGCCATAAATGAAAGCAGCATTCACGCCAGTGGAATACCTAGCATATGTGACACCCGGGGCCCATCATTTTTTGACACCCCCCATCTATATCAAAAATATGATTTTTAGTAACAATCCACATATCGCACAAGTGTGTACCTAGGAAAAGGCAGCATCTCAAACACTGCAGTGATCACTAGAATACCAACACATACATTGTAAAACTAAACAAGCCAGATCCTGCACAGTCAATTGATCCTGTAGTCAATGCTAACTGAAAACTATGTCCTTTTCTTACACACAGAACAGAGATACACCCTTGCCCAATATGGAATAATCACAAACTAAAAACAGAAATATGTAAGAACATAAGAACATAAGCATTGCCTCTGCTGGGTCAGACCAGGGGTCCATCGTGCCCGGCAGTCCGCTCCCGCGGCGGCCCCCCAGGTCCATGACCTGAAAGTGTTCCCTACCTAACCTAAAATATCCATACCCTATTCGCTCAATGTCCTGTAAGGTAACTCTATCTGTACCCTGTAATCCCCTTCGCTTCCAGGAAGTCATCCAGTCCCTTTTTGAACCCCAGAATTGTACTCTGTCTTATCACCTCTCCGGGAAGCGCGTTCCAGGTGTCCACCACCCTCTGAGTGAAGAAGAACTTCCTTGCATTCGTTATGAATCTGTCTCCTCTCAGTTTTTCTGAATGACCTCTTGTTTTAGTTGTCCCTGCTAGTCTAAAGAATCTGTCCCTCTCCACCTTTTCTATGCCTTTCATGATTTTATAAGTCTCTATCATGTCCCCTCTCAGTCTCCGCTTCTCCAGGGTAAAGAGCCCCAGCCTGTCTAACCGTTCGGCATATGAAAGGTTCTCCATACCCTTTATCATCCTCGTTGCCCTCTTCTGGACCCTCTCGAGTATTGCCATGTCCTTCTTGAGGTATGGCGACCAGTATTGGATGCAGTATTCCAGATGTGGGCGCACCATTGCTCGATACAGTGGCAGGATACCTTCCTTCGTTCTGGTAGTGATACCTTTTTTGATAATGCCCAACATTCTGTTCGCTTTTTTTGAGGCCGCTGCACATTGCGCCGCCGGCTGTAGACAAAAGTTAAACTGAACCGCCAAGAAACCAGACTCTGCATACAATGCAACACCACAACACCACAAAAACAGTGACACAGGTCCCCTAATACTGTGCAAAATATAAAGACAGTAGATGTAAATTTGAAAAAACTGATACATAACAATCACCACTTTACAAATTAACAAATAAAAATAAAACAAATAATGAGAAATAAGAAAATACCATTTTATTGGACTAATCCATTTTTCAATTAGCTTTCAGAATCCAAATCTTTCTTCAGAACAGTACAGTATACTGCTGTTATGGTATCCTGTCCTGAGGAAAGGGGTTTAGTCCCCAAAATTGCCTTATTTCCATTTCCTATTTATAAACTTTTATCAATACAGTTACAATACTACTTGATTCTAAGTAAAGCAACAAAAAAATTATTTCTACCTTTTGTCATTTCTGCTTTAATCATCTTCTCTTTGCTCTCTTCTTTCTATACAGCGTTTGTCCTCTCTCCCTTCCATGCAACATCTGCCCTCTCTTTGACCCTTCCACCCAGCTTCTGCCCTCTCTCTCTCTACCCCTTCCATCTACTGCCCACACTCTCTCTGTCCCTTCCATCTACTGTCCACCCTCTCTCTTCTATATGGCATTTTCCCTCTTCTCTCCCCCTTCCCTGTGCAGCAGCAGCATTTCTCCGCCCATTGCCTGTGCAGCAACAGCATTTCTCCCCCCTTGCCTGTGCATTTTTTCTCCCCCTTGCCTGTGCAGCAGTAGCATTTATCTCCCGCTTACCTGTGCAGCATTTCTCCCCGTCTCTGTGCAGCAGCAGCAGCATGTCTCCCCCCTTGCCTTTGCAGCATTTCTACCCTCCCCCTTCCCTGTGCAGTATTTCTACCCTCCCCCTTCCCTATGTAGCAGCACATGTCTCCCCCCCTTGCCTTTGCAGCATTTCTTCCCCCCTTGCCTTTGCAGCATTTCTACCCCCTTGCCTGTGCAGTATTTCTACCCTCCCCCTTGCCTGTGCAGCATTTCTCCCCCCTTCCCTGTGCAGCAGCAGCAGCATGTCTCCCCCATTGCCTTTGCAGCATTTCTACCCTACACCCTTCCCTGTGCAGTATTTTTATCCTCCCCTTCCCTGTGCAGCAGCAGCAGCATGTCTCCCCCCTTGCCTTTGCAGCATTTCTCCCCCCTTGCTTGTACAGTATTTCTACCTCCCCCTTCCCTGTGCAGCATTTCTACCCTCCCCCCTTCCCTGTGCAGCATTTCTACCCTCCCCCCTTTCCTGCCCAGCATGTCTGACCAATTCCCCTGCTGAAAGCCACAGGCGTCTACACCACAGCGATCCGCGGCTGCATCGGAAGCCTTCTCTCTGATGTCATGACGTCAGAGAGAACGCTTACGAAGCAGCCGCAGATCGCGCGAGGAGTGGATGCCCGTGGCTTTCAGCAGGGGAGCCAGCCAGAAGCTGAGCAATGCCGGTG
Organism: Geotrypetes seraphini; assembly: GCF_902459505.1. Taxonomy (NCBI): domain Eukaryota; kingdom Metazoa; phylum Chordata; class Amphibia; order Gymnophiona; family Dermophiidae; genus Geotrypetes; species Geotrypetes seraphini. The sequence continues at coordinate 185,700,696 of NC_047084.1, read as the reverse complement.
AGCACCTGCGGACACCCCTATTTACTGCTGCTGCTGCTGGTTAAGGAAAGGCAGCAGCGGCAGAATAGGGATGGTGGCTGGCTGTGTACCCCCTTAGGAAATGCACCTGGGGCGGACCGCCCCCCCCCCCCGCCCCCTCCTTGGTACGCCACTGGTTCACGCCTCTATTCTTTTCAGAAAATGTGCTTCTGGATTGGTTGGTTAGACAGTGGTAGGGTGCCCTACCGCCAGCTAACATTTGACGCATCTTTGAGGATTTCCCCCTAAGTGTATACAGTTATAAACAGTCCAGATCCCAGGTAGAAAGGCAAGAATAAATAAATGAACAATACATTACAGTTCACAAATGAAAATTGTTTTCTTTGATAAAGAGGTCAAAAGGGAGACTGACTGAGCCCATACCTTCTTTTTCCCATAGTACATATATAGTACATTTGGGGGCTCATAATCAAAACCTAAACATGTCTAAAAACCCACCCATGTCAGCACTTGGATGACCTAAAAGACAGGTCGTCCAAGTGCTGATAATCAAACCGAATTTCTGTATGTATCAAGGAACTTTTTAGACCTCTGAATCCTGCTGGGCACCAAGAGCTGAAAAGGACATTTCTGGAGGAGTGGTTAGAGCGATATTTGGCCAGGATGTGGGCCGACCTATACTTAGTTATCCTGCAGGGATAATTGAATGTTTTATTAGACTTCCTGAACAAAACTTATAAGTTGTGAGTTAGATGATATAAAGACAGGTATAAGTGCCAAAAAAGTATTGAAAGTGACCAGATAACCACTGCAGAGACAAAGTAAAGACACACACACTCGCCCCCCCCCCCATGTTCGCTGACCCCGATGAGCCCCCCACAAATTTCAGAATAAAAACATGTCTCCAGAACATCAGCACCTGCTATATGAAAGCCTAGTAGAGATACACAGAGGTGGCCATAAGTAGCCTGGGGGGTGGACTAGTGAGGAGGACCCAGGCCCATAAGCCATTCTAACCACTACATTTATGGTAGAAAATGTGAGGCCACAAAAAATCCCAAAACTCTACTCTACTGCCGTATAGGTGCCACCTGCAGCCATAAGAGCTATTGTGATTATAGACAGGTGGGTATAGTGGATTTTGGGGGGCTCACCATAACCTAAAAGAAAGTTCTGGTGAGATGTTTATATGACACCCTTTATGTGAAGTTCATAGCAGTGCCCTGTAAGGTGCCCCACTGTTCTGTTGTCATGTCTGGGTGGCCAATCTATCACAAGATTAGCCCTACCCACGTCAAAATGGTCTTGTTCTGGGCGTTTGGATATTGGACAAATTTTTGGTCGAGAATGTGGTATAAAGATAGACGTACTGGCGGTCTGGTTGATCAACCGCCTGGAGTCCAGATAGACGATTTTCTAAAATATATATATACTAGTCTTATAGCCCGTTACATTAACGGGTGCTAGAATATATGTGTGTGTGTGTCTCTCTTTATTTCTTTTTCTCTCTCTCTCTCCTTAGCCGCTTTCTTTCTTTCTGTCTTTCTTTTTCCTTGGCTGTCCATCACCACCCCTTGCCTGCTCCCCCTGTCCATTCTCCCTTCCTTTTACCTCCCCTGTGTCCACCACCACCCCTTCACAGCTGTCCTTTTGCAGCAGCAGCCCTTCTCCCTTTGTTTTACCTCCCCCCTGTCCAGCAGCACCTTCCTTCTCCCCCTGTCCAACATTAGGCCTCCGTTCCTTTTTCTTCACCCACCCCCTGTCCATCAGCACCTCTTTCCTTCTCCCCCTGTCCAGCAGTAGGCGTCCCTTCCTTTTTCTCCCCCCCTCCTCCTTCTTATCCCTATGATACAGTTACCTTGTTCTGCCCCTGATCAGAGGTTCCCGACAGCCGCCCAGTTGCACCCATTGGAAAAGTTCCCTCTGCGGCATCCCGTACCCCTCCTGACGCGACTCCCTCTGTCTTTCTTTCTGTCTGTCTCTGTCCCCGGCCCCTTTTGTCTGTTTGTCTTTCTGTATATCTCCCTGCACCTGTGTCTTTCTTCTTGTCTTTCTGTCTCCCTTCCTCCCTCTGTCTGTCTGTCCAAAGCAGCATTCCTTCCCCCTCCATTTCCCTCCCCCATACCAGTTCCCTGTGCACCTGCCCCTGTGTCTTTCTTCTTGTCTTTCTGTCTCCCTTCCTTCCTCTGTCTGTGTGTCCAAAGCAGCATTCCCTTTCCCTCCATTTCCCTCCCCCCACACCAGTTCCCTGTGCACCTGCCCCTGTGTCTTTCTTCTTGTCTTTCTGTCTCCCTTCCTTCCTCTGTCTGTGTGTCCAATGCAGCATTCCCTTCCCCTCCATTTCCCTCCACCCACACCTGTTCCCTGTGCACCTGCCCCTGTGTCTTTCTTCTTGTCTTTCTGTCTCCCTTCCTCCCTCTGTCTGTGTGTCCAAAGCAGCATTCCCTCCCCCTCCATTTCCCTCCCCCCACACCAGTTCCCTGTGCACCTGCCCCTGTGTCTTTCTTCTTGTCTTTCTGTCTCCCTTCCTCCCTCTGTCTGTGTGTCCAAAGCAGCATTCCCTCCCCCTCCATTTTCCTCCCCCCACACCAGTTCCCTGTGCACCTGCCCCTGTGTCTTTCTGTCTCACTTCCTCCCTCTGTCTGTCTGTCCAAAGCAGCATTCCCTCCCCCTTCCATTTCCCTCCCCCCACACCAGTTCCCTGTGCAGCAGCATTATTGTTTCCTCTACCCCCTTCCCACAGTCGCGACTACAAATGTGGGCCCAAGTCCTTTGCCGCCCGCCCCCCCCCTTCCCTTCCCACGGGTCCAACTACACATGGCAATTCAAGCAGCGTGTCCAGCAGTCTTCACATGCTGCTTCGGGTCCTTCTACTGGCCTGATTTACTCTGGCACGTCAGGAGCAAATCAGGGCAGTAGAAGGGCCCGAAGCAGCGTGTGAAGACTGCTGGACACGCTGCTTAAATCGCCAGTTGGGGCCGCGGTAAGGGAAGGGGGAAGGGCGGCGGAAATCTTCTTCTACCTTGCCTCTCCTCCACCGTCGGGAGTCAGCGCCAGGAGCTTTAACGGCTGGTGATTCCGCATTGAAACAATCCCACGCCTCTTTGAAAACTGTCACGCCGCTGGAGCCAGGAGGCAACAGAGAGGGCAGGGGTTGAGCCGCGCATGCGTACTTGCTAGCTACAGCTCACGGAAAACGGACGCATGCTTAGGAAATGTGCATGCGCGGCTTAACGTTTTATTATATTATATATATATATATATATATACATATATATATATATATATATATACATATATATATATATATATATATACATATATATATATATTTTAGACGTACTTTTTGAGAATGGACATTTCCCCACTGCCGACTTTGGGCACCTAGCGCCCTACGTCCAAATCGGACATAGGCATATGTTTTTATTATGCCCCTCTTGGTCAATCTGAGAGTCATTTATGTTGCAATTACTTAACATAGATTAATTGACAAATTATGTATTTCCAATATTTTCTGACCTAGTATAATCTAGAACCTGTTATTTGCTTCTGTAACAGCTTATCTTATAATACCTTATAGTGTTAGCACTTGTTATGGTTAGAAATTCTAAAACAAACAAAAACCCAAATAGAAGAACAAAGGATGAGCAATATAAAAATAATTCTTCACAGGTGAAACTACGGTGAAACCTAGAGAGGGACACACTATTGAAATTATTCAATATTATCCGAAATGTGTCTCTGTATAATAATATTTTGAAAACATAGAAACATAGAAATAGACGGCAGATAAGGGCCACGGCCCATCTAGTCTGCCCACCCCAATGACCCTCCCCTACCTTTCTCTGTGAATAGATCTCGCGTGTCTATCCCATTTGGCCTTAAAATCAGGCACGCTACTGGCCTCAATAACCTGAAGTGGAAGACTGTTCCAGCAATCAACCACCCTTTCAGTAAAAAAGAATTTCCTGGTGTCCCCGTGCAGTTTCCCGCCCCTGATTTTCCATGGATGCCCCCTTGTTGCCGCGGGACCCTTGAAAAAGAAGATATCTTCTTCCACCTCAATGCGGCCTGTGAGATATTTGAATGTCTCGATCATGTCACCCCTCTCTCTGCGTTCCTCAAGTGAGTACAGCTGCAACTTATCCAGCCGTTCCTCGTACGGGAGATCCTTGAGTCCCGAGACCATCCGGGTGGCCATTCTCTGGACCGACTCCAGTCTCAGCACATCCTTACGATAATGCGGCCTCCAGAATTGCACACAGTATTCCAGCATAATGACTTCAGGCTTACGGCTGACGAAACTCCTGCGTATGCAACCTATGCTTTGCCTTGCCTTGGATGAAACTTGCTCCACTTGATTGGCAGTCTTCATGCTCTCACTGACGATCACCCCTAAGTCTCATTCTGCTTCAGTTCTTGTTAGGATCTCGCCATTAAGGGTGTAAGTCTTGCATGGATTATGGCTGCCCAGGTGCATGACTTTGCATTTTTTGGCACTGAAGCTGAGTTGCCAGGAAAGTGTACCCTCAGTGTGAAGTATTAAGCTAAGAGAGCAACAGGCCCGAAGGCTTATTTAGCCATATGCTGTACAGCATCATAGGCCCATACGTGTGTACATAAATGAAATATGTGAATGTGATAATACTGTGAATAAAAAAGTCTAAAGTTCAATAATGCATCCCAAAGAAAATCGCTATAAATACATCAAAACAAATTTGGTGTGTGGAGAGTAGCGCATCATTCCTACTCTGTCTTATGACTGACTTGTTTCTTCTTGTCTCCATTTTCTCATTATGTAATTCTTTGCTTGCCCATTTTATGATTGTTTTGAATTTCATGCATGCGTTCTCTTTACCACTTTTCTTTCTTTCTTTCTTTTTTTTTTTAAATTTACAATAAGTACATCAATATAATATAACAAATAGATCATAAATATATCACTTAATAGTCATCAAGAGTACACATAAAATGTTATTAACCCCCACCCTCCTCAACCCTTCCTATTATATAATCAAATACAATGTACAATATACATTAATAAAATAATAAAATTATCCCCCCTCCCCCTCGTAATTGAACCTATAAATCAAGGGAAAAGAATCATTCAATCATTAAAATATTTTGTTAATGGCTCCCACACATCTTGAAATTTTCTAAAACATCCTCGCTATATTGCAATATATCTTTCCATTTTATATATATGACATAGGGAATTCCACCAAAAATGATAGTTTAGTCTACTCTAGTTTTTCCAATTGTACGTAATTTGTTGAATGGCAACCCGGTCATTATAAGTAATAATTTGTTATTATTTGAAGAAATTTGACTTTTTGCTCTCATTGCCATACCAAACAACACAGTATCATTTGACAATGCCACTGGATTGTCTAATAAACAATTAATTTGGTCCCAAATTGATTTCCAAAAGGTCATAATAAATGGACAATAGAACAATAAATGTTCTAAAGTCCCTGCTTCAAGATGACAATGCCAACATCTATTAGACTTAGAGCTATCCAATTTTACATAGAGCTAACCGAACAGGGGTCCATAACGCTCTATGTAACAGAAAAAAACATGGTTGTCTCATAGATGCTGACATTGTACATCTCAACCTCCAAGTCCAAATTTGTGTCCCTTTAGACACAGAAATTTGATGTTTAATCTCTATGCCCCAAATGTCTCTCAGTTAATAATTTATACCATTGGGCAGCCTGATGACCCAGGAAGTCCACCTGAAAGTATAAGAACTCCATACTATATTGCTCGCTAAGATTTTTCCATTCAGGGAACCCAGCCTGAATGGCCTGCTTCAATTGCAACCATCTAAAACTTTCTGATTTATTAAGGCCATATTTGTATTGCAATTGTGAAAACTCAAGCAGTTTACCATTAGAGATAACATCATTTAATAAACGTATACCTGTAATCATCCAATGCTTCCAGACGATCCTTTCTCCACCTATTTGAATCTTGGAGTTCAACCATATAGATTGATTTGTAGATTTGTAAATTGGAATAGTTGTTAAATTACTTACATAACGCAATGTTTTCCATGTATCAGCTAATATTATATCTTTACTGTAACTAGGCATTTTGATATTGAGCACATGGCAAAGGCGCATTGTAGACATTGTGACATGCCAGGTATTCTCCCTGTTCAGGTCCCAGTCAGGGCTGAGAGAAAAGAAGTAAAAAAGAAATCCCGGGGTGGAATCGGGAAGGTACAGGCAGTTCCTGACAATGATAATAACTCTGACCACCGGGGGAGCCCAAGAGGCCCTTGGAACACTGTCAGGGCTGACACAGCTGGGCGTTGCCCCAAGGTATTTAAACCTGTTTCAGAGAACAGGAAGGGAAGCCAGCTAGGGAGAGGTTTTAAGCCCTTTCTCCCTAGAGAGTCCCTGGAGCCCAGCAGGTGCAACAAACCTATGCCTATGGAGGTGATAGAGTCTGGTCAGGCTGAAGAATTAAACTTTCTGGAAAGTCAGGACATGGATGTGGAAGAATGCCTAACAGAGTGTGCTCCTGAGTTTGTTGAGCCCATGCAGGTGAACTTCACTTCCACTCTCAAGCAGTGAATGAGGTTGGTGTTTCTGGACTGTTTGAAGAAACAATTTTTCTTTTGAATGCAAGCTAAAGGGGGGATTGTATTTGGGAGAGGTTTTGCTAACACCCTGGGAGGGAATTTTTGAAAGCCGGTCTAGAGGCTTTGAATTTGCAAAACCTATCACTCTCCTGACCTGGCAGTGACTAGAACTGGCCAGAGGCTTGTGTGAACTTTGGAGATACTTGTGCTGAACCTGTGCACTGAACTATATTTTGGTTTGTGTTTTGAAAGCTGTCTGCTTTGGGAAGCAGACAACCCTAAGGCTGGGGTAATTAAACCCTCTGCCACAACTAGAATAGAATCATTGCTGAAAGCAGATTAATGCCTTGATTGGGACTGTTATTTGCTGGTTTTGTTTTTCTACTTTTTGTGTTGCTGTAAGAAGAACATTCTGACAAGCTTGTCCGCTGTTTTGGAAAGCATACTTACCTTGGGACAAATGAGAAATAAAATCTGAGATTATTTTGACTTTGAAGAATAATTGTGTTGACCTTGGTTATTTGTTTTTTTTTTCTCTTGTGCTTTTTGGTTCCTGTTTGGAATCCAGTCCTGCAGGGTGGCTCCAGGCCGGGCCACACGTCAGGGTGCTATTTTGTGGCCAGCCACTGAGGGTGCTATTGAGCACTGTTTGGAGCCTCAGTGGACCACAACATGAGTTGCCATTCTAACCACAACCAATCTGGGAGTTTTTCCATGAGCTCTGGGAGGACCCAATACATACCCTGGCGCAATATATAGGCTTGATGATACCTATAAAAATTGGGAAAATTTACCCCTCCCTCTGAAATTGGCCTTTGTAAAGATACCAAAGCAACTCTAGGAGTTTTACCCAGCCAAATAAATTTTATAAGAATGCTATTTAATTTTTTATAAAAGGACCCTTGAAAATAAACCGGCAATATACCCATCTGATAACAAACCACAGGCAAGATCATCATCTTAATAGTTTGGACTCTCCCCCACCATGAAAGATGTAAAGGATTCCATTGCTCACACATTTCTGTTACCTTCTTTAATAAAGATTTTCCATTTATTTTCATTTTTCTTTCAGCGTATTTTTAATCCAAATATCTAAATACTTTATTCCATCTTCCCTCCAAAGAAAGGGAAATAAATCAAATAAACCTTTTGTACAGTGGACATTAAGTGGAAGAATTTCTGATTTATTCCAATTTATTTTGTAACCTGAAAATTTTCCAAATTTCTCAATCAGTTCAAGTAAATAAGGAATGGTTGTCACAGGATTTCTCAAATAGAGCAATATATCGTCCGCATAAGCCGAGACCTTATATTCCCGATCTCTACGAGGAATACCCTGTATCTCCTTTGTTTGCTGAATAGCTAATAACAAGGGTTCCAATACAATATCAAAAAGCAGAGGAGATAAGGGACAACCTTGTCTAACTCCCCTTTGCAACCTAAAATTTTCTGAAAAATTATTATTAATATACAGTTTAGCAACAGGGGAGCTATACAATGTTTGAACCATTTGTATAAATCCTGAACCTATGCCAAACCACTCCAGCGCTTGATACATGAAGGTCCATTCAACTCGATCAAAGGCCTTCTCTGCATCTAGGGATACAGAAAAAGCCGGATCATTTAAGGCTTTTGACAGATTTAACATATGTAAAGCCAGCCTAGTATTATTAAAAGAATGTCTTTGAGCAATGAATCCTGTTTGGTGCATTCCAATAATAAAAGGGAGAGCTTTAGCCAAACATATAGCCAATGTTTTAGCTAAAAGTTTTCCATCCACATTAATTAAAGAAATAGGCCTGTAATTAGAAACCAGTGTAGGATCTTTATTTGGCTTTGGCAAAACTATAGTTAACGATTCTGTCATGGTACCTGTAATACAACCTTTAGTTAGTTGATTCTGATATAAATTTAACAAATATTGTAATAGGGTAATTTGAAATGATTTGTAGAACTCTACTGTAAAACCATCCCCACCTGGAGCGGATCCAACTCTAAGGGACTTCAATGCTGCTTGCATTTCTTTTATTGATATTGGCTTTTCTAAGCTTTCTTTTATTTGCTCAGGAATTTTCGGTCCCTTAATTAATTTTAAAAATTACAATCCATCCTTTTCTTTATCTAAATAAGGCTCAGAAGAATACAAATCTTTATAAAAATGTAAAAATTGTTTCTCTTTACCACTTTTCAATAAAAACATTAAAATAAAAGCAAAAACGGAAGCTCAGTACCAATGAATAAACTTATCTTGCTGGAAGTTTCTTTGCGTCTTCCATTGATTCAACACAGGCGCTTGCCGGTTCAACTAAGCTTGATTTCAGGAAAATTCCCTTCTTTAGAAACCTTCCAAATCTTTCAATTTGTCCAACATATAAACATTCAGATTTTTAAAGGCCAACATAAAGCATTAGAAATTCAACATATTTGACTTTTAGCGATTGTGTTAAAATGCTGCTGTATGCTGCCAAAAGCAAAGCTAATGTTTTATACAGGTCTTATTAGGTTTTGACAAACAACCCAAATACAATACGTATCTTTCTAATGAGTATTGTTGCAAATATGACTATGGGAGGAAATGAGCTTAAAACTCACTTTTGTTGCATATAAAACAGGGCATACTACGAAGGTTCTTCAAAAAATTTCTGCACTTTCATATTTTCGCAGGAAATGGTTGGGGTGGGAGAATATCGTGTGTGTGAGAATACCATGTGACTATAAATAATGTGTGTATAGAATGTCACGTAACTAGAAATAATTAATAGTAATAGTCAGTCAAGCAAGATGGCTCATCTTGCAGGTAATGATGTCATTTGCTTTTGTGATAAATAGTGTTAGAAATAATAAAAGCACGGAAGCATTTTGAAGATCCTTCGTAGTACAATTCCTTTTACCAGCGTTAACTCATCCAAAATGTAGTGGGTAATAATTTCATCAAAATCTGCATCTCACAATATTTAGATCTCAAAATGGAATCACAGAGCAGACAACATGCTTCGCTAAGCTGGTCTTCAAAATACTTTATCACTTGAGATTTTTAAAACGCGCACACACAAAATATTTTTTAAAAAAAACAACACCACCTTACTTTAATTCAGACATATAGATGTGTTGGGCTAATGTTTATAGTTTTCAGTAGTCTAAGGCATCCCATGAATGTAAAGAGTTTAAATACTGCTTGATGAGGAGCACTTCTGAATGACTGAACTGCTCTCTGCTTATGCCTTTGGACGAATGAACCACAATACACTGACTGTCAGTGTGAGAGAGTGTTTTTAAGATAACAGAAAAGTGTTTCTCAGAGTGAAGTGAAGCAGTTCCAAAAGCAATACACATGGAGTGGAAAGAAGGCATCATGTACTTAATGTAACTTGCAGTTATGCAGAGGATAGTACGAGTGAAGCAAATAACAGGGCAGGCAAGGCAGACCTAGATTACGCCAGAGTAAACAGTCTGCATTGTCCTATAAACAGAAAGAAATGTTAAGTCAGCATGATGTAAACAGAGCAAAGACATTCGCTAACCAAGGACAACATTTCATTATGAGCAAATACTAAGATGACATTAGCACATTAGTAAGTAGATTTGCCATTGTCCCAAACCACCTGAGGTTTCATAAAACTAAGAACCATGAAAAAATCATAGATTTATATGATTTGATTTTTAGCACTATTGGACCTACTGTAGGCATTAACATTTAACCTGTATGCTAAGGCTGTTAGCAGGCACATATATGGAGGAATTTTATATATGGCTCCTAAGAACATAAGAATTCCCATACTGGGTCCCACTAAAGGTCCATCAGAATCCTATTTCCAACAGTAGCCAACCTATGTCCTAAGTACCTAGCTAGATCCCAAGTAGTAAAACAGATTTTATACTGTTTATCCTAGGAATAAGCAGTGGATTTCCCCAAGTCATCTCAACAATGGCCTATAGAAATTATCCAAGCCTTTTTTAAACTCTGCTAAGCTAACTGATTTCATGACATTCTTCAGCAACAAATTCCAGAGTTTAATTACATGTTGTGTGAAGAAATATGTTTTAAATCTACTACTTTGTAGCTTCATCACATGCCCCCTAGTGCTAGTATTTTGGAAAGAGTGAACAGGCGATTCACATCTATCCTTTCCACTCCACTCAGAATTTTATAGACCTCTATCATAGCACCCCTGAGCTGTCTCTTCTCCAAGCTGAAGAGCCCTAGCCGCTTTAGCCTCTCCTCTTAGGGAAGTCATCCCAAACCTTTTATCATTTCCGTTGCCCTTCTCTGTACCTTTTCTAATGCCGCTATATCTTTTTGAGATACATCTACCAGAACTGCACATAGTATTCAAGCTGCGGATGTAACGTAGAGTGATACAAGGGCATTATAACATTATAGTTCTCCCTATAGACAAAATTTTAATAATAACCGCAATACTGAATTTTTGGTGCAGAAAATCATTCTAATGGATGCAAGGCACCAAAATGAGGCAGAAATTCATGTGAAAACACTCATATGCATCAATCTATAGAATAGTGCAAAAGTGTTTCCCTGTAGAACTGCAAAGGAGTTTGGCCATGGGAGGGGCATGGGTGGGTCAGAGGCATTCCCTTAAAGTGTCCCATAAAGTGAGGCTCTGTACCAACTTGCATGATGGGATTTACACCTGGGTTCATTTGGTGTAATTCCTCATGATCAAAGTTGAGCCCGGATCCTGGCACTACTTGGTATTCTTTAAAAGGCACCAATCCTGCAATGCCTGTTATAGAATACTGTTCAGTGCAAAAGAATTTTGTCACCAAATTTTGAGTGCCATTTAATAAATCCAGTCCATGGAGGCTAATTCTATAACATGGTCTTTACCATAAAGATATTGCAAAAAAAAAAAAAAAAAATGAAAAGTAGACATCTTGTTTTCTTTATAGAATACTAGCTGATGCCCCGGCGTTGCACGGGTATTTAATTATAGCAATAACACTGTAAATGGATTCAAAAAAAGATACTTTATAGTGGTGAAATAAATTATTTTTTTACAGCTTTATAAAAAGTACAATATTCAAATAATAATGTGAAATATTACTAACACAAAACTTGATTATAAGCAACATTTTTAGTTTCACCTCCAGGAGCAAGAACATATACATTCTTGGGTGAACCCACCTTTGAGCAAGCAACATAGAGTTGTCCATGGGAAAAACAGGGGGATCTTAAATCCACTCCACAGTATGTAATAGTCTGTCCTTGTGATTTGTTGATTGTGATAGAGAATGCAAGTCTCACTGTAATTTGCAATCTCGTAAACTGAAAAGGAAGATCTGTTGGAATAAGTGGTATCCGCGGGATAAATACGGTTTCACCTTGTCCCTTTCTGATTAAGATAGTCGCTTCAATTACATTGGACAGTAACCTCTTTACACAAAGCCTTGTGCCATTGCAAAGTTTTGGTGGGTCAAGGTTGCTAAGTAAAATAACTGGAGATCCCACAGCTTTTTACATTTTTTCCATTGACATGAATGGGTGAAATATGATTTTATGTTTGTAGCTCTGCCCACGTGTGCAGGTGGACCGCGAGACCCCCAGAACATATCACCCCAGGTAGTGAGGGATCTGCATATCAAGTTTCGTTCAAATCGGTCCCACAGCTTTTTACATTTTTCCCATTGACTTGAATGGGTGAAATCTGATTTTCTGTTTGTAGCTCCGCCCATGTGTGCAGGTGGGCCGCGAGACCCCCAGAACATATCACCCCAGGTAGTGAGGGATCTGCAGACCAAGTTTCGTTCAAATCGGTCCCACAGCTTTTTACATTTTTTCCATTGACTTGAATGGGTGAAATCAGATTTTCTGTTTGTAGCTCCGCCCATGTGTGCAGGTGGGCCGCGAGACCCACAGAACATATCACCCCAGGTAGTGAGGGATCAGCATACCAAGTTTCGTTCAAATTGGGCAAGCCATTTTTGCGTTGGCAGCTTTTTACATTTTTTCCATTGACATGAATGGGTGAAATCTGATTTTCTGTTTGTAGCTCCGCCCACGTGTGCAGGTGGGCCGCGAGACCCCCAGAACATATCACCCCAGGTAGTGAGGGATCTGCATACCAAGTTTCGTTCAAATCGGGCAAGCCGTTTTTGCGTGATCGCGGCACATACACACATACACACACACATACACACATACATACCTCCGATTTTATATATATAGATCAGTGCAAGTTGCCAAAAACAAGCATAAACATATTATAACACACAGGTTCAGATATAAATGATGTATTTTTAAACAATCCTCTACTCGGGAATAATAATCTATCACATCTTCACCACTTCCCAAGTATAACCCGTTCTTCAAACACAACTTTGTCGGAGCTTTTTTTCAGGCTTCAGTACCACCACGCCACCGCTGTCACCACTGAGGCCCGAAAAAAAGCTCTGACAAAGTTGTGTTTGAAGAACGGGTTATACTTGGGAAGTGGTGAGGATGTGTTAAACATATTATAATACATGATCTCTTATACCAGCTCTATAATTGTTATACATGACTGGGCCTAGATGTGTAATCTATATATATAAAATCGGAGGTATGTATGTGTGTATGTATGTGTGTGTGTGTGTGTATGTGCCGCGATCACGCAAAAACGGCTTGACCGATTTGAACGAAACTTGGTATGCAGATCCCTCACTACCTGGGGTGATATGTTCTGGGGGTCTCGCGGCCCACCTGCACATGTGGGCGGAGCTACAAACAGAACATCAGATTTCACCCATTCATGTCAATGGAAAAAATGTAAAAAGCTGCCATTCTCACAGTAATTCCAACTACCTGAGGTGATATGTTCTGGGGGTCTCGCGGCCCACCTGCACACGTGGGCGGAACTACAAACAGAACATCTGATTTCACCCATTCATGTCAATGGAAAAAATGTAAAAAACTGCCATTCTCACAGTAATTAAAAAACTGCTTGACCGATTTGAACGAAACTTGGTATGCTGATCCCTCACTACCTGGGGTGATATGTTCTGAGGGTCTCGCGGCCCACCTGCACACGTGGGCGGAGCTACAAACAGAAAATCAGATTTCACCCATTCATGTCAATGGAAATAATGTAAACAGCTGCCATTCTCACAGTAAATCAAAAACGGCTTGACCGATTTGAACGAAACTTGGTATGCAGATCCCTCACTACCTGGGGTGATATGTTCTGGGGGTCTCTTCACCCAATAATTTATATGTTCTTGCTCCTGGAGGTGAAACTAAAAATGTTGTTTATAATCAAGTTTTGTGTTAGTTGTATTGTATTCATTTTGTCAAATATTTCACATTATAATTTGAATATTGTACTTTTTATAAAGCTGTAAAAAAATAATTTCATTCACCACTATAAAGTATCTTTATTTGAATCCATTTACAGTGTTATTGCTATAATTAAATACCCGTGCAATGCCGGGGCATCAGCTAGTAGAATATATAGAATGTATAATAGAATGTATATAAATTATAGTATTCTATAATTTATATGCATACCTGTATGCCCTGCCTATTCTCCACCCAAACCTCCCCCAATGTGCTCACACACACTAGCAGACCATAACTATTAAATTATGATGCATACTTTTCCAGTAGTCAGTATTCAGTTAGAGGTTATTTATATATATAAAAGGCCACTTAAGCATGCAAATGACTAGATTACCACCATATATGAACCACCCTCTTGCTGCATGTAACTAGGTGTTTTCCTTATAAAATTATGCATTAAGGGGGAAATTCTGTATAGGATGCTGGTCTCAGCAGCTGCCTAAGAAGTGGCTGAGAATCGAAGACTGACATCCTATACAGAATCGCGTCTGCCCTAACGGACAGACACCTAAACCCCGCCTAACCACCCCAATTCTCTATCTGGTTCCCATGTCACAGGCACCAGTTAGAGAATCATACCTGAGCCCTTGCCATCAGCTGATCATGGCAAGGAAATCTCCCGACCGTGATCAGCTGAGCGGCCATGGCAGGGAACCTCCCCACTGCAAAGTTGGCTTGCAGGAGGGATGTCCATTCCCTCCCACTGCCACCTCTGAACCATGAATGTCCACTGCAGGAGGGATGCCCAGGTCCTCCTGCCACCACCTCTGAACCAGAGCATTTGTCAGGGGGGTTCGGGGGTAGTGGCAGGAGGGAATGGACATCCTTCCTGCCATGGATATTTGCAGGGGGTTCAAGGGTGGTGGCAGGAGGGAATGGACATCCCTCCTGCTGGCTGGCTTCTCAGCGGGGAGGCTTGCCTGCTGCAGCCACTCAGCTGATTGAGGCAGGGAGATTTCCTTGCTACGATCAGCTCTGTGGCCTTGTCTATTTGAAATGTAGGCCAACATTTTGCTAGCCTACATTTCAGGCATCTAGGAGATGCCTAGGTCTGCTTAAACTCATCCAAGGTCACTTCCAGGTGAAACCAGGCCCATGACCAGCCTTGGGTGAGCTTAAGTGTCCCAACACATCTCCATACACCCGTAGGCTGCCTTCCTCTGAGTTTTGTTTAGTTTAGTTTTGTTTGTTTAGAAAACGTGCATCTCATTTGGCTGCTTAGACAGCAGTAGGACACCTACTGCTGCCTAGAATCATGACACCATTTATAGAATTTGCCCCTACAGTCCTGATTCTGCAAACAGACATCCCAATTGTAGGTGGCGGTAGGCGTCCTACCACCATCTGGCAGTCAATCAAGACTGCCGTTAAAAAAACTCCCCGAACCAGGATTCCTACACTGTAGGCATTTGTCATGGGTCTAGGAAGACACATAGGGGCACTTATGCTAGTCCAAAGCTGGATGTGTGTATGGCTTCACCTGGAAGTGACCTTGGGCAAGTTTAAGCATCCCTAAGCATCTCCTTAGAGCCGTGCCAGACACCTGAAATGTAGGCCTGCAAAACGCTGGCCTACATTTCATCTGAAAAGTAGACGCAGTCGGTTGAGCTGATCATAGCATGGAAATCCCTGATCAGCTGAGTTGACAGGACTCCCTGAAACCGTTTTGTATGTAACTTGTCAGGGCATGCATTGCTTCTTGTTTTCTTGATTCTCTATCCATTTTGAAAGATACTATTTTGGTAAAATAGAAGTGTGGAGCTTGAGAGAGGGGGTAGAAATAGAATTGTTTGGTCCCTCCAATGAAAAAACCCATAATGGAACTTGAAAATACACTTGAATAATTATCAAATGCAATAAGGTTTGCTGTAGATACTCAGATTGAAAGAAAGGCATAACAATTACAGTAAAAGTGTTGATAGATCAATTCTAGCTGTGAAGAGTTTATAGGAAAGAACTGGCAGCATTTTTGTGATTCTTTTAATTTTTATAGATTTCATATGGAACTTGCTGGAAGCCATAAAATGCAAGAAACCCCATGATTTTTTTTAATGGGAAGTTTTGTGTATGCTTGTTTTAATAAGCAGAATAAAAGAAGAGCCATATGATAAGTTTTTTAAGATTCTCAAAACTTACTGTGCTTTTACTTATGTTGGAAAAATATACTCTTGTACGCAGAGGTTTAATCTAATGAACCGAGAATCAGTGGCATACCTAGGGTATGTGTAAGTAACTCTACCAATGGGAGACAAATGTGGTCATAAGATGTTATAATACAATTGTTGCAGAAGCTAAAGAGAAGCAGTATCAAATCTCTATTGCTCTAAAGGAAGGAAAAACGCCTCAGAAAGGGCCCCCCCACCTCCACAATGGTGGATCTTAAAGGTGGTTCAGCGATAACCTCATAGGCGAAAACCTTCTTAATAAAGTGAGCAATTAAATCATAAACTATGCTTCACTCAAATGCTGAAAAAGATAGAGGCAAAAAAACCACTTATCTTAGAGCTGATCGGCACACCGACGGAGGCCAGCGTTTCACCGACAGGCTACATCAGGGTGTGACCCGACCGATCAGTCTGCAAGAATAAAAAAGAAAACACAGGAACTTAGCAGTTTCACAATGAGTTAACTTTTTTAATGTAACAGAGCAAAACGTACCATATCTGAGTTTTTTTAGCTATACCTAGGGTATGTGACACTCGAAGCTGATCATTTTTTTAACACCCCCCAATATAAAAAGAGATCTGAGGAGCACCCCCGCCAATGCCCCCCAGCTCCTCCCCCTTCCCCCCCACTTAGTATGCCATTGCCTGAGGAAGGGGGTTTTGATGTCCAAAATTTAGTAAAGATTTATTAAAATTAGTCCAATAAAAAGATTACCTTATTTCCATTTTCTATTTATAAATGTTTATCAATACAGCTACAATACTACTATATTCTAAAGCAGCAAAAACAAATCTTTTTTCTACCTCTTGTCATCTCTGGTTTCTGCTTACCTCCTCTTCTGTCTCCATTCCATCCAGCATCCGCTCTCTTTCTCTGTCCCTTCCACTTTTCTCTTTCTGTCTCCACTCCCTCCCCCATGCTCTGGCATTTCTCCCTTCTCTCCTTCCCAACCCAACTTATCCCATGGTCTAGCATCTGCTTCCCTTCTCCCATGCCCTGGGATGTCTCTCCTCTCTTCTTCCATCTCTCCATCTTCCTCCATGCTCTGGCTTCTCCTTTCCTTCCTTTCCCTCCCTCCTTTCCTTCCTTCCCAATGGTCTGGCATCTCATTCTCCTTCCCTTCCCTTCCCCCATACCCTGGCATCTCTCCCTTCTCATTCCCTTCCACCTCTCCCTCTCCCTCCATGCTCTGGTATCTCCCCTCTTTCCTTTCCCTTCCTCCCTCCTTTCCCCTAATCTGGCATCTCTGTAACCTTCCCTTTCCTTACTCCCCTTGCCCTGGCATCTCTTCCTCCACATCCATGGCAGCTAGTGTGGCAGGCGGTTTAACGCGCGGTATTACGCGCATTAAACCCCTACTGCAGCTTGATAAAAGGACCCCTTTATCTATTTGGTAAATTTGTTTAAGAAATTTCAGTCATGTATTGGATTTGTTTTTGTAGGTACTTCTCTGCGCTTGAGAGACTCTCTTGATGTAAACCACTCTGAACTGTAAGGTACTAGGAGTTATAAATAAATTATTATTATTAACACTGTTGGAAGACATCACACACTTGTACGCCTGATGCAATCCTGATTGCTGACATAAAATGTTGAAGGCATCTTCTTCTAATGTAACTAGAAATACATGCCTTTTTTCACAAAGGGCAAGCATAGGGTCTGTTTTACAAAGACGTGCGGCAACAGCCCTGAAGCCCTTTAAATATCTATGGGCTTCTGGGCCATTACTGCAGCAGCCTGCGCTAAACGGCTTCGTAAAAGAGGCCCATAGTCATTTTTGTTACAGTCAAGTGTAGACTCACAACAAACCAAAATGCTATATAAAGGGGTTCATTATCAATAAAGACAGACATCCCAAAAATGGCATAAAGGAGCAGATAGATGTTTTTCTCACCAAACCCTTCCAATTCACTATTTTTGAAACCTATTTTCTAGACAAATATCTATGCTGTTCGTCTACAGTTTGTCTAAAACTCAAGGGAGCGTGTTAGAGGCATGCTGTGGGTAGAACCAGGGCAGGCTTATGACCTGGAGGTTTTTCTGCTTTAATCAAACATTTAAGCATATGTCTAGGGCACAATTTAGACGTTTAGGGCTAGACCTGTTTTAATAAAGAACAATTGCCAAAAAGGTGCTCAAACTGTGCAGATGACCACTGGAGAGATGTAAGCATGATTCCCTACTCACTCCCCCACTGTTCACTGTCCATGACAAACCCCCAAAGATGTGAATGAAACAGTACATACCTGCCTGTATTACAGCTTCAGATATTATGGACTGTCCTAGTAGAGCAGCAAACAGGTTCCTGGAGTAGCCTGGTGGGCAGTGTAGTGAACCGTAGAGACGGGGACTCAGACCATACCCCATTCTAACCATTATCCTTGTAGTGGAACATGTGAGCAAACTCCATCCTAATCCCACTGAACCCACATATAGGTGTCACTTGCAGGCATAAGGGCTATTAGTGTTGTGTATAGTTGGGTACAGTGGGGTTTGGAAGGCTGTGGTGAGATATGTACCTGGGACCTTTTATGTGAAGTTCACTGCAGTGCCCTCTAGGGTGCCTCACTGCTCTGCTGGAATGTCTGTGTGGCCAGTCTACTAAAAATCTGGCCCCTCCTCCCAGTGACTTGTTCTCTGTATTTTTCTTCTGGTCATGTTTGGTGTTTTTTTTTTCCCAAAATGGTTCAAAAAGACAAATGCACAGAGCATAAATGCAACCATTTTGCAGTTTTGAAAATGGGCATGTTTGACATTGGATTTTTGTGCGTGTTTCACAAAATGTCTGAACTTGGATCTAGACGTCATGTTTAAAATGGCCCTCAAAATCATGTTGATAGGTTAAAAACTCAGTCAATATGTAATTCAAATCAATATTTTTTTATAGTATGGTTCAAGTAACATAGTAACATATACATAGTAACATAGTAGATGACGGCAGATAAAGACCCGAATGGTCCATCCAGTCTGCCCAACCTGATTCAATTTAAATTTTTTTTTTTTTTTTTTTCTTCTTAGCTATTTCTGGGCGAGAATCCAAAGCTTTACCCGGTACTGTGCTTGAGTTCCAACTGCCAAAATCTCTGTTAAGACTTACTCCAGCCCATCTACACCCTCCCAGCCATTGAAGCCCTCCCCAGCCCATCCTCCACCAAACGGCCATATACAGACACAGACCGTGCAAGTCTGCCCAGTAACTGGCCTAGTTCAATATTTAATATTATTTTCTGATTCTAAATCTTCTGTGTTCATCCCACGCTTCTTTGAACTCAGTCACAGTTTTTACTCTCCACCACCTCTCTCGGGAGCGCATTCCAGGCATCCACCACCCTCTCCGTAAAGTAGAATTTCCTAACATTGCCCCTGAATCTACCACCCCTCAACCTCAAATTATGTCCTCTGGTTTTACCATTTTCCTTTCTCTGGAAAAGATTTTGTTCTACGTTAATACCCTTTAAGTATTTGAACGTCTGAATCATATCTCCCCTGTCTCTCCTTTCCTCTAGGGTATACATATTCAGGTCTTCCAGTCTCTCCTCATACGTCTTCTGGCGCAAGCCTCCTATCATTTTCGTCGCCCTCCTCTGGACCGCCTCAAGTCTTCTTATGTCTTTCGCCAGATACGGTCTCCAAAACTGAACACAATACTCCAAGTGGGGCCTCACCAATGACCTGTACAGGGGCATCAACACCTTCTTCCTTCTACTGACTACGCCTCTCTTTATACAGCCCAGAATCCTTCTGGCAGCAGCCACTGCCTTATCACACTGTTTTTTCGCCTTTAGATCTTCGGACACTATCACCCCAAGGTCCCTCTCTCCGTCCGTGCATATCAGCTTCTCTCCTCCCAGCATATACGGTTCCTTCCTATTATTAATCCCCAAATGCATTACTCTGCATTTCTTTGCATTGAATTTTAGTTGCCAGGCATTAGACCATTCCTCTAACTTTTGCAGATCCTTTTTCATATTTTCCACTCCCTCTTCGGTGTCTACTCTGTTACAAATCTTGGTATCATCTGCAAAAAGGCACACTTTTCCTTCTAGCCCTTCAGCAATGTCACTTACATACATATTGAACAGGATTGGCCCCAGCACCGAACCCTGAGGGACTCCACTAGTCACCTTTCTTTCCTTCGAGCGACTTCCATTAACCACCACCCTCTGGCGTCTGTCCGATAGCCAGTTTCTGACCTAGTTCACCACTTTGGGTCCTAACTTCAGCCCTTCAAGTTTGTTCAACAGCCTCCTATGAGGAACTGTATCAAAGGCTTTGCTGAAATCCAAGTAAATTACATCTAGCATATGTCCTTGATCCAGCTCTCTGGTCACCCAATCAAAAAATTCAATCAGGTTCGTTTGGCACGATTTACCTTTTGTAAAGCCATGTTGCCTCGGATCCTGAAACCCATTAGATTCAAGGAAATACACTATCCTTTCTTTCAGCAACACTTCCATTATTTTTCCAACAACTGAAGTGAGGCTCACCGGCCTGTAGTTTCCTGCTTCATCCCTGTGACCACTTTTATGAATAGGGACCACATCCGCTCTCCTCCAATCCCCAGGAATCACTTCCGTCTCCAGAGATTTGTTGAACAAGTCTTTAATAGGACTCGCCAGAACCTCTCTGAGTTCCCTTAGTATCCTGGGATGGATCCCGTCTGGTCCCATCGCTTTGTCCACCTTCAGTTTTTCAAGTTGCTCATAAACACCCTCCTCCGTGAACGGCGCAGAATCTACTCCATTTTCTCGTGTAACTTTGCCGGACAATCTCGGTCCTTCTCCAGGATTTTCTTCTGTGAACACAGAACAGAAGTATTTGTTTAGCACATTTGCTTTCTCCTCATCACTCTCCACATATTTGTTCCCAGCATCTTTTAGCCTAGCAATTCCATTTTTTATCTTCCTCCTTTCACTAATATATCTGAAAAAATTTTTATCTCCCTTTTTTACATTTTTAGCCATTTGTTCTTCCACCTGTGCCTTCGCTAAACGTATCTCTCTCTTGGCTTCTTTCAGTTTCACCCTGTAGTCCTTTCTGCTCTCCTCTTCTTGGGTTTTTTTATATTTCATGAACGCCAACTCTTTCGCCTTTATTTTCTCAGCCACTAGGTTGGAGAACCATATCGGCTTCCTTTTTCTCTTGTTTTTATTGATTTTCTTCACATAAAGGTCCGTAGCCATTTTTATCGCTCCTTTCAGCTTAGACCACTGTCTTTCCACTTCTCTTATGTCCTCCCATCCTAACAGCTCTTTCTTCAGGTACTTTCCCATTGCATTAAAGTCCGTACGTTTGAAATCTAGGACTTTAAGTATCGTGCGGCCGCTCTCCACTTTAGTCGTTATATCAAACCAAACCGTTTGATGATCGCTACTACCCAGGTGAGCACCCACTCGAACATTAGAGATACTCTCTCCATTTGTGAGGACCAGATCCAATATCGCTTTTTCCCTTGTGGGTTCCGTCACCATTTGTCTGAGCAGAGCCTCTTGAAAGGCATCCACAATCTCACTACTTCTTTCCGATTCCGCAGTCGGAACATTCCAGTCCGCATCCGGCAGGTTGAAATCTCCCAACAGCAGAACCTCCTCTTTCCTTCCAAACTTTTGGATATCCACAATCAGATCCTTATCAATTTGCTGCGATTGAGTCGGAGGTCTGTAGACTACACCCACGTAAATAGAAGTTCCATCTTCTCTTTTCAGAGCAATCCATATCGTATTATTGATTTATAGTTCATTTATTTATAGTTCATTTATTGATTTATAGTTCATTTTAATGAATAGTGTATAAAGTATCGCTCCTTGACTTTTATTGCATCCTATATCCATTGTTAAAAAAAAAAAGCAGGAAGACTGCTCATTAATACTTCTGCACCTTACAAGATTCATATACACAGCACATTAATATCTCTCATGTGGTTTTACAGACTGAAAGTCCATAGTTTAGACTTATACAGCAACAGTTCTACAAAACAGAGATAAAAAGCACATGAAAAACATGTGTTCATCTGACAGTTCATATTTCAGTGCAGATAGATTCCTCAGTTAAATAGAACTTTATCTTTGAAAAAAACAATTTTTGCTTTTTCAAGTGGGACATTATTTATAACTCACACAGCAAGGGAGAATTTTACGTTGCTGAACATCTGGCTTGAGACATAAGATGGGAGTGATTATCCTAGACTAATAAGGCACATGGATCTGCAATCAACAAATCATTGCTTATAACTGTCCTCCTCCTGCAGCATCACCATTAATGTCAGAGCCATGCTGGGGAGGAATAATATAAATGTCATCGGACTGACAGAGATAGATTTAGAAGTTCAGTTACGAATGACAAGTCATTTTGCTGATCATTCAGAATGGCGAACAACTGAGCAGACTGTTTCCATTTCCCATACAATATTACAATGACAACTTCAAGTTGACCAAGTATTTTGAGGGCCTTGTCAGATGAATTTGGTGAAGATCTTTGACTAAGGAACAAGAGATTTGGATCCGGGAAGAGTGATAGATGTAGTGTTAATGGATTTCTGCAAGGTTCCAAATACGTGACTTTCAGGTAAACCGAACACCCTTGTTATTGTCCCTAGAATGACTGACTGGCCTAGAAATTGGTTGAGGAAGAAGCGACAAAGGATCTATGCTTGGTCTGGTCCTTTTCAGTGCTTTCATAAGGATTCTCAAGAAAGGTTTGCTTTCTGTAGATGATAATCAAAATTTGCAACAGAATAGACACTCAAAATGATATTAAAAAAGCATAAGGAGGAATCTAGTGAAGCTTGAGAAATGATCTAGAATTTTTTAGCTAAGATTTAATGAGAAAAAAATTTATGATCTTGCATTTTGCAAAAAGCCAAGGGAACGGTACACTAAAGAGGATGAAGTTCTTCCATGTATAAAACATGAGCAGGATGTGAGTGTGACTGCGTTTGATGATCCTAAGAGAGCCAAATGGTACAAAAACTAGAGGGCACTTCCATGAACTTATTTGGTAATATTTTTACCTGTGTTTATGGTGGATTTATTAGCTGTTAACCAGGATTTAATTGTATTCATACATAAAGTCAACTGAAAATGTAGGAGAAATTGACTCATGAATTTGAAAATAAAGCTGAATATCATTAGCATATAGCTGATAATGTATTTCCAAACAACTCAACATTTTACAAAGTGGTGCGATATATACAATATATTGATCATATATTGATCAAAAGTGCAGAAAGAGAAGACCCTAGCAGTACCCCTGAGCTAATTTTCTCCCAAGAAGAACACTTGTCCAGATATGCCAAATGCTTGCAATCTCTTTAATAATAACTGATTGTATCAAATGCTACACTAATGTAACCATCAAGAATACCTTTCCTGCATCAAATCCGATTCTAATATCATCCAGGACCAATAATAGCAGAATCTCAGTGTTATGTTTAAATTTAAAGCTAAATTGATATTAATCTATCAGACCTTTCTCATCAACAAATTTTGTGAATTGAATGCTAATTTTTACAAGACTTTAGTCAAAAAAGACAATGATGAAACTGGTCTAAAATTATCTACAACAGTAGATTTAAATTTAGCATTTTTCAAAAGAGGTCTCACAGTTCAACGTTTCAAGATAACTGGTATATTTCCTTCTGTAAATGATTTATTAACAATTAGAGTAACATATGGAACAATATCAAGTGCTAAGCTTTTCATCACAGATATTGAACAAGCATTTAAACTATTTGTAGAATTATTCAACAAATGTATAACCTCTATTGGCAGATAGGGTGGTATATCAAATGCCAATAAACATAAACATTGGTATGTTCTTATGTTTCTGCTAGTACAGTTGTTGAATGCCTTTTTAGCTATGCTAGATTAATGGCTATAGAGCTCACTTGCACAAGTGACAGTTAATTTCAAAATTTAGTTTTACTAAAAGCAAAGTGGATTAAATTGTAGAGCAATAAAGTTATTGGGATAAAAAATTAACGCTGGTTGCATCCTTTGTAATTGCAGTACTTTTACTATTTATTCTAAAAGCATTCTCGCTGGGTTTTACTAAACGACAGTAGAGGTTTCTATTGCGGGCTGGAGAGGCAAATGCTCCAATGCTCATAGAATTCATATGAGCAATGGAGCATTTACCTCGCCAGTCTGCTGTAGAAACCTCTATCGCCGTTTGGTAAAACCAGGGATTATGCTTTTGTAGTACAAAGTAAAAGTACTGCAATTATAATGGAACCCTATATTAGGCATTTTACTTTTGCTTAAGTAAATTATTTAATGTATTCCTGATTGTACTGTTACTTTTAGTTATCTCCCCTCCCCCCCTTTTGCAAAACCACGCAAGAGGTTTTTAGTGCTGGCCGCCACACTGAATGCTCTGTGCTGCTCCGATGCTCATAGAATCAGGGCAGGATTAACCAATAGGCCAAGTAGGCACGTGCCTAGGGCCTGAAATGGTCAGGGGGGCCCGATGAAGGAGGGCATCAACATTGTTTTTTCCAAACGACGATGGGTGCCTCCAGCATTGATCGGCAATGCGCCCCCCCCCCCCAATTGGCAATGCACCCCCCCCCCATCAATGGAAAGTAAGACAAGCAAGCAACGCGGGTAAGAAAGGCAACAGGAACTGTAATTGTGCAAGCGGTGCTGCTTGCCCAAAGCTTCCCTCTGATGCAGCTTCCTGTTTCCACCTGGGCGCATGGTGGGGTGGGCTGGGGAAGGGGGCCCAGTGTACTTGTGTGCTTTATGGGCCCTCGATGAATTAATCCTGCCCTGCTGATGTTCACTTACAAAATGGGGGGATCACCGCTAGGGGTGAGTAACCTTGAAAGAGACCTGGGAGTGATGGTAGACACATCATTGAAGGCGTCAGCGCAGTGCGCCAAAGCCTCGAGGAAGGCAAACAGAATGTTGGGCATCATTAAGAAGGGTATCACGACCAGGACGAAGGAAGTCTTCCTGTCACTGTATCGTACAATGGTGCGCCCGCACCTGGAGTACTGTGTCCAGTATTGGTCGCCGTACCTCAAGAAGGACATGGCGGTACTTGAGAGAGTCCAGAGAAGAGCAACTAAGCTAATAAAGGGTATGGAAGACCTCTCATATACTGACAGACTAAAGAAGCTGGGGCTTTTCTCCCTGGAAAAGCGGAGACTTAGAGGAGACATGATAGAAACCTTCAAGATCATGAAGGGCATAGAAAGAGTAGACAGGGACAGATTTTTCAAATTACGTGGAACCACAAGTACAAGGGGGCACTCAGAGAAATTGAAAGGGGAAAGGTTTAGAACAAACGCCAGGAAGTTCTTTTTCACTCAGAGGGTGGTGGATACATGGAACATGCTACCGGAGGATGTGATAAGCAGAAGCACGCTACAGGGCTTCAAATAGGGTCTGGACAGGTACCTGTAGGACAAAGGGATTGAGGGGTACAGATAGGAGTAGAGGTAGGTAATAGTTAGAGGATTAGAGGCAGTTACAAAATTAGTCAGGGACACTGTTCAGGCAATTAGGCCTGATGGGCCGCCGCGAGAGTAGACCGCAGGGCAGGATGGACCTCTGGTCTGCCTCAGCGGAGGCAACTTTTTATGTTCATAGAATGCCCGTGAGAGTCAGAGCAGCATAGAGCATTCAGTGTGCCAACCAGTGCTAAAAACCTCATGAGCGGTTTTGTTAAAGGGGATGGGGTTAAGTATTAAAATATACATTTTAACTTTTACTTAAGTACTTTGAACAATACTGGCACACAGTCAGTCATTAGATTTACTGTATTCATTTTTGAGTGCTGAATCCTGTATCAACCCTTTCCTGGTTCTGTCAACATCTGTCTGAGCAAAGCCTCTTATAAGGCATCAATGATCTTTCTAATTCTTTCTAAATTTACAGATAGGATACTTCAAACCGCATCTGATAGACTGAAGTCACTCAGCATCATCACCTCTCCTTTCATTCTCAACTTTGTAGTACCATATTTTGAGTCTTGCTCCAGTTCTTCCATTTGAGTGAGAGCTCTGTAGACAAGTGCTTCTCAATCTTGTCCTGGGGAACCACCTGCCAGTTGGGCTTTTAGACTATCCCTAATCAATACTCATGAGAAAGATTTGCATATAATGGGGATGACAGGCATGCAGATTTGGCTCATAAACATTTATTAGGGATATCATGAACACCTGAGTAGCTGGTGATCCCCTAGGATAGTTTTGAGAACCACGGCATATAGAATTACTCTTGACATAGAGAGGTACGGTACTCTTTCCCCCTTTTTGCCATCTCTTTACCTCCTAAATAGATTATAGCCAAGTATTTATTTATTTATTTAAAAAAATGTATAAACTGCCTAAATCTAAGCAGTGCACATAAAAACATATATAATATCAGAACAAAACAAATGAATCAAAATACAAGATAAAAATACAAAGTGCATTTCAATCTGATATAGTCATCATATACATTACTTAGTCTTTAAAGAACAAAGCATGTCATAACCCTTCTAACATCACAGAAAAGCATCTATGAGCTTTATGTGTCTTCAATTGTTTTTCAAACTTCATACGGTCCTTACTTTATCTCAAGACACCAGGAAGAGAATTCCAAAGTTTTATACTGGCTATGGAAAATATAGAGTTCTTCGATCTAGCATAAGATATTCCATCTTCTTTTTCATTAATCAGCCTCATCCCACCTTCTGATCTCATTATAGGCTCGTTGATCAATTTTCCACAGATATTTAAAGCACACAGGAACAGACAAATATAATACTTGGTGCACAATCGACAGCACCATATAGTATGTATATTTGCTGTTGGACAGGAAGCCAATGTAAAGATTTCAAAACCGGGGTGATATGTTCTGTTTTAGAAATACCAGTTATCAGTCTTGCTGCAGAATTCATTAATTGGTGCAGAGATTTACATTTCAACTTAGTCAAGCCAAGAAACAGTGAATTACAATAATCAAGTCGTGTCAACAACAAAGCCTGAACAACGGATAGAAAATCATAAGAAGATAACATTGGTTTCAGTCTATACAAGGTGTGCAAGTATGGTAATTTCCTATTCATGAGACTCATTGAACCATGCCTCTGCAATAAAGCAATGCTCAAGTGCATTTCCAACTTTAGGACTTTCTGATCAGGAATTTATTGCCTAGACTGTAAGCATTTGTTCTCATGGCCTTCCCTTTTGTTATTGCTTCATGTGTTGAGATCATATCTCTTGTTATTTTTGCCACTACTGTAATACTTTTGCTGAGGGTGACATCCTGAAATTGTTTTCATCCATCTGCCACTCCCTTTTTTAATTATTAGTCATAGTGCTTTTTTTTCTATGAAAATTAAAAAAACAACTACTGGTAGTCATATAGGGCCATTTTTAAGGGGTGAATCAACTATTCATGACTCTGTTCCTATAGTAGCTACAGCTCCACAATAATTTTGCCCTTGACACAAACCATGCAACACATTAAAAGGTTGCATTCCAAATACTACAAGTCCCTATCATAAAAATGCATCTCTTGTTGGGGGACCCACCCCCCCCCCCAATGTAGATCAGAAGTAAAATCACAAGAAGTTCCACTTGTGACTATGACCTGGCAAGGAGTACAGCTGGGATCAAATAAATGCTATAAAAAGCAAATCTAACTGATGGATCAAGGCCATTCAGGGACAGACTGAGCCACTGCTGGGTTTACGCTTATTGCATGCTGTGGGAGTAAAACCAGGACTGTTTCAGATTGCTCCTGAATGCTTGGAGCTGTCTAGAAGATCATACATTTTTCAGATTCAAGCTATAGGAGCAGTTGCAGCTGAAAGCAAACAAATCAAAGCCTATAGAGTCACCTAGTCCAAATACAAATGATTACACCTTCCAGATGTGTTTGTAACCAATTAGAGACTGGTAAGCACCACCTTTAAAAATTTTCCTGTATCTTAAGAAAGTAATATGTGTAGACAGTCAATTTGAACTAGAATAGCTCTACCTGGAAAATACTTGCCTTTCAAGCTGGAATAGTGTTACCATATGGCTCCAGAAAAAGGAGGATGGATTGAGACATCTGGGTTTTACTTCCATTGAACTCTGATGTCTCAATCTGTCCTCCTTACTCCCATTACTTTCAGAGGAAGTTAAACCCGGATGTCTCAATCTGTCCTCTTTTTCTCAGGCGCCATATGGTAACCCTAACCTGGAAGTAATAGATTCAAGGCTGGCTTTAAATGACTGGAGAGAAAAATTTTTTTATTCATATTTAGCACTTTGCACTTTGATCATTTTGGTAATATTTTTAAGGATGGCTTTTTTAGCCTCTTTTTTGTCCCTCTATTGTTCTCTCAAAGTTCTTCACTAAGGGGCTCATAATTAAAAAAAAATAAAAAAGTCTAAAAAGTGGCCTAAATGGGTACTTGGACGATCAAAAAGCCTGATCGTCCAAGTACCCATAATCAAAGCTGGTTTTAGACGTATCTAAAACAGCTTAGGCCTTTCCCATGCCTCTAAATGCACAGAGAGAAAAGAGGCATTTTTAGAGGAGGAGAAAGGGAGGGAGGTGGGCCAACCTAGACCTAGGCGTGCAGCAGGTATAGCCAAAACTTTAGGCAGGTTGCCTAGTCGGCACTTATACGTTTTGATTTAGACCAAGTCAAAACAGGTATAAGTACCAAAAAGGGGCCGCTGAGCTGATCGTGGCTGCTGCAATCAGCTCAGCGGCCCCAGCAACCTGCCTACCCCCTACAGCAATGATCCCAGCAGGTGAGATGGCTCATCTTCCCTGCCGCAAACCACCCTTCCTCCCCCCTCCGAAAACGATCAGGGCAGGAGGGAGCCCAAGCCTTCCTGCTCCACGGCAGCCCCGAACCCCCAATGAAGATCGGGGCAAGAGGGAGCCCAAGCCCTCTTGCCCTGCGGCACCCCCGACATCCCCGACACTTTCGGGGCAGGAGGGAGCCCAAGCCCTCCTGCCTCGGGCACCCCCGAACTCCCTGACAGGATTGGGCAGGAGGAAGCCCAAGCCCTCCTGCCCTCGACGCAAGGACCCCCCCGAACCCTGATCCCCCTCCCGCTGACCCGCGACCCTCAGCTGACCCCATGACACCCCCACCTCCCCTTCCCGTACCTTCAATAACGTTGGTTGGATGGACTGGTGCCAAGCCCGTCTGTCCGACAGGCCAGCCATCCATTGAATGGCTGGCCTTAGGACCTGATTGGCCCAGGCGGCTCAAATCCTGCCCACAGGTGGGGCTTGAGACACCTGGGCCAACCAGAATAAGCCCAGTAGGCTTAGGCCACTCCTGTGGGACTTAGACTTTTTTTTATTATGCCCCTCTAATTGTTTTAGTCACATTTATATTTATTATAGAGACCACATGATGTACGGGGCAGAACTTATTTAGGTTTTATTTTAACCTGGTGCTTGTCATCTATGAGTTTTCTGCCTGGGGCCATGAAAGTTACCCCCGTTTAAATCTAGGCCCGTACTGAGGTGTCTCATTTATTATTTATCATATAGTTTGCTATTATCTTTGGCATTATTGTCTTATTTACAATTAGTGAATTTCTTGGAGAGCCTTATATAGGGTACTACCATTTGTTTTGTGTTTCATTGGAGAGAAATAAAACATGCTGAGAGACTTTGAATGAGATTTCTAATTGGGTGGGAGGCACATTTTTGAAAGGCAGGGGGAAAAAAAGGAGCCAAACATATCATGCTAGTTTAGATTCCTTTGGAAACTGCTCTACCCAAACTACTGGCATCAAATGAAATACATGCTATAACTCTATATGGCCTCTTTACCAGTGGCGTACCAAGGGGGGGGGGAGGGCGGTCTGCCCCGGGTGCATGCCCCAAGGGGGTGCACAGCTGGCCAACCACTGCGGAATAGCCTGCCGCTGGGGAAAGGCTTCCACTGCCGTCATCGGGAACAAGCCAGCCGAGTTCTCCCTTCTTTTCTTCCCTGCAGGGCCGACCCCGACGTCAATTCTGACGTTGGAGAGGATGTTCTGGGCCAGCCAATCATTGGTCGGCCCCGCAGGGAAGAGAAGCAGGGCGAATTCAGAGCCGGCCTGTTCCCGATGGCGGCAGTGGCAGCCTATTCCCCAGCAGCAGTGGCAGCATTTTCCCAAAGGCGGTGGCATGGGGGAGGGGAGGGAGAAAGAAAGAAACGGGGGGGGGGGAACAGGGAGCCAGAAAGAAAGGGAGCAGGGTGAAACAAAGAAAAAGAAAAATTGGGGCACGGAGAGAGAAAGAAAGAAGGCATGGAGAAAGAAAGAAGGGGGCAGGGTGAAACAAAGAAAGAAATGGGGCACGAAGAGAGAGAGAGAGAGACAGACAGACAGGAAGAAAGGGTGCATGGAGAAAGAAAGAAGGGGGCAGGGTGAAATAAAGAAAAAGTTTGGGGAGGGAATGAGGTCTGGAGGAGAGGAAGTATACACGAGGCTGAAAGAAGGGAAGAAATATTGGATGCACAGTCAGAAGAATAAAGTGCAACCAGAGACTGATCAAATTACCCAAGGTAGGAAAAATGATTTTATTTTCAATTTAGTGATCAAAATGTGTCCGTTTTGAGAATTTATATATGCTGTCTATATTTTGCACTTTGGCCCCCTTTTACTAAACCGCAATAGCGTTTTTTAGGGCAGGGAGCCTATGAGCGTTGAGAGCAGCGTGGGGCATTCAGCGCAGCTCCCTGCGCTAAAAACCGCTATCGCGGTTTAGTAAAAAGAGAGGGGGTATATTTGTCTATTTTTGTATAGTTGTTACTGAGGTGACATTGCATAAAGTCATCTGCCTTGACCTCTTTGAAAACCCGCGGAATATAAATGATAATTAACATTTTCTCTGCGTACAGTGTGCTTTGTGTTTTTAAAATTTTATTGTTGGTAGATCATTTTGACTTGGCCACGAAGGTAAGGGGGAGGGAGGGAGGGGAGCTGCTGAAAGACATCTAGTAATCCTTGCAGGCTTGACTGTGCAGGGAATTATTTTTGTAAAATCATATTTTGTTATGTGACTGGCATTATTTAGACTTTAATTTCTATGAATGAATAGAATGAAAATGATATAAAATTACTTGCTTGTTTTTATGTGCGTGCGCTAAAGGAAAGTGGAGAGAGAGTGGGCAGAGGACGCTGAAGGGAAATGGGGAAGAGAGAGTGGGGAGAAAATGCTGATTTATAAATTGACAATTGTACAGAATATTGTTTCTTTTTATACTTTAACTAGCTGATGCCCCGGCGTTGCACGGGTATTTAATTATAGCAATAACACAGTAAATGGATTGAAATAAAGATACTTTATAGTGGTGAATGAAATTATTTTTTTACAGCTTTATAAAAAGTACAATAATCAAATTATAATGTGAAATATTTGACAAAATGAATACAATACAACTAACATAAAACTTGATTATAAAAACAATTTTAGTTTCACCTCCAGGAGCAAGAACATATAAATTCTTGGGTGAACCCACCCTTGATCAAGCAACATAGAGTTGTCCATGGGAAAAACAGGGGGATCTTAAATCCACTCCACAGTATGTAATAGTCTGTCCCTGTGATTTGTTGATTGTGATAGAGAATGCAAGTCTCACTGGAATTTGCAATCTCTTAAACTGAAAAGGAAGATTTGTTGGAATAAGTGGCATCCAAAAGTTTCAGTATTGATTTAAACAACTCAATATGTGGAAACTCAGGTTGAAAAGAAACTCCATGCAGTTTGTTCCCGGTTCTGAATGGAACCTGTGTTCCTAGTTCAGGATATGTGAGTACTCATGTAATGTAATAACATTATGAACTGGGGTGCATGAAGGAAACAGTTACAAACACAGTTAGAACATACAAACTCTATATGTTTGGTGTCCGTGGTAGAATAGAAACGATGTACCTAGTGGTTATAGTGTCATAGAAAGTGTTTTATAGTTGGAATTACTGTGAGAATGGCAGCTGTTTATATTTTTTCCATTGACATGAATGGGAGAAATGTGAATTTCTGTTTGTAGCTCCGCCCATGTGTGCAGGTGGGTCGCGAGACCCCCAGAACATATCACCCCAGGTAGTGAGGGATCTGCATACCAAGTTTTGGTCAAATCGGTCAAGCCGGTTTTGAATTACAGTGAGAATGGCAGGTTTTTACATTTTTTCCATTGACATGAACGGGTGAAATAAGATTTTCTGTTTGTAGCTCTGCCCACGTGTGCAGGTGGGCCGCGAGACCCCCAGAACATATCACCCCAGGTAGTGAGGGATCTGCATGCCAAGTTACGTTCAAATCGGTCAAGTCGTTTTTGAATTAGTGTGAGAATGGCAGCTTTTTACATTTTTTCCATTGACATGAATGGGTGAAATCTGATTTTATGTTTGTAGCTCCGCCCATGTGTGCAGGTGGGTCGCGAGACCAACAGAACATATCACCCCAGGTAGTGAGGGATCTGCATACCAAGTTTCGTTCAAATCGGTCAAGCCGTTTTTGAATTACTGTGAGAATGGCAGCTTTTTACATTTTTTCCATTGACATGAATGGGAGAAATGTGAATTTCTGTTTGTAGCTCCGCCTACGTGTGCAGGTGGGCTGCGAGACCCCCAGAACATATCACCCCAGGTAGTGAGGGATCTGCATACCAAGTTTCGTTCAAATCGGTCAAGCCGATTTTGAATTACTGTGAGAATGGCAGCTTTTTACATTTTTTCCATTGACATGAATGGGTGAAATGTGAATTTCTGTTTGTAGCTCCGCCCACGTGTGCAGGTGGGCCGCGAGACCCCCAGAACATATCACCCCAGGTAGTGAGGGATCTGCATACCAAGTTTCGTTCAAATCGGTCAAGCCGATTTTGAATTACTGTGAGAATGGCAGCTTTTTACATTTTTTCCATTGACATGAATGGGTGAAATCTGATTTTCTGTTTGTAGCTCCGCCCACGTGTGCAGGTGGGCCGCGAGACCCCCAGAACATATCACCCCAGGTAGTGAGGGATGTGCAAACCAAGTTTTGGTCAAATCGGTCAAGCCGGTTTTGAATTACAGTGAGAATGGCAGGTTTTTACATTTTTTCCATTGACATGAATGGGTGAAATCCAATTTTATGTTTGTAGCTCCGGCCACGTGTGCAGGTGGGCCGCGAGACCCCCAGAACATATCACCCCAGGTAGTGAGGGATCTGCATACCAAGTTTCGTTCAAATCGGTCAAGCCGTTTTTGAATTACTGTGAGAATGGTAGCTTGTTACATTTTTTCCATTGACATGAATGGGTGAAATGTGAATTTCTGTTTGTAGCTCCGCCCACATGTGCAGGTGGGCCGCGAGACCCCCAGAACATATCACCCCAGGTAGTGAGGGATCTGCATACCAAGTTTCGTTCAAATCGGTCAAGCCGTCTTTGAATTACTGTGAGAATGGCAGCTTTTTACATTTTTTCCATTGACATGAATGGGTGAAATCTGATTTTCTGTTTGTAGCTCCGCCCACGTGTGAAGGTGGGCCGCGAGACCCCCAGAACATATCATCCCAGGTAGTGAGGGATCAGCATACCAAGTTTCGTTCAAATCGGTCAAGCCGTTTTTGCGTGATCGCGGCACATACACAAACACACATACACACATACATACCTCCGATTTTATATATATAGATATAATAAGTTCAATATAAAACAATTCAAGGCTTGTGTGTATGGAATCAGCTGGTTTGCGGGGATGGGGACCGAGCTTACGGGGATTAGTCCAATAAAATGGTATTTTCTTATTTCTCATTATTTGTTTTATTTTTATTTGTTAATTTGTAAAGTGGTGATTGTTATGTATCAGTTTTTTCAAATTTACATCTACTATCTTTATATTTTGCACAGTATTAGAGTATATGTTTTTGTGGTGTTGTAGTGTTGCATTGTATGCAGAGTCTGGTTTCTTGGCGGTTCAGTTTAACTTTTGCCTACATATTTCTATTTTTAATTTGTGATTATTCCATATTGGGCGAGGGTGTATCTGTTTGTGTGTATGAAAGGGACATGGCTTTCTGATAGCATCAACTGTACAGGATCAATTGACTGTGCAGGATCTGGCTTGTTTAGTTTTACAATGTATGTGTTGGTGTTCTAGTGCTTACTGCAGTGTTTAAGATGCTGCCTTTTCCTAGGTACACTCTTGTTGTGCGATATGTGGCTTGTTACTAAAAATCATATTTTTCATATAGATGGGGGGGTGTCAAAAAATGATGGGTCCCGGGTGTCACATATGCTAGGTACTAGCTATGAAAACACAGATATATTGAAAAACCAATGTATGTAGACCAACACTTTCAATTGTCGACTGCTGTAATGTTAGGACATTAAAAGATAACGTTTTGCTGAAACACAGTGGAGCAGGTGTCACCTCGCTTTTCAATCAAAGAGAAGGAAAAAGCCTCAGAAAAGGCCCTCCCACCGCCACAAAACGTGGATATCAAGGTGGTTAGACGGTAACCTCACAGGCAAAACCTTCAAAAATGAGTTGATGCGAGCAAAGAAACTTATGCTTCACATGTGTATTAATGTAGATAGAGGAATAAAGCCACTTATCTTTAACTGATCGGCACACCGACGGAGGCCAGCGTTTCACCGACTAGCTGCATCAGGGTGTGACCCGACCGATCAGTCTGCAAAACAAAAAGAAAAAACAAAAGGAACTTAAACAGTTTCTCATTATGTTTTAGCTTCTTAGTGTTCAAATACTACTTTGTACCTTAGAAGAGCGGAAACAACCGCTTCTGCTGAGTCCAAAAAGATGGCTTACATGGGGCGGCTCTGAACTTCTGAAATTGAAATACCCCCGGTAGGAATGTCACTACCGGAAGTGCATCAGAGAAAGAGTTGGCAGCTGAGAGATGACAGCAAGCCAGCAAAAACCAAAAACAGTGATAAAATAGAATAAAATAAAGACAACCAGGCATTCTTTGTGAATGCGTTTTATCATTTTTTCATATTTTGTTTTATTTTTAATTTTTAATTGTTTAATGTTTTTGTGTTTTTTGTTATTTTTTTGTTATTTTTTTGTTGTTTTTATCTTCCATTTCATATTTTTTTGATTTTTTTGAATTTTCAGGCTTTTAAACTGGTTGAGAAAGAACAGTAAACCCAAAAGGCACAGTGTAACTGAGCCCTGGAGAAAAAGGATCTAGTAAAAAGCATTCCATTCCAGTCTCTGATTTAACCCTGCAGGTTCTTCGCTGTTTAGTAAGTGAATCCAAAACTGTTCAGCACGTAACAACTGAGTCGAAATGGAAGATAAAAACAACAAAAAAATAACAAAAAACACAAAAACATTAAACAATTAAAAATTAAAAATAAAACAAAATATGAAAATGATAAAACGCATTCACAAAGAATGCCTGGTTGTCTTTATTTTATTCTATTTTATCACTGTTTTGGTTTTTGCTGGCTTGCTGTCATCTCTCAGCTGCCAACTCTTTCTCTGATGCACTTCCGGTAGTGACGTTCCTACCGGGGGTATTTAAATTTCAGAAGTTCAGAGCCGCCCCATGTAAGCCATCTTTTTGGACTCAGCAGAAGCGGTTGTTTCCGCTCTTCTAAGGTACAAAGTAGTATTTGAACACTAAGAAGCTAAAACATAATGAGAAACTGTTTAAGTTCCTTTTGTTTTTTCTTTTTGTTTTGCAGACTGATCGGTCGGGTCACACCCTGATGCAGCTAGTCGGTGAAACGCTGGCCTCCGTCGGTGTGCCGATCAGTTAAAGATAAGTGGCTTTATTCCTCTATCTACATTAATACACATGTGAAGCATAAGTTTCTTTGCTCGCATCAACTCATTTTTGAAGGTTTTGCCTGTGAGGTTACCGTCTAACCACCTTGATATCCACGTTTTGTGGCGGTGGGAGGGCCTTTTCTGAGGCTTTTTCCTTCTCTTTGATTGAAAAGCGAGGTGACACCTGCTCCACTGTGTTTCAGCAAAACGTTATCTTTTAATGTCCTAACATTACAGCAGTCGACAATTGAAAGTGTTGGTCTACATATGCTAGGTACGCCACTGCTCTTTACTAAAGCTAAGAATGCGCTAACAGACATTTGGATGAGCTAAGTGCCATATGGCCCATACATATACAATAGGATGTGCAACTAAAGTTCATTAGCATGGACTGAATATTAGGGCCCTATATTACTTTTAAATTAATGCATTGTTTAGTAACAGAGAGCACAGTACTTACAATGCCACTAGCCTCAGAGGTTATTTCATCAATCTTTAGCACATCTGGTATGCTACTTTTGTGTGCAGGCTATAACTTGTTGAGAGAAACCTGTGAAATGCCATCCACCCTCATTAACTTGCATTGCACAAACAATTTCTAATCTCTGACAAACTTTTATGATTCATTGCATTTGAGGATTTTTTTTTTTTTTTCAAAATAGAACTGAGCAGAAATATTGTTGTGTCATTTGTCTTAACACTGTGAAGA
This sequence comes from Geotrypetes seraphini, assembly GCF_902459505.1. NCBI lineage: Eukaryota > Metazoa > Chordata > Amphibia > Gymnophiona > Dermophiidae > Geotrypetes > Geotrypetes seraphini. The sequence continues at coordinate 185,664,200 of NC_047084.1, read as the reverse complement.
GCAGGTTTCAGTTCATCATCAGAACATGGTAATAGGATTACCTGAACAGTAGCTCAATGGAATTTGTATCTTGCATTATATAACAATGCTCATGGTAATCAAAAATTGTGCATTTGATCATGCATGCTATGGTATTTAAATTGTTCCTCTTAGGGAGGGAGGGAGCGTTAGCAACTTTACTTCAAGATAAATATATAGTAACATAAGAATATAAGAATTGCCGAATTGGGACAGACCGAAAGACCATCATGCCAGTATCCTGTTTCCAACAGTGGCCAACCCAGGTCCCAAACACCCAAGTAGTAAAACAGATTTTATGCTGCTTACCCTAGAATAAGCTGTGGATTTCCTCCAAGCCATCTCAATAATGGCCTATGGACTTCTCTTTTCGAAAATTATCCAAGCCTTTTTTAAACCCCGCTATGCTAACTGATTTCAGCACATTCGCCGGCAACAATTTCCACAGTTTGATTACACGTTGTGTGAAGAAATATTTTCTCTGGTTTGTTTTAAATTGACTACTTAGTAGCTTCATCACATGCCCCCTAGTCCAAGTATTTTTGGAAAGAGTGAACAAGTGATTGACATCTACCCTTTCCACTCCACTCAGTATTTTATAGATCTCTATCATATCATCCCTGAGCTGTCTCTTCTCCAAGCTGAAGAGACCTAGCTGCTTTAGCCTCTCCTCATAAGGAAGTTGTCCCAAACCTTTTATCATTTTTGTTGCCCTCTCTGTACCTTTTCTAATTCTGCTGTATCTTTTTTTGAGACATGGTGACCAGAATTGCACAGTATTCAAGTTGTGGCCGTACCACAATACAAGGGCATTATAACATTTTCAACTTTGTTTTCCATTCCTTTCCTGATAATTCCTAAGATTCTATTTGCTTTCTTAGCCACCACCACATATTGAGCTGAGGGCGATGCCCAAAAAGTAGAAGAGTTCCTGGAAGTAAAGTGTATAAAAAGGTAAGTCAAGATTTCTAGACTCCATCCTGACTATAGTAATGATAAAAACTGGCAAAACAGAGGAAGCTTTTGCATCAACTCAGAGCCAAGCCTGAACCTGAATCTCCATCAAAAATGGTTCCTGGCAAAATACCAAAAATATTTTAATATAGGAAAGTCATGAAGATACAAAACATGTTAAGGCAGAGGTGGCTGGAATAACTGCCCATCTTAATATCTGTTAGCAATGTTTGGAAAACATTGAAGCTCATGTACAAAAGAGGAGGAGAAGGTCATGATTAGTAGGGATAATATTTTAAAAAATATAAATAGAAGTAAAATACTAAATTAAATTTTCAGATGACGCAAAACTATTCAAAGTTGTTAAAACACAAGTGGACTGTGAAAAAATTGCATGAAGACCTTAGAAAATTGGAAGACTGAACATCCAAATGGCAGATGAAATTTAATGGGCACAAATGCAAAGTGATGCACATTTGAAAGAATAATTCAAATCATATTTACCTGATGCTAGGCTCTACCTTAGGAATTAGTACACAAGAAAAAGAACTAGGCATTATTGTGGACAATATGGGGCTCATAATCGAAAGAGAAAAACGTCCAAAAACCGGCCTAAGTCGGCACTTGGACGAACATTTCTCAAAAATGTCCAAGCGCCGATAATCAAACCGGGTTTTGGACGTATTTCGAAACGACTTAGGCCCTCATAGTGCCGTTCAACATCCAAAGCTAAATGGGGCGTTTCGGGAGGCATGTCGAGGGCGGGAGTTGGGTGGGACGTGGGCCGGCTTAGACTTAGTCGTACAGCATGTATAACCAAAAGTGATACAGCCCACGATCGACAGAACTTGGACGTTGTGACTTAGACCATTTGAAACATGGTTTAAGTCACAAAAACCCACCTAAACTCACCAGATATGCACTGAAAACACATAAAACAGACCCCCACACACTACCCCAATGGTCACCGACCCCCCCCCACCCCCACCCCCATAAAAATTTTAATCACAACTTTAAAATTCAGCCTCCAGCCCATCATTACCTGGCCGCCTGGCATAGGAAAGCCTAGTCGTCCAGCACAGAGGCAGCTTAAGTCGTCTTGGGGGTGGGTTAGGGTCCCATAGAGAGGAGGACCCATGTCCATAAGCCCCTGTAATCACTGCATTGATACTTAAACATGTGCACTGCCCTTTTTTACTGGCATATAAGTGGCTCCTGCAGCCATAAGGGCTATTGGGGTGGTAGATAAGTGGGTCTAGGGGATTCTGGAGGTGGTTTGGGGGGGCTCACCATCACCTACACGTCACCTACAGCAGTGCCCTGTAAGGTACCCCACTATTTAGGTGCCCTGTCTGGGTGTTCTGTCCATCACTTTGTAGGCCCCTCCCACGTCCAACAGGGCTTGTTCTAGACGTGTTGGACTTGGACAGACAGTTGGATGAAAATGTGCTTTAAAGATCGATGTTTTAGCGGCTTGGACGATCAGATCTTCAGGACATATAATTGGACGATTTTCGAAAGTCAAAAGACGTTGGACATCTCTTTCAAAAATGGGACTTAGGCTCCTTTTAACTTTGGACGACTTGCGAAATGGACGTAAATGGACTTAAACATCCCTTTCGATTATGCCCCTCTATGCTGAAATCTTCTGCCCACTGTACGGCGACACCAAAAAAAGTAAACAGGATGCTAGGGATTATTAGAATAGGGATGGTAATATAAGACCAATAATATTATAATGCCTCTGTATCACTCCATGGTATGAACTCACCTTGAGTATTGCGTTCAATTCTAATCACTAGTTCTCAAAAAAGATATAGCAGAATTTGAAAAGGTTCAAAGAAGTGTGACCAAAATGATAAAGAGGATAGAACTCTTCTCATATGAGGAAAGGCTAAAGAGTTGGGCTCTTCAGCTTAGACAAGAAACAGCTGAGGGGAAATATGATTGAGGTCTACAATAGAGAGTTGCGCGGGGACAGAAATCCCACCCGTCCCCGCCAAAGTCCCACCCGTCCCCACCCGTCCCCGTGAGGAATCCCACCCGTCCCCACCCGTCCCCGTGAGGATTCCCTCCGTCCCCACCCGTCCCCGCGAGGAATCCCCTCCATCCCCGCCCGTCCCTATAAACTTCAGAAATAGTTATTTCATTTAATTATGCTACTGAATTAAAGGCTCTGGTAGAAACCCATTTACAAATAAGCAAAAAGACTTTATTAATTTGAAAATATTAATTGGGAAGAATACATACTTTGCAAATGGGTTTCTACCAGAGCCTCTAATGTTTATAAATTTTTATCAACACAACTAATATACTACTTTATCCTGAAGCAAAATAAAAAAAAAGAAATATAATTCTTTTCCTACCTTTGTTGCCTGGTTTCTGCTTTCCTCATGTTCTCATTCAATTCCTTCCATCCACTGTCTCTCTTCCTTCTGCATCTTCCATTTGCTCTGTTACTGTGCCTCTCCCTTTCTTCCCCCTTCCAAATTGGTCTGGCACCCATCTTCTTCTCTCCGCTCCCCCCATAGTCTGGCATCTGTCTTCTTCCCTGCCAGCATCTTCTCCCTACTCTCTCTTCCCCATTTCCTTTCAGCGTCCTTCTCCCCCCATCTTCCCCATGTCCTGTCAGCGTCCTTCTCCCCCCTCTGTCTTCCCCATGGCCTTTCAGCGTCCTTCTCCACCACCCCCCCGTCTTCCCCATGTCCTTTCAGCGTCCTTCTCCACCCCTTTGTCTTCCCCATGTGCTTTCAGCATCCTTCTCCCCCCTCTGTCTTCCACAAGTGCTTTCAGAGTCCTCCCCCCCGCCCTTCCCATGGCCTTTCAGCGTCCTTCTCCATCCCTTTGTATTCCCCATGTGCTTTCCGCGTCCTTCTCCCTCCTCTGTCTTCAAGTGCTTTCAGAGTCCTTCCCCCCCCCCCTCCCATCTTCCCCATGGCCTTTCAGCGTCCTTCTCCCCACTCCTTCTCTACCGCCCCGGGTGCAGCACAGCCGGCCAGGTCCCCTTACTTTTGTGGCACTTCCCCGACCGACTGACAACAGCCCCGGTCCGACAAACCTCCCTGCCCTTAACTGCGAATCTAAATTACCTTATTACAGCTGCTGTAAGAAGATAATTTAGATTCGCGGCTACAGGGCAGGGAGGATTGTCGGACCGGGGCTGTTGTCGGTCGGTCGGGGAAGTGCCACAAAAGTAAGGGGACCTGGCCGGCTGTGCTGCAACCGGGGCGGGGTGTGGCGGGGCGGACCGCCCCCTCCCTTGGTAGCCACTCGAACCGCGAGGCTACTCTCCTCCTTACCTGCATTGCCTGCAGCACAGAGCCAAACGGAAGTCTTCCCGACGTCAGCGCTGACGTCGGAAGGAGGGAGGGCTTTGTTTAAGCCCTCCCTCCCCTCCGACGTCAGCGCTGACATCGGGAAGACTTCCGTTCAGCTCTGTGCTGCAAGCAGAGAAGGTAGGGAGAAGAGCCGCGCGACTGAGTACATCCAGCCCCGCAGGAACCCCGCGACCCTCGGAGGCGTCCCCACGGGATCCCCGCGACCCTAGGGGGCGTCCCCACGGGATCCCCGTGACCCAAAGGGGGAACCCGCGGGATGCCTGCGGGTCCCGCGGGATTCCCGTCGTCCCCGTTCCCGTGCAGCTCTCTAGTCTACAAAATCCTGAGTGGTATAGAATGGGTAAAGGTGAATTGACTTTTTTACTCTTTCTAAAATTACAAAGACTAAGGGACACTCGATGAAGTTACATGGAATTACCTCTAAAGCAAATAAGAGGAAATATTTTTTCACTCAATGAATAGTTAAACTCTGGTACTTGTTGCCAGAGGATGTGGTAAAAGCAGTTAGCATATCTGGGTTTAAAAAATGTATTGATAAATTCCTGGAGAAAAAGTCCATAGTCTACTATTGAGATTGACGTCCCCCGTGTTCATCTGTTGACTAAATCACACTTTGACAATAACATATTTCTGCAAACCATTTGCAAAAATTATATGTATACATGAACATAAAACAAGTTATCTGTGTCATGAACCCTAAAGAAATAATGCAATTCCTACATATGACCAGGCTCTTCTAAATTATAAATCATATTGAACTCCTTCTGGGGCAAATTAGCAATCCATAAATACTAATGTAATGTAATATTTGCCAATTAAAACATGTCAATTAGCAATAATGTGCATTATTTGCTCATAACACAACTTAATATAGAAATTATTACTGTAATGCATGTTAAACAATAAATAGCTGCAAAGCACACACACGCATCTAAAGCAGCTATCTACTGTATATGTAAACATAATCTTCATTTTACTACCTTTGCTGCATTATTTAATGAAACTTAACACTTCCTCAAGAGATATTGTTAACTTTCCTCTAGGAGTGTCAGTCTGTTAATTCTTAAGCTAATATTTCTAAAGATCAAGATGAAAGAACTGCTAATATTAAAATAATTGTTCCCATACCCTCTAACAAAAAAAATAAATAGCGCACCCCAACTATTTGTTTTTTACCATAGTTGTAACCCTCTTTTTCTTGCTAAAATATTGTAATTTCTCCCCCATTTTCCTCACAATTCTTGTATGTACTGTGTCTAAAACTAATATTTGTTTTAATATATAAGTATTTTTGTTTGTCATTTTTTTTTTTAATCTATAACAAAAATCAGTTTTTATATTATCACCATTGTTTATTTTACATGTTTTATGGTTTTGTACATCGCCTAGTAATCTATAAAAGGCGATTCATTAAGAATCAATAAACTTGAACTTGAACTTGAACTCTCATTTCTCAATCTTTACAAAAATGTACATTTGGGGCTTCTCTTGACCCACCTCCTATCCTAACTGGCTACAAATTCTGGTTGTTGGCAGCCCCCACCCCCATACACCAAGCACTTGCCTCTTCATGTAAGGAAAGGGCAGGAGTAATCTCAGGGATCAGAGACAGAAAAGCTTGTGAGCATTGGAGATCAAGTGTAGTTAGGGGGGGGGAGCATTATTTTTTAAAGGGGTTTAAGAGTAGGAGAACAATTATTATAACATTGGCAGCCCAGCTCTTGGAATGCTAGTGGGCCTGATTTGGGGCTCACTATCTTTGCAATGCTGTAGCCAGGAATGCGTGATATCTCTGGCAGCAGAGGCACAAAATTAAACCCCACCCCCACCCCACAACGGTAGCGCAGTTTTTATCACCAGCCACGGTGGTAACAGCTTCGATGCTCAAAGGAATTCTGAGTGTTGGAGTTGTTACCGCTGTGGCTGACACTAAAAAACATGCTACGGTTTTGTAAAAGGGAGCGGGGTGGGGGGGGGGGATTTCTTGTAAGTTTCACCAAATGGTGGTCCTGAGTTACTGTAGGTTAGTGAATCCCAGAGTACATTTTCTTGTGGTAATACAGCACACAAACATCTATCTTACCATGGGTTATTATAGGCCCAACATTTACTAAAGATTTGAAATAGAAAGGGCACATCAAGCTCTTTTGCATATAAATAGTAAGGTAAATTATGTCAGGTCTGGTGTGCTGAAGGTTAAACAATACATCCAACCACTAAAAGTACTACTAAAAGCAGAGGAGAATAACCCCCTTACCCTGGAAGGAAGAAGAATTTTATTACTTCTTAATCAAAAATCAAAACAAAATGACTGCTGACAAGAGGAACCATTTTGTGATCAGAGAAAAATGACCATTATATATGGCTTTTTTTTTTTTAATCCAAAAAGATTGAAAATCACAGTGAACAAGTCAACAAAAATCTTTAATGGTCCTGATGACTGACAGTTGTTTTTTTTTCAGAGACAATGGTATGGATTGAAGATAATGATTGTTGACTTTACCTGTAAAGCTTGATTGTATGCAGAGGATTTATTAGCATATTTATCAATCCTAGGGAGTAGATGTATGCACTAGATTACAACTTGGCATTTCTTCCTCCTATTGTCTTGCTATTTTAGAACAAAAGCTGAAAACAGGGCAGTGGTTCTGAGCACCTAATTGATGTCACATCCTTCTCATCTCTTCCTTACTTTATTTTTCTACTTTAATTGGGGTTAATAATACATAGGCTATTCAGAGTGGGTTCCCTGAATGGAAAAATTTTAAATTGCAAATCCTTTGCTACCAAACTGATTTAGTAGGTCATCAGGCTGCTCAATGGTACAAATTGATTTCTGGATTTTTGAATAAAAAGCCAAAAAATAGTCTTAGAGACATTTGGAGCATTGAGATAAAACAGTATATTTCTGTCTCATTGGCCACAAATTTGGACTTAGAAATTGAAATGTACAGTGTCAGCATCTATGAGACAAACATGGTTATTTTTGTTACATAGGATTTTCTGGACCCCAGTTCGATTAAATAAAATAGATAGTTCTAAGTCTAATAGATGCTGGCATTGTCATACTGGTATAGGGACTTTGGATCATCTGTTGTATTAATATATTGGAAGTCAATTTGGGGGCAAATAAATTTAGTACTAGATTCAAATGTTCCAATGTCATATGAGGCTATAATTTGTGGAACAATTTTACATGCGAAACCCACTCTATTTATGATCCTAACAGGTATAGCCATTCAATTGATTACAAGTAATTGGAAAAAACATTATAGAATTAATTATACATTTTGATGGGTGAATGTGTGTACTACATACAGATACGAATGAATTAATGCAGAATGTAGGGGTTTTAGTGAGGTATTTAATAAAATTTGGAGCCCATTGACTAAATTTGTAAAAACATAATAATGTATTTTCATCATATCTCTTCTTTTCTATGGTTTATTTATCTTTACACATGGAGGGTTGGAATAAATATTGATAGTGATATTTGGGTAACTTTATTCTTTATTTGTATTGTATATTAGGATATATTATGATATTATTATATGCAGGGAAATGAAATTATTGAATATTTATGTTACCTGTATAGATAATAGTGGAATATGTGGAATATCTTTTGTTCTTTCATTTGTATGACACTGTTTTTGATTAAAAACCAATAAAGAATTTTTAAAAATGATAATAATACATAAGCAAAATGTATTCTTTGCATAAACTGACTCAGCAAAACTGTGAATACTTTTTAAGAATGTGTAATTTAGTAATAAGCTATATATGATAATATGTGTTGTGAAAAAAAACATCCCTCTAAGCCAGCGGTCTCAAACTCAAACCCTTTGCAGGGCCACATTTTGGATTTGTAGGTACTTGGAGGGCCACAGAAAAAATAGTTAATGTCTTATTAAAGAAATGACAACTTTGCATGAGGTAAGTACCTACAAATCCAAAATGTGGATTATCTGAAATCTGAAATTATCAGAAGCAATTAAGGAAATATTTATAAACTATAGTTTAAAAATCTTTCCTTAATTGCTTCTGATAATTTCAGCTATACACAGCTGAAAGCAGAGCAACATGCAGAAAGTAAAAAAACTATCAAAGTATGAACTGCAAGAGACAAGATTTTGGACCAACAATTTTGAGGCCCTCGATATTATGAAAGGTCGATATTACAAAAGGCCCTCGATATTGTAAAAGGTCTGTGCGCAATTGTTCTCTCCTCTCCACCTCACAATCGCCAGGAAAGCGCTTGCGTGAGGTTACAGCAGTGAGGCAGGCAATGTTCCAAAATGTAAGGTAACCATTAGAGACAGTGCAGCTGGTGCGTGTGTCCGGTGCTGTAGGAGGTGAGAGCTGAAGGCGGTTGCGGACACAACCGCAGGACACTTAAAGCACACGTTTTCCATAAAGAATCATTCTTTATAATACCGAGGGCCTTAAAATAGTACCTGGCAGGCCGCATGCGGCCCCTGGGCTGCGAGTTTGAGACCACTACTCTAAGCTATGCAGGAGTCCTCCATCTACATTCCTACCAGGAGAAGTGCTGTTTCAATCAGTGGTATAGTAAGGAGAGAGCTAGAGGGGTAGTAAGCCCTAGCCGCAGTCTTTGTAAAGGGCGTGGGCACCCTTGCTCCTCTCCGACCCCTTCCACTCATTGGCATAAAAAAAACCTCCAACCCTTTTTCATCATACACCTTGCAGCACAGTAGAAACACTCACAGCTGGGTTAAGGGTGCACAAGAAGTAACTTATCTGAAACGGTCCTGTAAATCCAGATTTACAGGACCATTTCAAATAAGTTACTTCAAGCATAGTAAGAGGGGTGCGGGGGGGCATGGCCTTAGTAAAAGTCCTCCTCTCTGTTCCTCCCCCTCCTTCTCAACCCCCCCCCCCCCCCATCCACGTGTGCCCCTTCCTTTCCCTTGCACCTACGAAGTAGGCGGGCTAGTCGATGTCCGAATACATTTTTACCTCTCCTGGTCAGGTGGAGTCCATCTGGTCATCGACTTGGCAGCTTAACTTCAATGCTAAAAAATGCAAAGTGATGCACCTGGGTAAAAGAAATTTGTGCAGGACTTACACGTTAAATGGTGAGACCTTAGTTAGGACCACGGAAGAACGGGATTTAGGAGTAATCATTAGTGATGACATGAAAACTGCCAATCAAGTGGAAAAGGCTTCCTCTAAGGCAAGGCAAATGATGGGTTGTATCCGTAGAGGTTTTATCAGCAGGATGCCAGAGGTCATAATGCCACTATACAGATCCATGGTGAGACCTCATTTGGAATATTGTGTTCAATTCTGGAGACCACATTACCGGAAAGATGTGCTGAGAATGGAGTCAGTTCAGCGGATGGCCACCAGGATGGTCTCGGGGCTCAAAGATCTTCCGTATGAAGTAAGGCTGAATAAATTGCAGCTGTACTCACTTGAAGAACGAAGAGAGAGAGGGGACATGATCGAGACATTTAAATATATCACGGGTCGTATCGAGGTGGAAGAGGATATCTTCCGTCTTATAGGACCTTCTTCCACCAGAGGGCATCCGCTGAAAATCAGGGGAGGGAAATTTCATGGTGACTCCAGAAAGTATTTCTTCACTGAGAGAGTGGTCGATCATTGGAATGAACTCCCACGGCAGGTGATTGAGGCCAACAGCGTGTCAGATTTCAAAAATAAATGGGATATTCATGTGGGATCTCTAATGAGGTAAGGGCAGGGGGTGGTGAGCAAAATCAAGGAGAAGGGTCAATAGAGTGGGCAGACTTGATGGGCTTTGGCCCTTTTCTGCCGTAATTTTTCTATGTTTCTATGTCTCTTTAATTTTTCCTGCATAAGAAGCTTTACAAACTTGTTGCCCACGTCGGTGTCACCTCTCTCTGATGTCATTTCCGGGCCCCGGGCCTAGGAAGTGACATCAAAAGGATAGCCGACACGATGCAGGTAGGAAGTTCATGCTGTTGCTCTCGCCTGGAAAATGAAAAAGGGATAGGGATAGGGAAAGGGGGCATACATGCAGCAGGGGGGGTCAGGAAGTACACTTCCTCCTCCTTATTCACGGAGATAGGGAATCAGCATGGCCGTGAATACAGAAAAACTGCGAATAACTTTACATATGTTATTCCCGGTTTTTCTATCAAAAGCCCATAAAAACGCACAAAACCGCAAATAACCTCACCTGTTCCTGTGAAGAAAGTGCCGCGATTTTCTCTGTATAATACTGAGAGAATCGATTTTCTCTGTGCATCGCTGGGAGCAGCAACTTCCTGTGATGTAAATTGGGGGGCGGGGCCTGCACATGAAAAACCGCAAATTACTGAAACCGCGAACAACAAAACCGTGAATACAGAGGGGAAAGTGTAGGGAGGCAGAGAAGAGGACAGGGGAGGGGGGGGCCACCACTCCGGGCCCACTTACCCTCGCTATGCTATTGCCCTTAACCTTAACTGTCAAGACCCTTATTTTTTGTGATTTCAGATATGATGCCAAATCTTCATCCATGTTAGAGAGCTAGTGATTACCAAATATGTTACAAAATTATGCAGCAAAGAGCAATCACCATCTCTGCCAACTGACAAAACAAGCTGAGTGAGGCGTTTATACTGTTGCCATGTATTAAGTCTGTGGTAGATGATGGTCCTATCAAAGGATAAAAAAGAGGAAGTAAGAAATCATGATGCCAAAGTGCAACGGTGATGGGACAAATGAACCAAGTGCAACAACTCCTTGACAGAGGCCAGACAAAAATATATGTCTTGGCAAACTAAAGTGCCCTAGATCTGACATTTCTTGACTTAGATTAAAATCCAATTAAGAAAAAAGCCATAGAGTCAATGCCCCAGGGCACAGGCTGTCAAAGGAGTGCAGGCACTCATTGGAATAGCTAATTACCTGTCTAAATTGTGTGCCTGCCTGCCAATTGCTTGTGAATAACTCCTGAGGCTATCACCTAAGGATACAAAAAAGAAATAAGTGTCAGCCCAAGAGGAGGCTCTCAGAAGAATCAAATGTTTCATCGGTGAAGTTCTTACACTAAAGCAGGACAGTCCATCTAAGCAACTAGTACTGTTCTGTAATGCTGCAGAAGGAGGTCTTCTAACACAGAGGATCTTCTAGCAGTATTAATGCAGAAATAGTAGCCAGTACCATTTGCCAGTTGAGCCATGACAGAGATATATATGCTCAGACAGGAAAGGAGTTACTTCTTGTGCTGTTTGGATCAAATGTTTCCAGCAATTCACCTGAATCGATATACACCATTCGAGATCATAGTGAAGACACCAGTAGGAACTGCTCCAAAAAAGGCAAAAATTAAAATAGGATTGAAATAAATAAATCAACAATGCTTTTAAATGACATTGGTGAAAAAGCTCCTGAGAAATATAAAGCCTAGTGAATTTTAAACCCTTAATAAAATGGCTGAAAAACAGGAACTTATCTGCAAACCGCTGTTTGTTAGATCATGCGGGGTGCCAGCTGATTGCCCTACAGAGCCCTGTTTCATGTCCTTTGTCAGGGGCAACCTCAGGGGCATCTCCCAAAGCAGTACGGATCAAAAGCGGTGCACCACGGAGAACCAGCTTTTGATCTGTACTGTTTTGGGAGATGCCCCTGAGGTTGCCCCTGATGAAGGACACGAAACGGGGCTCTGTAAGGCAATCAGCTGGTACCCCGCATGATATAACAAACAGCGGTTTGCAGATAAGTTCCTGTTTTTCAGCTATTTTATTAAGGGTTTAAAATTCACCAGGCTTTATATTTCTCAGGAGCTTTTTCACCAATGTCATTTAAAAGCATTGTTGATTTATTTATTTCAATCCAATTTAAAATTAATTCTCCACACTATATAGACACCAGGATTTTGGGCGATTGATAACAATTTTTGCATTTACTTATAGTTTAAAGAGAAAAAGAAAAAAAGCAGTTTTAAATAAAATTTTGCACTATGAATTATAGATTTTTAGATTAGCCCACAGAGTGTTTTAAAATGATGTGAGTGGGTAATGTCTGCCAAGCACGTTGGTGCATTTGGTGGTGTTGAACCCTGGTGAACTTGGATCAAACCTTCCACAAGAGTTCCCACTTACTGATGTAACACTCTGTTTACAAATTCCAAACAAACATTTGGTAAAAGGGGCTCAGTTAGCCCAAAACCCTTCAGGTGTCTGGAGAATAGAGAGCAGGTCTGGTTTTTGGAGCCACTAACTACTGAGCCATCACTAACACACAAAATGGCCCTTTTCAAGGCCACCTACATGAATATGAAGGATAGATGATGTTTGTTTGTACATTTTTGGCCAGTGAAGTACACTATTCAATTTATACAGAAAACAATTAAAATGGTAACTTTAACAAACTCAGAAATTTAAGTCCAAGCTAGAATAAAAAGTTGATTCTAATAGCCAAATGTATCCCTTATAATGTGGTACACCGACAAATCTATTGAGTCAACAAAAAAATTAAAATGAAAGGTCAGAAAGTTGAAAGAATGCAAAATTCATAAGTGGTCCCAGACTTTTGTACACCATTGTACAGTATATGTATATATTAGTATGTATATATGTGAGTGTGTAGGAGTCCTTATTTTGCCTTAACCTCGAGTTACTACATCATAAGAATATCCTTTTTCATGCTTGATGTTTCTTGTACTCAATTTTTCAAGAAGCTCCGGTTGAAACTGTAAAATTTGGCTCTTGCTCAGTCTACAATGCTTAGAAATACAGACAATAGATCTTATTCATACAAGACATCTTTTTTTTCTGTGGGAATAATAAAGACCAATGACCCCAGTGTTTCTGAGAATTGTCTATGTGGTCATGAATTTACCCATAACTTTCCATTAAGAGCTAGGTGGAGGTCCTCTAGGTTGTAGCATCCTGTTTCATATCCAGATGTAATAATAGGAATGATTATTTTTCCAATAGGTCTGTCAGTGTCAGAACCTTAGGGAATTTCCTAGGATTTTAAAAGAGACATTTTAAAGATTTATATAGATCAGGCCTGCACAACTTCAGTCCTTGCCAGGCCAGGTTTTCAGGATTTCCCAAATAAATATGCATGAGATCAATATGCATACAATGGAAGCAGTGCCGGCAAATAGATCTCATGCAAATTCACTGGGGAAATCCCAAAAACCCGACTGGATTCGGCCCTCGAGGACTGAAGTTGTGCAGGCCTGATATAGATAAATGCATTAATAGCATTCGGGCCCCTTTTAGAAAAATTTAGTGCATGCTAATTCCATTAACACATACTAAATTGTAAGTAGCAGTGGCATAGTAAGGGGAAGGCGGTCTGCCCTGGGCGCTTTGTTGGTGGGGGCACCAGCACCCCTCCTCTGCCCCCCACCTCTTCCCACTCCTCCCCTTGCCATGCGCGCCCCCTTCCCTTCCCCGTACCTCTAGTTGTTCAATACCGTAAGCAACAACTTCCACATGCTCCTCACAACCGCGTCATCTCTCCCACCGACGTCACTTCTGGGTACCGCGAATAGGAAATGATGTAGGAGGGAGAGCCGACGGGATTGCAAGGAGCACGTTGACATTCTTGCTGCCCGTGGCAGTGAACAACTAGAGACATGGGGGAAGCAAAGGGAAGGGGGCGCGTGTGCAGCAAAGGAGATCGGGGAAGGAGAGGGGGGATGGAGATGAGGGTGGGGGAGAGGCGCCTCTCACCCTCACTACGCCACTGCTAAGTAGCCCAGTTTATACCTATGGCTTCTTAGCATATAGTGCTGGCTGTGCCTTAGTATAAAGGGGCCCTTCATTTTTTTGTTCACTGTCCGTTCAGAACTAACTTTTGAATGGAGATTGGTCCCTTTATTGAAAGTGCACCAATAAAATTATAACTAAGGGGCTGATGGTAGACCCGGCTCAGTGTGTAACTTCTTTTTATTTTTATTTTTTAAAGTTTTTATTTATTAATTTGCAGAATTATGACATAATATCACTAAGGAAATGAACAGTTTATGAAAGGAATTCAATAAAAGAAAAACAGATCACAAGAAAAGGTATATATTCACAGACAGAAGCAGGCTGGAGCAACTCGCAAGGCCTGCCACAAAATGGGGGCCTCGTGGGTCAGGGCAGGGAGAATAGCAAATAGGGAAAGAAAGGGGTGGGGACAAAGCAATTAAATTAGGACTCTCCCGGCGCAGCCATCTTTTCAGCGGCGCGCCAGGAGTAAGAGGACACCCACCCTCCCGCCCGATGAGCTACATGTCAGTGCACTGCCTGTGTAACTGCCAAGGCAGCAGCTGAGCTCGTCGCAGCAGGCAGGATCCCACAAGATGAGCCGGGGGGGGAGGAGGACGGGGATTAGGATTTGTGCCACTCTAAAGTGAGGGCTCCTATCCCTCGATGGCACACCCAAGAAGTGGCACACCCAAGAAGTGACCAGCAGTATCCACTCGCTTGAATGGTACAAGGGAGCATGAGCAGGCCGCGGGGCCCGAGAAGCTTGGACGGCAGCTCGAGCCAAGTGGAAATAGAGCATGGCTTGAACGGCGGTGCCTACTCATATACCATCAGCTACACGTTTTGAAATGACTAATGTACATAGTTTCCCCGCTACATGTGATAGTGTGGCCTTCCCGGGTAGAGATTAGGACAGCTAGTGGATGGGGTAGAATTCTGAGATAAATACAGTAGTTATTGCTAGTGCTAAGGATTGATATGCTTAGTCGAGGGATTAAGTTGCATGCTAGTGATAATTATTGTATTGCTTATTGTTATGTAACCATGCTGCGGCCTACAATAAACTTCTCATAGCGGAAAATTTATCTCGACTCAGACTGCATTTTATTGAGGGGAAGGGGGGTAGGGGTAGGTCATGGGCAGGGTGACCCGGCTGAGGCCTCCCCATTTTTGTGCTCTTAGTCCACAACTTAGGGAGAGGAGAAAGAAAAAGGGCAGAGAAAACAATCAAGAAAAAGGACAAGAAGAAACAAAAGAAATTAGAATAAAAGGTCAGAAAGTTGAAAGAATGCAAAATTCATAAGTGGTTCCAGACTTTTACACACCATGTGCTGGCATGGGAATTAAATATGACATTATATATGTTATTTTATCCTCTTAACCATTTTGTTTGAACGATTTTTATTTTAGGTATAATTATAGAGTAAAACCTTTGTTTGCAAGCGTTTTGCAAGACAAGCAAAATATTTTATTAAATTTTAACTTGATATATAAGCAATGTGTTACAATACAAGTACATATGGTATATATGCATCACATCATCACAACTGAGCCGATGGTTCTTCTCTCTCTGACGCTGCAGGAGTGTGGTGACTGGTCTAAATGAGCGAGGTCTTGCAATACAAGTATGTATAGTATTTTGTATTAAAGTTTTTGGGTTGTGAAATGGATCGTTTGAGTTTCCATTATTTCCTATGGGGAAATTTGCTTTAATATACGAGTGCTTTGGATTACAAGCATGTTTCTGGAACAAATTATGCTTGCAAACCAAGGTTTTACTGTATGGTATAAAGTTAACATATGTTCTATTTTTCTGGGTTCATATGAGGCTTTATATATGTTAAACTCTTTTTGTTGTTAATTTTGTATGATATATTTTCATTATGTCGTCTTTTTAGACTCCTGATGAAATACAAGTCTGTGTTGAGTCTTCCTGAATTACCAAGGATTACAATAATCTCATTTGGACTGTTTTATGAGTTCCATGTATAGAAATAACACTTCATGAAATTAAGAAACAAATAAAATATGGCGGAAATGTGTTTTCCTTAGAGTGTGTATTAATTGCCAGTTCAAATAATTTATATTGAAAAATGTTGAAGTTTCTTCTAGTATTGTACAGATCCCAGTCATAAGAGGCAAATTTTTCTAAACTGATATGCACATCTTTAACAATGAAATAATCAAACTGTTTAACATGTCATATGTGTTTGCACTCTGTAGAATATGCTGATAAGGTGAATTAACTTGTTCTTGAATGGAGAAATATCATGTTATTGTCATAAGAACAGGCTACTGGGCTTAATGGACCATTGGTCTGACCCAGTAAGGCTATTCTTATGTTCTTGCTGGGTCGGACCAATGGTCCATCTAGCCCAGTATTCCGTATTCATGGATGCCAATCCAGGTCACAAGTACCTGGCAAAACCCAAATAGGAGCAGCATTCCATGCCACCAATCCAGGACAAGCAGTGGCTTCCCCCATGTCTGTCTCAACAGCAGACTATGGATTTTTCCTCCAGGAACTTGTCCAAACCTTTTTTTTTAAACCAGCTACATTAATCGCTAGAATCCATTGTCTGAGAAAAGTATATGGAAAATGAATTCTCTACTTTTGACTCTGTACATGGAAGGTTCAATTCAGAAACAGATTTGGATTTGTGCACAATGGCAATCTAAAGAAAAAAAAAAAGCAATCTTCAAAAAGACTTTATTAAGTACATTCATATGAATTCAGCTTCCATGGCAATGTAGCAGACTTAGAACTATTGTAAAAATGACATTGCAACCAATCTTCAGTACTCAAGAAAGAAATATTGGAAAGGATCACAACTGTTCCTTCACATAAACATTTTTCTGGCTAGAGCATGGTGGAAGAATATCCATACTGGGTCAGATCAGTAGTCCATCAAACCCAGTGTCCTGCTTCTGACAGTGGCCAAGCCATGTCACAAGTAACTGCTAGAAAAACCAAATAGTATAAACATTGCATGCTACTGATCGCTGTACAAGCAGTTGCTTCCCCCCCCCCCCCCAATGTCTATCTCAATAGCAGACTATGGACTTTTCCTCCAGGAACTTGTCCAAACCTTTTCTAAACCCAAGTCAAATAACCACAATTACCACACCCTCTGACAACAAGTTCCAGAGCTTAACCTAGGCATATTTATTTGGTTTTATAACCCATCCTCTCTGAAGAGCTCTGAACAGGTTACAAGTTTACACACATAATAAAGTGTATTTATATGAAGTGATAGCAAACATAACCCCCCTCCCCCCTTTTAAAAAGCTGCAATAGGCTTTTTTTTATCACTAGCCATGGCAGTATTAGCTCCAATGCTTATAGGAATTATATGAGCATTGGAGTTTTTACCACCACGGCCAGTGATAAAAAAGCCTAACACAGCTTCATAAAATGGAGGGATAGTATGGTAAAAAATAGCATGGCAAAACATTGTCTGACAAAAATGGTAAAACATAGTTAACAAAGCATAGTAAAACATAATAAGACAAAACATGGTATGGTGAGACATAGCATGGCGAGCATAGCATGGCAAACAAAACAAAAAGGCAAGCAAGATGTTCAAAAGTTCAACCAATGGGACTATTTATTAAAATTTCAATATCAAAGTCACAGAACTGAAGGCATTAAGGTCCCAACTAGGATCTCAGTTTCGGCATCCTTGGGTGCCTTCTTCAGGGGACAATCTTCGCGAAGACTCCAACATGATTTGTAGAAGTTTGTTTTGACTATTTCCCCGGGTTTTTTAACCAGCACGTTCTAGTCATTGGATTGTCCCCTGAAGAAGGCACCCAAGGATGCCGAAACTGGAATCCTAGTTGGGACCTTAATACCTTCAGTTCTGTGACTTTGATATTGTAATTTTAATAAATAGTCCCATTGGTTGAACTTTTGGATATCTCGCTTGCCTTTTTGTTTTGTTTGACATATTGAGGCAAGAACTTGTTACTTTGATTGGATGAGCATAGTATAGTATAGTATGGCAAAACATAGGGCCTCTTTTACAAAGGCGCGCTAAGCGTTTTAGCGTGGATTTAGCGCGTGCTGAATCAACATTTGCGCTAACTGCTAATGCGTCCATAGGATAACATGCACGCGTTAGCGTTTAGCGCATGTTTAACGCTTGATAATATTTACCGTGCGCTAAAAAGCATAGCGCAGCTTTGTAAAAGAGGGGGATAGTATTACAAAGTATGGCTAGCCTAGTATGATATGGCATGGCAAAATTGTAAGATAGGCGTAGCATGACAAAAACATAGTATGGTAGACATGGAACGGCAAACATTGTGTGGCAAATATAGCATGAGAAATCATAGCATGGTAGACGTAGTACGGGAAACCACATATGGTAAATATGATGTATAGTATTGTGGACAATATACTAAAATCTCCTGCTCATTGTGCAGCAGTGGCCAAATAAAGGGCTGTATTCACTAACCTGCCCGATCGGGCCCGATCCGGGCAGGTCTGACGAATTCACTAAAGTAAAATATGCAGATGGGAGCGATCGGAGGAACGCCCCCATCTGCCTGCATGGATCGCGCATGCGCAGACCATAGGAACAGCGATTGTATTTTTTTTACTTTTTTGTACTTTGTACAGTGAAGGGCGGCAGGAATTTGGGGAGATTTTTAACATGTAGATTCACGCCGACTCTCCTGCTTCTCCTGCCACAGACTGAACCAAATGCCGCCACCTCCACTGACCCCAACCTGCGTGGTTCCCAGAAAGCTGGTCCCGTTCTTGCCAGCTGCCGCCCTCACCTTGCCACTGTAACAATAATAAAAAGATAAATGGAGCCCATGGTTTTAACCCGCTTAGAGCCCGCGGGTTAAAACCACGGGCTTGCACTGCGGGGAAGGGTGGGAGAGTCGAGGCAGGCAGGAAATCATGGCAGTTCAGGGCAGGCAGCAGTTTGGGCAGGCAGGAGAAGAATATCGGAAAGATAAGCAGCAGGAGATAAGAATCAGGGCTGAGCAGGGCAGCATTCGGGGCGAGCAGGCAGGGGAGATTGCAGGGCAGAGAGCAGGGCTTCCAGTCGGAAAGACATTTTCGACTGGTCCCCAGTAGTCGCTTCTTCAGGTGATCGGCCAGCCCAGTCGGATCAGAAATTTGGTGTTGTGAATCGCGTCGCTGTCCAATTTGCATGCACTTCACCTCATTTGCATGCCCAGATTCGAAGCAGATCGCAGGAGAGGTAAATGAATCAGGCCGGATGGAAATCTGATAGTAAAGGGGCCGCACACCGATCGGTACATGATCGGTTTGCTGTGTGAATCTAGCCCAAAGAATGTTAGGGATTATTAGGAAAGGAATAAAAAATAAGAAAAAGAATATTACACTACCTTTTTATTGCTTCATGGCATAACCATGCCTTGAGCATTGTGTGCAATTCTGGTCACTAAAAACAAGATATAGTGAACATAAGAACTGCCGCTGATGGGTCAGACCAGTGGTCCATCGTGCCAGCAGTCCACTCACACGGCGGCCCTTAGGTCAAAAACCAGTACCCTAACTGAGACTAGACTTACCTGTGTATGTTCCGGTTCAGCAGAAACTTGTCTAACTATGTCTTGAATCCCTGGAGGGTGTTTCCCCTATAACAGCCTCCGGAAGAGCGTTCCAGTTTTCCACCACTCTCTAGGTGGAGAAGAACTTCCTTACATTTGTACGGAATCTATCCCCTTTTAATTTTAGAGAGTGCTCTCTCGTTCTCTCTACCTTGGAGAGGGTGAACAACCTGTCTTTATCTACTAAGTCTATTCCCTTCATTATCTTGAATGTTTCGATCATGTCTCCTTTCAGTCTCCTCTTTTCAAGGGAGAAGAGGTCCAGTTTCTCTAATCTCTCACTGTACGGCAACTCCTCCAGCCCCTTAACCATTTTAGTCGCTCTTCTCTGGACCTTTTTGAGTAGTACTGTGTCCTTCTTCATGTACTGGACGCAGTATTCCAGGTGAGGGCGTACCATGGCCCAGTACAGTGGCATGATAACCTTCTCCGATCTGTTCGTGATCCCTTTCTTAATCATTCCTAGCATTCTGTTCGCCCTTTTCGCCGCCACCACCACACATTGCGCGGACAGCTTCATTAACTTGTCGACCAGTACTCCCAAGTCTCTTTCCTGGGGGGGTCTCTCCAAGTACTGCACAGGACATCCTGTATTCATGTATAAGATTTTTTTAACCAACATGCATTACACTTATCCACGTTAAACCTCATTTGCCATGTATCGGCCCATTTCTCGAGCATGTTTATGTCATGTTGCAGGTCTTCGCAATCCTCCTGCGTCTTCACTACTCTGAATAACTTTGTATTGTCTGCAAATTTAATTACCTCACTTGTCATACCAATTTCCAGGTCATTTATAAATATGTTGAAGAGCACGGGTCCAAGCAACGAACCCTGCGGCACACCAATTGTGACACTTTTCCAGTGCAATTATAAAAGGTTCAAAGAAGGACAACTAAAATGATTAAGAGGAATTTTTTTATAGTATAAAGTGCTATGTTTAGTTTTTCAAAGCTTGTACTGTACCACTCCTCTTTACTTTGAGTCTGTGATACAATTTTACACTGCAAGGAAATACTTACATTAGTGAGGAAAAACGAGTAGTTATGCCTGATTTGCGATGCATGCAACATGCTGTGAATACTTGCGGTTGTTTTTTTGTAAGGGGGCCTAAGCTGTGGAATGCTCTTCCAATGCCTCTGTGCTCATGTACTTCCTTTCTGCACTTTAAAAGTTGTTAAAAACACATTTGTACATAAAAGTCTTCCTATTGGCAGATTAAGCGTCTCAAGACTGAAAGAATCTATGCAAAATATGTTAAGCTGTAAAATGAATTTCTTCTGTTCTTGGGTTGTTGGTTTTTTTTAATGTGTATGTTCATATTGAACGACACTTAGTTGTGGGTTATAAATGTAATAAATAAATAAGAGGGCAAAACGACTCTCATTGGAGGAAAGGCTAAAGACTTTACAGCTCTTCAGCTTGGAGAAGAGATGGCTAAGGCGATATATGGTAGAAGTCTACAGAATCCTGAGTGGAGTGGACCAGTTAAATGCAAATCATAAGAACATACAAATTGCTATACTGGGACAGACCGATGGTCCATCAAGCCCAGTATCCTGTTTCCAGCAGAGGCCAATCATATGTTTGCTCTTTCAAAAGCAACAAAGACTAGGGGACATGCCAAAAAATTATATATGAATATATTTCCAACAAATAAGAGAACAATTTTTTTTTCATTCAACACATAATTAAGTTCTGGAATTTGTTTCCAGAGGATGTGGTAAAAGCAGTTAATGTTATTTAAAGAATAAGATTTAAGCAAATTCCTAGAGGTAAAGTCCATACATTGTTATTAAGAAAGAGCCATGGAAAGCTAGTGCTTCTCTTTGGGGGGTAGATATCATGGCATCTTGCTACTCTAGGAGATTCCTTTAGGTGTTTGTAACCTGGACTGGCCACTGTTAGAAACAGGATACTGGGCTAGATGGAGCTTTGGTTTGACCCAGTATGGCAATTCTTTATGTTCTTGTTAGAATTATGATCCCTGTGTTGGGTGTTCTGCTCTGGAGCCATGACTAAACCAATAATTTGCCTAACACTGTGTCAGCAATTAGAGATCTTGGGGAGGAGCCAAAGATTGGTTTGGTTTTGCACCTCAATCAAGAACATGTTCCGCTGCCCCTGGATGGGGAGAATGGGTGACTGGAAGAATCCCCTGGGTTCTGCGCCTAAAATTGTGTACCAAAATTTGGCACGCATCAGATATATTCCATAATTGTGCGTGCAACTTAATAATTGGCAAATGAGCAGTTAATAGACAATTATTGGATGCTAATAATCAAATATTGGTGATAAACTTCCTTGTGCATCTTCCTAGTTGGTATTTTATAAAGATGTGCATGTAGATTTTCTGCACAGATCCAAAAAGGGGGCATGGCAATGGCGGGGGCATGGGTGGATTAAGGGCATTTGTAGAAATTACGCACAGTATAACCAAAACACTTAAAAACTTGGAGTAGAGTTAATTAACTCTCCTGTGATTAAATTGAACTCACTATGCAGCACAGTATCCACAAAATAAACTGTATATCATTCAAGTAGAAATATGTATTGTGCTGAAAAACACCCTAATAAAGCACAGGTTGCTCCTTGGGCCATCACTGCACAGGCGGGAAACTGCGAGGTGACACCAGGAAGTTCTTTTTTACTGAAAGGGTGGTTGATCGCTGGAATAGTCTTCCACTTCAGGTGATTGAGGCCAGCTGCGTGCCTGATTTTAAGGCCAAATGGGATCGACACATGGGATCTATTCACAAGGTAATGGTAGGGGAGGGTCATTAGGGTGGGCAGACTGGATGGGCCGTGGCCCTTATCTGCCGTCAATTTCTATGTTTCTATGTTTCTATAATCGGTCCCTTTCCACTCCCATTATGAGATCTAACCCAAATGTACTTATAACATTAGTTTTCACTTAGCTGCTGTTTGGAGCGGACAACTCTTCTCAAGCTTCCCTCTGCTTGATGAAATCCTTTAAATCCCTGAAAACAATGCAACTGTGTGAGGGTGCAACTGTGTACCCCCTGTGTCACCCTGTGTGTGAGGGTGCACAGTTGCATCACAGAGGAAGGATATGGTCTATCACCATGCATTTAAAATCTCTGAGGACATGTGTTTCTTTAATCCAATGCTGAGCAATAAGCTCTTCAGTCTTATTATGGATAATGCTGCTCCTGTGTTCTCCCATCCGGCTCCAGAACGAACGTGAGGTTTGTCCCACATAAAGCTTCAGGCAGGAACAAAATATCACATATTCCACATGGTCTGTACCACAATCAGTGCAATATCTCAAATGATACTTGTTATCATACTATATAAAAAAAACTTTTCTCGTTTCTAAAGTATAGTAACAAGTCTTACATCTATTGCATTTGGAATGTCTTCCCTCTGCCCAACTCCATGCACCATACATATCGGGGCAGAGGCTTTCCTTTAAGGAGTCCTTTTATTAAGGCACGCTAACTGCTTTAGTGCGCGCTAAAGATTAGCGCCTGCTAAATGCTAAGGCACCCATAGAATATAATGGATGCCTTAGCACACACTAAATCGGTTAGTGGTTGGCGGATTACAATCTCTGTGTTGGCTCTAAGCATCTGTAATGCTCTCTGTTCCTCCAATGTGCAATTAAACTTGCAAAATATTTTCTTCTGACAAATGGACTCAAAATCATTCAAAATCAGCAGTTTGTATGTCTCCGATGCACTACTTAAGGGTGTCAGAGGCGTCAAGATGAGTCTGTATTTTGGCTACCTTGTCTGCAAAGTAATCTGAGGGTGTCTCACTATTAAGTTTGGTGTGTTAAGGCTTTGGTTATCTCCTTATGATGTTGTGAATATTTTTTTTTGTTCGTTTAAAAAGGTTTTTCGCTCTCGAGGTCTTCAGTAGCTGTTGGGAGTAGTATTTCTTTTTAGTGTGTTGGGTAGCTTGTTTGTATTCTTTGTGTAGGCTCTTCCAGTTGGACTTGTCACTGTTAAGTCTGGATTTGTACCATTTCCTTTTTGCTTTTCTTAGTTTTATTTTCTTGGTTCTTAAGTTGTTCATAAACCAGGGGGAGGAGAGTTTGCGGGGATAGCATTTGATGTCTTTGGAGCTAAGCCTTCATAAAGAACTTTTACCCAAGTGAGCCAGTCTATGGCTGTCTCGTCACTGGTTTTAGAATTGGGCTTTTATGTATCCGCTAGGTTGGAAAGGCCTGTGAAGAGATCCCTTATCAATAGCATTATTATTTTAGGTTGGGTGTGTTTCTTGCTTGAAGGTTATTTCGTTGTGTAGGTATGGTTGAAAGTGATCAGATGGTGGTCAGATCAGGGTACTGGTTTGATGGAGCAGTTGGGATTTCCTGTGATGAGTGATGTATCATTTTGAATAAAGATTAAATCTAGGATGTGGCCTGCAGATTGAGTCAGTAAGAGGATTATTTGATGGAAGCCTAGGTCTGATAGTGATGTGATGAAATCTACTATGCTTTCCCATACCAGAAGCTGCTGTTATAGAGACAGGTATGCAGGGCTGGATTAATCAATAGGCCCAATAGGCACGTGCCTAGGGCCCGAAACTGTAAGGGGGGCCCACTGAAGGAGGACGACTCACCTTGCCATTTTTTTAAACAGCAACAGCCCCCTCCCGGCATCAACAGCAACGGACCCCTCCCCCACAGCAATGGCAACGGGCCCCACCCCACAGCAACGGCAATGGGCCCCCCTCCCCCGTAGCAACAGTAACACAGCCGGATCTGTTACAGGAAGGTCCCACAATGACTGCATCTGCAGGTCCATCCCCCTCCGACGTCACTTACTTACTCCAAAAGAAGTGACGTTGGAGGGGCAGTCATCGCGGGACCTTCCTGTAACAGATTCGGCCGCATTGCTGTTGCTGTGGGGGGAGATAACCCGTTGCCATCAGCTGTTCTAATTCTGCTTTCGGGCAAAGGAGCTCAGCGGGCAGAGCCAGCATGGAAGGGTGGTGGAGGGACAGAAAGGGGGTATGGTGGTATGGAAGGGTTGTGAGAAGGATGGTATGAAAGGGTGGTGGAGGAAGGGTGGTGGAAGGAGAGAAAGGGGCTGATGGAATTGGTGTGCAGGGGAAGGGGAGAGATATAAGGAGAAGGATACTGGATGGAATTGGGTGGATGGGAAAGAAAGGGGGCAGATGCTGATGGAATTGGGGTGCAAAGAAAGGGGGAGAGAGACATAAGGCGGAAGAATCCTGGATGGAATTGGGTTGGAGGGAGAGAAAGGGGCAGATGCTGATGGAAGTGGGAGGAAGGGAGAGGAGAGAGTGAAATGACCGACCATGGGGGTGTGGGAGAGGGAAGGGGAGGAGAGGAGAGGAGAGAGATGTCAGACCATTGGAGGAGGGAAGGGAAGATGATGGATGCCACATCAATGGGGAGGGGGAAGAAGAGATGGCAGACAATTTCTGGAAGAGGCACAGGACAGAAGATGAAAGGAAGAGAGTGACAAGAAGATGAGGAGAGCAGAAACCAGAGAAGACAAAGGTAGAAAAAAAAAATTCTATTTACCGTATTTGCCGGCGTATAAGACGACTTTTTAGTACCTTATAATCCTCCCCAAAGTCGGGGGTCGTCTTATACGCCGGGTACAGTTTACATGCCCTTACTTGCGGGGCTGGATGTACTCAGTCGCGCGGCTCTTCTTCTTCCTACCTTCTCTGCTTGCAGCACAGAGCCGAACGGAAGTCTTCCCGACGTCAGCGCTGACGTCGGAGGGGAGGGAGGGCTTAAACAAAGCTTAAACAAAGCCCTCCCTCCCTCCGACGTCAGCGCTGACGTCGGGAAGACTTCCGTTCGGCTCTGTGCTGCAGGCATGGCAGGTAAGGAAAAGGAGAGTAGCCTCGCGGTACCAAGAGAGAGGGGCGGCCGCCCCGCCCCGGTTGCAGCACAGCCGGCCAGGTTCCCTTACTTTTGTGGCACTTCCCCGACCGACCGATAACAGCCCGGGTCCGACAATCCTCCCTGCCCTGTAGCCGCGAATCTAAATACCTTCTTACAGCAGCTGTAAGAAGGTAATTTAGATTCGCGGTTAAGGGCAGGGAGGTTTGTCGGATCGGGGCTGTTGTCGGTCGGTCGGGGAAGTGCCACAAAAGTAAGGGGACCTGGCCGGCTGTGCTGCACCCGGGGCGGTAGAGAAGGTGTGCGGAAGAATGGGTCGTCTTATACGGCGAGTATAACACAAAACTCTATTTTTTAACTAAAAGTTGGGGGGTCGTCTTATACGCCCAGTCGTCCTATACGCCGGCAAATACGGTATTTATTTTTTTGCTTTAGGGGACATGCATCGCTGTTTCTGTCGTGTTGCATCGTATGCAGAGTCCAGCTTCTTGGTGGTTTTATTTAATCATTGTCTACGTATTTCTATTTTATTCCCCCTTTTACAAAACTGTGGAGCATTTTTTAGTGCTGGCTGTGGCTAAAAACCATACTACAGTTTTGTAAAAGGGGGAGAGGTTAGTTTGTGATTACATATTCCATACTAGGCGAAAGTGTTTTCTGTGTTCTGTTTGTATGAAAGAGATGGTTTTTTTGTTAGCGTTGACTAGCCTTGTTTGGCGAAATGCATCAGGCATGGTTCTTGGGAGCACCTTGAATTAACCTGATTTGAATCTCCTTATTTTCTGCCAATCTTCTTTTGTTTCATGTTGGATTTTTTGGTGGACTGCTTGCCTTGTTGTTTCGTTGCAAGTTAACATACATGGAGTGGAACGTACTAGAGGAGTTACAGATTTGGTTGTTTATACATATGGGTTACAGTTGGTTGATGTAGAGTGAGGCAGTTGAGAGGCGTTGTAAACTTGGTTATTAATATAGACTTATATTTTGGATAGTATTACTGCTTTACAAATATTTGAACACTTTTATATATACATGGAAAGGGTTCAGAGTTAAAGTCCTGGGTAAGTAGGTGGGAAGGGAAGGAAGATGGATTTGTTCAGAGATGTTTGGGGGTTGCATAGAAGAAAAACTGTGCACTGATATGCTAATCTTTCTTTGTTTTGAATTTAAAAAAAAAAAGAAATACAAGTGGAAATAAAGAAGTAAAGAAGAAAACAGATAAATGAGGGCAGGACATGGATGGGGTAGGGAAGGGGCATGGGCAGGGTAGGGCGGGGCAGGGCCAGGGGGCCTAGTGTACTTGGGTGCCTAGGGGCCTTCGAAGAATTAATCCTGCCCTGCAGGTATGCACTGTTTCATTCAGATATACACTGGGGGAGTGTGGAAGGGTCATTACTTAGTAATCCTTCCAGTAGTCATCTGGTCAGTTTGGGTACCCTTTTGGCATTTAGATGCTTTTAAAACAGGTCTAGCTCCGCATGTCTAAGTTCCGTCCTGGACATCTTGTGAAAGGTTTGATTATTACCACAAGATGTCCAAGTGCTAAACATAACCGAAGCCCACCCATAACATGCCTCCAACACACACCTTCGGACTTTGGATATGTGGATGGGCATAATCAAAAGAATCGTCTAAGTCTAATTTGGATTTAGGGCGCTAGTCCCAAAGTCGGCAGCGGCAAAATGTCCATTCTCAAAAAGTACGTATAAAAGATTTTTTTTTCGAAATTCATCTATCTGGGCATCGAGTCATTTCATCATCCAGACTGCCAGTACGTCTATCTTTATACCACATTCTTGACCCAAAATTCGTCCTTGTCTGAAATGTCCAGACCATGACCTTTTGGACTTGGGAGGGGCCAGCATTGTGATAGACTAGCCACCCAGACATGATAACAGAGCAGTGGGGTACCTTACAGGGCACTGCTGTGAACTTCACAAAAAGGGTGCCACATAAACATCTTACAACTCCCTTATAGGTCATGGTGAGCCCCCCAAAACCCACACCCACCTTTCTACAACCCTAATAGCCTCTGAGCTGCATGTGGTACCTACATGGCAGTACAGTAGGGTTTTGGGGGGTCTTGGTTGGCTCACTTTTTCCACCACTGATGTAGTGGTTAAAGTGGCTTATGGGCATGGGTCCTCCTCTCTATGGTTCATAAGTCCACACCCCAGACTACTTAAGCCACCTCTGTGTAACTTTACTCAGGTTTCTCATGCCAGGTGCTGATGTTCCAGAGGCAGATATGTATGTTTTTATTCTGAACTTTTTGGGGGTGCGACGGGGTCAGTGAACACAGGGGGTGGGGGTGGGGGGGAAGGTCTTTACTTTGTCCCTGCAGTGGTTATCTGGTCACTTTGGATACCTTTTGGGCACTTATACGTGTCTTTACATCATTTAAGTCACAACGTATAAGTTCTGTCTAGGCAGTCTCGTCAAATCTTCCATTATCCCTGCAAGATGATTAAGTGTAGCTCAGCCCACATTCCGCCCTAACCACTCCTCAAAAAACGCCCCTTTCAGCTCTGGGTGCAGGGTAGCATTCAGAAGCCTAATAAGTCACTGGATACATCTAAAAAGCCATTTCGATTATCGGCACTTGCACGACCTGTCTTTTAGATCATCCAAGTGCCGACTTGGGCAGGTTTTTAGATGTATTTCAGTTTTGATTATGAGCCCCATGGCAGCTAAGAAGCCTAGCAAGATGTCCAGTAAGTCGGCTTCATAAATTAGCACTTGGATGTTTTGGCAAGAAAAATGTCTAAGTGCTGATTTAGTCTGGGTTTTTTTGGATGTCTTTGTGTTTTGAAAATGATTCCCTTAGAGAGAGAGAGAAACAAAGCAAAGACAAGAATCACTACCCAGAACTAAAGAACTTACTTCCTGGGACATGAGCACGCATGCATATGCCGAATCCTCATCTCTCCCCCTTACTTGTCCAGAAAATTTGGTAAGATTAGGACACCAAACAAAAAAATTTGGCAAGGTTAGGGCACTAAACAATAAAGGTTATTAAGGACACACATGCACAAGTTCATAGCTATCTCATAAATCTTATCCTTTGAAAAGTACGTTGAAAATATTTATCCTAGCACACAATCATGCATGATTAATGCATGTAGTGTTTGCCACTTGCTCTGATATCAAGTTTACTTTCCATAATTTTTATAATCTTATTTATATTTAATTATAGTCATTTGTTACATAATATAAATTATTTTTGATAGATGATTATAACGGAAATCTATTTACAAAATTGGCAGCACTTATATGTGAACATTACCCTTTAAGATCTTTATTTGGACTGGATCAAGATTTAGTTCTTTTGTAATGTGATATCAGTGCTTCCCACATTGACCATGTTAATAACGACCAACCTAGAAACGCCAAACAATGGCTCTTTAGATGAAGCATTTGGGATGGGTGTTGAAGAAAAGATTTCCTTGTATTATATTCATTTTGTTTCCTGCTTGCCTCATCATAAATGATTGAAAAGGGAGCCAGAAAGTTCAGAAATATTTTCTTGAGACCCTCTGTTGAATTATTTCCTTGGAAACTAACCTTCAGTTAATAAAGTTCATGGCTTGATGAAATTTCATCTAAGCTTCCGGGTACTCCTATCATCTGTTGTTTTCAATTTCAACTGTTAAACTTTGGAAACATATTAAAATAAAGTGTGAAAAGTTCTGCAAACCCCAACATTTTGAAAGGTTTGCATGCAAAATCCAGCTTGGAAAGCTTTTGCAAATGTTGCATTTTATAATAATAAAACATTGTGCATAATCCACTATGCAGTGAAAAAATCTCAGTTAATGAGCTGCTGTAAAACAATTTCAAGGAAGGCAGCTCGTTCATTTTGAATTTTAGGAAAACCAGTGTGCAACATAGATTTTGTAGGCTGATTTTCACAAAAAGAATAATTAGTGTTGATCCTGATGGTAGTGTCAAGTATGTAAAGACTAAACACAAAAAAGGAATGCAGAATGCAATGTACAAGGTACAGGAATGCTTATTAAAAATCTATACAAAATTGTAATTCAAAGAAATGGCTCTCTTATACATGGAGTCCGGACCCAACAAGGTCCGTGTTTCAGGGAAGCACTCCTTCCTCAGAGGTCTGAGATAGCCAAGTATCACAGTTGGAGAGTCATATGGAGAACAACGTGGTTGTTTAAAATAATTGAAATTTGTGAATCAAAGGCAAAACTTCATCCGGGCCATGTCGAGTCCCCATATTAAAGGTGCGTTTGATTACATATCTGACCTTTGATCTTCATTACATAGTTACCCACATGGAATTGTTATCTGGGGTCACAAGGAGCAGTGCTGGGACTTGATCCTACACGTTCAAGGTGCTGAAGCAGCAGCCTTACCACCTCTTTTAGCAGTGAGATACTACTAAGCAAGATGGTGCTTTTGTCCATACTTTCTCCTTAACAACATAAAAATTATCTCACTGGGACAGAATGAAGGTCCATCAAGCCCAGTATCCTGTTTCCAATAGTGGCCAACCCAGGTCCCAAGTACCTAGCTAGATCCCAAGTAGTTACATGTACATCACCTACTATCTTGTCACTAAGGGCTCCTTTTACTAAGGTGTGCTAGCATTTTTAGTGCACGCAGGATATTACCACGCGCTTTGCAGCTAGAACTAACACCAACTCAATGCTGGCATTAGCGTCTAGAGCGTGTGGTAATGTAGCGTGCGCTATTCCGCATGTTAATGCCCTAACGCAGTGTCATAAAATGAGCCCTAAGTGCTTTTGAGATTGTAGTGGCACTAGCTTTGAAGATGTCAGCCTGGCTTTTGACAGTTCTTCAAAAGCCTTGGTTTGGGTAATTCTTCTGGTTCTCAGCATTTTTACGTATTACTAAACATGCTGCTAAAGTAAACTAAACTAAAAACTTAACCTTATGTACCAGGTCTTCAACCAAAGGAAGCTCGACGCGGTTAACAATAAGTTAAAAGATAAGCTAAAATACAAGAAAATTGGTTTTCAAAATGTTTAGCGAATAAAAAAGTTTTTAAAGATTTACGAAAAGATTGGAAGGAACCTAGCCACCTCAAAATTAAAGGAAGTTCATTCCATAATTGGGGAAATTTAAATGCCAGAGAAATACTAAAATTCTTAACTCCTTGAATCCCTTTCCTAGAAGGGAGAGAAAGTTTAAATCGTTGAGTGCCTCTCGCATGTGAAAATCTATAAGCATTCCATAGAAGAGGAACAAGAGGAATAAAAATACCATATAAAATTTTAAAAATAATACATAAACATGTAAACTGGATTCTGAGATAAACCGGGAGCCAATGGAGACTCAAAAGCAAAGGAGTCATATGATCGAACTTACTCTTTCCGTAAATCAGCTTTGCAGCGGTATTCTGAATCGATTGTAGTCTTTGTACGAAATACCTTTTTGCAGAAGATTTAAAGAGTTGATAACAGAATTCGGGCATATTAAACTTTTGTGAGAAGCCTATATCTACCAGGTGTTTTTGCCCTGTGTGGTTTTTATTTTTGTTTAGCAATTTTGTCTCTGGCCTTTTTCCATAGTATGACAACAGCCCCTTGACAAATAATTTCAATTTTCATATTTGTTTGATTATTTGACTCATTTTCAAAAAAGAGAAATGTCCAAAAAGTGACATAAAGGGACAGATGAATATTTTTCTCATCGAACCATTCCAATTTGCTATTTTTCAAACCCATTTTGTAGATAGATCTTATCATCTGCAGTATGTCTAAATCTCAAAAGGTATATTAGAGGCAGGGTTTAGGTGGGACTAGTGCAAGCTTATGATTTGGACATTTTTCTGCAATAATCAGATATGAAGTGCTATTGCTGTAAGTGGAACTCCTAAAATATTCAGTCCAAAAAAACCTTTATTGTAATCCACAGTAATTCAAGAAAACTTGACACAGGCCAATGTTTCAGCTAGATAACCTTCATCAAGAGTCTAAGAAACATGTTTCTAAGATACCTGATGGAAAAATGTTGGTATATCTTTACTGTAACCCACTTGCATCCCATGTACTGACTAAACGTATCTTTATTGTAAACCGCTTCGAACTTCACGGTATAGCGATATATTAGAAATAAATTATTATTATTATTATTTTTACCAAATAGATGCTGACACTGAATATTCAAATTAAAAGTGCTGACTACCCCAGACCTAGACTTAGTCATACTGCAGGGATAATCAAAAGTTTTATGAGGCTGCCTGAACAGAACTTTTACGTTGTAACTTAGGCGATCTAAAACCAGGTATAAGTGCCTAGAAGGTATTCAAAGTGACCAGATAACCACTGCAGGGACAAAGTACAGATCCCCACACACTCCCTCTGTGATCACTGGCCCTCTCACACTGTCATAAAAATTGGAATAAAAACGTACATACCTGCCTCCAGAACATCAGCACCTGGCATAAGAAAGCCTAGTAGAGTTGCACAGAGGTTAAGTAGTCTGGGAGGTGGGCTACTGAATCATAGAGAGGAGGACTCAGGCCCATGAGCCACTCTAACCACTACATTAATGGTGAAAAATGTGAAGCCACCAAACCTTACTGTACTGCTATATAGGTGCCACTTGCAGCCATAAGGGCTATTGGGGCTGTAGACAGGTGGGAATAGTGGATTTTTTTTTTTGGGGGGGGGTTGGGTGGACACAATATTACTTATATTGGAGTTGTGCTGAGATGTTTATGTGGCAACCTTTTTGTGAAGTTCACAGCAGTGCTCTGTAAGGTGCCCCACTGCTCTGTTGCCACGTCTGGGTGGCCAGTCCATCACTTTGCTGGCCCCTCCCACATCCAAAAGGTCTTGTTCTAGGTGTTTGGGACTTGGATGATTTTTTGGACAAGAATGTGATATAAACATAGACGTACTAGCGGTATGGATGATCAAATGGCAATACATAGAAGTAGATGATTTTTAAAAAAAATATTTTGGACGTACTTTTTGAGAATGGACATTCTGCTGCTGCCGACTTTGGGCGACTAGCACCCTACATCTAAATCGGACTTAGACGTTTCTTTTGATTATGGCCCTCTAAGCTCCTACATTAGGCCCAAAATTTGTGCCCCATTTTCAACCAAACTTCAAAACCTAATTTCTCAGCTGAAAATAGGTCTTAATTTAGGAGCTTAAAAATGATGCTCATAAATTTAGCCTGCCATTCATTTACCTTGCTTTATGAGCCTAGTTAAAAAAAAATCAATGCTAAGCTCTAACTTTTTTCCCTTTGTTCTAAATCCACCCCGATGCCCCTACTTTTTATGCTCTCAACCCATGCTAAAAAACCTCTAGGGCAGCTTCATAAAAGGCAGGATGGGGTAAATGATGATGATGTTATTGTGATGGTGTTGTAGTAGCTGGTGTTCATGTGTTCATGTTTTTTCTATTTTTAGAAGCAAATATTTTCAATTCCAAACTCCAACCCACCTTCTAAGCACCAATCGTATCTGTATTTCCCCTATCTTAGCACAGTGCATCTGATGCACATTCTTCTCCAGTTTGTCCATCTTGACTAGATTGTAAGCTCTTTTGAGCAGAGACTGTCTCTTCTATATTTTGATGTACAGTGCTGCGTATGTCTAGTAGCACTATAGAAATGATTAGTAGGAGGAGGAGTAAATGTGAGCCATTAGCATAGAAAAACCTAGGCAGACTGCTACTCTCCTATTTATTTACCGTTTGATTTTTCTGCACTTCTAATATTACCATCCTCCATAATATTGCCAATATATACATCTTACTCTCCGAGCACAAAACCCTTATCCATGCCCTCTTCACCTCGCGCTTAGATTATTGCAACTCACAACTCTCAGGTCTTCCACTCAGCCATCTCTCTCTCCTTCAATCCATCCAGAATTTTGCTATACAACTCATATTCCGTGAGAGCCGCTATACTCTTGTTAATCCTCTCCTAAAGTCACTTCATTGGCTTCCCATCTGTTTCCGAACACAATTAAAACTCCTCTTACTGACCTACAAATGCATTCACTCAACTGCCCCTCACTATTTCTCTTCACTTATCTACCCCTAGGTTCCCACCCCACCCCCACCCTGGTAGCTCGCTCAGCTGGTAAGTCTATCCTGTCTCTGCCCTTCTTCTCCTCTGCCAACTCCAGACTCTGCCCCTTCTATCTTGCTGTGCATTATGATTGGAATAAACTGTCTGAATCACTACCGTGGGCTCCTTCTCTCGTAGTGTTCAAGGCCAAGTTAAAAGTCCACCTCTTCAAGACTGATTTCAGCTCCTAACTCCTCTCACCTTGGGTTCTATATCCCCAAATCTACTGTATATGTCATGTCTGTCCATCCAGGTTAGATTGTAAGCTCTTCTAACATAAGAACATAAGCAATGCCTCTGCTGGGTCAGACCTGAGGTCCATCGTGCCCAGCAGTCCGCTCACGCGGCGGCCCAACAGGTCCAGGACCTGTGCAGTAATCCTCTATCTATACCCCTCTATCCCCTTTTCCAGCAAGAAATTGTCCAATCCTTTCTTGAACCCCAGTACCGTACTCTGCCCTATTACGCTCTCTGGAAGCGCATTCCAGGTGTCCACCACACGTTGGGTAAAGAACTTCCTAGCATTCGTTTTGAATCTGTCCCCTTTCAACTTTTCTGAATGCCCTCTTGTTCTTTTATTATTTGAAAGTTTGAAGAATCTGTCCCTCTCTACTCTCTCTATGCCCCTCATGATCTTATAAGTCTCTATCATATCCCCTCTAAGTCTCCTCTTCTCCAGGGAAAAGAGACCCAGTTTCTCCAATCTCTCAGCATATGAAAGGTTTTCCATCCCCTTTATCAGACGCATCGCTCTTCTCTGAACCCTCTCAAGTAACGCTATGTCCTTCTTAAGGTACGGCGACCAATACTGGACACAGTACTCCAGATGCGGACGCACCATCGCCCGATACAATGGCAGGATAACTTCTTTCGTTCTGGTTGTAATACCCTTCTTGATTATACCTAGCATTCTGTTTGCCTTCTTAGCGGCCGCTCCGCATTGTGCCGTCGGCTTCATTGTCATGTCCACCATTACCCCCAAGTCCCTTTCTTGGGTACTCTCATTTAATAACATCCCTCCCATCGTATAGTTGTACCTCGGGTTTCTGTTTCCCACATGTAATACTTACATTTCTCAACGTTGAACTTCATCTGCCATCTCGTCGCCCATTCCCCTAGTTCAGGGGTCTGCAACCTTTAAGACATAAAGAGCCACTTGGACCCGTTTTCGAAAAGAAAAAAAAAACTTGGAGCCGCAAAACCATTATAAAACAAATCTAACACTGCATATATTGTTTCTTATCTTAATGCTATATACAGGATCACTAAATTGAAAATAAAATCATTTTTCCTACCTTTGCTATTTGGTGATTTCATGAGTCTCTGGTTGCACTTTCTTCTTCTGACTGTGCATCCAATCTTTCTTCCTTTCTTTCAGCCTCCTGTATGTTTCCTCTCCTCCAGACCTCATTCTCTCCCCCAACTTTTTCTTTCTGTCTCCCTGTTCCCCCTTCTTTCTGTCTCCGTGCCGTCCCCCAAGCCACTCGGTTTGCTGCCACCGCAATCGGGGAACAGCCCCCAAGCCACCACCGTCCCAAGCTTTCCCTGCAGAAGTGTTGCGCTGACCAGCATTCCGCTCCCTGACGTCAATTCTGACGTAGGAGAGGAAGTTCCGGGCCAACAAGGCATTTCTCCTCATTCCATCCAGCCTGAGCCCCATCTCTCCTTGATCCAGCATTTCCCTTCTGTGTCTGTCAGAATTACCATTCCACCTATTTTCCAGCATCACCCTTCTTTGTGTCCATCTCACCTATATCCCTATCTCACCACTTTTTCAGAATCTTCATTTGTCTCTGTCCTTATCTTTACGCCATGTTCACCATTTGCCCTTTCAATGTCTTTATCTCCCCATACACACTTTTTCAGCATTACTTCTATGTCTCTATTTCACCTCCTCTTCATGTCCCCTCTGTATCTCTATCCTTATTCAGTAGGTCCTGCTTACCCTTTCTCTTCTTTGTGTCACTATCTCCATTTTCAGCTTTCCCCCCTTTTCCTTTGTTACTGCACCCTGTAGCTAGAATCTTTCCACCCTCCCTCCACTCCGGCCCAGCCCAGTATGAAATATTTCCTTTTGTTTCCCTCCCCTCTCTCTTTCTTTCTCTCTTCCCCTCCCTCACCCACGAGTCCTGCATCTGGCCCTCTCCCTTCTACCTGCACCTGGCAACACCCCCCTGCTCCGCGGCTCTCTTCAGCAACTTGTCAGCAGCAGTGATCAAGACAAGCTGCCGACATCGAGGCCTTCCCTCTACGAGTCCCGCCTTTGTGGAAAAAGGAAGTTGAAACAAGCGGGACTCGCAGAGGGTAGGCCCCGACGTCAGAAGCTTGTGTCGATCGCTGCTGCTGAGTTGCCGAAGAGAGCCGCGGAGCAGGGGATGTGGCCGGAAGCAGGTAGAAAGGAGAGGGAGATAGGAAGGCTGTAGATCTCCGGAGCATGACACCGACCCCGGCCAGGATGATTTCTTTTTCAGGCACCTTACAAGTCCAGCGTCGCGGCGGGAAATAGCCATGCTGAGCAGTGAGCTCAGCACTACACAGATGAAAGCCTTGCTTGCTGATTGGTCCGGCGGCACGGCGGGGCGGAGCCGCCGGACCAATCAGCAAGCAAGGCTTTCATCTGTGTATGTGCTGAGCTCACTGCTCAGCATGGCTATTTCCCGCCGCGACGCCGGACTTGTAACTGCATGCCTGCGTGACACACTACCGGAGCCGCAGCAAAGGTGGAAAAGAGCCGCATGCGGCTCTGGAGCCGCAGGTTGCCGACCCCCGCCCTAGTTTGTTCAAGTCCCTTTGCAATTCTTCGCAGTCCTCTTTAGTCTGAGCTCCACTAAATAGTTTGGTGTCGTCCGCAAATTTTATTATCTCACACTTCTGATCAGGGACTGTCTATTAAATGCCAAATTATACAGTGCAGCGTACACCTTTCAGCACTATATAAGTGATAAGTAGTGGTAGGGAAAGTGGGATGAGAACAGGAGATTAGAATCGAGCTCTGGAAAGAGAGACGAGTGGGTAAAAGAGAGGGACACAAATATACAGACTTGACATTAGATGTTAAACGCTATGACTGAATTCAATGACAAATGGAATTCCTTGCAGGCTTATAACTAATTACCAGGCAACTTTTTACCCTTTGAAGTTAGCTAATGCTTCTCATTTTGCACTTTTCATCATATTAACAAGTGCTGAAGGTCACGGGCATTTTAACAAGGAACACCTACAGGTAAACTCAAATGAATATCATTGGGGGGGAGGGGATTTAACTTCAAACAGTATACTGTATATGGAAACTTCTGTGCGTTGCTATTGGCAACTGAAGCAGTTAACTACCTTCTAACAGGAAATTATGTTACAAAATTATCCCTAGAATGACATGAACCCTTCAGCATTTGATGGATTTGGTGAGCACAATGATTCAGAAAGTTGCTAACCTCTTAGAACTACTCACATCCTGCACTTGACATTTCATGCCCAATTTATCGCAGGACACTGCCCCTCGCCTCTTACTTGGGAAATAAAAAGGGGGAAGGGGCAAAGCTGAAAACACTGTCTCTATCATGAATGAAGAATGTACAGTTCCAGGCCTTTAAAAGGCACATTATAGACATCAAATACAAAAGCGTCAGGAAAAGAATGTTCTCAGTGATGGCCCCAATGTGGCGGAGCTCCCTTCCAAAGGAATTAAAACTAGAAAAGGACACCAAAAGTTCAAGAAAGGAATAAAGATGATACTCTTTGCAGAATACTTTAGCAAGTAAAGAAACATTTAGGGGGAGTAGTAAGATGGAGGAAACAGCAGGCTACCCCCTCACTTGGAACATGAAAGGATGAACTCACAAATAATACAAAGAAAGATGAGTACATGACAGTACAGAAACACTAGTTATAGTATATGTATATAGATGGTATAAATAGGTAAGATTCACATGTATTGTAACATCACCACTGACGCTTATGTATTATAACACCTGTACTGAAGCTCATACATAGGCAGCAGGACCCTTTTTTGTTTGAGGGAGGCACAACCTCTGCCTTAGACCCCGCCCCAGAATGCCCAAGCTCCATCCCAAACCCCGCCCCATAATAATAGTACTAATTATAAATTCCATTTCTTCCATTCATTTGTTCATATACAGTACACACAATATAAGAACATAAGAAACGCCTTCACCGGATCAGACCCTAGGTCCATCTAGTCCGGCGACTCGTACACGCGGAGGCCAAGCTAGGTGCTCTCCGATGGAGACCTTGATTATCCGTATCCCTCAATATGATTTGCAAGAAGGTGTGCATCCAACTTGCGCTTGAATCCCAGAATGGTAGTCTCCGTCACAACCTCCTCCGGGAAAGCATTCCAAGCGTCCACCACTCTCTGTGCGAAACAGAACTTCCCGACATTTGTCCTGGGCCTGCTGCCCCTCAGTTTCAGTCCATGACCTCTTGTCCATGTCACATTTGAGAATGTGAATAACGATGTTTCTTGGTCTATTTTGTCGAATCCTTTTAGTATTTTAAAAGTCTCTATCATATCCCCTCTCAGTCTCCTCTTTTCGAGGGTGAACAGTCCCAATTTTCCGAAGCGTTCTTTGTAGCTCAAATTTTCCATACCTTTTACTAGTTTCGTGGCTCACCTCTGCGCCCTCTCCAGCAGAGTTATATCTTTCTTTAGGTATGGAGACCAGTGCTGGACACAGTATTCCAAGTGTGGTCTGACCATTGCTCTGTAAAGCGGCATTATGAAAGGCCTCCGATCTACTCGTGATCCCCTTCTTTATCATGCCCAACATCCTGTTTGCTTTCTTTGCCGCCACCACACATTGAGCCAACCGCCACCGCACATTGAGCCAACGGCTTCAGGTTCCTGTCTATCAGTACCCCCAAGTCCCTTTCTTGTTCGCTTTTGCCCAATGTTACACCTAACATTCTATATTCATGTTCCTTGTTTTTCCTACCCAGGTGCATCACCTTGCATTTGTCTATGTTAAACTTCATCTGCCACTTTTCCGCCCATTTCTCCAGCTGGTTCAGATCCTTCTGGAGATCCTCGCAGTCCCTTTGTGAGCCAACTGCTCGACATAGTTTTGTGTCATCTGCAAACTTGATTATAATACTTGTTGTTTCCTCTTCCAGGTCATTTATAAAGATATTGAATAAGATTGGCCCAGAACCGAGCCCTGGGGGCACGCCGCTAGTCACCTTCTCCCAGTCCGAGAATTTCCCATTTATGCTTACCCTCTGCAATCTGTTCTCTAGCCATTTGCCTATCCATTTTATTAACAACAAATAATGGTAACCACAAAATTAAACATGCTCTCTTTCCCCTCCCCACTACTACACAGCATTTCTTCCTCTCTCTTCCACCCCCTTGTGCAATGTCTCCTTCTCTCTCACTGTCCACCATCTCTCTTTCTCTCATTCCCTCCCTAGCCGCAAAAGGTGTGTGGAAAGAGAGAAAGAGGGATCCAGAGTGCATCCCTCCAACTCCTTCTATTGCCACATCCAACATTTCTCCCTCTCCTATCCCCCAGATTATGTACAGCATCTTTCGCCCCATGTCTAACATTTCTCCTTCTATCACTACTCTCCAGGACCATGCCACATCTCTTCCTCCATGCCCTCCACCGCCATGTCTAACATTCTTCCCTCTTGCATCCCTTTCTATCTGTCCCACTGTTCCCTCTCCACCACCACATCCAACATTTCTCCTTCTCATGTCTCTTTACCTCACTCCTTTTCCACCACCATGTCCAACAATTCTCTTTCTTCTTTTTCCCCATGTACATCGCTTTCCCTCTTACTCACACCCATTCTCAACAATTATCCCTTTCTATTCCCTCCCCCACTTCAGCATCTCATTCCCTCCCTCCCTCCATCCTATGTCCCAAGTTCATGCCCCCTCCCTTCCTTTCAGCCTTTGGCCCAAGTTTGTGCCCCCTCTCTCCCAAGTTCATGCCCCCTCCCAAGGGTCTGTACCTGTGTTCTGGCTGGCTCTAAGACATCCAATAGGCCTCCTCCTCCTTTCTTCCAGCTGCACTTCTTTCTTCACAAAGCCACAGGCAGCAGCAGCAGAGTATGACCAGAGGTCCTGGTATACTGGTTGTGCAGCCTGCTACCAAAAGGCACATGGCCACGCAGCTTAGAGGGAACATTGCTTTATTTATTTTCATCTAATCAACTTTCTACCTCCTTCTCTCATCCCCTAGCTTTCACATTTCTCATCTCCTTATTCCCTTTTAACAGCTTCCTATTACATTTCTACCCTCATGTACTCATTATTCTTCTCACTCGTTTCTTTGACAACTCTCCCAAATGGATCTACCATTTCTAGCATTTCTACTCCACCCTCATTTCCTTCCTCTCTTTCTTTCTCTCTCCTTCCCACAAATGAAACATCTCTCCTCCCTTTCCCCTACTGTCCCCCAGTCCATATCCCCTCTGCCTTTCCCTGTCCATCTCTCCTCTCTCTTTTCTGCTCTACCTGAGTCATCCATCTCTCCCTCCCCCTTCTATCCCCTTTTGAAGAATTGGCTTGCGACTTGAAAAAAGAACTGACTTACGACTTGAAAAAAGAACTGGGAAAGAACTGTTGAATGACCGATGGAGCATGGCTCATCATTACAGCAGTTAAATAAACTTTAATATCCGTTACTGTTGCTTGGTGGTGCAACGGATAACCTGTGCAGTGCTATTATATATATTTTTGAACTTTGAGAACAACATGGCTTTAAATGATCCTTAGGCTTTAGTGCGAAGGCAGAATCAGAAAAGTTTTTAAAAGAACTATTGAGAGGTTTTTTTGGCCCATGAAGCTGATCTGAGGCTTTTTTCTCCCAATATTATTATTGCCGGTTCTGTATATGGATGTGTGCTTGTGACTGAACGTTTAGAGACAGTAGTGTCACTGGACTAGAGTTCTAGCTGTAAAAGGTAGTCTATATATGAGTTAGAAAAGAATAAATAGCGAAGTTGGTTCCTCCACTATCCATGTCAGTGGGAATAGAGGAAAGTAGCAGCCTTTCTTCTCCCCTAGAGTGTGGCGTAGTTTCCAAGTTTATTAATTTCTTGTTTTACCATCTATCCCAAGTAGCTAGACGGTTTACAATAGATAAATACAATAAAAGTTTAAAAATAATACATAGTATAAAATATTAGGGGGGAGATAAACAGACTTGACTAACAGGAAACAGGGAAGCTCAGGAAGGGAAATAAAGTTGCAGTAAAGCTCTTTTGCATACCTATTTTGCTATTTTGCTGTATATCTCTTTATATTTGTATATTTATATGTCTTAAATGTTTCATTTGGTATCTTCTTTTGCTATTAATTCCATTCTACTAATCATTTGCATATTTACTCCATTTCAATATGTTTTCATTCTTTAAATAGATAGTTAAATAACTTAGCTTTCCAATTTTAAATCTTGCATCCCCTTTATCAACGCGTTTTGCTCGTTCTTTGTCAAGGCTGGGTAGCTGGAAAATACAAAATAAAACAAGACATTCCTGAAAATCTTAAAATAGTAGTTGCTGCAACATCTCTACCCTCTTCACTTTA
Source organism: Geotrypetes seraphini (assembly GCF_902459505.1). Classification (NCBI taxonomy): domain Eukaryota; kingdom Metazoa; phylum Chordata; class Amphibia; order Gymnophiona; family Dermophiidae; genus Geotrypetes; species Geotrypetes seraphini. The sequence continues at coordinate 185,623,118 of NC_047084.1, read as the reverse complement.
AAGAAATCTTAATCTGGAGGGAGCTCTCATCTACTATTCCTGTTCTTTTCCTTACATGCCACCGGCTATCAAAAGATGGCCACAGCGTCCTTCCCTGGACTGAAATAGTGAATCCTATGATGTCATATCCGGTCCCGACAAGCGAAAGACAAATGAAAGCAACCATCTCCCAATTATTCAGTGATCCCCTATATATCTACAATTTTTTTTTTTTTTTAAGAATTTCTTTAGAAAAAATTGGGAATCTATATTTTTTGAACTATATTTTTTGGACTTTTAAAAAAAATTTTAAAACAAAAGAAGGTTTAAAAATCAACCTGGGCCATCCAATCAGAGGTTTCATTTAACACCCCCCCTCCCCACCCCCCGGGTCATTGAGTTTAAACTAAACATTCACCTTAGTTCCCTCAGGTTTAAACTGCGCTCTATTTATTTATTTTTAAAATTTATATACCGTTTAAAACTAAACAGTTTACATAATTTACACACGTGGAAGGGCATAATCGAAAGAAATGTCTAAGTCCGTTTTCGCCTAAGTCGCAAGTTGTCCAAAGTCAGATACAGCTTAAAACACATTTTCGAAAAATACGTCCAAATTTTTTTTTGTTCAAAAATCATCTAACTATACGTCCAGCCGTCTGATCGTCCAAGCTGCTAAATTATCCATCCATTTTTATACCACATTTTCATCCAAATATTCATCCATGTCAAAAACACCTAGAATAAGCCCTGTTCGATATGGGAGGGGTCAGCAAAGTGATGGACTGGACACCCAGACTTGGCACCTAAATAGTGGGGTACCTTATAGGGCACTGCTATGAACTTCACAAAAAGGGTGCCCTATAAACATCTCACTATAGATCCTTTATAGGTCATGGTGAGCCCCCCAAAACACCCCCAAAACGTACTATACCCACCTGTCTACAACCCGAATAGCCCTTATGGCTGCAGGTGCCACTTATATGGCAGTACAAAAGGGTTTGGGGTTTTTTGGGGAGTGCACATATTTCACCATGAATGCAGTGGCTTATGGGCCTGGTTCCTCCTCTCCATGGGTCCCTAACTCACCCCCAAGACGACTTAAGCCACCTCTGTACAGTTCCCATGACTTATGTTCTTATGTTCTTTTGCTACGGCAGGCTGCCAGATGCTGATGTTTGGAAGGCAGATATTTAAAGCTGTGATTACTACTTTTAGGGGAGTGGGGGGAGGATCGGTGATCACTGGGGTAGTGAGTGTGGGTCACTTTATGCGTTTGCAGTGCTTATCTGGTCACTTTATATATGTTTTTGTGACTTAGACCATGTTTTAAATGGCCTAAGTCACAACGTCCAAATTCCGTCTAGGCTTTGTTGTAAAACTTTCGGTTATATATTCAGTACGACCGGGAAGGGGTGTAAGAAGACATAAGAAAGGAGAGAGACTGCACAATAATTGCACTTGGAGATCTTATAATTAGAAAATAAAGGATGTAAAGTAAAGCACTAAGGCCGATATTGGGCAGATCTGCAAGGCCGCAGTTTGTCAACCACTGCTTTAGGGAGAACACTGGAGGGTGGCCAGCTGTGCATCCCCTTGGGGCGTACACCCGGGGCGGACCTCCCCCCGCCCGCCCTTAGTACGCCATTGGGTACTGGTACTGGAACGAGTGAGGTGATTAACACTAGATTTTATTAAATCGCGGAAGAGCTTCTTACTGTGAGCTGAGTTCAGGGGTTCTGGCTGGAGGAGTGGGCATCTCTCCTGCTGGGGGTCTTCGGGGGGGGGGGGGAGTCCCTTGTCACAGCCACTCAGCTGATTGCAGCAGGGGTATTTTCGGAGATTCCCGTGACGTGATCAGTTCGGCCGGCCACGTCTAGTTTTAGTTTTTAAAATGTAGGCCAGCATTTTGCTGGCATACATTTCAAGCATCTGTCACGGCCCTAGGGAGACACCTAGGGCCTCTTAAGTTTGCCTAAGGTCATTTCCGGGCGAAACCACACCCACGTCCAGCCTTGGGCGAGCTTAAGTGTCCCCAGGCATCTCCCTGCACCTGCAACAAATGCCTACAGTGTAGGCGGCCTGCCTCAGGATTGTTGTTTTTCTAGAAACGTGCATCCCGATTGGCTGCCATACAGCGCTCGACACCTACCGCTGTATACAATTGGGACGCCTATTTATAGAATCAGCCCCTAAGTGCACATTTTATAGAATACTAGGAGTTATGTGCATAACTGCCAACAGTTATAAGGGGTGCTGAAAAGTTCTCAGCCCATCCAAGACGAGAATGATATAGATATGGTTCAATCAATGATTTGAAATAATGTCAAAAAACATAGAATTTTGTTTCTGCAAATTGGCATTTAATGAACTAAGATAACACATTTTTCAGCTACAGTGACAAAATAACGCTCAGGATTTAGGAAGTTAGTTGGTTGGTTGGGCCGAGGACTTTTCAGCACCTCTTTCTGTTGCCTCTGAGACTCTTGAATTGTTGTCTGAGATAGTTATTATTTGAAGAAGTTTCCTCTTTGCAGTGTTGCAGATCAATTCCTAAAGGAGTCTTTTCTTACGCAGGAGCTGCTTTGGGTTCTGCCAGTCCGCAGGAAATCATTAGATACTCCTAATTAAAGTTAGGGAAACGGCCGCCAAGGGCCATTTCCGTCAGCGACAACAGAAGTAACTCCTTTTTCCAGTAGGAAATGTATGTTTCATTTCCCACAACTAAACTAAAGCCAATAAATCCAAAGCTTATTTACAGGCAAGTCATTTATCACCTAGGTAGTGTTTCACACAAATTCCTACACTCCTGTACCCGCATTAGCACAGATGGGTAAGGTAAAAAGTTCATCTTGATCCTGTTCTTGTAACTGGGCCACATGCCATCTATCTCATTGCCAGATCCCACTTCAGATACTGAATTTTCTTCACGGCCCAATTTTGCAGTCCCACAATATGCCTAGCCATAATTTTTAAAGACAACCTACACTGCTCTACTCTAAACTCAAAATCCACTCCCAACCTCGAAATTCTTTCAGTCTCACTATCATCCAAATCCCTAACGGCTACGTTAACAACAACTCTGTTTTATGTTCCACCAAAAAAATGGAACCTTGCCAAGGACGACTTCTTCGAATTCTTACTAACTAACTCTCTATCTAGCCCTTACAACCTACTATGTGGAGATATTAATATCCACCTTGAAAAAACAGACCTACCTGAAACCACAGAACTCTGGTCACTCATCTCCTCATTAGGGCACCTCAAACCCCTCCCAGTTAAAACCCATCAAAAAGGCCATCAATTAGATTTTGTTTCTTTCTCCTCTCGAGAGCTATCCTACCCCAAAATTATCTGGAAACAAGAACACTGGACCGACTCACTATGGTCGGATCACAGTCTCTGCGATTTTGAACTTGACTGCCAACTAAAAACTACGAGCCCAACAAATAACTTCCCAAAAACAAGAAATAAAAAATTCCATACCAGCAGAGGTAGCATAAATCCCGTAGAATTCTGGTCTCACTATGAGATCATATCAGAACAAAACAAACAAACCGACCAATTCATGAACTCCTGGATTACTGATAGCACCAATATCCTAAATAAAATGGCCCCCATCAAAACCCGCAGAAAAAGACTTAAAAACCTAGAGGGCTGGTTCGACACAGAACTGCTAACGCTAAAGAGAGACCTAAGAAAATCGGAAAGACTCTGGCTAAAATCAGGAATGCAAGAGCACAGAACCGCCTGGAGATTAAAAGTAAAAACCTACAAAAATCGAACCAAAGAAAAACGCAAAAACTTCTACGCCCTCAAAATCGGCGACATCTCAACTAACAGCAGCAACCTATTTAAGCTGGTAAATGATCTATACAATATAGAAACTTTTATCAACTCACCCGAAGAGACCACTCTAACAGCAAACAGCCTGGCGGATTTCTTCAACTCCAAAATACTACAACTAAGATCCTCTCTTACCAACCCAACCAAGCCCCACTGGTGTTACCCCATTCTACCAGACTCAGGCGAATCCAGAGCCGACCTGTTCTGGAACACATTCTTACCCATAGACTGGCAAACTTTTAGTAAACACTACAATAAGTATGCCAACTCCTACTGTAGACTGGACACCTGCCCCCCTAATATCATGAAATCGGCCCCAGTCAATTTTAAGGCCAAAATGCTGACTTGGATCAACTCCCTACTATCCTCGGGGAAGTTCCCAGTAGAACAATGGCACATTTTGATTACACCAATTAAGAAAAATACTAAAGAGCCTTCCAACACGGCCTCCAACTTTAGACCTATCGCCAACATCCCCCTGGTTACCAAAATAGCAGAAGGGATAGTAAACACCGAACTCACCACATACTTAGAAAAACACAACATCTTGCACGACAACCAATCCGGCTTTCGGTCAGGCCACAGTACTGAAACAATTTTAGCTTCCCTGCTCGATTACCTTCATCAACTATTCAGCCAAGGCTCTTGTGCTCTAATACTGCAACTCGATCTAAGTAGCGCATTTGACTTGGTTGACCACGCCACTCTACTAGACTGTCTGACTTCTATTGGAATCTCAGGTCACGTTCTCAATTGGTTCCATGGATTTCTTTCAACAAGAACCTACAAGGTGTTCAAAGACGATACTACCTCCTACAGCTGGGACAACCCCTGTGGAGTCCCACAAGGCTCCCCCCTATCCCCCACCCTATTTAACATCTACCTTGTCTCCCTAGGAAATCTCCTACAAAGCTTAAAGCTCAAATTTTTCATCTACGCAGACGACATCACAATAATCATTCCGCTCTCTTACTTTACCTCAGAGTTTCTAAATTCGCTATCTCTCACCCTAAATCAGATCGAACTTTGGATGTCAGCGTTTAGACTAAAGCTAAACCCAGAAAAAACCAAACTCTTCTTAGCATCCCCAAATGACAAAATTAAGGAAACCACGATACACATCAATGGTCTTGACTATTCTATTGAGCAATCACTAAAAATACTAGGTGTCACTTTAGACAAGCATCTCACACTGGAGAAACACACCGACCTAGTATTTAAGAAAAGCATCTCGGTGCTCTGGAAACTCCGCACCATTAAAAAATACTTTGATGACGCCTCCTTTCGTCTGCTGGTCCAATCTTCCATTCTTAGTGTCCTGGACTACTGTAACATCATTTATCTAGGCGCCTTCAAGAAAATCACCAGAAAGCTGAGACTGGTCCAAAATACCGCCATCCGCCTTATCTTTGGCCTGAAGAAATGGGATCACATATCCCCTTTCTACCACAAGCTGCACTGGCTGCCATTCGAATCCAGAGTCCTATTTAAGTTCTCTTGCATCTGCTACAAAACCGTTTCTGGTATGTCACCAGCCTATCTTTACCCCCACTTCAACCTGAACTATAATAAGAAGAGCCCCCGCAGAACAACTCTATTCGCTTTTCCCTCACTGAAATCGTGTCACCTTAAAAGATTCCTCGAACGAACCTTCTCTTTCCAAGCGGCCAAACTAAACTCATGGCTCGCCCAAATCATACTTGACAGCTATTCATACCTCCCCTTCAGAAAAAAGCTCAAAACTCTACTTTTTAACAGACCAAATCCCTAACGCTCCCCTCTTCCGCCGTAACGCTACCCCCTCTCCTCCTTAGAAAACTGATGAAACCCCTCCTTTGCAACAGACCTATCCCTTAGCCCCCCCTTCCCCCATCTAAACCCTCCTCTCCCCTCTCCCCCCCTTACTTTCCCACCCCCCCCTCCAAGTTGGTTGCCCCCCCCCTGTTTCCATCTAATATGCTCTTATCTAATTTCCTCTCTTAAACTCTATTGTATCCTACTGCAGCACTCTGTATGTATCCCGTATTGTATCCTACTGCAGCACACTGTATGTATCCCGTATTTAGCCCTTCCCCCTCCTAAATCGTTTATGTAAACGAGTTCGTCCCCACGATTGCCTTGTTATGTTCTTCTTTTTTCGAATCGCACTGTATGTAATTCATCTACCTGTTGTGAACCGCCTTGAACTCCCTGGGTATGGCGGTATACAAAATAAAATATTATTATTATTATTATTATATGTCATCTGAAATTACAGACGGCCGTTCGGTCTGAACATGAGTGATAATGTTATCAACCTGATGTCTGTTTTATTATTGTGGGGTTTTTTTGGGGTAAACCGTTCAGTTTTAAGCAGTCTATACATTTTTTAAATAAATAAATATCTGATGAGCTTTTCTTGAAATGTCTGTTACGCTTTGAAGCTCAAACGCATTAAAGCTGAGTCGGATGACAAAGTGTTCTTTTGAATCACATTTAAGCATCGATGGAATTGATGCAATATGTTTTCGCCATTCTACTGACTGAGTCTGTAAAATGCGTAAAGCTGTTCTATGGGAAGCCAGTGCACCCTTGTTATCACCGATTGAACCATATTGCTTTTGCAAATATTAATGTGTATTAAAATCACTGCATTTTCAATCCAATATATAGTCAAGGGTTTGTTTTTTTTTGTTTGTTTTTTTTCTATTTCTATCATTTAAATTTCTCCAGAATTCTTTTTTTTTCAACGGTTCCTCCTTCTGCATCTATTCCTTTCTCTCTTCTCTTCTATCTTTCAAAGCACACAATTTTGTTAGATTGATTATTTTATCATTTTTTCTCTTTCCTTACTTTGCACTTTATTACTCTCTAGGTACTTTAGTTAGATTGTGAGCCTTCAGGACAGTCAGGGAACTTCTAAGTACCTTTCTTACTTATAATTTTAATGTATATTTTCTGAAAACCGCTTAGAACCTAACGGATGTAGCGGTATATAAGAAATAAATTACATTACATTACTCACTACTAGTTCTTTAAAGCATGTTAATTTTAACATGATTTTTAACACAAAAAATATGCTAATGAGCTAAAGAGGAATAAAAACTACACAACACAGTGCATTACTTCTACAGCATACTGAAATCTGTAATGAAATGTGAAAACATGAACATTGATCTGCCAGCATAACCACACCTTAGGGAGATGTAATAAAGTTTTGGTGACAGTGTCTGTGTTAATGTGATAAATTTGTCTTTGGAAACTCAAATTACATTTATAGACCGCAAAACCTTCCAGTTCAATGCGATTTAAATAAGCAAGAGACTGTACAAATCAGCGAATTATAAAATTTGTGACTTACCGTATTTCCCCATATATAGGCCACGGCCTATACATGGGGTGCAGCCTAATTATATGGAGCAGCCTATATAAAAATTTGAAGTCACCCCCCGCCCCCACCCCAGTACCTTTTCAGGAGCCCCCTGGATGGCGGACAGTGAATCTCTGGCGGTGCAGGGCAACAGCGATCTCTTCGGCATCCGGCCTGCCCCCGCACCACTTGCTGAGTGACTGACATCAGTTCTCGCAAGCCTCGCGAGTCCCGTGAGAGCAGACATTGGCCATTCAGCGGGTGGTGCGGGGGCAGGCCGGATACCATAGAGATCGCAGCTGCCCTGTACTGCCACAGATTCGCCATCCGCTGTCCAGGGGGCTCCTGAAAAGTTACTGGGGGTGGGGGGGGGGATGATTGACAAAGGCAGGGGAGGTACTGGAAGATAAGCCGCAGCTAATACCATGGGGCAGCTTCTCTTCTGGTTTTTAAACATAGACCGCCCTTTTCTGCGGTCTATGTAGAGGGGCGGCCTTTATGTGGGGAAATATGGTAATCATTAATTTCCCAAAAATCTTATAAATAAAGATGTTTTCAACTTAATGCAAGACTCTTATGCATGCTATTAACATGGTCCATTAATGCACATTAAGGACTGAAATATACGAGGGGATGCTGAAAAGTTCTCAGCCCAACCAAGAAGAGAATGACGTAGATATGATTTAATCAATGATCTGAAACAAAGTCAAAACTTAGAATTGTGTTTCTGCGTACTGGCACTGAATGAAATAAGGTAACACTCTTTTCAGCTACAGTGACAAAATAACGCTCAGAATTTAGGAATTTGGTTGGTTGGGCTGAGAACTTTCAGCACACCTTCGTAGTACATTGATTTTCCAGTGAAATAATGTTTCCAATTTTAACTATACTTAATAGAAAAAAAATTTATTTGAATACATGAATACTGTATAAAGTGGATTTTTGAGTTTAATTACCAGTTTGTTTGGCCATACACATCGATTTATTTGTGCTTGTACACACTTGTTCAAAAAATATAAGAGTACACACCTTGAAAAATCCCATATGGAATCAAAAATAAAGAAAAATGGGAAATGAACCAAAATACTCAAGAAAGGGACTTGGGAGTTCTGATCAACAAGTCGATGAAGTCGTCCATGCAATATGCGGCAGCGGTGAAAAGGGCGAACAGAATGCTAGGAATGATAAAGAAGGGGGATCACGAACAAATCGGAGAAGATTATCATGCTGTTGTACCAGGCCATGGTGCGCCCTCACCTGGAGTACTGCATCCAGCACTGGTCACCGTACATAAAGAAGGACACAGTACTACTCGAAAGGGTCCAGAGAAGAGCGACTAAGATGGTTAAGGGGCTGGAGGAGTTACCGTACAGCAAAAGATTAGAGAAACTGGGCCTCTTCTCCCTTGAACAGAGGAGATTGAGAGGGGACATGATAGAAACATTCAAGGTATTGAAAGGAATAGACTTAGTAGATAAGGACAGGTTGTTCACCCTCTCCAAGATAGGTATGACAAGAGGGGATAGATAGTTGAAAGGGGATAGATTCCGTACGAACTTAAGGAAGTTCTTCACCCAGAGAATGGTAGAAAACTGGAACGCTCTTCCGGAGTCTGTCATAGGGGAAAACACCCTCCAGGGATTCAAGACAAAGTTAGACAAGTTCCTGCTGAACAAGGACGTACGCTGGTAGGGCTAGTCTCAGTTAGGGTGCTGGTCTTTGACCAGAGGGCCGCCGCGTGAGTGGACTGCTGGGCACGATGGACCACCGGTCTGACCCAGCAGCAGCAATTCTTATCTTCTTATATTCTTATATAATGTGTGAAATGCTCAGATTCCAAATCTCCTGCAGGTGAACCACAAAAGAATCAATTAGGGACCATCACCATACTCCGCTGTCCCGTCCAACAGCCTAATTTGCCACAGCTGTGTATAAACCAAAACGGTGTTCCTGTAGGAGCATTCTTTCCTGCTGAGTCGCTTGGAATTATAGCATGAATCATTCAAGAGCAGAGCTGGAGTGTCAAGCGCCTGCATATATTCAGATAAGTGCCTTAACTCCAGGGCACTGTTTTAGTTTATCCACAACTGTGAAAATCTAGGCTGATGGACGGGACAGCGGAGTGTGGTGATGGTCCTTAATTGATTCTTTTATGGCTCATCTGCCATCTGATATTTGGAATCTGAGCACTTCACACATTTTATATTAGATATATATGAATGTATTTCTTGTACATACTTGTATAAACCTGGAGGAGCACAAAGCAGACAGCAATGTAGGACTCTAAGCTCTGCAGTTAAAAAAAAAGAGAATCTACTACTACTACTATTAATTATTTCCATAGCATTACCAGACGTATGCAGCGCTGTACAGAGTCACAAAGAAGAAAACAGGCCCTGCTCGAAAGAGCTTACAATCTAAACAGCCAAGATAGATAAACAGGATGTCATGGATACATTTAAGAACAGTTAATCAGCTGGTTGGGTTGGTGGGCAGAGGGGAGTACAGGACAATCAAGCCATTGTGACATCACTGATGAGGTTGGCTCTTAGGCATTGGTGGAAATAGGTCCTGATGACATCACAATCTCAGCTCTGCTTCCCAAAGACTGAAACTCTTCACACTACTACTATTAATTATTTCTATAGTGCTACCAGACATACTCAGTGCTGTATAGAGTCACAAAGAAGACAGTCCCTGCTCAAAAGAGCTTACAATCTAAACAGACAAGACAGACAAATAGGATGTCATGGATACAGTTAAGGGAAATGGTTAATCAGCTGGCTGGGTTGGAGGGTAGAGGAGTAGGGTTAAAGGATTGAAGGATATATCAAAAAAGGTGGGTTTTCAGTCTGCTCTTAAACAAGCTGGAACACTGCCCGTACGCCGAGAGGTTGGATAGGCTGGGGCTCTTCTCTCTGGAAAAAAGGAGGCTCAGGGGAGATATGATAGAGACCTTCAAGATCATGAGGGGCATAGAGAGGGTGGATAGGGACAGATTCTTCAGACTGAAGGGGTCAACAGGCACGAGGGGGCATTCGGAAAAACTGAAGGGAGATAGGTTCAGAACAAATGCAAGGAAGTTTTTTTTCACACAAAGGGTCGTGGACACTTGGAATGCACTACCGGAGGAAGTGATCAGGCAGAGTACAGTACAAGGATTCAAACAGGGATTGGACGGATTCCTGAGGGATAGGGAGATCGTGGGATACTGAGAGAGGTGCTGGGATGTAACACAGGTATAGAAAGCTAACTAGGTAATAAGTATAGAAATCCAACCAGGTCGTGCATGTGCAAGACCGGAGGGTTAGGACTTCGATGGGAAGATAGGACTCAATGGGAAACCAAGGTGGCAAGGGGGCCCCTTCTGGTGACTCAGACAGGCCGTGACCTGTTCGGGCCGCCTCGGGAGCGGACTGCTGGGCAGGATGGACCTATGGTCTGACCCGGCGGAGGCACTGCTTATGTTCTTATGTTATGTTCTTAAGGGAAGGGGCTTGATGGACAAACTCGGGTATTTTTCCAGGCATAGGGGGCATCTAGATGAAAGGAACGAAGTCTGGAATTGGCAGTGGAGGAAAAGGGTAAAGCTAATAGTGGCTTATCTGAGGAACGGAGTTCTCTGGGAGGTGTATAAGGAGAGAGAAGAGAGGAGAGATGTTCAACTTGCTGGCAAGGACCACATACCTTGCCAGCAAAAAAAAAGCTACAATTGCAAGAAAGAACTAAGGTGTGTGCCAATGAGGTTCCAGCCCCCACTGACAGGAGAATATGGGAAAAGCAATGGCCATGACAAAAGCTTTGCAGCCTGGCCATAGCAATTCAAATCCATCAGCAGTGGAAGACAAGAACTGCAACTGCAGTAAAGTGCTGTGCTATCTGCTGGTAGGACTCAGCCCCTGCTGACAGAGGATAAGGACCAGAGACATGGCAAAAAAAATCTACAGTCTATAAGTGGGAACCGAACTGCGCCTCTCCTCCCTGGCGTCTCTCCTCCACTCCATACCACTTCTCTTTAAGCACCATCCCAACATACATTCCAACAGATACATTCTCAAGACAGATGCAAATACTGTATATACGTAATACCATTCATCCACGCACTTCCCCATATATCTCCCATCAAGCTATGTAACCACACAGCCCTACTACTCTACCAAGACATATTCTAGCATGTCTCTTCCAAAGAGTCCTCCACATGGGTATGTATAAGTTTGTGAGAAGATCATAAGAACATAAGAATAGCCTTACTGGGTCAGACCAATGGTCCATCAAGCCCAGTAGCCCGTTCTCACGGTGGCCAATCCAGGTCACTAGTACCTGGCAAAAACCCAAAGAGTAGCAAAATTCCATGCACAAGGAGGGCATCTTGGTTCATCCATATCTGGATGACTGGTTGATTTGGGCAAAGTCCTTCCAGGAGAGCTCCCACGTCATGGTTCGTGTCGTGGAGCTGCTGCAGACATTGAGCTGGGTGGTCAACCTTTCAAAGAGCCAGTTGACCCATTTCAACACTTGGAGTATCTCAGTGTTCTGTTTGACACCAGTCTGATCCACTCTCTCTACATAGTGGACTTTATCTTAAACTCCTAATGTTTCATTTACTTTTGACTTGATTAATTGTATTGTAATATATTACACATGGGTTGAGATTTTCTGTGCAAGAATTTTCTTGATTGTATAATTATTTAATTTTCTATAAATAAAATATATATATAAAAAGTCCAGCGTTTCAAGTCCAAAAGGCTGCTCTCCATTGTAGACTTCAGTAAATGTATTATTTCTGTTTAAAATTGTGATTGAAAAGTGCCTTCATTTTAGAGAAATAACAAATATTGCTAAACTGTGTATCTTATTAAAGATTTTTTTAAAAAAATCAGTTGCTATAAAATAACATGTCCTTTCTACAGTTTACTTGAAGGGCTTTCCTGTTATCATTGGTTTTATCAGAAAGCTAACTGCTGGCTTTATATCTCAAACCTTAGTTCCTTGAGGTAGTATCTGACATTTTCTAATGCTTTCTCCTAATGATCCTCATAATGACATCCTGCATCCTGCCTGCAGTATTCCAGAACATTAAAAGAGTGATGGATTGTGTATGTTTCACACCCTTGATTTCTTGGCAGGATTTGTTCTCATTATCCTGTAGACCTAAACAATAGTTGATTTAGCATTTGCTGACCTTTTGCTCCATCATTAGACCTCCACTGCTTGGAAGATTACTTTTTAATTTCTTTTCATACTGATTCCCCCCCACCCCCTCCCCATGTTATCTCTACTAAGAACATTTGCAATGGGCTTATCTGGCCTCCTTGCTGAAGAAATCATGTTGTTCTCGCTAAATTCTTCATGGGTGCATGTGTGTGTGGTGGAGGGTGGGGGCTAGGATGATTCTGCAAGGCCAGTTCAGCGCAGTCATTTCAACGCGGACAGTTCAGCGCGACTGTTTCAACATGGCCAATTCAGTGCAGTTGTATCAGCCACCCCGTTCAGCATGGCCATTAAACCTTGGCTGTTTCATTGTGGCCATTGTAATGGTGAGTGCTTACTTTGCTGAAGCTGCGAGGTTTGAAAGAGAGGTGCAATAGCCCCCCTCGCCCCAATGGTGCTTCTTTCCTTTCCCTTCACCAACCTGTGGTCTTCTTCTCCTCCCTCCGCATCATCTGGTGACTTCAAGGTTTGAAAGAAGGGAGGCATATCTCACCCCCTCTCCCCCCCAACTCACACACACACTGGTGCTTCTCTCCTTTTCCTTCTTTCTTCTTCTCCTGCCTCCACATCATCTGGTGACTTCAAGGTTTGAAAGAGAGGGGGGTGGGGCATCATCACAGATCAATCAGGCACACCGTAAGATTTTCCTTTATATTGGAACAGAAAGTTGACTTCTGGGGTAAAAGGTTGACTTTGAGAGGGCATCTTAATATTAAGAGATGAAGCAGCCCACGCTGAAAGGGCCATGATGAACTGGCCGTGCTGAAAAGGTCATCTAGAATCATCGCATTCCCTGTGCCGTATTGTTGGCATATAAGTTTTGTGAACAGTAGGCGTCAGGAGCAGAGGAGAGCATTCAGCGTGCCGGCCTATGCTAAAAACTACTATCGCATTTTTTAAAAAGGGGGTGGGGTAAATGACTTACACAAGATTATTCAGAGTTGCAGTGGGATTTATACTGGTTTCCCTTGGTCCTCAGTCCACTACTCTAACCATTAAATAGTAGACAGTAAAATCTGAATAGTATTCTTGCTTGTATTGGGAGCCAGTGTGAGTCGAGGTATGTGGCGGTGATATGGTTGTATTTCTTCAGCGAATAGATGTCTTAGTAATCTGTGATTGATGTTTAAAATTAACTTTGATACATGAGAATTGGAGGGTGGATACTATCACATGAGTCTTTAAATGGTACAGAGTAGCCTCATCTTATATTCAGGTCATTGCCCACCCCCGGACTTGTTGCAGGACTCCGCTGGGCCTGCCCTATCGCCTGGTGAGCTGAGCTGAGACAGGAGAAATCCCTCCCATCTCCTGTCCCGGCCAACTATGCCAATTTTTTTTACCTCCGTCTCACCTCCCACCTCCCACCATGGTGATCCAGTGGTGTACTGGGCAGGAGCGAGCTTTCCAATCTCTTGCCTCATGCTGAGCCCCTCCCTGAAGGGCCGCCTCAAGTTCTCACGACCCAGTGTGCTGTTTATGGGCAAGCTTTCATGCTCCTGCCTGGCACTGAATGAGGAAAGCTCACTCCTGCTCAGACCACCAGGGATTCAAAAAGGTACACGGAGAAAGATGGAAGGGTGGTTAAAAAAATTGACAAGAGTCAGCCATGACAAGAGAAAGGAGGGATCCCTCCTGTTTCGGCCCACCAGGTCATACAGCAGGCCCGGTGGAGGCCTACAGAACATCGGGGGAGAGGGGGGGAACAGGTTACAAGGCAGGGAAGGGGGCTGGGTTTTGAAGCCTGGCAGAGAAGGGGAACAGGGTGGTGAGCCAGGGAGGAAGGGAGGGGGAATGAGTACAGAGCCTGGAAGAGGAGGGAGGGTTGGAGGGATAGGGCGCAGATCCTGGCAAGGGATATGAATGTTTAACCCCCACACCCTTCCTCCCCCTTTCCCCCAGCTTATATTCAAGTCAACCTTTCTTCCTCCTTTTTCAGGGAAAAAGGGTACCTCATCTTATAATCGAATGATCTACGGGGAAGAGGTAAAACGCGGACCTGATGGACCTCGCGGATCTAAAACCACACATCCTTAAAAATCTGAGCTCCGCGGCTCTGACAGACCTCGATGACAATTTAGCTCTGACGGATCCGTCTCAGCATAGGGAGGGAAAAGTATTAGGATCTGTCAGCGCTAAAATGTCATAGAGGTCTGTCAGAGCCGCAGACCTCAGATTTTTAAATTTACTGGGGCTGCAGGAAACCGGTTTACAGGATTCATTTTAGAGCCGCTCCAGCACTAATCTCTGGCTCTGACAGACCTCTATGACATTTTAGCGCTGACGGATCCTAATATTTTTCCCTCCCTATGCTGAGATGGATCCATCAGCGCTAAATTGTCATAGAGGTCTGTCAGAGCCAGAAACTAACTACAAGTGGCATGGACCTCAGATTTTTAAGGACATGCGGTTTTAGATCCGCGAGGTCCGTCAGGTCCGCGTTTTACCCCTTCCCTGATCTACGGTCTTAAAAAATATGATCATGTGACTCCATTTTATTGTGAATTGCATTGGCTGCCAATGGAGGCTCGTGTTTTGTTTAAGTTGGGATGCTTTTTATTAAGATTATGTATGGTACCGCTCCATTTTATATGGTTAATAGATTCTCTCTAGCATCGTATAAAAATAGTAGAAAGTCTCATGCCCTATTCACCTTTCTGTCAGTACAGGGTTGTAAAAGTAAGAAATTTCTGGACCATACTTTAGCATTCCAAGCAGCTTCACACAACATACAATTTCAATTGTTATTGCTTGGAGCTTGTTCTTATATTTCAGAACTCAACTGAAAACTTATCTCTTTTCAAAATACTTGGTCAAATAATTTTTTTTTTGGTCATCCTTAAATTGTTTTTAGTTTATAATCTTTTGTAAACCACGTAGAACTCATGGTTACACGATTAAGAAGTATGATGTTATATAAGCCAATTAATTCTGTTTTCCGTTGACTCTTTAATAAAGATGATTACAAAAAAAGAAAATTAAGTTATGCGCCTAGATTGGCTAGGCATGCCGTTCTAGGCATCTAACTTCCGGTGCTGTTTTACGAAACTGAGCCTTAGTGCCTCTTAAATAGGAGGTGTTAGGGGCTTCCACATTATTTTTCTGAAGGTGCCATGATTTAGGGCCCTTTTTACAAAACTGCAGTACCGATGCTGCTGCAGTAAATGCACCAAAGCCCATAGGAACTGAATAGGCTATGGTGCACTTATCACAGCAGTGGCACTACAGTGGATTTGTAAAAGGGGCCCTTAATGGGAATATTAGTACATGGCCTCAAAGAAAAAGAAAATGCCCAACTTATGTACCACTATAAATCTGGGCTTAGCACTCAGGAAAGTCTCTTGCTAGACTGTGCTTAGCCCAGATTTCACTGCACCTTAGTAATAAAAACCCTTATTTATGCATACAGGGGTATGTGTTACGTAACTTCCAAAGCTCTACATATAAAACTCTAGTTTGTTTATGAAAATTCATTTAAAAATTGTTCTCCCTAATTTTCAGGTTATTAGGTCGATACTGGCTGTATTCAGTACATTTGCCCTTATTAATCAGCCATCCCATATGTACCATCAACCATTCAGCTTGTATTTTCTAAACACGATCTTAAAGTTCTTTTAAATGGTTTCAAAATCACCATTCGGAATCCTCCGGAGCATTCATCCATCACCCCCTGCAGTCATGTTCAAATTTATAGTACCTCTTTAGTGGCAGAACAAATCTCTTAGCAAAGGATGGAGAAGAAATGTGCTCTAGAAAGAAGGAGGTGATGAAATCGAGAGGGTATACATTAGAAGAATCTGACTTCTTATTGTTATTTGGTATGATGAATAGACTCTGGGAACTGAGACAGGGAATATGTGTACATACTTACTTCATGCATTGGCCTCGAGTAATGCCAAAACGTGCATTTAAATTGTCTTGTGTGAGTATTTGCTCATTTTTAGCCTGAGAATTAACTTTTGATGATAAAATAAGCCTGAACTGGGATGGGATGTAGTAAGAGTGATGAGATCACACAAGAAGTCTTGGATCCAATTCAAGCACCAGGTTTTCATCCTAAAACACATTTTCTGCATCTGAGCTCAAAAAATGTAGGAAAGACCTTGACTGGAGTGCTTCGTACATTTTTTACAATGATGTGCTTGAGTTTTGTGGTCACCTATGACTTCCATCAAATGGCCAAAAATAACAAATGCTTTGGGATTTTCATCAAGTTGTGATCACTATTATTTCACTTGGAATATGATTCAAAAGAAATTATTTGGCACACAAACCACTCAAAATATACCCTAATCCATCAATGTGACAGCCCAGTACTAAAACTCTACTGTCTATTCCGTCACCATGCTTGCTCTGTATTGAGGCTGAATCTTGTTCGTTCTATGGACGCGCTGTCAGCGCTGAATCCTTGTTTTGGAACTGAGCTAAAATGAGAGCCTTATTTGATATCAGTTTTAAAGCAATGGGGATCATTTTCAAAAAAGACAGATAAACAGCATAAACTGGCACTTGGATGTCTTACTAGCCAAAACGTCCAAGTGGCCATTTTCAAAACTGACTTTCTAGATATCTTTCTGGTCATTTGTCTCCAGTGCATCTAAATCTTAAGGGGGAGTTTTAGAGGATTTTGGGGGGCAGGCTTAGGGAGAGCTTAGGTCTTGGATGTTCTGCAGGGCTAATCAAACTTTTAACAAAACGTCCATGGCACCATTTAGACTTTTGGTGCTAGACCTGTTTTAAAAATGAATAAGGGTCAATGGGGAATTAAGTGACTTGCCCAGGGTCACAAGGAGCAGTGTGGGATTTGAGAGAGAGAGAGACCAGAACCTGGGACCAAAATGATTTGAATAATAAAATTACCAGACAACAAAAGGTAAAAAAAATAAATTTATTTTCTATTTTGTGATTACAATGGTCAGATTTGAAATGTGTATCCTGCCAGAGCTGGTGTTAGGCAGCGAGTGTCAGAGGAAAGGCCCTGCCAGGATTGGCTGTGAGCAGCTGACAGATGCACTTAGGTAAGGAAGAGAGGGAGGGGGTTCACAGCTCAGGACCACCGCCTGCTTCTGTCACTTCGGGGCTTGAGGGAGGGAGGAGGGCTTTGCGGCTCAGAACCACTGCCACGCTGGTGCATTGAGGTGGGAGGGAGGGGGTTCCAGGGCTTAGAGGATTGAAGGAGGGAGGGAGGATTTGTGGCTCAGGATACTGCCACTGGTGCTTTGGGAGACTTTTTTTCTCACCGGTGATTTTTTTTTTGCCGGTTGTATGAGAGTCCCAGTTAACTAAGACTCTACTGTATATGTTTTCCAGCCTAATTGCTCACTCTCAGCATTTCTTTATCCACCAGGTTTGCATTTCTTACTCCTGCACACCTGTTCACCATTTTTGTATTTCCACAATTAGCATCTAATTTTCACATTAATTATATGTTTTACCGTCTTTCTTCCATTCATCTCTTTAACATATTGAATTACACACTTTTTTGATGTAGTTTCTTATTTGGCAAAATGAGATTATGTCACTCATCTATCATCGCACATTTGCCACCCTCACATTTCTTTCAGATTTTTATTGCATTCATTATTTTCCTTTTTTTCTTAAGGACCCCGACAAAGGCAAAATTGTGCCAAAACACAGACTGTGTAGGGTCCGGTATATGTTCCACTTTTATCATTCCATCAGAAAAATATGGAATGAAAAAAGTGTATATCTGTTGGCTGGAAACCTGTGAATGAGAAAATTAAACAAATGTATTTGTGTCAGTAAATCAGTAAGATAAATTGATAATTGAGGCATAAAAGACATCAATATGCAGTGCAAACACTTAAAATCTGTTATCAGTGCACTTAAACATATTTTAGTAATTTGTATATTTTTGTGTAATTTCCTCACAGAAATTCCAGGTAGGTAAATAACGTTATACAAAATTTAAAGCTAGTTGTTGATTTTACACATGAAATTACACCATAAATAAATATTCAAATAAATAAATAATTTTTTTTAAGAAATTACACCATTTTTTTACTAGTGCTTTTTAAAAAATTATGACATCTCCAAAATTGACACACCCTAATATCACACTGGACATTCCTGAACTACCCTCTAAAGTTGAAAGGGGATAGATTTCGTACGAACGGAAGGACGTTCTTCTTCACCCAGAGAGTGGTAGAAAACTGGAACGCTCTTCCAGAGTCTGTCATAGGGGGAAACACCCTCCAGGGATTCAAGACAAAGTTAGACAAGTTCCTGCTGAACCAGAATGTACACAGGGAAGGCTAGTCTCTGTTAGAGCACTGGCCTTTGACCAGAGGGCTGCCGCGTGAGTGGACTGCTGGGCACGATGGACCACTGGTTTGACCCAGCAGCGGCAATTCTTATGTTCTACCCTCTTCGTGTGACATTAAATATACAGTACATTTTAATGACATAACAATGAAAGAGATGGATAGGTATGGTAAATACGTCAGAGAAGGAGAGACTACTTTCCAATCCCACTAGTATTAATGTCTCTAGTACCAGGCTGTCTCTGGCACATGGAGAGAAGACTCCTGGGGAGCATTTTCCTGCTTCACTGGTAACTTCAAAAAAATTTTAACTTAAAACTCATAGATGTCAGGATTGTTTGGTTCTTGTTCTGGGTGTTGTGTGTGTCTCAACAAAGTCAAGCTAATACCTGGTGTATATGCTGCATGTCCCAAGCCATAAGCAAGTATTTCATCGCCTCCACTGTCTTCCTTTAGCACCTCAGTTTCTTACTTTACTGTCAATATCGTGTTTTGGGGATTTATCTCCATGGCACTTTTTTTTTTTTTTTTTTTTTTAACTATAAAGAGGGATTTGTGGAATAAACAGTTAACATTTTGCCTCCAGCATATTGGTGGACCTCTATTAGCAACTAATATAACCAGCTGTCTATCCAATAGAGGCATGCCAGTTTTATCTCTTGGTTGATTAAATGTGTAGCATCACCTCTGGTCCTTTTTTCAGCATGATTTAGAAATTCTAGTGGGTGTGATTTTCTCATAAGTTTTCTAAGATATTCCAAATGTGCTTGCTAGGAGGAATTCAGCAAAAAAGAAAAGAATTGCCATGTTGGGTTCCATGATATACTGATGCACTGCCTTCATTTGAACCAAAAATCTTTCAACTCTAAAAATGTAAACCTCCATCTTCTGGGAACATCTTGTACAAACTGCTGCACCAGCAAATTGTTTATTGTCTGTATCTCCGCCAAGGTCATAAGTGCTTTAATTGAACAGTAGACAGTGTAACAAGTTTTCTTGGCAGTTCCCACCAAGTTTATAGTTCTGGTTTCCTCCTTTAGTCTGTCATTCAACAACAGATTTAAGGAATTGGGGATTTGTGGTATATGATACAAGTTACCCTTTCCCAAAGCAGTCATAATGTTCTCTCTAGTGTCAAAAATCACAAAATCCATATGGAAACTGCGGTCTTGCAACCATCCTATATATATTTATATATATTTTATAAGAAAATTACTTCCAGAATACACTTAAAATGCCCAGAAACAATTGTCTATATAACGTAAGAACATAAAAGAACTGGTAAGCTATGTCAGACAAATGGTCTAATGAGCCTGTCTCCGACAGTGGCCAATTTGAGTCACTTGGTGATACATTACATTACATTAGTGATTTTTATTCCGCTTGTACCTTGCGGTTCAAAGCGGATTACATAAGAAGAGAACTGGACATTTCCAGGAGGGTACATGACATTGGCGAATACAGATTGAGGGTATAGACTTAATAACAGAATGAGTGTATAGACTTAATAACATTGGAAGATAAATCAGGTTACATTACATTACATAGCAAGTTGTCTGTTTCCATACGTTGGTAGATAGTCGGTTTCGGTAGGATGATTTAGGTTTCAGGTAGCTTTCTTGGCATTTCTTTCTTTTTTTTTTTTCCATTTTTTATTGGCCGATTGAGGGTATGGTGCCAGGGAGTGCACAGAGCCTGGTCGGTGTAAGTGGAAGAGGAGAGGGAGATAGGAAGATTGTATATAGTATTGAACAGAAGTGTTTTGATTTCTTGGGGAAGAGGAGAGGGAGATTAGGTAGAT
This sequence comes from Geotrypetes seraphini, assembly GCF_902459505.1. Classification (NCBI taxonomy): domain Eukaryota; kingdom Metazoa; phylum Chordata; class Amphibia; order Gymnophiona; family Dermophiidae; genus Geotrypetes; species Geotrypetes seraphini. Next base: position 185,602,648 of record NC_047084.1, on the reverse strand, counting down.
TGTATATACTTTTTGAATAGCAGCATTTTGATTTCTTTACGGAATGCTTTGAAGTCAGATGTTGAGGTTAGCAATCTGGTGATGGAGGGTTCGAGTTTTGCTGCATGCGTTGCTATGAAGTTATCATAAAGCTTTTTATGATGAGTGCCTTTGAGTGGTGGGTATGAGAATGGTGTCAGTGTTCTTCTTGTTCTGGGTGGAAGGTTACGGTTTAGGCGATCGTTTAGATAGGCAGGTGCAGTACCGTTGATTACTTTGAAGAGTAGACAGTATAGTTTGAATTGCATTCTGGCTCGAATCGGTAGCCAATGTGAGTCTAGGTAGGCATTGGTGATGTGGTCAAATTTTCCGAGGGAGTAGAGTAGTCTGAGAGCTGTGTTCTGAACGGTCTGTAGTTTTTTGATCATGTTTGTAGGGCATGGTAGATATAGGATATTGCAGTAGTCCACAAGACCTAGTACCAGGGATTGTACAATGATCCTGTAGTGTTCTTTGCCAAAGAATTTCCTTATTTTTCTTAAGTTGCGCATTGTGAAGAATGCTTTTTGGGTAGTTTTGTTGATTTGAGTCTGCATAGTGCAGCATCTGTCTATCAGCACTCCCAGGATTTTGAGGGAGGTCTGGATTGGGTATTTGGTTGCTTTAATTTCCAGGTCTGTTATGATACCTAGTAAATTCTAATGTAAATGTCCATTCATTCCCTATTGCTCAAAGCTCAGATATGACCATCCACAAGTTTACCTGGCTATTAACTGTTAATGAATATCCCTCCAGAAACTTGTCCAAGGGGGCAAGGGGGGAGTGGAGAGGTGAGGAGGTAGGATACTGGATGGCATTGGGATGGAGGGAGAGAGAAGGGAGCAGGATAATATTATGGAAGGGTGGTGGAGGGAGAGGGAAACGGGGTGGAGGGAGAGAAAGGGTACAGATGCTGATGGAATTGGGGTGCAGGGAGAGGGAGAGAACGGAGAAGGATACTGGAATTGAGTCGGAGGAATAGAGAAGGGGCAAATGCTGATGGAAATTGGGTGTATGGAGAGAAAGAAGAGCAGACATTGGATGTTAGTGGAGGGGAAGAGGGGGAGCAGATGCTGGATGGAATTGGGGAGGAGAGTAAGAAAGAGGGGTGCAGATGCAGGAAGGAAGTGGGGAGGATAGAAAAAGAAGAGCAGACACTGAATGGAAGTGAAGAGAGGGGGCAGACGCTGGATGTAAGTGGAGAGGACAAGATGCTGGATGGAAAGGATAGGATAGATAAAAAGGGCACATGCTGGATAGAGGGAAGAGGATAGAGTTAGTGAAATACTGGTGAGGGTCGAGGAAAGAGGTGGAAAAATGTAGGTAGACACAGTGAAAAGAAGGAAATTGGGGGCTGGATAGTACTAATGAATTTAATCTAGACAGATGCAGAAAATAAATTGAGAAGAAAGACGGGGGAAGAAAAGGGAGAGGAGAGAGTGAATTGCCAGACCATGGGAGGAGGGAGAGGAAAGGGGAAGAAGATGGATGCAAGACCAATGGGGATGGAGGGAGAGATAGAATGGGAGGCAGACAGTTTCTGGAAGGGGCATAGAAGAAGAGAAGATGCCTTATGGATGGGGCAGAGAGAGGGCAGACAGCGGATAGAAGAGGGTGACGAGAAGATTAAGAAAGCAGAAACCAAATACAACAAAGGTAGAAAAAAATTATTTTTCTTTTTTTTTGCTTTAGATTAAAGTAGTATTGTAGCTGTGCTGATAAACATTTATAAACAGAAAATGGAAATAAGGTGATCCTTTTATTCTTTAATACATTTTTTACTATTTCAGAGACCATAACCCCTTTCCTCAGGTCAGGATAGGATACCATAACAGCAATATACTTTATTGACCTGAGGAAGAAGTTTTGGCCTCTGAAAGCTAATTGAAAAATGTATTAGTCCAATAAAATGGTATTATCTTATTTTCTATTTTTTTGCTTAATTTTATTTGTTAATTTGTAAAGTGATGATTGCTATTTCTCAGCTTTTTTTAATTTTACATATGCTATCTTTATATTTTGCACAATATTAGGGAACATGCATCACTATTTCTGTTTCTGTAGTGTTGCATTGTATGCAAAGTCTGGCTTCTTTGTGGTTCAGTTTAACTTTTGTCTACATATTTCTCTTTTTAGCTTGTGATTATATATTTCATACTGGGTGAGGGTGTTCTCTTTGTACAAAAGACATGGTTTTCTGTTAGCATTGACTGTGCAAGTTCAGTCATACTGGTCTAGCTTGTTTAGTTTTACAATGGGTGTATTGATATTCTACTACTCACTGCAACATGTAAGATGCTGCCTTTTCCTAGGAACACTCTTGTGCTATGTGTCAATTGCTAAAAATCATGTTTTTCATATAGAGGGGGGGTATTAAAAATGATGTGCCCTGGGTGTTACATATGCTAGGTACGCCACTGCTACAGCATGAGAAAGGGAAATGGGGTGTTGGTAGGTAGATGAAAAGTAAAAAGAAGGAAAGGGAGACATTTGAGTGGATGGAGATGCAGAAAAAAAAAGAAAAGGAAGAGCAAAAGAGGAAAGATTAGTATATTAAAGACAAGTGTAGTAAAAAAATGAAACAAGACAGGAGAGAGGAAAAAAGACATATGGACAGCAACAACTGGAAAGGGAATTATCAGAAGACAGGAAAGCAGAAGAGACAAAATGGGACCAGCATGATGGAAAAATAAAATGTCCATACAACAAAGGTAGAAAAAAGTGTTTTGGTTTAAATTTATTACCTTGATTATGTTAGCTTTGGGGTATGTACATCACAGGTCTTTGTATTGTGTCTAGTGGCTTATGAGACATTTGATGGGGGAGTGAGGGGTGAGGATGAGCAGCGGCCCTGAGCCCAAAGTGGGTGGGCACTATATTTTCTTCCTTCCCAAATGCAAAATATAAATACCTAAGCTGGTGGGGATCCCAAAACCATGCCAGCTAAAGACCTCTTCCTCTAGTCTAACGGCCAGAGATCTCCAAGCTCTGCAGCTGGTGCCAGCTCAGGGTCGCTGCTGCTAACTACAGAGCTTGGAGACTTCTGGCTGTCAGACCGGAGAAGGTGGTTTTCAACTGGCAGGGCTTCGAGATCCCCACCAACCACATAAAGGGGGGATGGCTAATTTATGGTGGGCCTAGGCCCAGAACTAATGTGACCATTTATTTTTTCATCAAAACAGGACATCTATTAATATTTAGTCCCACCCCCAATCCCGCCCTAGCCCACCCCCAATTTCTTCCATTCATTTTCATGTACACACAATATCTTAATAATTCATAATGGTAAACATAAAATATTTTTTAAAAACCCACAAAGCACACTGTACGCAGAGAAAATGTTAATTATCATTTAAGAGTTTCAGGTTTTTTTCAAAGATGTCAAGGCAGATTACTTTAAAATATGCAATGTCACCTCAGTAACTATAGAAAAATTGACAAATATAGTGCAAAATATAGACAGCAGATATAAATTCTCAAAACAGACATTTTGATCACTAAATTGATAATAAAATCATTTTTCCTACCTTTGTTGTCTGGTAATTTCATGAGTTTCTGGTTGCACTTCCTTCTGACTGTGCATCCAATCTTTCTTTCTTTCTTTTGCATTCAAAATTTCTTTCACAATCCAGCCCCATCACCTTTGAGTCCAGGTCTCTGTCTCTTTTCCCTCTGTTACCCTCCCCAGATTCAGTGTCAGTTCTCCTTTCTACCTTTGTTCAAGGTCTCCCTCTCTCTCCCCTTCTGTTTGAACCTCCCATAGTCCTGCATCTGCCTCCTGCCTTTCCCCTTTCATCCAAGCCTTTTTCTCTGTAGACTTTCTAATTTGCTTACAACCCTCCCCCCCTTTCTCTGCCTCTTTCTCTCCTTCTTTCCTTCCTCCCTCCTTCCCTCCCAGCAGATTTTAGCATATCTCTCTCCTCCTTTTTCCCCTCAGATCTAGTTTCTGTCTCCTTCCTCTTTTCCTCCTCCCAGGTCTGGTATCTGTCTTCTCTCCTTCCCCCCTGCTCTGGCATCTCTCTCCGAGCTCCCTTCCTCCTGTTCTTCCCTGGTCTTCCTTCTCAATTTATTTTGTGCTTCTGTCTAAATTCTTTTTTACTATTCAGTCCTCAATTTCCCTCTTTCACTGTGTCTACCTATAGCTTGCCACCTCTTTCTCTCACCCCTTCCAGTAACTAACTCTATCCTCTTCCCTCAATCCTGCATGTGCCCTTTTTTTCTTTCTCCTCCCCACTTCCTTCCAGCATCTGCTCCCCCTGTCCCTCACACTTCCATTCAACGGCTGTACCTCCTCTCCCCCACAATTCCATTCAGTGTCTGTTTCCCTCTCTTTACCCTTTCCATCTACTGTTCACCCTCATTCTCGCCCCTTCCATTTACTGCCCTCTGTGCTCTTTCCATCCAGTGTCTTCCCTCTCTCTCTCTCTCTCTTCCATATGGCATCTTCCCTATTTCTATGCTCCTTCCATAATCTATCTATCCCTTGCCCCTTCTCTCATTTGTACATGATTGATTTCAGCTCTGTCACCTCTCCGTTTTTCTCTCTCTGTCGCCACCCCCTCCCCTATACTCAGGCATCTCTCTCTTCTCCTTTCTTTCCTTCCCACCCCATGGTCTGGCATCATCCCTTCCCTGATTCCCGGCATCTCTCTCCTTTCATTTTCTTCCATCTCTCCCTCCCCCTCCATGCTCTGACATCTCCTCCTTCCTTTCCCCCTTCCTTTTTCCCTTGGTCTGGCATACCTTCCTCCTTCCCTCCATACCCTGGTGTCTCTTCTTCCCTCCAAGCCCTGGCATCTCCTTTCATTCCCTCCAGTTGGGTACAGCAACACTCTCCCCAATTCTCTCCCCCTCTGCTCCCTTTCCTCCTACTGTCACCCATGGCCTGGTGTCCTGAACTTCATCGGGCAGCAGCAGCATTCACAATTCACTGCTGTTGCCGGCTTCAGGACTTCTTCTCTGTTGGGTCCTGTCTTCATGAAAACAGGAAGTAGGCAGGACCCGGCAGAGAGGAAGGCCTGAAGCCGGCAACAGCAGCGAATTGTAAACGCTGCTGCTGCCTGAAGGTAATGGTGCCAGGCCTTGGAGCACCAAGGCAGACCGCTTCTCCCCCTCCCAACCAAACCCCCGCTAACCCTCCTATCTCTCCCCCCCAAGCGAACCCTTCTGACCCTCCCAGCGAGATGACCGAGCAGCAACCCTCCCTCCAGTAGCGTAGGCAGCCACAGCACGCTAAACAAGCTGCTTCGTGGCTTTCTCCTGCCGGTGAAGCATCACTGATGACATCATCAGTGACGCGGCAGAGGGACTCGCCGGCAGGAGAAAGCCGCGAAGCAGCCTGTTTAGCGTGCTGCAGCTGCTGATGCTACTGGAGGGAGATTTGCTGCTCAGTCATCTCGCTGGGAGGGTCGGAAGAGTTTGCTTGGGGGGGGGGGCAGAGATAGGAGGGTCAGCGGGGCCCGAGCGATGATTTTGCCGCTGCCGAATCCAGGCTGAGATCTCCTGTCCCGTTGTCCTCACTCACAGCTTCTGGACGCCCTCTCTGATAACGGGACATTTTGGCGTCCCGAAATTGTGAGTGGGGACAAGGGGACAGGGGATCTGAAAAAGGGGCTGTCCCATTCAAAACGGGACATATGGTCACCTTACCCAGAACCCCCTGTGTGTTCAGTACTAAAAGAAGTGTATATCTATTTTTATTTCTCCATTGTTGAAATACTTGCTGAGTATAATTTCTTGGGATTCCCCGTTCTATTTCTATTTGTGATACTTTGTTCTGTATTTGGTAAAGGTCTGTCTGGGTTTTGTTGAGAATAAGTCATTTAAATTTGTATTATGTGTGGTCGTAATAGCAGGTGGGGAGATCAGGGAGAGGGATGCTGCCCTCTGCCACAGCTTGTCTAAAACTGGTCCTGCAGCCAAGACAGGATGCGGGAAGAATCACTCCTGTCCCAGCTCACCACTGGACTACCAGGACTTAAGACAGGCCCGCAAGGAGGCCTACAACAGGTCTGGGTGGAGGCACAGACCAGAGGGCTTGAATATAAACTGAGAACCCCATTTTTTGATCCAAAACTCACAGTTTATACTCGAGTATATTTGGTAGCTTGTTTACTTGCTTTCTCATAGATAGCTGTGGGTCTAGAATAATTCCCAGAATTTGGAGTGAGCTTTCAAAACAAAATTCCTCTCTCTGTTTAATTATCACAGGAGGAGGTGGAAGCACCATTGCAGGTCCAAACCACATAATCTTCATTTTAGTAGAATTTCATTTTAACCTCGTTGCTGTCGCTCACGCTTACACTTAAGCAAAACTTTCCTGAATACGGGAAACTGCTGATGAAAATGATGTGAATGGAACCAAAATAGTTATATCATCAGCATAAGTAAAATGACAAATTTCCTTCTTATGCATGAAAGATTGTAGCCATTAGCCATGCAGTAGCATAGTAAGGGGGGTAGGGAGCTGCTTGCCCCGGGTGCGGTCTTGGTAGGGGCGCCGGCACCCGTCCTCCTCTCCGCCCCCCTGCTCCTTCCTGATACCCCCTGCCACATGCGTGCACCCCTTCCTTTCCCTCATACCTCTTTAATTTCCCCTGCACAAGCAACATTACAAATTTGCTGCCCACACCGGTGTCGCCTCTCTCTGATATCACTTCCGGTCCTAGAAGTGATGTCAGAAGGATAGCTGACATGACATGGGCAGCAAGTTTCGTGCCTGGAAAATAAAAAAACAGTACGGGGGAAGGGAAGGAGGGTGCATGCACAGCGGGGGGGGGGGGAGGGGGATGCCACCACCCCCAGCCACCATTTACCATCGCTACGCCACTGTAGCCATCACTATATTAAAAAATACTGGCGAGAGCAGTGATCCCACAATTCAATTTCCAACTTCCAGATATTTCATTATTCCATTTTACTGAATACCTCCTTTCCCTAAGGAATCCCTGAAACCAGCTCAATACAAGGCTAGAGATTCCTATCGCGTCTAGTAGATAGATTAAAATATCATGGTTGATCAGGTCAAAGGCTGAACTCAAATTGAATTGTAGCATAACCAATTGATTGCCTTGGGCTAACTGTTGATGAATTTCATACAACAATGTCCCCCCCCCCCCTCAGTAAAGTTTCTGTGCTGAATCCTTTCCTAAGGGCTGATTGAGTTGTTGCATGTAAATTATGGGATTCCAAATTAGAGGACAGTTGATCTGCAACTACAAGGGGCTGCTGAAAAGTTCTCAGCCCAACCAACAAAGTTGGGTCAGTCTCCATCAAAGGCTATAGTCCAGTAATTTTCCAATTTTTTCATTCCGTATTTTTCTGATTGAATGAAAAAAGTGGAAAATCACTGCACTACGTGTATAGTCCTCAGTGGAGACTGCCCCAACTTTGTTGGTTGGGCAGAGAACTTTTCAGCAACCCCTCATACACTTATGTTTTAGCAGAGAGTGGTATACCAGCTACTGGGCGATAATTTGCTAAATCATCAGAGCTATGAGAAACATTCTTCAAAATCGGCGTTAAAAACAATATCGCCAAGAGTATCTGGGAACTTGCTGGTTATCAGAGAAGTGGCTATCATCAAAGAGAGCCAGTTCACAAACTCCACTGGGGCTGATTCCATTAGGAATGAAGAGCGTACTCCAGATAGCAATGTGACTTTGAACTATGCTTTAACAGTCTCTGAACATCAGCAACTGCAGGACAGTCCAGGACCGGTCTGCTGAAATTGAGAAAATATCATCAGAAAAAAAGAGAATCAAATTACTTAGGAACTTTAGAATTTGATAACAATACTGTGCAGCTTAGAAGTCCTAGTAGCTGCAGGTGACTGAAAAACACGGCACTGATAGTGCACTCATTTAGGCTGTCAGCTAAGGAAAGCTGCCAGCTATCAATGGATATTGGCTGATAGCTAAAGGAAAAGTCAGGAAAAAATATACACTGAATCATACTGTATATTTTCCCTGCTGTTACATGACCACTACTAGAATGTATTGGGGGTACTTGCAGCTGCTTTCAAAAATCCTCAGCAACAAAAGCAAGTTTAAAGAACTACCCAGTTGGGGGGGGGGAAGAAAGATAGGAAGGAATGCCAGGACCTGCTGGGGAATTATGAAGACAAAGAGATGCACTGGACCAGAGAGGTGTCCACGGTGGAGGGAACAGAGAAAGACACACTTGTTGAATTCTTAAGGATGGGACAGGAAGAAAATGAGAGAGAGAGAGATGCTGTCCCTGGGAGATAAGGGGATATGAATGAGGACAGAAGCTAGGCAACGGAAAGGAAGGAGTAGGATTACAAAGGGGAGATGCGGGTATTGGGGGGAGGGGAGGGAAGGAGAGAGAGATTTGGAGGCTGATGCTAGTAGACGATACAGTGGGCACAAGTTTCATGCTAGGGCTGGGAGAATGAGACTGACACAGGGGTTGGGCTTGGCTAAAGAGAACAGATGTTGGTGGGTGGCAATGGGGAAAGGAATTGATGCTCGGGTTGTGAAAAGGAAGAGAAGGACAATAACTGTGGCGAGGGGCAAAACAAAGACATAGCCAGGCATAGTCTTAGCAACTGTGTGGTCCTGTGCAGACCGGTTCAGTGGGAGCCCCATCTGCCCAACCCCACCCTTGTCTCTGTCTTACATAACCCTTCCCTGCCTAGCCCTTCCCCATGCTGATAAGAATTTAAGTTATTTTTTTTTATTAATAAAATTTCAAATAAAGACAAGCTAAGCAAGGGAGGGAGGGGAAGAAAGAATTGCCGAGAAAGGTAGGAAGGACAGAAGTGGAGAGAAGGTAGACGGAAGGTGAAGGGTGAGAAGTGGGAAAGAATAATTTCTGGGAAAAGTGAGGAGTGAGGGATATGACAGAAGGTAGGGGAGAAGAAAATGAAAGCGTATACATGAGATAAAGGAAAATATAAGAGAACAAAATGGGCAACAGAAGAAACTGGAAGGGAGAGAAAATATAGTTCTGAGGAGAAGATCCCCTCACACACATATGCACGCGCACGCACGCGCACACACACACACACACACACACATTTCTGGTGCAATGGGGAGCTGGATGGACATTGGGGGAAAGGACACCAAACTAGTGTGAGGGAGGGGGAGCAGCATTTAATCCCTCGGCTCAGGCAGCAATTTACCTTGAGCTACCCTGGCAGAATCATTCATTTTACAAAAATGAATGTGGATAACATTAACAGAGGAAAGACAGCTACATACACATCCAGGTGTTGACATGTGTATATTTATTTTTAGTATTGCAAGCCACCTTGATCTGCCTGCCAGCAAAAGGAAGTCTAGAAAATTATGAATACAGATATATAGGTATTTCAGGACCTAGATATGTAAATTCTGACATATAAACGTGTATGTGTGCCATTTTAGAAACATACATCTAGAAGCTGCCAATTGAGGAAAGAGGTTCAGCTTTCTGGGAGCATCAAACACACCAGAGGATTAACAGGGAGACCTCCCTGAATCATTCTTTTGGAGCACAACCAAGAACACTTTTCTGAAACCAAGATGTCTCGGGGATCAGCTGTAAATCCTGATGCTGATCTTTTTCAGCATAGAAAGGATGTTGAAAAGTTCTCAGCTCAACCAATTTCCTAAATTCTGAGCATTATTTTTCCATTGTAGCTGAAAAGAGTGCTATTTTATTTTGCCAATCTGCAGAATCATGACACTATGTTTTTGACATTGTTTCAGATCATTGAAACGATGCTGCCTAGATTTCTGTCCATTGCATCTGCTAGCCCAGGCACGAACCACATTTGCCCAATGGCCAACTGACCTCACCAACCTCAGTTTAGCACAGGGCAAATGCCCAAAATCCTTATCTGCCATCGCCCTGACACCAATCTCGAAAGCGACAGGAACAGATTGCACTAAACCTGAACATTTTAGGCCAGTAACGGGAATCCCATGGCTTGCAAAACTGATGGAGTTCTTTGTCAACGCCCAAGTAGCAAAATTTCTACAGAAAACGAAAGCGCAACACCACAAACAATATGGCTTCAGATCCTTGCATAGCAGAGTTACTTCTACTGGAGCTGCCCTCGAAGGTCAAGGCATATCTAATCAATGGCACACAGTCAATTCTTTTATATTCAGACATTTCAGCAGCATTCAATGCTGTGGACTACTTGCTTCTACTATACAAACTCAGTGAGCTAAGCATAAGAGGCATGGTACTGAAGTGGTTCATAGAATTCCTATCCACCAGAACCTACGAGGTGAGAAAGGACATAACAGGTCACAAACATGGAAGGCTACCTGTGGTGTCCCACAAGGCTCACCATTGTCCCCCTCTCTGTTCAATATATACCTAAGTGCCCTAGGCAGGAAATTCACAGATCCCCTAACCCACATGCTCTCCTACACAGATGATATCTTTATACTGGCCCCTGTTTAAAAAAAAACCTTCACCAAAACCACAACGCATATAGGACGACTAGTTAATGACCTCTGTGCATGGACTACAACAAACTTCCTAAAACTGAACAAACTAAAGACTAAAGTCCTATGGTTCGGAAATTATAACATCTTATACACAGACCTGATACTGACGACTGGCAAAACGCTCAAACTGGAACGGTCTTTAAAGGTCCTAGATGTGATCCTCAAATCAGATCTCACCTGTACAGACCAAATAAACTCCTTGGTCAGGAAATTTTTCTTCAGGCTCAGGCAGTTGAGAGCAATCAGACCACTGCTGAGCCAATCCAACTTTAGAACAATCACTTAGGCAGTCCTCCTCCCCTACCGAGACTACTGCAACTCCTTATATGCAAGCTTTGCAGAATATGATTGGAAAAGATTACAACTGCTTCAGAACACAGCAGCAAGACTGATTTTCCAAAAGGGCAAATATGAAAGCGTCTATCCACTCCTGAAGGAGTTACACTGTGAAGACAAGAATACAGTACCAGACAGCTTTCATGGTACACAAAGCCATCTAAGGGGAGAACTCCATAGGACTTGTCACAGACATCACAGTCAAACACTCCTTCCTCAAGACAAGAACACTCCAACGGTACAAACTGGCCTTTCCCCCCAAGGAGAAAAGATGAGTCTTAAGATTCTTTCTGAAGGTTTTGTACTGGCATTGTTGTCGCAGGTGAAGGGGAAGACCATTCTATGTCCTGGGTCCCTGGTATGCTAATGTTGAGTTGTGCAGCTTCTTCCTACGTACGGATGCCAACATTTACACCAGCCTTTAAAAGGCATAAATGCTCACACCCAAAGTTAGATGCAAAATGTGCGTTCTGAACGCAGTAGCCTTTATAGAATACTAGCTTAGCATGGAACATCCCAACACCTAATTTTGGGTGATCTATATAGAATTCTTCCTTACTTTGCAGTCATTTGGGCACTTCTCATGCACTAAGTGCAAACCTTTACTGCATTTTATTAAAAGGGCTCCAAAGCTTTTATCTACCAAGATAGGAGACAACTGATTAAATATACCTACTCATATATAATATCTAGAGATTTAAGTCAAGATGCCAAATATCTCAGTACTTTGAAAAAATTATACAGAATCTTTCAGTTTTGGCTTTCAGCTCAAATCTAGCTATGATTATGACTTTCTAAAATCCATTAGATATGTCATGAATGAGGGGACGCTAAAAAGTTTTCAGCCCAACCAACAAAGATGGGACAGTTTCCATCAAGGGCTATACATTTAGTCCAGTGATTTTCTGCTTTTTTTTTCTTTCCATCAGAAAAATACACAATGAAAAAGTGGAAAATCGATGGACTAAATGTATAGCCCTCAATGGAGACTGCCCCAGCTTTGTTGGTTGGGCTAAGAACTTTTTCAGCGACCCTCTTTCCAATTGCCAATGAAAGCAGGGGCCTATGAAACAGGGAATCAGCATTCAAATCCTGCTTCTTTTACTGACAGTCCTTGTGATCTTAGAGGAGCCCAGTGGCGTACCAAGGGGGGGCGGGGGGGGAAGGTCCGCCCCGGGTGCACGCCCCAAGGGGGTGCACAGCTGGCCACCCACCGGGGAATAGGCTGCCGCCGGGGAAAGGCTTCCACTGCCGTCATCGGGAACAAGCCGGCCGAGTTCTCCCTTCTTTTCTTCCCGGCAAGGCCGAACCTGACGTCAATTCTGACGTCGGAGAGGACGTTCTGGGCTACCAATAGCTGCCTAGCTGGCCCAGAACGTCCTTCCGATGTTAGAATTGACGTCGGGCGGCAAGAGTTGGTTGGCCCTGCAGAGAAGAGAAGCAGGACAAACTCTGAGCCGGCCTATTCCCGATGGCGGCTGTGGCAGCCTATTCCCCAGCGGCGGTGGCAGAATTTTCCCAAAGGCGGTGGCATGTGGGAGGGGAGGGGAGGGACAGGGAGCCAGAAAGAAAGGGGGCATGGTGAAACAAAGAAAAAGGAAAAAATGAGGCATAGAGAGAGAGAGAGAGAAAGACAGACAGAGAGAAAGAAAGAGGGCATGGAGAGAGAAGGAAAGAAGGGGGAAGGGTGAAACAAAGAAAGAAATGGGGCACAAAGAGAGAGAGAGAAAGACAGACATACAGAAAGAAAGGGGGCATGGAGAGAGAAAGAAAGAAGAGGCAGGGTGAAATAAAGAAAAAGTTTGGGGAGGGAATGAGGTCTGGAGGAGAGGAAGCATACAGGAGGCTGAAAGAAGGGAAGAAATATTGGATGTACAGTCAGAAGAATAAAGTGCAACCAGAGACTGATGAAATTACCAAACAAAGGTAGGAAAAATGATTTTTCAATTTAGTGATCAAAATGTGTCCGTTTTGAGAATTTATATATGCTGTCTATATTTTGCACTATGGCCCCCTTTTACTAAACCGCAATAGCGGTTTTTAGGGCAGGGAGCCTATGAGTGTTGAGAGCAGCGTGGAGCATTCAGCGCAGCTCCCTGCGCTAAAAGCCGCTATCGTGGTTTAGTAAAAAGGGAGGGGGTATATTTGTCTATTTTTGTATAGTTGTTACTGAGGTGGCATTGCATAAAGTCATCTGCCTTGACCTCTGCCTTGACCCTCGGAATATAAATGATAATTAACATTTCTCTGTGTACAGTATGCTTTGTGTTTTTAAAATTTTATTGTTGGTAGATCATTTTGATTTGGCTATGAAGGTAAGGGGGAGGGAGGGAGCGGAGCTGCTGAAAGACATCTAGTAATCCTTGCAGGCTTGACTGTGCAGGGAATTATTTTTGTAAAATCATGTTTTGTTATGTGACTGGCATTATTTAGACTTTAATTTCTATGAATGAATAGAATGAAAATGATATAAAATTACTTGCTTGTTTTTATGTGCGTGCGCTGAAGGAAAGTGGAGAGAGAGTGGGCTGAGGACGCTGAAGGGAAATGGGGAAGAGAGAGTGGGGAGAAGACGCTGATTTATAAATTGACAATTGAACAGAATATTGTTTCTTTTTATACTTTAATATAATAAGTTCAATATAAAACTATTCAAGGCTTGTGTGGATGGAATCAGGTGGTTTGCAGGGATGGGGATCGAGCTTATGGAGATTAGTCCAATAAAATGGTATTTTCTTATTTCTCATTATTTGTTTTATTTTTATTTGTTGATTTGTAAAGTGGTGATTGTTATGTATCAGTTTTTTCAAATTTACATCTACTGTCTTTATATTTTGCACAGTACTAGAGGACATGTATTACTGTTTTTGTGGGGTTGTAGTGTTGCATTGTATGCAGAGTCTGGTTTCTTGGCGGTTCAGTTTAACTTTTGTCTACATATTTCTATTTTTAGTTTGTGATTATTCCATATTGGGCGAGGGTGTATCTGTCTGTGTGTATGAAAGGGACATGGCTTTCAGATAGCATCGACTGTACAGGATCAATTGACTGTGCAGGATCTGGCTTGTTTGGTTTTACAATGTATGTGTTCTAGTGCTCACTGCAGTGTTTAAGATGCTGCCTTTTCCTAGGAACACTCTTGTTGTGCGATATGTAGATTGTTACAAAAAATCATATTTTTCATATAAATGGGGGGTGTCAATAAATGATGGGCCCCGGGTGTCAAATATGCTAGGTACGCCACTGGAGGAGCCACTTCATCTTCTGTTTCAGGTACCCCCTTAGTAAGTTCTAAAGGGGTTATTATATCTGAAAATTGCTGTAAACCACCTTTAGCTTAAATTCAATGCAGTTCAGAAACACAGTTCTTATTACTGTTTTGTCACCCTTGTTTTTTCATGGTTTTCTAACTCTCCATAATAAAGTTATCATACATAAAGGTAACTTGCTTCCCATTGTCTGTAATGTACTTTTAATTTATGAAAACTGCTATAGAAACATCACAAGGAGTCAGGCTATAGGGGAAAATTCTATAAATAGCACCTAAAGTTTTGCAATAATTCCACACCCAAATTATGGGATGGAAATGCTGAAACAGGGCTGAAACGGTAGATCAGCACCCTGTTATAGGATAGCACCTTAACTATTTGCAACTGCAAATTATGGATGTTCCCATGTGGGGGGGGGGCAAGGCATTCTGGAAAATTACGTGCAGTATTATAGAATACATCAGATGTGCATCCCAACTTGTATGCAGGATTTACACCTGGTTTCATTTGGTGTATGTAAGTCCTCCTATCCAAAGATCAGCACTGAATTCTTCACCCAATGCTAGTCTCTATAGAGCGTTCATCCTGAGGTATCCTATATAGAACAGCGATAGACACTGATTATTTTTTTTTTCCTATGGTAATATTTGAGTACCATTTACAGAATCTAGCACATAATGCCAGTTTGACTGGGGCAATACATAAACAGATTTACCTAGCTGCAAGAAATGAGGTGCCTTATTTTTAAGTAACAGCAATTCTGGGTAAAAGGGAGTGGGGGGTAAGCTATTTCATGGCTGTCTAGAAGCTGATGTTCCTTCCTCCTGCAAAACAAATCAGCCTGAATAATAAGACCTTTTGCCCCTGGCTATATTTTCTGAAAATAATGTAAATTATAATTTCCTGCTAGTTTGCAATGTAATATTGGGTTTTACATAGTCTGCCATGTTTTACAAAAGACATACTGAGCTGTAATATATTCCACCATAAAGAAGTTTTAGTCTAAACATTAGCAAGAACAGTTTGACCACAGACAGACCTGAAATAAGCTCCCCAGAGAGATGTGAAATCTTTATTGCTGGAGGATTGAAGAGTAGGTTACATACATTTTTCTAGGTTGATATTGATGTTGTAGAGCCTGCATGGAGGCAGTAGGTGAACTAATCAACTCTTAAGTTCTTTCCCAACCTTATTGTCTATGAAATGGTGTTCAAGATCCAGTGATAGATAGGAACCAAAACTCTGGAAGAGAAGGTGTAATCGAGCTATGCATGAAATCATTGTCATCCCGTTTGAGGAAATACGTCTGCAAATATACCTTGCTGTTCGACTACTGCTTTCTCACAGGGAAATGGGGATTTGGATTCAGACTGTTTTATGGCTATCTAGGGATCACAGTTGGCTGTCTGGGACACACCAGTTATTTTTGCTCTGAAAGTTAAGTCTGAGCAATAACTCATTCTGTCTAAAGCTATATTTCCTGAAGCAGGCATGCAGCTGGTTTCAGGGACAGGTGACAGATCTTAACATTCCCTGAACCACGATCCACCTTGAGCTGCCTTATCCACTGGCTGAATGGTAATAAAGTGTAATGGCTTAAGTTAGAGGCAAAAATAACATTAAAAGATCCAACAAAGGAGCCCTTATACTAAACTGTGTTAGGCACAAACATGTGCCTAATGCAGCTTAAAATGACATACCACCAGAAGTGCTCAGATGTCCTTCAAAACAAAAGATTAGGTCCTTACCTTTGCTAATCTTCTTTCTTGTAAATCCACACTCTATTCCTCGACAAGTGGATTATGACGTGAGACTGCTTGTAGAAAGTCTCATATACATTACTTTTTAGACCCTCCCCTCTTACCTCAGGACTGCTCTCGGATATCCAATTCATATAAAAGTAGACATACACTTGTAGAGGACACAAACAAAAGGGGAAACTCCCTGACAAATCAGTCTAATCTGCTCATAACATGAAATATCGTAACAATCATAAACAATGGAAACAATAAAAACAGGTTATTAACCAGTATAAACCTTAAAGAAACATTACTATAAGGAGACACAACATGCACTAATAGAAGGGGATGCTACAAATAGGGACTCCCAAGGCAAAGTGAAAACATATTCTGATGGTACTCTTAGAAAGGCTGGTCAGGAAGCCAGAAGTCCAGCTTACCAGTACTTATTAAGGCAGACAATTGACAAATCAACAACTCCCAGGGAGAATTCCAAGAATAGAATGTGGATTTACGAAAAAGAAGATTAGCAAAGGTAAGAACCTAATCGTTCATTCTTGTACAATCTCACTCTATTCCTGGACAAGTGGGATGTAACTGAGCAGCCCTGTAAAGTCAGCGTGGGACTGATGAGCCTGCTGCCAAGACAGAAGAATCAAAAGCAGCATCCTGCTTGGCCGCCACATCAATTCTGTAAAACCTGATAAAAGTATGCAAGGAGGACCACATGGCAGCCTTTCAAATCTCCTCCAGTGAGATCGCCGATGACTCTGCCCAAGAAAAGGAAACACCTCTAGTAGAATGAGCCCTGATATAAACAGGGGGCTTCTTTCTGGCCACGATGTAAGCAGACAAAATAGTCATACTAATCCATCTGGAAACAGTGGCTTTTGAGGCTAGTCTTCCCTTATGGGCAGGATCAATCAGCACAAACAGGTGGCCAGATACCCAAAACTTGTTCATGACCTCCAAGTACCGCAACAAAATCCTGCGCACATCCATTGACTGCAACACCCAATCATGCTCCCTTGAACCAGAGGGAGTAAAGGCACGAAGTTGAACCTCCTGGTTAATGTAGAAGCTAGAGACCACCTTCGGAAGAAATGAGGGAACAGTGCACAGGAACACATTGGAATCCATGATCCTAAGAAAAGGATCCTGACAGGATAGTGCCTGAAGCACCAAAACCCTGCAGGTAGAAGTAATAGCCACCAGGAAGACTGTATTGACAGTGAGATCCATTAAGGGTGCCTGCTCCAAAGGTTCATAGGATAGATGAGTCAGAGACCAGAGCACAAGACTGAGATTCAAAGTTGGATAGCTTAGCCTCAGCAGAGGCCAAAGCCTCAGAGTGCCCCTCAGAAACCAGACAGCATCTGGGTGAGCAGCCAAAGAACCTCTCAGAGGCTTAGGGACCAGACAAGAGAGACCAGTGATTTGAATCTTCCGGGAGCCAATGGCCAGTCCCTTTTCCAGTCCATTCTGAAGGAACTCCAGTATCAGAGATACTGATGGTAAAGATGGATCCTCATGCCTCCGGATGCACAACAGTTTATAACATCTCCAAGTTTTCACATAAACTGCCACAGTTGACTTCTTTTTCCTGTGTAAGAGAATAGCAATCATGCTTGGAGAATAGCCTCTGTGGACCAAGGCCGCACACTCAATAGCCAGGTCAAAAGACCAAAGCAGTCTGGATCTGAAACCTCACCCAGATCTGGATCCTGGAGATTTGTGAACTCCGCAACATCCCCCACAGTGGTAGTACCAGCCTGCATAAGCAAAGGTATGGTCAGGTCATCCTTGTCATTCTGGACAACTTGGGGAGACTGGACTTAAGACATGTGCTTGGGAAGGGGGAACCCCCGTTGCCAGCTAGGATGCCAGAGGAAGCTGTGCACACCAATTCTAGTATCCTGTTTCCAACAGTTGTCAACCCAGGTCCCAAGTACCTATCAAAATCCCAAGTAGTAAAACAGAGTTTATACTTAACATACAAGGGGGTGCTGAAAAGTTCTCAGCCCAACCAAGCAGCTTCCTAAATTCTGAGCGTTATTTTGTGACTGTAGCTGAAAAGAGTGTTATCTTATCGTTAAGTGTCAATTGGCAGAAACAAAATTCTATGTTTTGACATTGTTTCATATCATTGATTGACACGGGGGAAGCCACTGCTTGCCCTGTATCGGTAGCATGGAATATTGCTATGCCTTGGGTTTTGGCCAGATTCTGGTGACCTGGATTGGCCTCCATGGGAACATTTCAGCACCCTCTTGTAGGTTAGAGAAGAAAACTCTACAGTATGTATTTTCCTATTAGCCTGTAAATAGGGCCCATTTTGAAACACTGCCATAAGTCTATTCATTCAACAAGCCTAGAATTTTGGTTGTCAGATGTGTAAACAGCTAATCAAATGTGCAGTATGAGATTCTAAATTGATCAGTTTTAAATTGAACTGTTGAATGTTAAGAGCACTTAAAACTGCTTCACATGCAGAATGTCAAATGAGATTATTTCTCTGTGACTGTGGCCCCTCTGTCTGGATTAGTCTGAGGATGATTGATCTGAAAGGTAATATGAGTTGACACATTATTTATATGGTATATTGTTTATTCCTCTGCATAAAATTGCAGTGTTCTGTTTTAACTTTGCTGTTAAAATCTATAATACAATGTGATTGCATTTAGTATGGGGGTGCTCAAAATCTGCAAGGTATTTTACAGAAGGCTCATTGAACACGGTCTTTCCAAAGATCTACGACAGCACAAGAACAACACATATATTTGGCAACTCATATAATGGGTACAGCTATTTTATAAAATTATGCATTAAAATGCAGCAAACTATAAGTGCTCTGCAGATGTTACTGCAAAGCCAATTAAATACCAAGCTCCTAAACAGAGAGTTGCACAGGGATATAAATTTCAACCATCCCCACCTATCTTCAATGAATCTAACCCATCCCCACCCATTCTCACAGTAAATCTCCATTCCCACCCGTACCCATGGGAGCTAACACTATTATCCCAGTACAAACAAGCAATATTCAATACCTATTCGGACTTGTAAGTACCTATCAATAGCTTTATATTTATATATAAATATCTTAAAGCATGGAAAGCTAATATAACAATATCATATATCATTTATTAATGAAAATTCAACATGTAATCATATGTCTTATCATCTTACATCATATTACATACACATTATAATCAAACAAACGGAGCCCTCCAGTTCATTCAACTCAATTAAAATATCTCTTATTATAGTTCATTGAAATGTTCACCCTTATGTCCATATGTTAGCAGCAAAAATTGCACGTAATATTTCTTATTGCAGATGTTCTTCAGTGAATCTAATTAGTCACCCAACTCATTCCGTAATATCACCAGATTTTAAAAATCATGAACAATAATCTTGCTCTACACGCTTCCATGTTTCACCACAACGGCGTCCAACATATCTAAAGGTAGCTAAAGCGGATGAGATCTACAAACTAAGATCCAGCAGCAGAAACCATCTAATATGGGTTCAATGGGTATCAATACAAAAGAACTGTTCAATCTGGTTACAAATTTATTCGATACCACACGCCACACTCAAGCTATACATAATATTATGTTACCTTTAGCAAATGATTTAGCTCAGCATTTTGATTTAAAAATTAAAAATCTAAGAAATAATTGCTCGATAAATGATACTCATGAATATCAAATGCCTAATATGCAAGGAAATGTAATACAAGCGGATATGATTTGGAGCGCCTTTCATAATATAGAATGGAATAATTATATTAAATTATATAACAAATATGCTAAATCATATTGTATTTTGGACTCTTGTCCACCAGAAATTATGAAATCAGCGCCATTAGATTTTAAACTGAATTTGTTGAATTATCTGACTGATAATTTAAAGAATGGAAAATTCTTCACTAATAATGGTCATATTATAATAACTCCAATCCCAAAAAAACCCAAAGAATCATTAGCATTAATCACTAATTACAGACCATTAGCATCCATTCCATTTTTTGTAAAAATTATGGAAGGATTGGTCCATTTTCAACTAATGGAATATCTTGATCAATTTTCTCTCTTGCATGAATCTCAATCTGGTTTTAGACCTTTATTTAGTACCGAGACAGTAATTGTTGCTATTCTGGACAATTTACGTTCTTTGTTTAGTAAAGATCTTAATGCCTTTATCATGAAATTTGATATAAGTTCTGCATTTGATTTAGTGGACCATGGGAAGTTGCTGCAATGTTTGGATGCTATTGGTATTAGAGGAGAGGTGTTAGAATGGTTTTGGAGCATTCTCATGTCTCGCACCTATCAAGTTCATTTCAGTAATGATCTTTCAGGTATTTTGAATAATTCATCTGGCGTTCCGTACAGTTCACCATTGTCCCCATTGCTCTTTAACGTTTATATGTCATCATTAGGTACGTAATTGTCCCAGCTAGGGATAAAGCTGTTTAGTTATGCAGATGATTTTACGATCAGTATTCCATTTGCTATTTCTCTTTCTGAAGTTATTCCTAAAGCAAAAGAAGTATTAGGTCTAATGGAGCAATGATGACTGAATTTAGACTGAAGCTTAACTCAGAAAAATCAAAGTTTTTTGTAGCTTCATCGTGCCCGTTTGATACTAAAACATCATTGCGTATAAATAAATTCAGCTATCCTATTCAATCTACCATTAAGGTTTTGGGAATAATACTGGCCAGGGCTTGACTATGAAGAACCAGGTAGACTCTTTGGTCAGAAAGGGTTTCTTTACTCTTTGCAAGCTTTGGCCCGTTAGGGCGTATTTTGATGTTTCATCATTTAGAGTTTTGGTACAGTCTTTTATACTAAGTCAGCTTGATTACTGCAATATTGCCTATTTGGCAATTTCCCAGAAGAATATGCAATGATTGCGAATAGTACAAAATGTGGCGGTCAGGCTGATTTTTAGGTTGAAAAAATATGATCACGTAACACCCTCCTATCGAGTACTGCATTGGCTGCCAATGGAGGCGCGGGTGAAGTTTATGTTTGGTTGCTTCTGTTTTAAGGCTTTGTTTGGTTTAGCTCTCAACAGACATAAGAGAAACTCACATTTGCATTTTGTTTTTCCGCCTGTTAGAGGATATAAACTTAAAGAACATCATCAAAATCTTTTTTCATATCAAGCAGCGTTATGGGGTAAGGATTTAGAACAATGCCCTCCCTTAGAGGGTTAAGCCAAGAGAACCTGTCACCAGGAGTGGGATCCCTAGGATAGTAGACTTGGGGGTGGGTCAGTAGAGTGGGCAGACCTGATGGGCTATGGCCCTTCTCTGCTGTCATCTTCTATGTTTCTATGTTTCTAATTGCTTTTGCTTACTGACACTTATGGGGAATTTAGGAGACATCTAAAAACATATCTGTTTTCGAAGTATTTAGGCAGCTAATTCGTAAAAATTTTATTATGCACTATTTTGATCATTTTAGTGTCTCTAATTATTGGCTTTTAACTTTTTTAGTTCTATTCAACTTCTTTACTTGTTTTATTTAATTATTGTAAACCGCATAGAACTTTACAGCCTTGCAGTATATAAACTGATTATTATTATTATTATTATTATTATGACCAGCAGCCAGCACAATGGTCATGGCAGGCATCTTTATCATGAAAGCATAGTTCATCATCTCATTCTAGATGCTCTTCTCAACACTCCTCCCATTGACAGTCACCTCAGTCCTCCCCAAGATGGACATCTGAATAATCTTCTCATTGTACCCGTTAATGGCCTGTTTTGCCAATGCCTATCTATGAGGGGTACAACTTATCTTTCCGCTCTTCCAGTATTTATCTTTTATAGACTATGAGTCTTCTGGACTTTTTTCAGGCCGAAGGTCGCCCCCCAGAGTCTGTCCTTTATGAAGTTCATCAAACAGATGGAGCAGGCATTGCCAATCACTATGGAGTCCACAGCCTAGCCTCGAGCAGAGCTCATGGCTGTACTTGACTATATAGAGTGGCCTAAGGATTACATAAAAGTTCCTTTCTACCACTTGATGAAAGAGACCATGCTCAAAAACTGGGCTTCTCCACCTGACATTCCAGTTGTACCTTGCAAATTATATGCTCTCTATCACATCCAGTCTTGTCCCCAGGTTCAAGAGATCACAGTTACCACATCAGTCTTTGGTCATACAGTCTGCTCTATAGAGGGGACACAGTATAAGAACCCACATCAATTCCACTCCACCCCCACCTCCCCTCCAGGAGAGAAGGCAGAACTCTCGACAAATTTGGATAGAGTGTTCCAAGGCTCCATGCTGGCTAACAGAATCCTGAATTATAGCTTCTATATGATTTTCGATCTGAAATCCCTTGTGCAGAAGATGTCTCCTTATGATAAGTATATCCCACCAGAACATCTCCTTTCTTACCAGCATCTGGTGTCGAACTCCTACACACCAGGAAATACATGGTGCATTCTACATTTGATACATTTGAAGTCACCTTGCGAACCTTTGCAGTCTCCATTGCGATGCATAGTCAAGCTTGGCCTTGGATCTCAGATATCAATCCTAATGTCCAAGGCTGTCTCTCTAATATACTTTGTATGGGGGAGGATTTCTTTGGAGATCACACAGAGAAAACTTTCCATAGGATAAAGCATCATGCCAACTGCATGACCACCCTATCCTCTTCCAGATCTCATCAGCCTCAGCCACATAGGAAGTACAGTATTCCAAAACCTACAGGCACACCTCCTTCTATGCAAGGCATAGATATAACCAGCCTTCCACATCCACTCGTCCAATTCACCGACACTCCAGGTAGCAAAGGTAGCAGAGAGCCCCTCTGCCTCCTCTGCATAAGCAGCAGAAGGCCTTTTGACTTTCTCTTAGAGAGCAGCATGGCTTGCATTTCTCACCCTCCACCTCATACTCTGCCTATCAGAGGCTGCCTCATTTATTTCCATCAGCATTGGGCCCAGATTACTTCAAACCAGTATGTGGTAAAGCAGGGCTACACCCTTCCAGATCGAACCACCCTCCAAGTACGTCTTTTTTCAACTCCCAACAATTGACTCTCCTTCGTCAGGCCTCCTCCAACTCAGTGCCACAGAGGAAGTACCCTCCATGTGAGAAAGGCAGAGAGTTCTACTCCAAGTATTTCCTCATTCCCAAAAAGACCAGAGACATCAATACCATCCTGGACCTTTGAGCCTTCAACACATACTTGGTCAAGGAGCAGTTTGCATAGTATCCTTGGAGACCCTGCTACCACTGTTGGAACATAACAATTTGCTATGCTATCTAGACCAGTGTTCTTCAACCTTTTGACACCTATGGACCGGCGGAAATAAAATAACTATTTTGTGGACTGGCACCGGTCCGCAGACCAGCAGTTGAATACTGGGCTAAGTCGTGCCCATCTCCACTCAATCTCCGCCCCAAACTCCATCCCCATAATAGTACTAATTGTAACACCATTTTTTCCATTCATTTTTCATATATTGTAACCACACTGCAGCCCTAGGCCGGGGCTCAACAGCGCTCTCAGTGGTTACCGGCAAAAGTACACTAGCGTGTGACTCAGACTGGAGTCACCCTGCAGGTTTTCCACAAAACTTAATCAAAAACTCAAACACAGTGGATAGAATGGCAAAAGTGAAAATTTTACTTGTTCAAAATAAAAGTCAAAAAAGGCATACAGTTCAAAGTAACCAACCAATGTCCCAACTGGAAACAAAATAAAGCCTGAGGAAAACTCTTGTCAGCCTTCAGGTTTTGTATTCCTCAAGAAACAGTTCTCTCTGTGTCCTGCACTCTCACAGAGCAGCTTTATATTACAACTTTCTTTTCTCACAAGTCTGCTCCTTAGCAGCACTCAGGTAAGTTCATAACTTTCAACAGTTCCCAGAGATAATCTTGTTCACTCCAATTCTCTAGGCATACATATACAAAAATAAAGCCTGCAGCCTGAAAACTGTAGCAGGGCTGGGTAAAGAGGAGTCCATTAAGTTTGCCATCAAAAGCACACAAAACCGCTTTCAAACTTCCCTCCCAGGTGTTGGCAAACTTCTCCCCACTCACTTTTAGCTTCAAACAATTGTCCAGAACAGAAAAGACTTTGTCAGTGACTAGGAGCAGGAAAAGGAACCAAGCCACAACAATATTGGGGGGAAAAAACCCACAACAACTTACAGTGATTCAGCACAGGCTGAGCGAACTGTTATTCCCACATCCATGGGTTCCACGGCTCCATATACTTCTTCCAGAGGAAGCTCCATTTGTACCTCCATGGCAGCCTCCTCATCAGCTACTGGCAATTCTGAGGACATTCCAGCTTCCTCAACCTCCATAGGATCACAGCCATTACCACTGCTTAAGCCAGGCAGGTTCTCAATGGGGAGCACCCTAAGTTTCTTCCCTAACCTGCCTGCCTGCTTGTTCCAGACTGCTGGTTTTTCTAAGGCAGGGACATGCCCTGCCCTGCCTGAACCAGCAGGGATCTGCTCCTCCCTCTGGCTCCCCCAGTGGTGACCTAGATACTGTTTTCCCTGTGAGTTCCTGGTTCTGCTGAGTTCCTGAGGTGTGTGACAAGTATTCTTAGCCCCCGACTCTGACTGGTTAGTAGGCTCGGGGAAATCTACATAGTGCCTGGACTGGGTCCTGGGCATCCCCTTTTCGGGTTTCCTATCCTTCCTCCTGGCTTTCTCTGAGACCTTGGCAGGCACAGTGCCTGGCTGGTCACAATAAAATTGTATTAACAATACATAATTGTTAACCATAAAATTAAAATACACAAAGCACACTGTATGTTTTTTAACATTCATTCCAACCAGAAAACAGATAACCCCATGCAAATGCAGGACCAAAAACTAAAAGTACTAATATTTACAAACAAACCCTAAGATGCAAGACTCTGCAAGCAGTACAATCCCAGAGGAAAAGAAACAAATGCATTTCTTTCTGAACAGACAAATCAATCACTAAATAAAAAAAATAAAAGCATTTCCCCTACCGTTCTTGTCTCTCTTCCGCCTTGTGCCTTGCCTTCTGGCCTGTCTCCCGGTGTTATCTTTGAGCTGGTCCACTGTGTGATCAATGCAGCATCTTCGGGCCAGCTCCCTGAGTGCTGCATTGCACAAAGGTGTGGGCAGCGTCTTCTCGCATGCATCGCATGCCTTATCTGGAAGCCTTCCCTCTGACATTGCAATGTCAGAGAGAAGGCTTCCAGTTCAGTTACAGGCCGCACGTAGGAACCTTTTCCCCTGGCTTTGTGCAATGGAGCAGTCAGGGAGCCAGCCCAAAGACGCCGCATTGATCGCACCGTGGACCAGCGGCTGAAGAACACTGTCTTGGGCCCTATGGACGTGCAGGCCCTGTGGACCGTCAGAAAATTTCTGCGGACCGGCACCGGTCCATGGACCGGTAGTTGAAGAACGCTGATCTTGACCTCAAAGATGCCTACTCTCATATTCCTATTCTTCCGGCCCACAAGAAGTATCACCACTTCCACCTGGGCTCTCATAATTTCTAGTACAGGGTGCTCCCATTTGGCCTTGCCTCGACCCCGGGGGTGTTCACCTGGTGTTCAGCCTGGTGGTGGTGGCTGTGATCCTTCACATCCATGGGTTTCAGGTCTTCCCCTACCTGGACAACTGGCTGATCAAAGCTGTCATGCCTCACCAATTAATGCACCAATTAATGCAAGCAATAGTTTGTCTGTTGGACCTCCTGGGGATCTAATCTAATCTAATCTTCGGTTTATATACCAGGTCATCTCCCAGGGAGCTCGACTCAGTTCACATATAATTAAAACTAGAGTATGAGAGAAGTAAGAGCTATAGTATTATCATTTCATTGATACTGTAGTTAAGCCGTTTAAATATTGCAAGAACAGCAAAGTTTTCAGGGTTTTACGAAATAGTTGTAGCTGGCCTATCAGTCTAATAGAGTCAGGAAGTCCATTCCAGATCTCTTCCAACTTGAAGACAAAAGATTGACTAAGCTTCCCAAAAGATTTAATTCCCTTAAAGGAAGGGAAAGAGCTTATATCTCTGTGTATTCCTCATATGATAAGATTTAAAGATATTCCAACATAAGGGACTAAAGGGTCGAGATCAACTACCCAAAATCTCATTTGGTACCCACTCAAGTCCTGGAATTCATTGTAGCTCACTTATACATGACTAACTCGGATATTCCTGCACCAAAAGAGACTCAATACCCTGATCCAGCTTTGCCAGGAGACCTCTCCCCACCACCGCATCACAGCACATCAGATGCTGCGGATTCTTAGCCACATGGCCTCCACAGTTTATTTGGTACCATTTTCCCTCTTGTACCTAAAGGACTCTCAATGGGCACTTTCCATCCAATGGTCTCTAGGAACCGAACTGTTCTCACAATAGCTCAGAGTAACCTCAGCTTTTCGGATATTGCTTCAATGGTGATTGTCCCCTACCAACCTCTTCAGGGATCTCTTGTTTCAACCACCGACACACCAAAAGGTCTTGATAACTTATGCCTCCACACTTGGCTGGGGCTCCCACCCCGACAATCTCCACACCCAAGGTTTATAGTGCCTTTACAAGAGCCCTCCACATCAACCTCCTCGAGCTACAAGCGATTTGCAAAGCTTTGTGTCTTCCAGGACCACCTTCTCAATCAGGTTGTACTCTTCCATACAGATAGCCATCTGCTATGTGAAAAAACAAGTGGTAATGGATCTCGCAGGCTTTGCCAGGAAGTGATATGAATCTGGTCCTGGGCAATCCCTCTCCACATTTTTCTGAAAGCAGTAAAGTGCTTCAACTCAACTACATATGCTTGTGACAAAAAAATGGGCTCTGGTCTTAATATGAATGTGTTTCGGTGGTGGTGCCTGCAGTGGTGTAGCAAAGGTAGGAGACACCAAGGGTGGTGGGACTCCACCACCACCACCACCACCTTCATCTCCATCCCCCACTCTTCACTGCATGTGCACCTTCTCTTCCCTCTTTACCTCTTTAACTCTTTGTTCAGTCTTGGGGAGACCGTATCTGGCGAAGAACATAAGAAGACTTGAAGCGGTCCAGAGGAGGGCAACGAAAATGATAGGAGGCTTGCACCAGAAAACGTATGAGGAGAGACTGGAAGACCTGAATATGTATACCCTAGAGGAAAGGAGAGACAGGGGAGATATGATTCAGACGTTCAAATACTTGAAGGGTATTAACATAGAACAAAATCTTTTCCAGAGAAAGGAAAATGGTAAAACCAGAGGACATAATTTGAGATTGAGGGATGGTAGATTCAAAGGCAATATTAAGAAACTAGTCTTTAAGCCCGTTACATTAACGGGTGCTAGAACATATGTGTGTGTGTCTGTCTTTTTTTCTTTCTCTCTCCTTAGCCGCTTTCTTTCTTTCTGCCTTTCTTTTTCCTTGGCTGTCCATCACCACCCCTTGCCTGCTCCCCCTGTCCATTTTCCCTTCCTTTTACCTCCACTGTGTCCACCACCACCCCTTCACTGCTCTCCTTATGCAGCAGCAGCCCTTCTCCCTTTGTTTTACCTCCCCCCTGTCCAGCAGCACCTCTTTCCTTCTCCCCCTGTCCAACATTAGTCCTCCGTTCCTTTTTCTTCACCTCCCCTGTCCATCAGCATCTCTTTCCTTCTCCCCCTGTCCAGCAGTAGGCATCCCTTCCTTTTTTATCCTACCTCCTCCTTCTTATCCCTATGATACTCTTACCTTGCTCTGCCCCTGATCAGAGGTTCCCGACAGCTGCCCAGTTGCGCTCATTGGAAAAGTTCCCACTGCCGCATCCCGCACCCCTCCTGATGCGGCTCCCGCTGTCCTTTCTGTCTGTCTCTGTCCCTGGTCCCCTTTGCCTGTCTGTCTTTCTGTGTATCTCCCTGACCCTGTGTCTTTCTTCTTTCCTTTCTGTCTCCCTTCCTCCCTCTGTCTGTCTGTCCAAAGCAGCATTCCATCCCCCTCCATTTCCCTCCCCCCACACCAGTTCCCTGTGCACCTGCCCCTGTGTCTTTCTTATTTTCTTTGTGTTTCCCTTCCTCTCTCTGTCTGTCTGTCCAAAGCAG
Organism: Geotrypetes seraphini; assembly: GCF_902459505.1. NCBI lineage: Eukaryota > Metazoa > Chordata > Amphibia > Gymnophiona > Dermophiidae > Geotrypetes > Geotrypetes seraphini. The sequence continues at coordinate 185,574,748 of NC_047084.1, read as the reverse complement.
CATTCCATCCCCCTCCATTTCCCTCCCCCCACACCAGTTCCCTGTGCATCTGCCCGTGTGTCTTTCTTATTTTCTTTGTGTTTCCCTTCCTCTCTCTGTCTGTCTGTCCAAAGCAGCATTCCATCCCCCTCCATTTCCCTCCCCCCACACCAGTTCCCTGTGCACATGCGTCTTTCTTATTTTCTTTGTGTTTCCCTTCCTCTCTCTGTCTGTCTGTCCAAAGCAGCATTCTCTTCCCCTCCATTTCCCTCCCCCCACCAGTTTCCTGTGCAGCAGCATTAGCGTTTCCTCTACCCCCCCCTTTCCCTTCCCGCGGTCCGGACTAGAAAGGTGGTGATTCCAGCAGTGCTTGCATCAGTCTCCACACGCTACTTCGGGCCCTTCTACTGCCCTGATTTACTCTGGCACGTCCCTGATGACATCATCAGAGACGCGGCAGAGCAAATCAGGGCAGTAGAAGGGCCCGAAGCAGCGTGTGAAGACTGATGTACACGCTGCTGGAATCGCCATTCGGGCCCGCGGGAAGAGAAGGGGGTGGGCGGCAAAGGAGAAACGGAGATCGGTGGCGGCGGCAGCAGGAGGAACAGAGAACGTCGTCTGGCTGCGGTCCGGCTTGTGGAGGCGATAGGCTGGTGACATATTAGCGCGCATGCGCACTCCTTCGGCCACAGACCTACAGCGCACAGAACACGAAAATAGGAGTGCGCATGCGCGGCTAGCTCTTTATTATATTAGATTCTACTTTAAGGAGAGGGTGGTGGATGCCTGGAATGCGCTCCCGAGAGAGGTGGTGGAGAGTAAAACTGTGACTGAGTTCAAAGAAGCGTGGGATAAACACAGAGGATCTAGAATCAGAAAATATTAAAAATTAAACTAAGGCCAGTACAGGGCAGACTTGTACGGTCTGTGTCTGTATATGGCCATTTGGTGGAGGATAGGCTGGGGAGGGCTTCAATGGCTGGGAGGGTGTAGATGGGCTGGAGTAGGTTTTAACAGAGATTTTGGCAGTTGGAACCCAAGCACAGTACCGGGAAGAGCTTTGGATTCTTGCCCAGAAATAGCTAAGAAGAAAAAATTAAAGAAATTTAAATTGAATCAGGTTGGGCAGACTGGATGGACCATTTGGGTCTTTATCTGCCGTCATCTACTATGTTATGTTAGGTTGGAGATGTTCTTGGAACTTACAATTTATTCAATACAGATGGAGAAGACACAGAATTAAAACAGATCAGAGGAATCAAGTGTGAGAGGGTCAGTTCAGTAACAGGACATCTGCTCTATTTTATAAAGAAATTTAGGTACCAACTTCCTTTATAGACTACTAGCCTAATCTAATATAATAAAACGCTAAGCGCGCATGCGTACTCTACCACCATGTTGCCTGATCTGTAGTTCCGTGGTTGGCAGAGTGCGCATGCGCGCATACAAGAGTCCCTCACTTCGTCTAACATAGCGGTCTCGGCAGCAACTCCCCCCTCCCGTCAAACTGGCAGGCAGCGCTGGACTCCCTGCTCTCCACCTCTCAAGCTGCGGTGTCGGCTCCTCTCACAAACCTGCAACAGCATCGGAGAAGGCTTCCGACACTGGCGGGGATCGTGAGAGGAGACGTCGCCGGAACTTTAAAAAAAACCTTCAGCCGCAGCAGGCCAGCCCGCGGGAAGGGAAGGGGGGGCCGAAAAAGAACAGGACTCCAGCTACTGGAACGCAGGCTAGACCATGGGAAGGGAAGGGGAAGGGGCCGAACGGAGCAGGCCAGATCGCGTAAAGAGAAGGGAGGGGTCAAACAGAGCAGGACAGCTCGTGGTAAGAAAAGGGAATGGGGTGGGGGAAAATGCTGCTACTGCTTCACAGGGACCTGGAGGGGAAGGGAAATACCGCTGCTGCTTCTGCAAAGGAAAGTGGGGGGGAGAGAAGGGAATGGGAGGATGGGGGAAAATGCTGCTACTACTTCACAGGGACCTGGAGGGGAAGGGAAATACCGCTGCTGCTTCTGCAAAGGAAAGTGGGGGGGGGGAGGAAGGAGGGAAATGCTGTTGCTGCTGCACAGGGAAATGGGGTGAACATGCTGCTGCACAGGGAAAAGGAGGGAAATAATGACAGACAGACAACGGGAAGGGGGAGACAGAAAGAAAGGAAGAAAGACACAGGGGCAGGGAGAGGGACAGAAAGACAGACAGAAAAAGGTGGCCAAGGAGAGAGAGAGAGACACAGTGGGAGGGAGAGAGACAGAAAGACAGACAGACATATATTCTAGCACCAGTTAATGTAACGGGCTTAATGACTAGAGAGAGACAGAAAGAAATACAGACAGACAAAGGAGGCCAGGGAGAGAGACAGACAGAAATAAAGACAGACAGGGGACCAGAGAGACAGACAGAAAGAAAGACAGACAGACAAAGGGTGCCAGGGAGAGAGAGAGAAAAATAGCAGGAGGGAGAGAGACAGAAAGAAAGGAAGAAAGAGACAGGAGCAGGGAGAGAGACATAAATAAACAAAGTCAGACAGGCATATATTCTAGCACCCGTTAATGTAACGGGCTTAAACACTAGTTGAATATATATTAACCTACAATATAGGCCCAAGCACTTAGGCCAGCAAAAGACCTGATGTAACTGTAGGCACCCAACACCAAAGATATAGGTGTGCCTTATGTCTCAAGTCATGGTACATGGGATTGTTGTGCTACTGGGGCTTGCGCGCATCTGAGAACCTGAAAGCTATGCCGTCAGTAGTTTCACTACCAGCAGATCCTCCCAAAGCAGACAGGTTTCAGTGGCGACGTCAGACTAATGATGTATCACCCATCTGGGCAGCAGCAGATGGGCAGTGTTGGAGGAGAAGGATTGCATTTGATGCAACAACAATGACAACATCAAAATTATACTGCGCAGAAGAAAAGTCTGGCAATATACTCCTCTATTCTGCCAAGATAACTTGATGATGCTGAGACATAAAGAATTGATATATACTGTAGTGTTGGAAAATGATCCCCTAGGTCAGAAGACACTCACCATGCTACTAGAGAAGAGAACATAAGAACATAAGAATATCTTTACTGGGTCAGACCAATGTTCCATCATGCCCAGTAGCCCTTTCTCTTGGTGGCCAATCCAGGTCCCTAGTATCTGGCCTAAACCCAAGGAGTAGCAACATTCCATACTATCCATCCAGGGTAAGCAGTGGCTTCCCCCATGTTTTTCTCAATAACAGACTATAGACTTTTCCTCCAGGAAATTGTCCCCAAACCTTTCTTAAATCCAACTACACTATCGCTCTTACAACCTCTGGCAATGCGTTCCAGAGCTTAACTATTCTCTGAGTGTTAAAATATTTCATACTATTGGTTTTAAAAGTATTTTCCTGTAACTTCATCAAGTGTCCCCTAGTCTTTGTAATTTTTGACAGAGTGAAATATTGATCCAGTTGTACATGTTCTACTCCACTGAGGATTTTGTAGACTTCAAGCTGTCTCTGTTTCAAGCTGAAGAGCCCTAACCTCTTTAGTCTTTCCTCATACGAGAGGAGTTCCATCCCCTTTATCATCTTGGTCACTCTTCTTTGAACCTTTTCTAGTGCTGCTATATCTTTCTTGAGATAAGGCGACCAGAATTGAACACAATACTCCAAATGAGGTCACACCATGGAGCGATACAGGGGCATTATAACCTTCTTAGTCTTGTTAATCATCCCTTTTTAAACAATTCCTAGCATCCTGTTTGCTTTTTTGGCTACCGCCGCACATTGGGCATCAGGTTTCATCGTATGGTCTACAATGACACCCAGATCCTTTTCTTGGGTGCTAACCCCCAATGTGGACCCTAGCATCCGGTAACTGTGATTCAAGTTATTCTTCCCAATGTGCATTATTTTGCATTTGTCCACATTAAATTTCATCTGCCACTTGGATGCCCAGTCTTCCAATTTCCTAAGGTCTGCATGCAATTTTTCACAATCTGCACACACTTTGACAACTTTAAACAGTTTAGTGTCATCTGCAAATTTAATCACCTCACTCGTCGTTCCAATTTCTATATCATTTATAAATAAATTAAATAGCACTGGTCCCAGTACAGATCCCTGCGGCACTCTACTGTTTATTCTCCTCCATTTAGGAAAAATGTTCATTTAACTATACCCTCTGTTTTCTATCTACATAAAGATGGCACCTGCATGCATAAGGGCTATTGTTATGGTGTACAGGTGGGTACAGTAAGTTTTGGGTGGGTTTTGGAGGGCTCACCATACAATATAAGGAAGCTATAGTGACATCTGTACTTGGGACTTTTTAATGTGACTTTCGCTGCACTATCCCTTAGAGTTCCCCTCTGCTCTACTCAGATGTCTGTATGGCCAGTTTGCTAAGAATGCTGACTGCATGTACATTCCAATGGTTTGTTTTTGTGTGTTTTTCATTTGGAAGATTTTGTAGTTGAAAATAGCCAAAAAAAAAATAGGCACACTAGGGGCCAAAATGTCTAGATAAGTCAATGTTTAAAAAAACCAAAAATAGATGTCTTTCGGTCTCTACTGGATTTTTGGATGTCTTTCCCAAAATGTCCAAAATCAGGTGTAGACGTCCTATTGAAAATACCCCACTATGTGAGTACATTGACTCCAACCTCACCTATGCCTCACTGTTGAAGAGTGAGTCTGCTATCTGGAGGGAGAGAGCAAAATGGATGTTCATTTTCTGTCACTGCACTGTTGAGTAACTCTCCCATCATCCTCATTATCATTTGTTATATAGAAGCCCTTATTTCTCTTTCATCTAGCCCACCGGATCCTTCTCCTTTCATTTTCTGGCTCCAGCTGAAGAGGCAAGGTACTGAACATGGTAGACTTTTTCAAGCTGCTGCTTCCTGTTTGCACATCATCTCTGTCACTACTCAGGAACCCACATTAATGAACCTTTCACAGCTATGGTGACTCTACTGAAGTTACTACATACAGCTCTCTCTCTCTTTCTCTCATTCAACCTGCCAGCACCCTCTATTTTTATTTACCAACTGTAGCCTGAAGCCAATCTGAGGAGGTAGGTGCCACTGCTGAATCCTTGGCAAAGAAAGTAATGCTGCAGCTCTGTGTCTCCCCTGACTTAACCGTGACCTCCCCCCCCCCCCTTTGGAGGAGTGGCATGAGCAGGAACAAATGTGGTTTGTTCCTGCCCTTGAAGAATGCACTGGAACATCAGAGCTTCCTAAGGTAGACCTCAGGAGGGATGGTGGGATCGGGAGCAGAGAGTGATAGGGAGGATGAAGCTACAGGAAAGCCACTACTGGGAGAGTGAGCTCAGAAGGGGAATATTTTTGCTCGGGTATGGGGGAGGGAGTAGGGGGACAGTTTCATTCATGGTTTTGTTTTGTGCCAAAACCAAGCGGCCAATTTTGGCAGAAACCGAAGATCCTGGGTTCATGTGGCTCTGGTTGAAGTACACACCTATATATTTCATGACTCCATCCAGGTTCTGCCTAAACTCTTCCCCTCCCCCCCCCCAACATTGGGAGAACCAGAGTTTTATATGGTAAATATCTAGAGTGTAGAATCGACAATTTTGCCTTGGGTTTCTTTTTTATTCTAAGTATTGTAGCTTATCTCTCCTTTGCTACTATAATATGTTATCATTTTTATCAAGATATCTGTAAATCTTTAGATGTAATTGTGTTTATGTGGTATATCAAGAAATAAGAAACTTACATTCAAGTGCAAATCTGTCTTAGCACATACTTTACACCATGTTTTATAAGTTTTATAAGAGGCATTTTATGCACATATACTGGCATTTACCCATGAAACTTTCTCACAAAATGTTCTAAACATTCATTGAGATTTATGATTCATGCCAAAGTTTATCTAGGTTTCTAGCCAATCACATTTTTAAGTCTCAAGCCTGTGCCTTAAACTGATGGGAAATCACAACGATATCTCCTTCTGTTTATCCTTTCAGCAAGTAAAAATGGTATTTACAGTTCAAAAGAATAGCAGGAAATATTGACTACTCAGTCTCTAGGAAACCAGAAATCCTGTTCTAATGATTGCAGGCAATCCTTTTACTGTATGTATTAAAGTGTATGAGCATATAATAGGATGTCAATATTCAGAGTGTTTTCCAGGCTAATTTTTTGAGTTAACTGGAAGAACCCTGAGATTTTAAATTGTCTTGCCTCCCCCTCCCTGGCAACCATTAACTTCACTACTTACCCACATAAAAAGAGGCGGGTCCGGGGACATTTCCAGAGTCAGGCAAAACTTTATCTAGTCTGCACTAATACTGAGTGCTGTCCAAAAAAAGCTAGGGGAAAAATGTCTGGTCTTAGTGGAGGGCTATCCTAAGGTTATCTGGATATCTGTAACTGGTTATATTCTACAGAAAATTTATAGAAAACATTACAGAAAATTCTACAGAAAATTTTATTCAGGATAAGTACCACTGAGTACCTGAATAAAGCTACTGATTGTTACTTATAATGACTGGGGTTGCCATTCAACAATTTACTTATAATTGGAAGAACTGGAGTAGACTAAATTATAATTTTTGGTGGAATTCCCTATGTCACATATATAAAATGGAAAGATTTATTGCAATACAGCAAGGGTGTTTTAGGAAATTTCAAGATGTGTGGGAGCCATTAACAAAATATTGTGCTGATTAGATGACATTTTTTCCCTTAATTTTACAGGTTTAATTATGAGGGGAGTGGGGGGATAATTTTATGATTATATATTTTATTATTATATATTGTACAATGTATTTGATTATTTAATAGAAAGGGGTGGGGAGGGTGGAAGAAAATAGCATAATATTTGTACTATTGATGATTATTAAGTGATATATTTATGATTAATTTGTTTTAACATGTTGATACACTTATTGTATGTTTGAAAATTAATAAAGATTTTTTTTAAAAAGAAAACATTACAGAAAATTCTACAGAAAACTTTATTCAGGATAAGTACCACTGAATGCCTGAATAAAGCTATCTGAATAATATTAACTAGATAAAATTTCTGCTCCCCTGTTGAATACTGGCATCTAGAATAGTGCTTCTCAACCCTCCCCTGGAGTTATATGGAACTAGTTAGGTTTTCAAGATTACCATAATGAATTACCCAAAAAACAAACAGTGGTTCTTAAACCTGTCCTGGGGGACCCCCAGTCAGTCAGGTTTTCAAGATATCCCTAATGAATATGATGAGTGAGATTTCAGAAAATTATTTAAATCAACTTTATTTGTGAGGTTTTTAGGAAATTAATAGCAATAATGGTCACTCTGTAGGTCACTGGGATTGTTCAGTTTCTTGTTTTTGTAAACCGCATCGATCTGAGAGGTTTTGCAATTTAGAAGTGAAATGAAATGTAATGCAATATAAAGTAGTTATAGACATGCAAATTTTTCTCATGCATATTCGTTAGGGATATCTTGAAAACCTGGCTGGCTGGGGGTCCCCCAGGACATAAAACATAGAAACATGATGGCAGATAAAGGCCAAATGACTCATCCAATCTGCCCACAAAACACCTGACATGTTTCAGCAGCAGGCTGCATCAGGGGTACTAGATATACAGAAAAAAAGCATTTTTATTTGTCAGAATTAGGGTTTTCAATAGAGTCATACCAAATAACACATTTTACTAATGAGCCAAATTAGAGAATAATGAAAAATATTTTTCATCTGAACACGAGAAATAGGCATTGAGCTTTAACATAACAATTAATAAAAGAAGCAATGTGAAATGAGTGATCAAGTGTTTATTTCATTAAGATTTAGCACAGTACAACTTTGGATGATTCGTATTCAAATTTGAATCACTATTCGTCTGAATACAAGTAATGTATTCAAAGCACTATTTAGGGCTGAATCAAATCGAATATAAATATTCGGTAAAACCCAAGTTTTCAAATAACCAAAATCTAAAAGTGTTCTGCAATTGACACAACTTCTGCTGTAACAGCAGTTATTGTCAGTAGCCATTGGAGGAATTTGCAGCATCTACCCATCCAGTTAACATAGAAGAACAACTTTACTGTGTGTTAAGTGCATTGACGGTGCAGATGCTCTTAACATCTTATACTGAATGAGGTTAAGTGATCTGCATTACCTGTAGTGATAACAGTTCATGCACAGCAAATTACCATATGCTAACTGCAAGGCTTGTTCCAACTCTATACCCCACACATTTCGTGCCTCATTGCATGCTATATACTTAGACCCAAATTCTGTGTTAAGTGTCATAAGATGCACACGCATATCGGTGTGCACAGCTATATACTTTGGCCCAAATTCTGTACATAGTGCCATCAGATGCACATGCATATCGGTGTGCACAGCTATACACTTTGGCCCTAATTCTGTACATAGTGCCATCAGATGCACACGCAAATCAGTGTGCACAGCTATACACTTTGGCCCAAATCGGGTATATAGTGCCATAAGATGCACATGCAAATCGGTGTGCACTGCCAATTTGTATACACAATGTAATTGTTAACAAGCCAAAAGGCACCAATAATTGGCAATTAATAACTAATAATTGACGCTAATTGGCACTAATCAAAAATTGTGCACATAATTTGGTAGGTACATTCTATAAAGTAGTGCATGTCAGTTCTAGTATGTGAATCTCAAAAGGGGGCGTGGCCATAGGCAGAGCATTGGCATTCCTAAAAGTTAAGCGCATTATGATAGAATGCACCCGATCCATACACAACTTAGGTGCAGATATTTAGGCCTGTTTTTTCTTGGCCTAAATGTTAGTAATAAATATGCCTCTAAGAATGATTCTATATATGGTGTGTGCTTTTATAGAATTATAGTGAGTCATTATGATCAGTGCCAATATTCTAGGCACCATATATAGAATCAGGCCTTTAGGAGGTATTATGGATCATTTACATTTATTCATGCATTGTGTATGTAAACATACAGAATACTGTTGCATGCATGCACAATGTGTATACATGTCAGTATTCCCCAAATGCTATACTGTTAGGACATGCCTTGGTGACATTGAAGAGAAATCTATATAGAGTGCTAAAAATTAAATGCCAAAAAGATTCTCACTGAGTCTCTATTCTACTGCATAAAAGGCACCAACCTTTATAGAAGACTGACATAATGCACAGGCCGCACCTAAATTTGGGCGCTGAACTTATGCCTAATAGAAACAGATGTAAGTCTGCCACCAAAAGATAGGCATGGATCGGCACTTGGAAATGCACAAGACACACCTATGCCCCTGCCATAACCAGGAAAAATTAGGTGCCAAGTAATAGAATAGCACAGGGGAGATCCATACATAACTTCAATCAGGCACCAATTAAATGGCCAATTACTGCCCATTTCCTTGTTCAGTTGCACAAATAGGATGCTTGGAATTATTAAAAAAGGGATGGTTAACAAGACTATGAATGTTATAATGCCCCCGTATCGTTCCATGGTGCAACCTCATCTGGGGTATTGCATTCAGTTCTGATCTCCTTATCTCAAGAAAGATATAGTGGCACTATAAAAGGTTAAAAGAAGAGCGACCAAGATGATAAAGGGGATGGAACTCCTCTCGTATGAGAAAAGACTAAAACGGTTAGGGCTCTTCAGCTTAGAAAAGAGATGGCTGAGGGGAGATATGATTGAAGTCTACAAAATCCTGAGTGGAGTAGAACGGGCTGCTGTGAGTCTCTCGAGACTATGACAGGAACTCCCCACAGCCATTTCCTATTTGCGATCTACACAGGGCAGGAGTGTAGGAAGATCGCTCCTGCCCCAAAAGCCCACTAGACCACCAGGTAAGGCCAGGACGCCGGGGGGAAGGCTAAACTATGGGTTTTTTTTCTTTTTTCCCCCTCCCCAAAAAATCATGAATATGTGAAATCGCGATTGCCGAAACCCCTAATGGGGAGGGGAAAGTGTAGTCTGTTATTGAGAATTGGGAACATGGGGACGACATAGGGAAGCCACTGCTTGCCCTGTATCGGTTGCATGGAATATTGCTCCATCTTGGGTTTTGGCCAGGTACTAGTGACCTGGATTGGCCACCGTGAGAATGGGCTACATGGCTTGATGGTCCATTGGTCTTACCCAATAAGGCTATTCTTATGTTCGTAGTGTAACTGCTTGTGCTTAGAGTTTAGGAGCCCTGATAGTGGTCCTAGAAATATGGTGGCAGAAAAAGGCCAAATGGTCAATATAGAATAGGTTCTCACTGAGCAGCATTGGGGCATCTAATGGGAGGTGCCCACTTATAGAATTACCATCCCAAAATCCCACTGGAGACTGTTGGGGTTGGGAGGAAACAGAGGGATTCAAGCAAGTAAATAATAGCATTGACTCCTGTGGGTACAGGTGGGGATGGAGATTAACTGTGAGGATGGTTGGGGATAAAATGGATCTTAGCTGCCGAGGGGGTGTAAACAAAATAAACAAATAAAAAAGACTTTTCCTCTCTCTGTTAGGTTCATGTTCGCTGTCTAACACCAGCTCTGAAAGGATACACATTTCAAATCTGACATATTGTAATCACAAAACAGAAAATAAAATTATTTTTTCTACCTTTTGTTGTCTGGTCATTATTCAAATCATGCTGGTCCCAGGCTATGGTTTCTGTTTGTCTTCTGATAACTCGCTTGCCAGGGTCTCCTGTCCATTTGTTGTTTTCTTTTTTCTCCGTGCTCACCATTCATCCTCCATCTCTGTCCTCCCCTTTCATTTCCCTTCCCTCCCCCTTCAGGGGAAAAAATGCAAAAAATACAACCGAAAAGAAAAAGTTTAACAGGGTCATTTTTCTGTTTTCCAAGATGCCAGTAGGCTACCCATTAAACCTGAGAGCACGCATCAGAGAAAAGGTAGGTTTTCAAACTTTCCTAAAACTTATCGATGGACATTATTGATTTAAGTGTCAAAGGTATCGAATTTTATATGTAATCTAAATAAGAACATAAGAATAGTCTTACTGGGTCAGACCAATGGTCCATCAAGCCCAGTAGCCTGTTCTCACGGTGACCAATCCAGGCCAAAACCCAAGGTGTAGCAATATTCCATGCTACCGATACAGGGCAAGCAGTGGCTTCCCCCGTGTCTTTCTCAACAACAGACTATGGACTTTTCCTCCAGGAACTTGTCCAAACCTTTCTTAAAAGCAGCTACACTATCTGCTCAATATAGATCTAAGACCTCAATTTAAAAAAAATAAAAATTCCTAGAACACATTTTTCTTACATATCAGATATAATATTTGGGCCAGCCCTAACAAAGAAAAACCTTCACAGACTCCAACGGATTCAAAATGCCGCAGCCAAGCTTATCTTTTCAAAAAGTAAATTTGACCACGTCACACCACTCCTTTTCAAGCTTCATTGGCTTCCGATAATTTCCAGAATCCACTTCAAATGCATCTGTCTAACCTTCAAGATCATCCATGGCATCATTCCTCCATTAATCCCGCTCTCTTGGAACTCCTCAAACCTTAACACCTCCAGACCCATCCAAAAATCGAAACTCTCCTTCCCCTCATTAAAAGGCATTTCTCTCCCAGGAAAATTAGGGACTTCCCTCCCCTTCAGACTCACCGAGCTCTGGAACAACCTTACCTTCCCTCTTCGGAACCTTAGTGCTCTCCAACCCTTCCGTAAACAGCTGAAAACCTGGTTATTCTCCAAAACCTAACATCCCTCCTAATTTGACACCCTTGCCCTCTAACCTCCCTCTTTCCTCTGTTCCTCTTCTAACACTTTCCATGGAGTTCCTTTCAAATTACTATTCATGTAAACCGTGCCGAGCTCCACGATTGCGGAGATGGTGCGGTATATAAACCTAAGGTTTAGTTTAGTTTAGTTTAGCTCAGCGGATATTTGGCTCTATCATGTGAAGATGTACTCCTATGAATAACTGGTTATACTGTACTAGAGAATGACAGGTGGCAGTTAGCCGCGGATAACCCGCTGAAACGGTGGGGGGGGGGGAAGTGCTCACTGCGGGCCCGGGGACAAGGCCATCCACCGCCCCATGGAGCAGTGAATGGCCTGTCCCCGCAGTTAAGGGAGGGAAGGTGTGCGGTCACCGATCACGCGCGACCCCCCTCCCGCCCTATGGCCAAATCTATCTCAAGTTTATTAGAAGTTTGTTGTACACACAATATCAAATATTTCTATGCGTATTACAATTTAAAATTGTAATACAAATCTATCTCCCTCCCTTCCCCTTACCTTTGTGGCGTTTTAGTAAAGAAACTTACTGAAGCCGGTGAAGCCTGCCTGCCTGCAGTCGCGTGAGTGTGGGCAGAAGCTTCTCTTTTGATGCAACTTCCAGTTGCGTCAGAGAAGCTTCCGCCCACACACACACAACTGCAGGTACAGGCAGGCAGTCTCCGCCTGCGTCACTAAGTTTCTTTACTAAAGCACCGCGAAGGTAAGGGGGAGGGAGGGAGGGAGATAGATTCGGCCATAGATTTGGCTTTGGGAGTTCCTGTCAGCCCTGACGTCCAACAAAGCTCGAGCCCAGCCAGAGACCTAAGCACAAGCAGGCAGGCAGTCTCCGCCAGCTTCAGTAAGTTTCTTTACTAACACGCTGCCAAGGTAAGGGGGAGGGAGGGAGATTCTTGGGCCACTGAAGGGCGGTGAGGTGGCGTGAGGGAAGGGTGGATACAGCAGGGACAGGGACGGGGTGGTGATGGGAACGGCGAGGACGGGGCAGTGAGGGGGACGGCGTGGATGGAACGGTGAAGGGGATGGCGTGGACGGGGCAGTGAAGTGGACGGTGGTCCGGTGACGGGGCAGCGACGGGGTCAGATTTTTTCCCCGTGTCATTCTCTATACTGTACATCATCTGGATTGTACAGAGCAGAGGCCACAGCCAATTATCAAGTGATAGATTGAGCAAGTAAATTTTGTGCCCTCTGGAGGATTAAAAATCACAGTGAACTGGCTGCTGTGTTGTCAGGAGCTCAGAATAGGATCCTTAAATGAAAAGCTCTGCAAACCGTTAAAGACTTGCTAGTACCACAAGCCAATAAAAATTAGAACGCGGCTAATAACCGACTGATTACAAAAGGAAATGAAACCTTGTGTGCTGAGATATTCTTTAAAGGAACATAATATAAAAGTTTTAATCAACGTTGACCGTATTTAACAGCCTCTTTCTATTTAAGTTTTATTAGCTTAAAAGGCTAGCAGAAAAGAAATCAAACTTGGCGCACTGCACTGCTACAAAGGTACGTTGTGTTAAAGCTCTCTTCAGATGGCGCACACAGGCTTGGATTTTCCGAGGCTACTTTGCAGTTTGGAGCAGGATGCCGTATAGCAGTCTCACTCCTTGGAGTATTGTCTTCCTTTTAATAATGATTATAGCATGTGTTTTAAGGTTCGGGCTCCTGACCCATGACAAACAGACCATGCCTTTTTTTTTTTTTCCAAGGCACATTAATATGTGAGTTGGAATGCACATCGGGCATCCGATTTCAAAAGCAAATTGAGAACTTTAGCAGATCGCATGCTTACGTGTGGACATTAGCTTTGCTGAGCTTCAGGCATCAAACAAAAGCTTAGAATGTCCCTCCGCTGCTCCTAGACATTCGCTGGTATTCTATTCTCATCTGGAACGTGGGGAAATCATTTTCAAAAAAGACTACAGTAGCAGATTAGCCATTATTTGCCGTAGATCCTGAACATCAACCAATCGGAGGTCCAAAACAACTAAAGGGGACGTCAAACAGCAGGCCAAGTGCTTTCCACATCCCTCCCACATCCCTCCCTTCCCTCTTCTTTATCTCCTCCAGTTGGAACCGTTCATTGAACAATTTGGTTGGACACTGAGGGAGAAGAGATGAATATGGAAAGAAAATGACATATTCTGACAGGAGTGGGTGGGGGTTTTCGGGTTCCTATAAGATCTTACAGATATGCATTTTACCCACTGTACCGTGTTTAAATGTATTTTCAATGTGGTGTGAGGTTCTGAATTTAATTGTACACTGCAGGAAGCAGTTTCTAAATGTGAAGTTTATAAGAATAAATGCTTCCTTACCACAACATAAAAGGGTTTAGCATGAAACGTGCTCAGGCATCCTGTGGTAAGTTTGAAATTAGTACCGACAAACAAGCATATGCTCTTTGTTTATTAAATTTTTTGGAAAAAAAAACAAACAACTAACATAAAGTGCAGACACAATACATAATAATAATATCACCTGAGCACTTTTATACTATGTAAATACAAACAAAGCAAGAAAAAGAAATCCCTCCTTCCCTCCCTCCCTTCCTTTAACTGGAAGTGTATAAGAAATGAGGTGTGGTAAGAATTAATAAACATCATACCTTCTAATTCAGGGGTAGGGAACTCCGGCCCTCGAGAGCCGTATTCGGTCGGGTTTTCAGGATTTCCCCAATGAATATGCATGAGATCTATTTGCACGTACTGCTTTCAATGCATATTCATTGGGGAAATCCTGAAAACCCAACTGGAATATGGCTCTCGAGGACCGGAGTTCCCTACCCCTGTTCTAATTTTAAAATGTTTTACAAAAGCATCTAATGGACCCCAAATTTCTTTGAATTTTCAGATTTCACCCTTTTGTTCTGCCAATATTTTCTCAAATGTATAATACGTACATAGGGTTTCCCACCAGAATAGTACATTTAATCTATCCCATAAACCAGGGGTAGGCAATTCCAGTCCTCGAGAGCCGGAGCCAGGTCAGGTTTTCAGGATATCCACAATAAATGTGCATGAGATAGATTTGCATCACAAGGAGGCAGTGCATTCAAATCCATCTCATACATATTCATTGTGGATATCCTGAAAACCTGACCTGGCTCTGGCTCATGAGGACCGGAATTGCCTACCCCTGCCATAGACCAGTGGTTCCCAAACCTGTCCTGGGGGACCCCCCAGCCAGTCAGGTTTTCAAGATATCCCTAATGAATATGAATGAGAGAGATTTGCATACCTGTCACTTCCATTATATGCAAATCTGTCTCATGCATATTCATTAGGGATATCTTGAAAACCTGACTGGCTGGGGGTTCCCCAGGACAGGTTTGAGAACCACTGCCATAGACAAATGAGCATATGATTTTGGCCCTCTTATACAAAGGCACGGTATGTTTTAGCATGGATTTAGCACGTGCTAAATCAACGCATGCGCTAAACGCTAATTAGTCCATAGAATAACATGTATGCATTAAAGTTTAGCGTGTGTTTAGCACGCACTAATATCTCACGCGTGCTAAAAAGCTTAGCGCACCTTTGTAAGAGGGGGTTAAAAAATAAAAAGTGAGGAAAAGGACCAAGTCTTGAATGGGGTAATGAATATTATCATTAATCCAAAAACCCTCATTGTCAATTTTCTTTTTTTTAATAAACATATTCAAAGTTGATACAAACTGCACATCTTTTGCAAAGTCCAAATAATTTATGAAAATTGAGACACTTAACTCCCAACAGAGCTTTAGTAGCTTCATCAGGGGTTCCTGTTTCAACAGATTCATTACATCCAATTTTTTTGAAATTTCCTATTTGCAGCTTATCCTGTAATCAAACGTCCTCCTTCAGGGGACTCCAATCTTGTGGCATCTCCCACTTCAGTGCTAAAATATTAAATTAAGGAAGCTGCAAATAGTAAATTTCAAAAACTGGATGTAATGAATCTGTTGAACCACAAACCCCTGTTGAAGTTACAAAAAGCTCTGTTGGGAGTAAAGTGTCTCAATTTTCATAAATTATTTGGACTTTGCAAAAGATATTTATTTTAGGTATTTATAGGCCTCCTAACAAATTTATCTAAGCGGTTTAGAAACATAGACGCATGATGGCAGATAAAGGCCAAATGGCCCATCTAGTCTGCCCATCCACAGTAGACATTATCTCTTTCTCTCTCCGAGAGTTCCCACGTGCCTATCCCAGACCCTTTTCAATTAGGACACAGTCTCTGTCTACATCACCTCTTCTGGGAAACTGTTCCATGCATCTATCACCCTTTCTGTAAAAAAGTATTTCCTTAGATTACGCCGGAGCCTATCACCTCTTAACTTTTTCCTATGTCCTCTCATTGCAGGTATTTAAACATCTCTATCATATTTCCCCTCTCCCTCCAAAGTATACAGAATGAGATCATTAAGTCACAATCTCAAGTGTTTTCCCTTTCTGTCCCAGTGGGCTCACAATCTATCTATCGTACCTGGAGCAATGGAAGATTGAGTGATTTGCTCAGGGTCACAAGGACCAGTGTAGGATTTGAACCCACAACCTCAGTGTGCTGAGGCTGTTGCTCTAACCACTATGCCACTCCATTTTTTAAATCCATTTTGAACATGTTTATTAAATAAAAGAAAATTGACAGTGAGGTGGGGGTTGGACCAATGATAATATTCATTACCCCCATTAAAGACTTTTTTGATGTGATTAAAAGACTGGGCATTTGAAGTTCTTTTCCTCACTTGTCTTTTTGATACTAAATCATGGCCCATTCTGTCTGCCCCTCCACAGCATCCATTATCTTTTCTTCTCCCTAAGAGATCCCACATGCCTGTTCCATGCTTTCTTGAAATAAGACACACCTCTACTGGGAACCAATATATTCTGCTACTGTAGTCTATGCATCTACCACACTTTCTGTAAAAAATAGTATTTTCTTAGGATACTCCTGAGCTTATCACCTCTTAACCTCATTCTATGTCCTCTCACTCTGGAGTTTTGTTTCAATTGAAAGAGGCTTGCCTCATAGACATTTAAATATCTCTATCATATCTCCCCTCTCCCAACTTTCCTGCAATGTATAGATATTGAGATCTTTAAATCTATCCCTGTACGCCTTATGACATAGACCATCAATCATTTTAGTTGCCTTCCTCTGGACCAGCTCTATCCTGTTTATATTTTTTTTGAAAGTGTGGTCTCACCAGTCTTATACAGGGGCATCAATACCTCCTTTTTCCTACTGCCATGTCTCTCCTTATGCATCCAAATATCCTTCTAGCTTTCGACATCGCCTTTTCAACCTGTTTGGCCACCTTAAGGTCATCACATACACCATAGCCTGCTCCTCTCCACCCCCTCAACTGTACTGTTCCCTCAGGTTTCTGCAACTCGAATGCATGACCTTGCATTTCTTTGCATTAAATCTTAGCTGCCAAATTCCAGACCATTCCTCAAGCTTCACTAGGTCCTTCTTCATGTTTTCCACACCATCAGGATGGTCTACTCTATTGCAGATTTTGGTATCTTCTGCAAAGAGGCAAATCTTACCAGTCAGCCCTTTAGCAATATCGTTTACAAAAATGTTTTTAAAAAAACAGGTCCAAGAACTGATCCATGAGGCATACCACTGTCCAAGAACTGATCCATGAGGCATACCACTGGTAACATCCCTTTCCTCAGAGCGATCTCCACTGACCTACTCTTTGTCACTTTCCACTCATCTATTCCTGACCCAGTTTGTCACTTTGGGGCCCATGCCAAGGGCGCTCAGTTTATTTATTTAGACGCCTTTGTGGAACACTGTCAAAGGCTATGCTAAAATCTAAATACACCACATCTAATACTCTCCCTCTATCAAATTTTCTGGTCACTTCTCTTGGGCCATCACCATATAAAATTAAGTGCAAGCCTTAGTGCTTAACTTTCTATGTATATTCACCAGCACTGTGCAGTTAGGTAGTGCTACTGAAAACACATATGTGACAGCACAGTGGCTATCTATTTACTTTAGGCTGACTATTTGATAGCATTGGCCAGCAGGATTATATGTTTTGTTTTTAAGTTCCAAAATTTTATTACATTTATATATTAAGAACATAAGCAGTGCCTCCGCCGGGTCAGACCACAGGTCCATCCTGCCCAGCAGTCCGCTCCCGCGGCGGCCCAAAACAGGTCAAGACCTGTCTGAATCATCAGAAGGGGCTCCCTTGCCACCTTGGTTTCCCATTTAAGTCCTGCCTTCCTATCTAAGTCCTAGCCCTCCGGTCTTGCACATGCACGACCAGGTTAGTTTATACTCATTATCTGATTAACTTCCTATACTTGTGTTACATCCCAGCTCCTCCCTCAGTATCCCACGATCCCTTTATCCCTCAGGAATCCATCCAATCCCTGTTTGAATCCTTGTACCGTATTCTGCCTGATCACTTCCTCCGGTAGCGCATTCCAAGTGTCCACGACCCTTTGGGTGAAAAAAAACTTCCTTGCATTTGTTTTGAACCTGTCTCCCTTCAGTTTCTCAGAATGCCCCCTCGTATTTGCTGTCCCCTTCAGTCTGAAGAATCTGTCCCTATCCACCTTCTCTATGCCCCTCATGATCTTGAAGGTCTCTATCATATCTCCCCTGAGCCTCCTTTTCTCCAGAGAGAAGAGCCCCAGCCTATCCAGCCTCTCGGCGTATGAGCAGTGTTCCAGCCCTCTTACCAATTTCATTGCTCTCCTTTGGACTCTCTCAAGTACCGCCATGTCCTTCTTGAGGTGCGGCGACCAATACTGAACGCAGTATTCCAGATGTGGACGCACCATCGCTCGATACAATGGCATGATGACTTCCTGTGTTCTGGTTGCTATGCCCTTCTTTATGATGCCCAGCATCCTGTTGGCTTTTTTCGAGGCTGCTGCGCACTGTGCAGATGGCTTCAGTGATGCATCCACCAGCACACCCAAGTCTCTCTCGAGTCTGCTGTCTCCCAACAATACCCCCCCTAATTTGTAGCTGAACAACTGGTTCTTTTTCCCTATATGCATGACCTTGCATTTGTCCACGTTGAAGCGCATTTGCCATTTGTTTGCCCAGTCTTCCAGCTTATCCAGGTCCCTTTGTAGGTCCTCACACTCCTCCCTGGTCGTAACTCTGCCGCACAGTTTGGTATCGTCTGCGAATTTTATAACCTCACACTTTGCATCCTTTTCCAGGTCATTGATGAATATATTAAAGAGTAAAGGCCCCAGCACCGATCCCTGTGGCACACCGCTCGTGACTCCCCGCCAGTCAGAATATTGACCCTTTACTCCAACCCTCTGCAGTCTTTCCGACAACAAGTGCTTGATCCATCTGTGCACATCCCCTCCCACCCCGTGGTTCCACAGCTTCTTAAGTAGCCTTTCATGTGGCACCTTGTCGAAAGCCTTTTGAAAGTCGAGGTAAATGATGTCTATGGGCTCCCCATTGTCCACCCGACTGCTTATTCCCTCAAAGAAGTACAGAAGGTTCGTTAGGCACGACCTTCCCTTACAGAATCCGTGCTGGCTTGTTCTCAGTAGGCCATTCCTCTCGATGTGCTCGCAAATGCCGTCCTTGATCATAGCTTCCACAATCTTCCCTATAATTGAAGTCAGGCTCACCGGCCTGTAGTTCCCGGGGTCACCCCTCGATCCCTTCTTGAAGATGGGTGTGACATTTGCCAATTTCCAGTCCTCTGGCACCTCACCAGTTTTCAAGGATAGGTTGCAAACATGTTGTATTGCGCCCGCTATTTCCTGTCTTAGTTCCTTCAGAACCCTTGGATGGATCCCGTCCGGGCCCGGTGATTTGCCGCATTTTAACCTTTCTATCTGTTTGAGGACATCCTCCCTACTTACCTCTATGTGCTCTAATTTTTCAGCCTGTTCCCCACTCATGAGCTCCTCTGAGTCTGGTATATTAGATTTGTCTTCGCTCGTGAAAACCGACGAGAAGAACGTGTTCAACCTCTCAGCTACCTCTTTATCCTCCTTAATCACTCCCTTCCTGTCCCCATCGTCCAACGGCCCTACCTCCTCTCTCGCTGGTCGCTTCCCCTTAACGTAACTGAAGAATGCCTTGAAGTTTTTCGCCTCCTTGGCCAGCCCCTCTTCATAAGAACATAAGAAGTTGCCTCCGCTGAGGCAGACCATAGGTCCATCCTGCTCAGCGGTCCGCACCTGCGGCGGCCCATCAGGCCCATTGCCTGAGCAATGGTCTCTACCTATCTATACCCCCCAATCCCTTTTTCTTCTAGGAATCTATCCAAACCTTCTTTGAAACCATTTAATGTTTTCTTGTCTACAACAGCCTCTGGAAGCGCGTTCCATGTATCCACCACCCTCTGAGTGAAAAAGAACTTCCTAGCGTTTGTTCTAAACCTGTCCCCTTTCAATTTCTCCGAGTGCCCCCTTGTACTTGTGGTGCCCCTTAATTTGAAAAATCTGCCCCTGTCTATTTTTTCTATGCCCTTCAGGATCTTGAAGGTTTCTATCATGTCTCCTCTAAGTCTTCGCTTCTCCAGGGAGAAAAGTCCCAACTGCTTCAATCTGTCGGTATATGGGAGATTTTCCATTCCCTTTATCAGTTTGGTTGCTCTTCTTTGTACTCCCTCAAGTACCGCCATGTCTTTCTTGAGGTACGGCGACCAGTACTGGACACAGTACTCCAGATGCGGCCGTACCATTGCACGATACAGCGGCATGATGACTTCCTTCGTCCTGGTCGTAATACCCTTCTTAATGATACCCAGCATTCTGTTTGCTTTCCTAGAGGCTGTGGCGCATTGCGCCGATGCCTTCAGTGTTGCGTCTACCATCACTCCCAGGTCTCTCTCCAGGTTACTAACCCCTATTGGTGTTCCCCCCATTTTGTATGTGAACATCGGGTTCTTTTTCCCCACGTGCATGACCTTGCATTTCCCCACGTTGAAGCTCATCTGCCACTTTTCGGCCCACTTTTCCAGCTGTGTTAGATCCTTTTGGAGATCCTCGCAGTCTTCCTTGGTTTGAGCCCTGCTGTATAGTTTGGTGTCATCTGCAAATTTAATGACTTCACACTTAGTTCCCGCCTCTAGATCATTTATGTAGATATTGAACAAGAGCGGTCCCAGCACCGACCCTTGCGGAACTCCGCTCGTGACCCCTTTCCAGTCTGAGTAGTGTCCCTTTATGCCAACCCTCTGCTTCCTGTTTGCCAGCCAGTTTTTGATCCATCGGTGGACCTCCCCTTGTA
This sequence comes from Geotrypetes seraphini, assembly GCF_902459505.1. Lineage (NCBI taxonomy): Eukaryota > Metazoa > Chordata > Amphibia > Gymnophiona > Dermophiidae > Geotrypetes > Geotrypetes seraphini. Next base: position 185,553,828 of record NC_047084.1, on the reverse strand, counting down.
CCCCGTGGTTCCATATCTTTTTAAGCAGTCTCTCGTGTGGCACCTTGTCGAAGGCTTTTTGGAAGTCAAGGTAAATGATGTCTATAGATTCCCCTTTATCCACCTGGCTGTTCACTCCCTCAAAGAAGTACAATAAGTTTGTGAGGCATGACCTACCCTTACAGAAGCCATGTTGACTCGGTTTTAGCTGCCCATTTTTTTCGATGTGTTCACAGATGCTGTCTTTAATCAGTGCCTCCATCATCTTTCCCGGGACTGAGGTCAGGCTCACCGGCCTGTAGTTTCCCGGGTCCCCCCTTGTGCCCTTCTTGAAGATGGGCGTGACATTTGCTATTTTCCAATCCTCCGGGATCTCTCCGGTTTTTAAGGATAGGTTGCATATCTGTCGAAGTGGCTCCGCTATTACGTCTTTTAGTTCCTTGAGTACCCTTGGGTGAATGCCATCCGGACCCGGCGATTTGTCGCTCTTTAGTCTGTCAATCTGCTTGAGTACATCCTCTTGGCTTACCTTTTGCTTTTCTAACCTCTTGGTGGCATTCCTTTTGGCATTTCCTATGCGCCTGGTGGTTTTCCTCTGTTGGGTCCTTTTTCCATCTCCGGAAAGATACTTTTTTGTCATTTATGGCCCTCTTTACTTCTATTGACATCCAAACCGGGTCCTTTGATCGCTTGTTCTTGCAGCCTTTCCTGAAATTGGGGACGTACATTCTCTGTGCTTCCTGCAGGGTGTCCCTGAATAGGGTCCAGGCGCTTCCCACAGTCTCCATCCTAAAGATGTTTCTGAGCTTCCTCCCCACCATTTCCCTCATAGCAACGTAGTTCCCTTTCTTGAAGTTCAGCGCAGTTGTTGCGGTCCTCCTAACTATGGGTGTCCCTCTTTCTAATGTGAATCTGATCGTGTTGTGATCACTGTTGCCTAGTGGTCCTCCCACTTCTACCCCTCTTGCAGGCCCCCCTAATCCGTTTAGGATGAGGTCAAGAGTAGTACCCCTTCGCGTCGGTTCTTTGACTAGTTGCTCCATGAAGCAGTCCTTCACAGCTTCTACAAATCCTATCTCCCTAGTGCAGTTGGAGTGACCCGTACTCCAGTCTATCCCTGGGTAGTTGAAGTCCCCCATCACTGTTACATTTCCAGTCCTGCACTCCTGTCTCAATTCCGCTTCCAAGTCATGTCCGACTCCCTCTGGCGTACCAGGTGGTCGATAGTACAGCCCCAGTTTTATGCCCGCACCCTTGTTTCCCGGTAATTTGACCCACATCGATTCCAGCCCCTCTGCCTTCGTTTCCATTTCCATCCCGTTGGCTCTCTTCTTCTTAAAGGGGAGCCCGGGCGCCGACGCGACCTGTGACGCGGTGGGGGTGGGCGGAGCTACCTCTCACCGCGACCCCGGTTCCTCCTGCCTGCTCTGCCTTCCTCCCCTGGCTACCTCCTCGTGGCTTCCTCCTCCTGCCCTCCGCCGCTGAAAAAAAACAGAAAACGAAGGGACACAGCAACCGCTGAGGTCTGCTTCGTGCCCTGGCTTCCCTTCTTAAAGGGGAGCCCGGGCGCCGACGCGACCTGTGACGCGGTGGGGGTGGGCGGAGCTACCTCTCGCCGCGACCCCGGTTCCTCCTGCCTGCTCTGCCTTCCTCCCCTGGCTACCTCCTCGTGGCTTCCTCCTCCTGCCCTCCGCCGCTGAAAAAAAACAGAAAACGAAGGGACACAGCAACCGCTGAGGTCTGCTTCGTGCCCTGGCTTCCCTTCTTAAACATACATTTAAGCAGGTGAGAATATAAATTCTAACAAATTGTTCACAAACTATATCGTCACAATGCAAATGATATTCTTAAAACTTCTAAGAAAAACTATCCCCAAACCCACCCATCCCACCCCATTAAGAGTGAAAAACCATACATTCATACCTGTACATACATATTTATCCATTCTTTTATAACACTCAGGGCCTGTTTTATAAAGCCGCGCTAGCGGCTGCAGCGCGGTAATGGCCCCGAAGCCCATAGAGATTTAAAGGGCTTCGGGGCTGTTACCGCATGGCTTTGTAAAACAGGCCCTCAACCATTTTCAACATATTCTTGTATAGGTGGCCTCAATCTTTTGAATTCAGCTTTCTTGCCTCTTAGGATTACGTGTTCTACTGCAGCGTTTCTCAACTCGGTCCTGGAGTACCCCCTTGCCAGTCAGGTTTTCAGGATATCCGCAATGATTATGCATGAAATAAATTTACATATAACGGAGGCAGTGTATGTAAATCAAGTTTATGTATATTCATTGTGGATATCCAGGACTGAGTTGAGAAACACTGTTCTACTGCACATGAATATAACTTCTCTAGGGGAAGCAATGAAAAAGTGCAAGCCTACTACGTAGAGAAATACAATATTATACAATTTTCTGGTGCCCGTATCCTCTGTTTCTCCAGGTTTGTGCAGTCTGATCTCCTTTCATGGATGAAAGCTGGAAAGGAAATCTCTTGTAAGCCTAATCCATCAGCACTGCTTAAAGATCAGTACCACTAATCCTTTGCTTAGACGAGGCTTAAGAACATCCTCTTGACATTGCAGAGACTTGATTCTGAGCCTCTTCTGCTGGATTACCATTGATCCTGTTCTGACAGACTGAACCAGACTTAATTTTTCCCAGTTGCATCTACGAATGTCTAGTTCTGTTTTTCCCCTGGATATCTTGAGACTACAAGTCCAGAAATAGTCCACAGTTGGTTTAGACTGCAGCCTTGACTTGATATGGAAGTAATCAGGTTAACTCTCAGTTCAACTTATTAATAAAGGCCTGGATTCTAAAATGGTGCCGTTGTCAGTGGATGCCTTAAAAGCAGCTGTCGATTGTGTGTCAATCACATGACAGCGCCGAGTACAGAATCACACATCCAGCAAAGGTAGGCGCCGGAAATGTAGGCCTTGGTTTTCTAGGTCTACATTTCTGGCGCCTATCTTTTAATATGAATCATACTTCTTTAGGCATTTTACGCTGACTAATGCTACTTCTGGCATTAGCCACATCTACATTGGCATTAGGTGGTCTATAGTGCCTATGGAGGTGTGATTCTGGTGCCGATTATTTAGGCGAAAGTTAAAAACTCAGTTAAAAATGTCATTTAAACGGCATTTTTTTACTGTGCTTGGGCACCAAAAAAATTGGTGCCAGTTAGAGAATCTGGGCCAAAATGTAGAAATTAGATATATTGTCACCTGCCAGGGTCCCTGGAAGCTTGTGGAGGACCACCGACAGACGGCAGCACAACCCTGGCGTGGCTCCCAAAGTGGAAGACCTCACTGGTGGACCAATACTCTGGACCTCGCAACAATAAACAACAGCGAGAGTCAAGTCAAATCAAAAATGTCCAAGGTTTAATTTGTCACCAAAAAAACAAAAAATAGAAAACCAAAATCATACAAGGAAGCACTAGCACTATCTTCCTTTTTCTCCAAGGGAAAAAGGTTTCTATCCTCCAAACAGTTCAATGGAAGAACAGCAGTTCTTATATTAGGTAAGTCCACAATAAAGGTTCCTAGTGGCTTCACTCAGCACTGAACCACACTCTCAGCAAGAGAAAACAAAACTAGTCCCACCAGGTGAAGTTTACAGTGAACTGGCAAGACTCAAGGTGAACAAAGCCATGGGACCAGACAATTTGCACCCAAGAGTGCTCAGAGAATTGAGCGATGTCCTGGCGAAACCGTTGGCTGAGCTATTCAATCTCTCCCTAAGTAAGGGGAACGTTCCCCTGGACTGGAAATTAGCTAATGTCGTTCCTCTGCATAAAAAGGGTTGCAGGGCAGAGGCTGCGAATTATAGACCGGTGAATCTCACATCAATAGTGTGCAAACTCATGGAAACACTAATTAAAAGCAAATTGGGCACGATCTTGAATGAAGGGAATCTTCGGGATCCCAGTCAGCATGGATTCACCAAGGGTAGGTCCTGCCAATCCAATCTCATCAGCTTCTTTGACTGGGTAACAAGAAAGTTGGACTTGGGAGAGTCTTTGGACGTCGTGTACCTGGACTTCAGTAAAGCTTTTGACAGTGTCCCACACCGCAGGCTGCTAAGCAAGATGGAATCGATGGGGTTAGGAGAGACACTAACTACATGGGTCAATGATTGGCTGAGTGGCAGACTTCAGAGGGTGGTGGTTAATGGTACCCTCTCTAAAACATCGGAGGTGACCAGTGGAGTGCCGCAGGGCTCGGTCCTGGGTTCACTCCTTTTCAACATATTCATAGGGGATCTGACTCAAGGGCTTCAAGGTAAAATAACACTATTCGCCGATGACGCCAAACTATGTAATATAGTAAGTGAATGCAGTTTACAGAATTATATGGCGCAGGACCTGCTTACATTGGAAAGTTGGTCCTCAACCTGGCAGCTAGGCTTCAATGCTAAGAAATGTAAGGTCATGCACCTCGGAAGCGGAAATCCATGCAGGACGTATTTCTTGAACGGAGAAACTTTAACTAGGACTTCAGCAGAACAAGATTTAGGAGTAATCATCAGTGCAGACATGAAAACTGCCAATCAAGTGGAGAAGGCTTCATCTAAGGCAAGGCAGATATTGGGTTGTATCAACAGAAGTTTCGTCAGCCGAAAGCCTGAAGTCATAATACCGTTGTACAGGGCCATGGTGAGACCTCATCTGGAGTACTGTGTGCAATTCTGGAGGCCACATTACAGTAAAGATGTGCGCAGAATTGAATCGGTTCAACGGACGGCCACCAGGATGATCTCGGGGCTCAAGGGTCTCTCGTACGAAGAGAGACTGAACAAATTGCAGCTCTACACTCTTGAGGAACGTAGGGAGAGGGGAGACATGATCGAAACATTTAAGTACCTCACACTGTCTGCCTCAATTACCTGCACTGGAAGCTTGTTCCAATGATCAACCACTCTCTCTGTGAAGAAATACTTTCTGGTGTCGCAGTGGAAGTGTCGAAGTGGAAGATGATATTTTCTTTCTCAAGGGACCCTCGGCCACAAGAGGGCACCCGCTCAAACTCAGGGGCGGAAAATTTCATGGCGACACCAGAAAGTATTTCTTCACAGAGAGAGTGGTTGATCATTGGAACAAGCTTCCAGTGCAGGTGATCGAGGCAGACAGCATGCCAGACTTTAAGAATAAATGGGATACCCATGTGGGATCCCTACGAGGGTCAAGATAAGGAAATTGGGTCATTAGGGCATAGACAGGGGGTGGGTAAGCAGAGTTGGCAGACTTGATGGGCTATAGCCCTTTTCTGCCATCATCTTCTATGTTTCTATGTTTAAAGGAAAAGTCCTCAAGAATATTCTTGAGTCCTGGACTTTCAATCATATAATCCTGTTTCTTCACCAGGCACTTATATTTCACATTGCAAATTAAACTTTAAACATGAAAAGAAAAGTAAGGCATTACTGCAGGTTCTTGTCATTCCAGCAATAGCTAGTCTCCAGTCTCACAGTTGGGCAACAGAATTGCTGGTTCCCCTTTATTCAATAGCTTTAACAAGCTCCCGCAGAATCCCAACCCTTAGATCTTCGGGGATCCTACCCCAATTCTGAAAGTCCCATGGATTTTAGCAGTTAACACGGACAATACTACACAAGCTGAAAGGCAAACTTCCTTCAGCCTTCCCTGGCTTGTGCACAGTTGAGGTGTAGCAACTCAATTAATGCTGCTGCAGCACTGCTCTCAGCCCGGTTCCACAGAAGAACTAAAACTTCTTCAGCAACAGAAAACAAATAGTCTTTCAGCAAACAATCCAACACACTTATCCTGATAAAGAACAGTACCTCCTGTCCTTAGTGAGAGACTGCCAAGCTCACATCCATATCTTCCATGTTTTCAGCTTCCGGCACATTCTCTTCAGCTGTGTCCATACTTTCTGGAGCCCCCAACTGCTCTGCTGACTCTTGGGCATTGGAATCCTCCCATTCCATAGGCTCCTGTGCGAGGTCTGACCTTCTCTGCCAGGTCCTCATATGCAGCCTGCCTTACTGCCTTGGAAAGCTGCTTAAGAGTGTTTGTGCCACTCCCTGTTCTAGGTGTTTGTGTTCCTAGCTTTCGTGCTCTTTGGCTCCCCCCCAGGTTGCTGGGCAGAATGCAACTGGGAGCCTGATTAAATCTCCTTAGGGAGCTGGGTTTTTTACTAGGACGTGGAGCTAACCTGTATTCTGGCTCCTGCTCGGGTTCAGATGGCTCAGGATAGGCAGCTCTGCTTTCAGGATCTCCTACCTGATCATCCTCAGTCAGTCTCTGGTCTCGGTCAAAGGATTTACTATGGGGTTTCACTCTGACATGATCGTCTCGGGGAGCGGAAATGTCACAATATGAAGAAACACATCCAGTAATTCTTTAATGGGACTCCACCTGTTAGGCACCTCAGTGAAGCAAAGCGAGAGCCTATTCCATTATAAAGTGGTAGCATAAACTCAAATTGACGTATCTAAAGTAAGGCTTGCTCATTTATGCCAAGTCAATCGTAAGCAAAAATGGTTGAATCTAAGGCCCTCTTTTACAAAGGCATGCTAAGCGTTTTAGCGCAGATGTAGTGCGCGCTAAATCAATGCATGCGCTAACCGCTAACGTGTCCATAGGATAACATGCATGCATTAGCATTTAGTGCGCACTAAAAAGCTTAGATCACCTTTGTAAAAGAGGGGGTAAGTGCACCATGCATAACTTATTGTATTCTATAAGTTGTGCATGTAATTTGGAGACATGCCTGTGCACCTCCTATGCTCCACCTACATGCATACTAGCCTTACAGTTATATATTACAGCATTTATGTTATAGCAATATAAGTTAAAGGATCCCAGGTAAATGATATTGCCGTAATCTAGGGTGCTTAGGATTAGAGACTGGACTAGCAAGCGAAAGGAGAGGAAGTTGAAATAGTGTTTGATGGTACGGAGTTTCCAGAGGGTGCTAAAGCATTTTTTGACCTGAGCATTGGTATGGTCGTCAAAGGTCAGGCATCAGTCCAGAATGATTCCAAGGACTTTGATGATAGGGTTTATTGGGTAGATAAGCCCGTATAGTTTCAAGGAGATATTTGTTAGCTTAAGTGGTACATTTCTGTGTACATACACATGCAAGGTCCACATAATTGTAGAATCGCTCTTTTTTTTGTAAATCATTTTTATTAAGGAGTCATCAAGAGAAACAAGCGAAATATATGGATAAAAGAGCAAACAACAGCAGCAACGGGATAGAATACAATGTCCAACAGTAAAAGCACTTAGTACAGCAATAAGATACAGGGATATCCAAAAGCTAGAACCATCCATTTCCCTCATCAGCTCCATAAATTTGGTAATACAGCTTACCCACCCCAAGAGTCTCCTGCTCAAGGGACAACATGTATACCACACTACGCAAACCAGCCACACCCACAAACATACACCAGGAGCCCCTCTGCATTTGGTACACACAGACTCCTCCCACAAACCCAGGCGAGCACCCCGTTCTTTAGTGAGTTAAGCCCAGTGAAGGATTTTAAATTGGGTCTCCTGCCAAGCCGCGGATTTCACAAATGCATGCAAGGTATGAAAAAGTTCCAAAAAGGATTCAGGAGTGTATTGTATAGACAGATCCCGGTTCCATTTATCGTGTAACCTTTAATGCATATACCGTATTTGCCGGCGTATAAGACGACTTTTCAGTACCTTAAAATCCTCCCCAAAGTCGGGGGTCGTCTTATACGCCGGGTACTGTTTTACATGTCCTTACTTTACATTACAGAGCTGCACGGGGACGCCCCTAGGGTCGCGGGGATCCCGTGGGGACGCCCCCTAGGGTCGCGGGGATCCCATGGGGACGCCTCCGAGGGTCGCGGGGCTCCTGCGGGGCTGGATGCTCAGTCTTCTGGATGTACGCGGCTCTTCTTCTCCCTACCTTCTCTGCTTGCAGCACAGAGCCGAACGGAAGTCTTCCCGACGTCAGCGCTGACGTCGGAGGGGAGGGAGGGCTTAAACAAAGCTTAAACAAAGCCCTCCCTCCCTCCGACGTCAGCGCTGACGTCGGGAAGACTTCTGTTCGGCTCTGTGCTGCAGGCAGGGCAGATAAGGAGAAGGAGAGTAGCCTCGCGGTTCGAGTGGCTACCAAGGGAGAGGGGCGGCCGCCCCGCCCCGGTTGCAGCACAGCCGGCCAGGTTCCCTTACTTTTGTGGCACTTCCCCGACCGACCGATAACAGCCCGGGTCCGACAATCCTCCCTGCCCTGTAGCCGCGAATCTAAATACCTTCTTACAGCAGCTGTAAGAAGGTAATTTAGATTCGCGGTTAAGGGCAGGGAGGTTTGTCGGACCCGGGCTGTTGTCGGTCGGTCGGGGAAGTGCCACAAAAGTAAGGGAACCTGGCCGGCTGTGCTGCACCCGGGGCGGTAGAGAAGGTGTGCGGAAGAAGGGGTAGTCTTATACGGCGAGTATAACACAAAACTCTATTTTTTAACTAAAAGTTGGGGGGTCGTCTTATACGCCCAGTCGTCTTATACGCCGGCAAATACGGTATATAAACTATAATTTCTATGACCTTCATTGGCAATTCAGTAATTGCAGTAAAATATGATCTACAAAGTAATGGTATTATCGTGCTGTATAATTTCTTCTATAAATAATCTTTCCCCCAAGCACTTTTAGTTTTTTAATAAAACATACATGGTAAGTTATAAAAATATTTGGCTTCTTACTAAACAGAACATAAATCAAAAACACCATAAAACACGATGTCAGCCTCAGCCTAGTGATGGCTGAGTTACTTTCTTCTTTACATCCCAAACATAATATTTCAAAGTTAAGAGTTTTGCATCACGCGGTTCTGCTGTTGCATTTTTTTTAATGTTAAAATCAGATGCTTGATGTAGTCTCCTTTTTGTCCAGGAAGATATGAGTAAGTAGTTAGCCAGTTCAACATCTGCAGATCTATGTATTTAATAATTTCTTGTAAGAACCAGAACCAACTTAGCCATTAGGTAAAGCAAAGAATCACCTAGGGTGATAGCTTTGGGGGGGTGGCAGTGGCAAAGAACAGCTGCACTCAAAACAAATAGATAGGCATAGGTCTGCCTGCTGTATTACATTATGTAGATAATATTTTGTGAATCTTTGCATTGGTACAGCATGCATGTTTCTTGCCTTGTTAACATTTATTGTACTTCATCTACTAAACTCAATAAAAAAAATTTTGAACTTAATAGGTTATTATGGATTTCGTCCCAATTTCAGCACTGAATCATTACTGACCTCCTTAATCTCAAAGGTCCAATTACTCCACTCTCGAAATAAGTTTGCCGTCCTCCTTCAATTCGACCTTTCCGCTGCTTTTGACGTTGTTCACCATGACATCCTAGTCTACCAACTCTCCGAGATAGGCATCAACTCCACAGTCATAGACTGGTTCTCAAAATTCTTACGTTCTCGCTCTTACACCGTCAACATGAATGGCACCTCATCTCCCCCCTGGCACCCAACGTGGCTCTCCTCTTTCTCCTATTCTGTTTAACATCTATATGTCCTCCCTTAAACTCTTCCATCTATCCCCCCTAGAAACAATTTACACTTATGCTGATGACATCCTAGTCCTCCTCGAGACCGACCCTAGCCTTACCAACCTCTCGGAGAACATATCCTCCTGTATATCAAACCTCCAGTCCTGGGCCCATACTGTCAAAATGAAACTGAACGAGTCCAAAACTAAACTACTCTGGCTCGGCCCTAAACTAGACCAACTTCCCACCTCCATCCTCCTTTCATCTGGCTCCACTCTGCAGCTGGAGTCCTCAAGCAGTGTTCTGGGCATCATCATCGACTCCACTTTGTCCTTCAACGATCACCTCAATTCCTTGGCAAAAAAATGCTTTTTCATCCTTCACATGCTGAGGAAAGTAAGATCCTACTTCCATCAAAATCACTTTACTGTTCTCGTCCAATCTATCATCCTGTCCAGACTGGACTACTGCAACTCAATCTATCTAAGCCTTACCAAGAAAAACCTTCGTAGACTCCAGCGGATCCAGCTCATCTTCGCAAAAAGTAAATTCGACCATGTATTACCGCACCTGTCCAAGCTTCACTGGCTCCCGATTATTGCCAGGGTCTACTTTAAATGCGCCTGTCTAACTTTCAAAATCCTTCATGGCATCCTCCCTCCCTTCATCCCATTCTCTTGGAACTCCTTAAATCTTAATACCACCAGACCCACTCACAAACTTAAATTATCCTTTCCTTCATTAAAAGGTATTTCCCATGCAGGAAAACTAAGGACCTCCCTCCCCTTCAGATTCACTGAGCTCTGGAACAACCTTACCTCCCCCCTCCGGATCCTGAGCTCCTTCCAACTCTTCTGCAAACATATGAAAACCTGGCTTTTTTCAAAAATGTAACACTTACCCCTTCTTTGGCATCCTAAGCCCCCCAAATATCCCTCTCACTATTCCCTTTAACCTCTTTGGAGTTTCCTTTCTCTCTCAACTCTTGTAAACCGTGCCGAGCTCTACGATTGTGGAGATGATGTGGTATATAAACCTAAGGTTTAGTTTAGTTTAGTATGGGGCTCATTTTCAAAAAAGATAGACGTCCAAAAGACAGCATAGTCAAACTGGCCAAGTGGGCATTCTCAAAACAGACTTTCTAGACATCTATCTGGTTGTTTTGTCTCCAGTACATCCATAAGAACATAAGCAATGCCTCTGCTGGGTCAGACCTGAGGTCCATCATGCCCAGCAGTCCGCTCACGCGGCGGCCCAACAGGTCCAGGACCTGTGCAGTAATCCTCTATTTATACCCCTCTATCCCCTTTTCCAGCAGGAAATTGTCCAATCCTTTCTTAAACCCCTGTACTGTACTCTGCCCTATTACTCCCTCTGGAAGCGCATTCCAGGTGTCCACCACTCGTTGGGTAAAGAAGAACTTCCTAGCATTCGTTTTAAATCTGTCCCCTTTCAACTTTTCCAAGTGTCCTCTTGTTCTTTTATTTTTCGAAAGTTTGAAGAATCTGTCCTTCTCTACTCTCTCTATGCCCTTCATGATCTTATAAGTCTCTATCATATCCCCTCTAAGTCTCCTCTTCTCCAGGGAAAAGAGACCCAGTTTCTCCAATCTCTCAGCGTATGAGAGGTTTTCCATTCCTTTTATCAAGCGTGTCGCTCTCCTCTGAACCCTCTCGAGTAACGCCATATCCTTCCTAAGGTACGGAGACCAATATTGGACGCAGTATTCCAGATGCGGGCGCATCCAAATCTTAAGGCTTGTTAGAAGCATGTGGAGGACTTGTTAGAGGCATGTGTTGGGCGGGCTTAAGACTTGGACACTTGGTAGGCATAATCAAACCTTTAACAAAACATCCTGGGCTTTTTTTTTTTAGACATTTGGAGCTAGACCCGTTTTAAAAGCATCTAAATGCTAAAAAGGTGCCCAAACTATTCTATTCTTTAATAATTTATATTCCACATATCCTACAATTCTTTGTGGATTACAAATTATTCAGGTACTCAAGCATTTTTCTCTAACTGTCCTGGTGTATTCCCACTCTATCTAATGTTCCTGGGGCACTGGGGGATTAAGTGACTTGTATCACCAAAATTGTATACAGAATGAGAAAGAACATATACCGTACTTCTTTGAAAATACCCTTCTCGAAAAAATTTCATAAATCTTAATCGAAATTATTCAGAGGTGTTGTTCTACTGTGAAAAGCTCCTAAACACCTTATTCGCTTTCAATTATTATCAAAGGGGACAGAGCCTCAGATCCCCGTGTGTTGTAAAGCTTTAATAATCACACTAGAAAGGGAATTAACCTCACTGGCTCATGCTCCCCCTCTTGCCCTTCTCTTAACTGTTGTTAAACCATAAATTTGCTCAAAGTTCTTAGAAAAAACAAGGACTTAGCTTCAAATCCCAGGCAGGGTGTATTGAAAATTTCACAGTGAGGATCGTTATCACTCTATAGCGCCCCCTTTGATAATAATTGAAAGCGAATAAGATGTTTAGGAGCTTTTCACAGTAGAGCACCTCTGAATAATTTTGATTAAGATTTTTGAAATTTTTTCAAGAAGGGTATTTTCAAAGAAGGATTAAGTAACTTGCCCAGGGTCACGAGGTGCAGTGTGGGATTCAAACCCATAACTTCAGGGTGCCAAGGCTGTAGCTCGAACCACTGCACCACACACTAAACTGATAACCATTGGAGGGATTAAAGCATGACCCCACTTACTCCCCCAGTGGTCATAGACCTTCTCCCACAACCCAAAAATGTTTTAAAAAAAAAAAAAACCCACCAGCCTTTTTCAGCCTATGTGTCATATTCACATGGCTCAGATACAAGGGGGTGCTGAAAAGTTCTCAGCCCAACCAACTTCCTAAATCTAATGTTGTTTTGCCATTGTAGCTGAAGAGAGTGCTATTTTAGATTTAGGAAGTTGGTTAAGCTGAGAACTTTTCAGCACCCCTTCCTACATCTCCACAACAGAGCAGAGGGTCTCTGTAGAGACATGTCACATTAAAAGTCTCAGGCAGATATCACTGTAACTTGCTTATATTGTATGGTGAGCCCTCTAAAGCCTACTATACCTACATAAAGATGACACCTACAAGCATAAGGGATATTGTTGTGGTGTACAGGTGGGTACAGTAAGTTTATTGGGTGGGCTTTGGAGGGCTCACCATACAATATAAGCAAGTTATAGTGACATCTGTACTTGGGACTTTTATTTGTAATGCTTTTGTATCACTCCATGGTGTGACCTCACCTTGAGAATTGTGTTCAGGTCTGGTTGCTGTATCTCAAAGATGATATAGCAGAATTAGAAAAGGTTCAAAAAAGAGTGGATGGAATGCTTCTTATTTGAGGAAAGGCTAAAGAGATTAGGCCTCCTCAGCTTGGAAAAGCAAAGACTGCTATAATTGAGGTCTACAAAATCCTGAGTTGTATAGAATAGGTAAAAGTGAATCAATTTCTTACTCTTTCAAAAAGTACAAAGATTAGGGGACTGCAACAGGGTTCAAAAAAACAGGATTTCTTCATAAACTCCAGATTACAGCAAGTTTTATTTAAACACACTTCTTGTGTACTCTCGGTATAAAGAAAAGTCCAGCCAACTCATATACCATAGGGTTCCAACAAAAAAAGGAAGAGAAGTTCAGACCTTCAAATTAAGACAGGTTTTGTTCAGACAGAGCTCCACGTAACTATAGTTCATTTAAGGAAACAGAAAGTCAGATAATCCAAGTTAAAGCTGGTTTTATTCAGCTGCCTCTCCCCCTTTTCCAGGGAGATCAATTCTGTGGATAGCAACAGTAAATCTTAGTCAGCTGCTATATTAAAATCCACAGCTTCAGATGAGGCTTACCTCAGTTCTCTGTCTTGTAGTAAAAAAGGAGGAATCAGTTAGAATTTCCTTACAGCTTCCTGTTCTACTTGCCTTCCCCAGGGCTCTCTTTTCCTCTCTCTGCCCTTTTTATTCCTGTTCTTTTCTTTTTCCTTAAGGTGCCTTTGCAGGGAAGAGCCCACTAGAGAGAGAGGGAGAGCTTTCTGAAGGGTTTTCTGACTGCAGGGAAGTGTCCACTAGAGGGAAAGGTAGTGCTTTCTGAAGGGTTTTCTAACTCTGCAGGGAAGTATCCACTAGAGCAGTGGTCTCAAACTCGTGGCCCGGGGGCCACATGCGGCCCGCCAGGTACTATTTTGAGGCCCTCGGTATGTTTATCAGAATCACAAAAGTAAAATAAAACAGTTTCATGATCATATGTCTCTTTAGCTATAAATTACAATATTATTATTATGACTTAGCTATAAAGAAAGATTTATAAACTATAAAGAGTTTTACCTCATGCAAAATTTCTTTAATAAGACAATAACTATTTTTTTCTGAGGCCCTCCAAGTACCTACAAATCCAAAATGTGGCCCTGCAAAGGGTTTGAGTTTGAGACCACTGCACTAGAGTAAGAGGTAGAAGTAGAACTTTCTGAAGAGTTTTCTGACTCTGCAGGGAAGTGTCCACTAGAGGGAAAGGTAGTGCTTTCTGAAGGGTTTACTGACTCTACAGAGAAGTATTCACTGGATGGAGAGGGAGAGCTTTCTGAATGGTTTTCTGACTCTGCAGGGAAGTGTCCACTAGAGGGAGAGGTCATTAGACTCCTTCACAGGGACACTCAATGAAGTTACATGGAAATACCTTCAAAACAAATAGGAGCAAATATTTTTCCCTGAATGGATCGTTAAGCTCTGGAACTCTTTGCTATGCCCATGGTACCACCAACAATCACCTCTGGTTAAGGACCAGGGGTGATGAGGGTAGCTAGGGGAAGCAGAGGATGGGGAGGGAGGATTCTGAAGTCTAAGTATAGGTATGGCATTGGGTCAGCAGAGGGGGCCTGTTGAATTGTGCTATTCAGTGAAGATAAGAACATAAGCCGTGCCTCTGCTGGATCAGACCTGAGGTCCATCATGCCCAGCTTTGCTGACCCAATGCCATACCTATACTTAGACTTCAGAATCCTCCCTCCCCATCCTCTGCTTCCCCTAGCTAGCCTCATCACCCCTGGTCCTTAACCAGAGGTGATTGTTGGTGGTACCATGGGCATAGCAAAGAGTTCCAGAGCTTAACTATCCATTCAGGGAAAAATGTTAAAGAATATGCAATGGGGCGGAGATTTAGAATATCATAATTGGAGGACCGGGGTCAGGAATTTGAATCAGGGCATTTTTGGAGTTGGAAATGGATGGGTGGGATCGTATGGGGGCAAGTCAAAATACTTAGTGGCAGTGGCATTGCCGCTGAACTACAGATAGCATGTGCCTATACTTACCACCTCCTCTTGAGGTGGTGGTATGAGCAGCCACGACTGCTAGCACTTGGTATTGGCCCATGCATTAGCTGTTATTGATTGTCATATATCTGTTCCAACCCTGTCACACCCACTCAGTGTGTTAGGCACCTAGGGCCTGATTTTATGAGGTTAGGCACTGCTAGGTACCTTAATTGCAGACGCCTAGCAATGCCGAACTAAATTCTGTACGCAACCTAAATTGAATTAACAAGCTTAATTGGCATGGTATTTGACCACGCCATTGATCTTTAAAAAAAAAAATTAAAAATCAGTTCTCTGTTGTACACAGAATTTCTTGTGGTGCTTAGCAATGCCTACGTTGAGGCACCCTCCAACACCTAACGACACCTACCTGAAAGTATGCGTGGTTAGGGGTGGAGAATAGACCTGGTAAACTTAGGCATTGCTAGGAATGCAAGATAGTTGCCAGTAAACTAGGCTAGGTATAACTTGGCCAAATATACCGGTGCCTACCTCTAGGACACCTAGCAATGCCTAAGTCCACTTAGGCGCCATTTATAGAATCGGGCCCATAATGAAGATTTTTGCCATGCTATCTTTTCTAACATGCATTAGAGGTTGGTGTAGGTCTATACTGATGTCTAATACAAGGTAAAACCCATACTAACAGCTTAGTGTTGCTTAGTTAAAGGTCCCCTATATATGGAATGCATTGCCAGAGGTTGTGGTTAGAGCGAATAGTGTAGCTGGTTTTAAGAAAGTTTGGACAATTTCCTGGAGTCCATAGTCTGTTATTGAGAAAGACATTGGGGAAGCAACTGCTTGCCCTGGATCGGTAGCATGGAATGTTGCTACTCCTTGGGTTTTGGCCAGGTACTAGGGACCTGGATTGGCCACAATAAGAAGGGTTACTGGGCTTGATGGACCATTGGTCTGACCCAGTAAGGCTGTTCTTATGTTATGTTGTTTCTTATGTTATGTTGTTTCATTATAAAATGTTCTGGATAGGCTGGCATTTGCAATGGCATGGAAAATATCAACAACTTATCTCATGTCATTGCATGTCATTAGCAGATGAAAACAAGCAAACACAAAACCATTTTTGTGTTTTGTCATTGCCAATAATAGTGTGCACTGTTTGAAAATATTGTGCACTATATGCTGTGACCGAGTAAGACCTGGACTGGAGTAGTCTGAGCTCTAACCTGGGTCATCCAAGCCTCAGCCGAGCGGTTGAATGAGGCATGGAGGGGTAGAGGGGTGTCTGCATCAAAATAAAAGGTCCAATACAGGTGTTTAGTGTGAATTTTAAGATGACTTTATTTTCTGGTCTTATATTGTAGTGCAATTCCAAAACATACAAAACAAAAACTCTCACTGGTGGCTAAACAGCCTGTTAGCCCACCATGCTTTATTCATTACTAAAGTTCAAGAAAAACACAAAAATAACTTTTCAATGTCAAGTCCTTGAACCTGCAGCCTGCTTACACTATTTGGACAGGTTCCCCACAGTTCTCCTGTGATTATGAGAATTCAGAAGCAGTAATTCTTAACTCTTCTGTTACTAGTGCTGCCCGATTCAGGAAAAAAATTTCGATTCGATTCAGCCTATTGAATTGGATTTTCGATTCGATTCAATTTTCCTGCCCAATTGGGTGTATTTTTCAAACATCCTAGTGGGTTTATTTTATAGGGAGGGAGTAACACAGGAGAATCAAATCCACAATCACAATATGAAGACACAAAATGAGTGGAGGAGTCCAAATAAAGACTGGCGAGCTCCAGGTGTTTCGCAAACAACCTTCCTTTATTTCTTAATATCACAAAACAGACTCAACATGTACATGTTTCGGCCTTAGACTCCTGATGCAGGCTGTAAGGCTGAAACATGTACATGTTGAGTCTGTGTTGCGACTCCTCCACTCCTTTTGTGTCTACGGGTTTATTTTATAGCCTCTTCACCCCCTTTGCCTTCTCCTAACCACACTGGTGCTATGGTGTAAACAAAAACAAACAAAAAAAGACTTTTCCTCTCTCTATTAAATCCTAGCTCAAAGTTCTGGCAGGATACACATTTCAAATCTGACATATTGTAATCACAAAACAGAAAATAAAATTTGTTTTTCTACCTTTTGTTGTCTGGTCATTATTTAAATCCTGTTGGTCCCAGACTCTGGTTGTCTTCTGATAACTTGCTTGCCAGAGTCTCCTTCTTTCTTCTTTCTCCGTGCTAACCATCCATCTGCCATCTCTGTCCTCCCCTTCCATTTCCTTTCCCTCCCCTGGAGGTCTGGCATCTTTCCTTTTTTTCGTCTCCCTCCACAGATTCTACCTTTTCTTAACTACCCTTTAATCCAGCATCTCTCCCTCCTTCCCCACCACACCAGGGTCCACCATCTCTCCCTTTCTTTTCCCAACTACCCTCCTATCCAGTATCTCTATCCCCCCTTCACACCATCCCTTGTGTCCAACTTCTCTCCCTTTTTGTTCCTTCCCTCCCAGGGAGGAGCGTATCCAGAGGACGAACGAGTGGCTACATGAATGGTGCAGGGACATGAACTTCGGCTTCCTGGACCATGGAGAGGCACTAAAGGGACTGCAGGGACCAGATGGACTCCACCTGACAAGGAGAGGCAAGAACGTCTTCGGACATCGACTAGCCCACCTCCTCCGAAGGGCTTTAAACTAGGTAAGTTGGGGGAGGGTACCCACTCATGTACTAGCGCAGTAAGTAATTTTCCAGGAGAGGTGAATCGACACTCCATTTCTGAGACCGAGGTAAGTTCACACAGTAAAAACAATCATACAAAAGCCACTCAAACTCAGGCGGGAAATTCTACACAGGGTCTTAGCAAACATAAAGTATGGAGGGCTATGTATGTTAATGCACACAGCTTAGGCAATAAAATTCTAGAATTAGAAACAGAGATAACGAACGCCGACCTCGATGTAATAGCGATATCTGAGACTTGGTTCACAGACTCACATGGGTGGGACATGGCTATACCAGGATACAACTTACTTCGTCGGGACAGAGAGGGAAGGATAGGGGGTGGGATAGCACTATACACTAGAGATAACATCAAAGTCACCAGAATCACAGATGTCAACTACACCGGGGAATCACTCTGGGTGAACCTGGCCAGAGGAAACGAAAAATGCTTGTATCTGGGTGTAGTATACAGGCCCCCAAAACAGCAGGAAGACAGGGATATGGAACTAATCAAAGACATTGAGAACATCACTTTACGCGGGGACACGGTTCTGCTAGGGGACTTCAATATGCCCGATGGTGATTGGAAGACACTTTCCGCTACTACCAGTGGCAGCAGAAGGCTTTTAACCTCCATAAAAGGGGCGCGACTCAAACAATTGGTGCTGGAGCCCACCAGAGATCAGGCGACACTGGACCTGATACTCACCAACGGAGAAAGCGTTTCAGAAGTTTCGGTAGGCAATACACTAGCCTCCAGCGACCACAACACGGTATGGTTCAACATCAAGATAGGCTTCACTAGATCAAACACAGCAACAAAGGTCCTCGACTTTCGGGGCACTGACTTTAAACGCATGGGAGACTTTGTCCATCAGGCGCTACAAAACCAAGCTGAAACCAATAATGTAGAGGCTATGTGGTCAATCCTGAAATGCACCTTGCATGAGGCAACAAACCGCTATATAAAAACAGTAAGCAAACGACGGAGGAAGAACAAGCCCCAGTGCTTCTCTGCAGAGATCTCGGATCTTGTCAAGGAAAAAAAAAAAAAGCTTTTATTTCCTACAAGCATACAGGAAACAGGGTGACAAAAGAAGACTATCTGGCCAGGTCTAAAGCAGTCAAAGCGGCAGTCAGAGAGGCCAAGATTCAAACAGAAGAACAACTAGCGAAAAACATTAAAAAAGGGGATAAATCCTTCTTCAGATATATTAGCGACAGGAAACGAAACACAGATGGGATAGTACGTCTCAGGAAAACAGACGGGACCTATGCAGAAACGGATTCTGATAAAGCCAAACTACTAAATGAATACTTTTGCTCAGTCTTTACTTGTGAGGCGCCGGGGACCGGTCCACAACTGCAAGCAAGGCAAACCTCGGAAGACCCGTTTCAAAACTTCAAGTTTACACCCAGCAGCGTCCATGGCGAACTATCAAAACTCAAGGTGAACAAAGCCATGGGACCGGACAATCTACACCCCAGGATTCTTAGGGAGTTGTGTGATGTCCTGGCGGAACCGCTATCCGTGCTGTTCAATCTTTCCCTAAGTACCGGAAAAGTCCCCATGGACTGGAAAACAGCTAACGTCATTCCATTGCACAAAAAAGGTCGCAGAACGGAAGCTGCGAATTACAGACCGGTCAGTCTCACCTCAATTGTGAGCAAACTCATGGAAAGACTTATTAAACAAGAATTAGATACGATCCTGACCGAGGAGAATCTATAGGATCCCCAGCAGCATGGATTCACAAAGGGAAGGTCCTGTCAATCCAATCTGATCAGCTTCTTTGACTGGGTTACAAGGAAACTGGATATGGGGAAGTCTCTAGACGTCGTGTACTTGGACTTCAGCAAAGCTTTTGATAGCGTCCCGCACCGCAGATTGTTGAGCAAGATGACTTCGATGGGATTGGGAGTGATATTGACGACATGGGTCAATGACTGGTTAAGCGGTAGAATCCAGAGGGTGGTGGTTAACGGTACTCCCTCCAATACATCGGAGGTGACCAGTGGAGTGCCACAGGGATCGGTCTTGGGACCGATCCTTTTCAACATATACATAAGAGACCTGACTCAAGGGCTTCAAGGTAAAATAACACTATTCGCCGACGCCGCCAAACTATGCAACATAGTAGATAACAGCACCTTACCCGACAGTATGGAGCAGGACCTGCTCTTATTGGAACATTGGTCCTCGACTTGGCAGCTGGGCTTTAATGCCAAAAAATGTAAGGTCATGCACCTTGGCAGCAAAAACCCATGCAGAACTTACACTCTGAATGGTGAGACCTTAGCTAGGACTAGGGCAGAACGTGATTTGGGAGTAATCATTAGTGAAGACATGAAAACTGCCAAGCAGGTGGAGAAAGCTGCATCCAAGGCTAGACAAATGGTGGGATGCATCCGTAGAGGTTTCGTCAGCCGGAGGCCCGAAGTCATAATGCCCCTGTACAGATCCATGGTGAGAACTCATCTTGAATATTGTGTTCAATTCTGGAGACCACATTATCAAAAAGATGTGCGGAGAATCGAGTCGGTTCAGCGAATTACCACCAGTATGGTCTCGGGACTCAAGAGCCTCCCATATGAGGAAAGACTGAATAAACTACAACTATACTCGCTCGAGGAACGTAGAGAGAGGGGGGACATGATTGAGACTTTTAAATATATCACGGGCCGCATCGAGGTGGAAGATGATATCTTCTTTCTTAAAGGACCTTCAACCACAAGAGGTCATCCGCTGAAAATCAAAGGTGGGCAATTTCATGGCGACACAGGAAGTATTTCTTCACCGAAAGGGTAGTCGATCATTGGAATGAACTTCCATTGCAGGTGATTGACGCCAGCAGCGTGCTCGATTTCAAAAAGAAATGGGATATGTATGTGGGATCTCTAGTCAGGTGAAGTCTGGGGGTGGGTCATTAGCGTGGGCAGACTTGATGGGCTATAGCCCTTTTCTGCCGTCATATTCTATGTTTCTATGTAAATCCCATTGTTCATCATCTCTCTCCCTCTCTTCTATTTTTAGACCCATTATTTCTTCCCCCCCCCAAAGTCCGGCATATGCACATGTCTTTGAACCCCTTTCCCTCCCTCCCTCCCTGTACTTCTACACCAGGGCCCCCTCCCCTGAAGGCCTGCACCTCCCCCTGAAGGCCTGCACCACACCCCTGAAGGCCTGCCTGTCCCCCCTGAAAGCCTGTGCCACCATCCCTGAAGGCCTGTCCCCCCATTGAAGGCTTGTCTCCCCCCCTTGAAGGCTTGTCCCCCCCTTAAAGGCCTTTCCCTTCTTAAAGGCCTGTATCTCACCCCTGAAGGCCTGCCTATCCCCCCTGAAGGCCTGTGCCACCATCCTTGAAGGCCTGTTCCCCCCCCTTGAAGGCCTGCATCCCCCTGAAGACCTGCCTGCCTGGCCCCCCCCTGAAGGCCTGTTCCCCCTGAAGGCCTGTCCCTCCCTTGAAGTCCTGTCTCCCCCCTTGAAGGCTTGTTCCCCCCTTAAAGACCTGCATCCCACCCCTGAAGGCCTGCGTCACCATCCCTGAAGGCATGTCCCCCCCCCTTGAAGGCCTGTCTACCCCCTTGAAGGCTTGTCCCCCTTAAAGGCCTGTCCCCCCTTAAAGGCCTGCATCCCACCCCTCAAGGCCTGCATCCCACCCCTCAAGGCCTGTGCCAACATCCTTGAAGGCCTGTCCCACCCCTCCGACCCTCCCCCCCGAAGGACTGCTCACCCCCCCCCCCCCCGAAGGCCTGCGTGTTCCCCCTGGCCTCCCATTGGTATCTGGCTTCTTCCCTGGCCTCCCCGCACCGTTTACCTTATAGGAGCAGCCTGCAGAGAAGATCGCGGTGCTAGCGATCTTTGCAAACTGCTTCGGAGCCGTTTCCTCTGCCGCGGTCCCGCCCCTTCTCTGATGTCAGAGGCAGGATTGTGGCAGAGGAAACAGCTCTGAAGCAGTTTACAAAGATCGCTTGCACCATGATCTTCTCTGAAGGCTTCTCCTATAAGGAAATGGTGCGGGGAGGCCAGGGGGGAAGCTGGACGCCAGGGGGGAGGAAACCGGATGCCAGGGGGGAAGCCGGATACCAGTACTTCCCCCCCCCCCTCGCCCTCTAAAGCAGATGTGGCAGCGGTCGGCCAGCAAGAGCAACGCTGCCGCTCCTGCTTTATAGGGCGGGGGCTGGGGGGGGGAAAAGACAATTTTTTTTTTTTAATTTTAAATCAATTCGAATCGATTCACCTGAAGTGAATCAGTGAACCGATTCAAATCATGAATTGGGCAGCACTATCTGTTACCCTTAATTACATCAGAAGCAGTAATTCTTAACTCTTCCGGTATTCTTAGTTCAATCAGAGGCAGTAATTCTTAGCTCTTCTGGTATTCTTAGTTTTGTGAGGCAATACCACCTTATCAGAAACAGTATTTTTACTTTCCCCAAACTTTACTCTGTAATCATGCTCTCAAACAAGCATGACTCCTCAGGTTCCATTTCAACATCATTTACAAGCATTTCTTCTGGCATTTCTGTATCAAATTCATCATTAGCTTCAGAAGAACAATTAGAAGTTTCAGACCTGAAGTTTACTCCTTGCTTTCTGTGGGGAATGCAGGCTTCTATCCTCTGAATCCTGGCTGGCACAGGTCTGCTTCTCTCCAAGGATTCAGGTATCCTGTAAGGTTGTGGCTTCCCTTGGCCTAGAGAACACACCCTTTTCCCTAGCATGGGCTGGTTGCCTCTCACAACACCTGTGGTTCTCTGGTGCTTTGCTAATGAGCCTAGATAGCTTCCCTGCTCATTAACCCTGCCCCCAGCAGAGCTGATTGCAGGAGCTAATCCCTTTGTGGGTTTTGCTATTACCTGCCTGGTGCATGCTAGTCCTTGTAGTTCTTTGCTTTTAGTATTCCCTACATTAGAACTAGGCAAGTATAATCAGGTCCCTTTTAGGTTGCCTTTCACTGGGGATAAATTCTGCAGGGTAGTTTCCCTAACCTGCCTGCTTCTAGGAGTAGGTTTAGGGATAGTTTAGAACAATGCAGGGTTTCTTCCAGCATAACAATGCACAGAAAAAGTGTGTGTTCAGTGCATTCATAAACTATCTGTGCATGCTCATGCATGCACCACTGGAAAAGAGGGTGCATGATTTTGTAAA
This sequence comes from Geotrypetes seraphini, assembly GCF_902459505.1. Taxonomy (NCBI): domain Eukaryota; kingdom Metazoa; phylum Chordata; class Amphibia; order Gymnophiona; family Dermophiidae; genus Geotrypetes; species Geotrypetes seraphini. Next base: position 185,531,184 of record NC_047084.1, on the reverse strand, counting down.
ATGCACACTCAATGGCACAGCCCCTGAAATGAAAACGAAGACTAATCAAAGCAAAGCAAAATGTACAATGCTTGAAACAACATGGGAAATAAAACAAAATACAGTAAAAATTTTTGGCTGCCCATCACTTTGAAGCACCACCTGTTGCAATTACAGGGAAGTATTTTTTTATTCAGACAATAATGAAAGTACACTGTAATTCACATGGGTTAAATTACTCACAAGGGTGAAGATACAGAAAGCTTGCCTTAGAGCCATGCATTGATGATTGACCACATGACTTCTAATGCGAACATACACTAGGTTTTACTTAATGGTGGTAGGGTTTTCTACCGCAGGCCAGCAAGGTAAGTGCTCTGATGTTCGTCGAAGCATTTACCTCATTGGCCCAAGTAGAAACTGCTGTTTAGTAAAATGTCCAATTTTTGCTCACCAATGCAGTAAGCTATTTATAAGCAAATTTGGTACATGCATAATTTGTACGATAATCAGGGAGAGGACACTGGATGCATACACACAAGTTTTTGTGCTAAAGCTTGCTAGTACTGTGTGCATTTTTAAGCAAAACAAAAAGTATATGGTTGGCATGGTGGAGACTTGACAACCTGGGTTTAAGCATGGGTGGTTGGGGTCCACACAGAGTAGCGGGAGCAGCTCTGTCCACCTTGTTAGGCAGACTGGATGAACCGTACTGGTCTTTATCTAATGTCATTTGCTGTTTTACATACAGTATTTATTTTATTTATTTGAAATTACAGTGGAATCTTGATTTATGAGCATAATTCGTTCCAGAAGCATGCTCGTAAACCAATTTACTCGTATATCAAAGCAAGTTTCCCCATAGGAAGTAAGGGAAACTTGCTTAATACGTTCCCACCCACCCCATCCCCCGAGGCCAGCGGCGCTGCTCCCCCTCCCCCCCCGAGAACCAGCATCCCTCCCCTCCCACTTGCAAATTCCCCCCCCCTGCGCGAACCGGCACCGCCCTCTCAAACAGCATTCAGTCTTACCCTATCTGGCACTGGCACGCAGCCCACAGTACGTACCGGTGCCGGTGAAAGAAGTTCCTGCCTCTTGCCTGGTCCTTGAACATCGGAGAGAGTGAAAACCAGAAGGCTTTGAGCATGCGCAGATGCTCAAGGCCCAGGCAAGAGGCAGGAACTTCTTTCACTGGCATCGGCATGTCCTGTGGGCTGCGTGCTGGTGCCAGATGGGGTAAGACTGAATGCTGTTCGAGCGGGCAGTGCCAGTTTGCGCGGGGGGGGGGGCGTTCATGAGTGGGGGAGGGGGAGCGATGCCAGTTCTCGGGGGGGTGCTCGCAAATCAAGTCAACACTCGGTTTACAAGACAAGATTTGCAAGAGTGTTTTGCTCATCATGCAAAACACTCGCAAACCGCGTTACTCGCAAACTGAGATTTGACTGTATTTATAACCTACCTATCCACAAATCTAGGTGAGGAACAGAATAACATACAAAATGGGTTCATAGACAAAATCGTGCGAGACAACGGCGCGCAGACAACTGAGTGCAAGGTTGACGGCGCGCCGCAGAAAAGCACTATTTTAAAGGGTTCCGACGGGGGGTGTTGGTGGGGAACCCCCCTATTTTACTTAACAGACATCGCACTGGTGTTGTGGGGGTTTGGGGGGTTGTAACCCCCCTCATTATACTTGAAACCAAACTTTTTGCCTGTTTTTTAGGGAAAAAGTTCAGTTTTAAGTATAATGTGGGGGGTTACAACCCCCAAACCCCCCACAACGCCAGCGCAATGTCTGTTAAGTAAAGTGGGGCGGTTCCCCCCCACACACCCCCGTCGGAGCCCTTTAAAATAGTGCTTTTCTTCGGCGTGCCGTCAACCTTGCGCTCAGTTGTCGGCGCGCCGTTGTCTCGCGCAATTTAGTCCCGTCACGTACAAAATGAGCTAAAAAAAACCCACACAAATCCGCAATACAAACAGAGTATAAAAGCAAAAGAAGTCAAACATTCGCAAAGCTCAAACCAAAAAAACACTCACAGAGCAAAGTCTTCACTCCTTTTCTAAAATGCAAAAGCATGTTAGTTTGGCACACAACTCTGCATGTGCTGAAATGTTATTCTGCGCATAAATATTGGCATCATAAAAATTTCTGTGCAAAAACATTTTCGCAATGCCATTATTTCTGGTAGAATAACATTCCAACACATCTGCAGATACAATTTTTTTTTTCTGCTCAGAACCATCACATCCCCTGTCCTATCATAAAATGTTGTGCATACTGTTACTTTCCAAAATCTATAAAATTGTTTTAAAGGAATAGAACGATAAAACCTCACCATATGAGAATGCCTGGGACAATTAAACAAACTCCTATGCACAGAGTAAATTACAAATGCTCATTTTTATCAGTAGGAAAGGAGGCCCAAAATAACATAGTTGGTAAACTATATTTAACTCAGAAAAAAAGAGGGGGTGGGGTAACTTTCAAATAACATGCATGGTGGAGGTTGCTTTGCGAGAAATTTGGAAGGTTCTTCAGGGAGAGTTGGAGAGTGCTTGGAATTTGTAAGGGGGGAGTTGGGGAGTTCTGCTTGTTTTCTTTTTTTGGTTGTTTTGAGGTAAATTGAGGAGGGTGGGTAATTCATGAGTCCTAAACTAAAAATATTGCCTGGATATTCGAGGGATTGGAAAAAAGAGTGCCAAAAGGCCTCCGTATTTTATTAAGTAGGTTGTGGGGCCCAGTGATAGGCTGCAGCATGGGAAGGGTAGGCAACTAAAATTTAGAAGAGTCTAAAAATGGAGTACAGGTTGCAAAGATTTCTGAAGGATCTTCTTTGCAGGCTAAGATGAGGAAATCATCCAAGAAGAAAGTACAGTGATACCTTGGTTTACGAGCATAATTCGTTCCATAAGCATGCTCGTAAACCAAATTACTCGTATATCAAAGCGAGTTTCCCCATAGAAAGTAAGGGAAACTCGCTTGATTCATTCCCCTCCCCTCGAGGCTAGTGGCACTGCTTTACCCCTCCCCCCCCCCCTGAGAACCGGCATTGCTCCCCCCCCTTGATCCTGAATCCCCCCTCTGCTTGCATCGCCCCCCTCCCCCCCCGCCATGATCCGACATCCTCCCCGTACCCATCACCCACCCAAACACATCACTTACCCCCATCTGGCACCCTGCACCGGCACCAACGCACAGTACATGCCGGTGCCGGTGCCCGAAGATCTGTCGTCCTTTTTGCTGGGCCTTGAGCATCTGCGCATGCTCAAGGCCTTAGTTCAGGTGGGTGATGGGTACGGGGAGGATGTCGGATTGTGGCGGGGTGGGGGCGACGTGAGCGTGGGGGGTGCTGGATCGCGCGGGGGGGCGCTCGTACATCGAGGCACGCTCGGTTTCTGAGGCGCCGATTTTGCGAATGTTTTGCTCGTCTTGCAAAACACTCACATACCGGTGCACTCGTAAACCGAGGTACCACTGTAAATATATTTGCTAAATAATAATCTGATGCTCCATCTGATCAAAAGATTATAGTTGTTGGGAATATTTGGAAGAGGAACAAGAGGAAGAGCTGAAAGCACTACTACTATTACTATTTATCACTTCTATAGTGCTGAAAGGCGTACACAATGGCTGGTGATAAAAAATCCTAATACGGCTTGATAAAAGGAGGGGGGGTAAATTAATTTACTCAAGTAGTGTGGAGCAAATGCATATATATTCTTGCACACCAAGACACTAACCTTGAATTGGATTCTGAACAATTCAAAGTTAGTGACTCTTCTGACTATAAACTGTACAAGGTGTGTTTAAGAGTTTAAAGAGTTACATGGTTGCCGGCTTAAATCACCGTTAGTTTGTGAGGCCAAGTTTATTGACACTGAAAGCAAAAGTTGTTGTGTGGGTGATATATTGCTACAAAAGATAAGAATAAGACAGTTGGGGTTTTTTTGTTCAAATATTTTTATTAATTTTATCAGATAAATGAACAAAATGTATAAATATTAAATAAAACATGAAACAAACCAACTGTACAAATCATGACTATTATATACCTATATAAAATGAATTTGGCGAGACCAGCACACATATTATTGGCAGACTGAGTTTTAAAAAAGGGGTACACTTTTAAAGGAGGAAAAAGGGATTGAAAAGAATTAGAAATAAAATTAGAAGAATAGATTTGGGGGGGGGGGGTGCCTATGAAATGAGCAGCAGCAAGTGAGTCAATCACGATTAAAACCTGAAGATGGGTAAAAAGCTCCATATTCTGAGGCTTTTTTTTACCCCACGAGCAATAGAAAAGTAATATACTGTATAAGTAAAAATTCACTGCAATATCTAAGTAAAGATTCACTGCCAGGTACACTCTGTACAGATAAGAAAGTGTTTAGATGTCTAAAAATAACAAAATAAAAGATAATAGAAGCTCCACTGGCTTCCGATAATCGCCAGGGTCCACTATAAATGCACTTGTTTAACTTTCAAAATCCTATATGGTATCCTCCCTCCCTTTATCCCTCTTTCTTGGAATTCCTCAAACCCTAATACCACCAGATCCTCCCACAAATTAAAACTATCCTTCCCCTCGCTAAAAGGCATTTCCCACACAGGAAAGCTAGGGACCTCCCTTCACTTCAAAATCACTGAGCTCTGGAACAACCTTACCTCCCCCTCTTCGGAACTTGAGCTCTCTCCAAGTTTTCCGCAAACATCTGAAAACCTGGCTTTTCTCAAAAAATGTAAGTCTCCCTTCAACTTAGGAATCAAGGAAACTCTTATATCTTGGCATCCCAAGTCCTCTAAATTTTCTTCGCACTTCTACCTCTAACCCTCTGTTGTAGTTCCTTCCTATTTCTCCTACTGTAAACCGCGTCGAGCTCTACGAACATGGTGATGATGCGGTATACACCTGGGTGATGCACCTGGGTAAAAGAAATCTGTGCAGGACTTACACGTTAAATGGTGAGACCTTAGTTAGGACCACGGAAGAACGGGATTTAGGAGTAATCATTAGTGATGAGTGATGACATGAAAACTGCCAATCAAGTGGAAAAGGCTTCCTCCAAGGCAAGGCAAATGATGGGTTGTATCCGTAGAGGTTTTATCAGCAGGATGCCAGAGGTCATAATGCCACTGTACAGGTCCATGGTGAGACCTCATTTGGAATATTGTGTTCAATTCTGGAGACCACATTACCGGAAAGATGTGCTGAGAGTTGAGTCAGTTCAGCGGATGGCCACCAGGATGGTCTCAGGGCTCAAGGATCTTCCGTATGAAGTAAGGCTGAATAAATTGCAGCTGTACTCACTTGAAGAACGAAGAGAGAGAGGAGACATGATTGAGACATTTAAATATATCACGGGTCGTATCGAGGTGGAAGAGGATATCTTTCGTCTTATGGGACCTTCGTCCACCAGAGGGCATCCGCTGAAAATCAGGGGAGGGAAATTTCATGGGGACTCCAGAAAGTATTTCTTCACTGAGAGGGTGGTCGATCATTGGAATGAACTCCCACGGCAGGTGATTGAGGCCAACAGCGTGGCAGATTTCAAAAATAAATGGGATATTCATGTGGGATCTCTAATGAGGTAAGGGCAGGAGGTTGGTGAGCAAACTCATGGGGGAAGGGTCACTGGAGTGGGCAGACTTGATGGACTTTGGCCCTTTTCTGCCGTCATTTTTCTATGTTTCTATGTTTCTATACAAACCTAAGGATTAGATTAGATTAGGTAAATACAGAATACAAAGGCTATTGAACGTCAGGATTTAACAACCATGAGAGTTATCTGATTTATATTATGTTAGAGATACTTTTGGACCACGTGGTCAGACTTTAATTTAGTTTGTCCTAACCTCTGGTGCCAGCTTATAGAATTTCCCAATATATGGCAAGTGACAGCTAAAAGATGAATTATTGCTACTCATGTTACCTGAGAGAGGCAAGAAAGACAGATGCAGAAAAAGAGGGGATAAGAAGCAGAGCAAGAGAAAAACATGGTAAGAACAGGAAAAGCTCGGGGAGGAGAAGGATGGGGATGAAGGAGGAAATGGGAGAGAAATAAAAGAATGGGAAGGGTACGTGGAGTGGAAGAATGGATGAGAGAGCAGAAAAGATGGAAGAGTGAGAAGGGTTGCCAGTGAAGAAAGGAGAAAGAAATTGATTAAAAAAAAGAGAAAAGAATGGAAAGAATGAAGAAGAAAGGATAAGAGACAAAAACTGGATCTCTGGTAGAAGTAAAGGAGCCATCTGACCATTATTCTTGCCAAAATGTATGCATTTCTCATTAGTTTAAGGCAATGAATAGATCTTTTCAGAAAATTAAGAACTGCAGTAGTTCCAAGGTAGGACAGGTTTTGTTTCTAGCAGGAACATAAGCCAGCAAAAGATAAATTCTCTTTCACAGCATTCTGCTTTCTTTGCAGCATGTATATTTTATTTTCATTTATGCAAAAGAGTGAGGGCTCACATTAACATCCCCTCGATATTGCAAAACTGGGAGGGAGAGGACAAGGTTGTGCTGTAAACCCAAAAGGCAAGTCTTTGTGGAGACTGCAGACAATGAAGAGATGCCCAGGACATCTGGGACTCTCTCTACTGATGTCATCAGAAGGCAGCAGATCAATCTATTTGGTTTTGATTAGACTGTAAGCTCTACCGAACAGGGACTTTCTCTTGAATGTTTAATGTATAGCGCTGCTTAAGCCATAGAAATGATAAGTAGTTGTAGTAGAAGAAACATCTTGTGTGCAGGTGTGGCCATAGGTGAGTGCCTTAAGGGTTATGCCCAAAAGGGCAGGACCAGTCCCTTGGAGTTCCTTCAGAACATTGAGGAGCAAGTTGACATATGTTGTGATCTGGATTCTCATGGGGAAGATTAAAAGCATAATTTCTTCCTCACTGATACTGGTTAGTAGACCTTTAGATAAATACTTCTCCTGTGTTAAAGTTCTAAGTGTTGGTGATGTGGCTGTGACTGGTTCTCCTCTTGAATTTGAAGCATATTTAAGCTATAGTGGTGGGCCTACTCCTTCAATTTTACCAGTCCATTCCTCTTTGCTTAGTCTATCCTTTCTTAGTTTCTTAATTATTTAAGGAGGGTACAGGCCATCTCCTGTTTTGGTTTTCCAGCCCAAAAATCCTAAACCAGTCTTACCACCTGTGTCTGTGGATGTTTTACCCCCAGTAAAATCATTTGGAGAGATTTCTCTCTTAAATATTTGGTAGGTGGTGTCCCAGACAGAGATAATGCTATATTCTTCTATATCTCAATTATGTGACTTTAGCAAAGATTCTGTGCAGTAAATGGCAGAAACAGATGACAGAGTGAAAGATTTAAGTAGTTTAAAACTTTGGAATCACAAGTGATTTATACAGACAACTTATACCAGGTCTGCACAACTCAAAGTCTAAAAATGTAGCGAGGGCTACAGGTAGTGGCCACGGCTCGAGGCACCCGGAACTGCGCAGATGTTGCCATGATGACATCATGTGCATGCATGACATCATCACATTGACATCCACTCATGCACAGAGGCATACAGACGGGCCCTGAGACACAAGTAGGGGGTGCCAGCAGGGAAGAGGGCAAGAGAGGAGAGGCATTAGCGGCAGCTGATTGCCTACATCAGTGTTTCTCAACTATTTCAAGCTAACTACCCCAAAACCACATACTACCCTAAACCCAGCCAAGCTCTGCCCCAGATCCTGCCCCTTTTACTAATTGTAATGCAATTTTTTCCTTTCATTTTTCATATACACACAATACACACAGCAGATATAAATTCTCAAAACTGACACATTTCAATCACTATATTGAAAATAAAATCATTTTTCCTACCTTTATTGTCTGGTGATTTAATTCATTTCTGGTTGGACTTCCTTCTGACTGTGCATCCAATATTTCTTCCCTGCTTTCTGCCTCCTGCATGCTTCCTCTCCTCCAGATCTCATTTCCTTCCCCAACCAACATCTCTCTCTGTCCCTCTAACAGTCCAACTTTTTTTCTCTCTCTCCCTGCCCCCTTTCTTTCTTTCTCTCTTACTGCCCCCCCAAGCTACCCTGATTCCCGATGCAGCCTGCTTTCCCTGTCCCCTTCTATCTTTCTTTCTTTCTTTCTCTCTCCCTGTCCCCCCAAGCCACCCTGCTTCCCCAACGCAGGCTGTTTCCCCTGCCCCCTTTCTTTCTGTCTTTCTTTCTCTCTCCCTGCCCCATTTTCTTTCTTTCTACCTTCCTCTGTCCCTGCCTCCCCTTTTCTTTCTTTCTGTCTTTCTTTTTCTCTCCCTGTCTCCCCTTTTCTTTCTTTCTGTTTTTCTTTCTATCTCCCTGCCTCCCCTTTTATTTCTTTCTGTCTCCCTGCCCCCCTTTCTTTCTTTCTGTCTGTCTGTCTTTCTTTCTCTCTCCCTGCCCCCCCCCCCAAGCCACTCTGCTTCCCTGGTGCACCCTGATTCTTCCTGCTTCCCTGACGCAGCAACACCAAGGCGCATGCAGTGACTGCAGTCCACAAGCGCCAGGCCCACAAGCCTTCCCCTCCCCAGACGTCAATTCTGACGTCAGAGAGGAAGTTCCAGGCAAGTCAATCGCTGCCTGGCTGACTCAGAACTTCCTCTCCAACGTCAGAATTGACGTCGGTGGGCTAGGGGAAGGCTTGTGGACTGCAATCACTGCATGCGCTTTGGTGTTTCTGCATTGGGGAAGCAGGGAGAAATCCTGGGCTCTGAAAATGGGACAGGAGTAAAAGAGCAGAGAGCCAGGCCACAGTGAGAGCCGTTTTGGGCCACATATGGCCCGGGGGGCTGTATGTTGACCAGGGCTGACTTATACAAACACAGAGGAAGGAGTGGCCTAGTAGTTAGAGCTACAGCCTCAGCACCCTGAGGCTGTGGTTTCAAACCCCACAGTGCTCCGTATGACCCTGGGCAAGTCACTGAATCCTCCATTGCCCCAGGTACATTAGATAGATTGTAAGGCAACCAGGACAGATAGGGAAAATGGCGGAGTACCTGATTGTAAACCGCTTAGATAACCTTGATAGGTAGTATATAAATGCCTAAATAAATAAACTTTAGTTGCAAGGATTAAGGGTAGTTTTTCTGTCCTTGATAAAATAGTAGTGATGAGAATTACTTAAGATCTAAGGCTGCTTCTTTTTAATTTTCCCCAAATGTATTCATTACCACCTGAAATTGTAAATACTTTCAGGACAGTTGAGAGAGTTTTAAATGTTGATGTTATTTCCTTTTCAAACTTGTATTATCTTACAGGGAGGAATATTTAGAGGAGTGTAAGATGGATCGGTTAGGTCTGCCAAATTTTGACTTGATGAGGTTTTTGGAAGACTCTCAGGTTGTAATCGAGACTAGGGCCATTCTTATGGCCTCCTTTTTGACGCAACATAAGTCACTTTGTATTGAAATCCTATTAAAAAGAAAAAAGATGCTATAATTTGTGGGTACAAGGTTCAACTGTTTCCTAATCTAGTTTGTGCTACTCTGAATTAGAGAAAAGCCTTCCAGCAGCTAAGACCATATGTCTTGGCTACAGGTGAAACCTTCTTTGTAAAATTTCCATGCACTGTAAATCCTTTATTATGTTTCAGGGTTATAGCTATGCCTTTGTTGATCCCACTCAATTGGAAAAACTTGTTCTTGAATGTTTTTAAAAATTACAATTTCTGTAAATTTTCCATTTTATTATTATTATTATTGGCTGGTAGTTATTTGGAGATTTGGGGCCAATTTGTTATTAGATACAGTATGTAGGACAATCCTCTTGTTATTTCAGAGTCCTTTTACAAAAGGGCAGTAATTTTGAGCGGGGAGGTTGCACTTACCATGCATTAGGTGCAAAAATAAACACACAGTAAATGCAAAGCTTGTGCAGTAAATGCAAGGGGCATACCCTGCATTTAGCACATGGATCAAACACTTGCTGTATGGAGACTGTGTTGCATACAATGGCAGATAGCTTGAGTTCTCCATACTACATGCCCCAGCATGTAACACAGTGTATATCCACTCCAAAATAAATCAATTAATTCAGCTGTACATGTTCTAATTCACTCCCCCAACCCCAGAACCTACTCTGGTCTCCAGGGTTGTTCAGTGGCATATGCTAGGAAGAGTCTACCCTCTGCTTCTCCCCAGGACTGTACCAGGATCCAAACTGTCACCAATGCCCCTCCCCCTATCAGTAGTAATACAGGAGCCATCTTTTCATATTGCACTGGCAGGTTTTAGCACGCAATAGGAGTTAACATCTACTACACAGTAAAATCTACATTAACAATATAACACAGCTTAATAAATGGGCCCTTTATGGCCCGATTCTATAAATGGCACCTAACTGATAGGCACCATTAGGCATAAGAACATAAGAATTGCCGCTGCTTGGTCAGACCAGTGGTCCATTGTGCCCAGCAGTCCGCTCACGCGGCGGCCCTCTGGTCAAAGACCAGCGCCCTGAGACCAGCCCTACCTGCGTACGTTCCGGTACAGCAAGAACTTGTCTAACTTTGTCTTGAATCCCTGGAAGGTGTTTTCCCCTATGACAGACTCCAGAAGTGCATTCCAGCTATCCACCACTCTCTGGGTGAAGAAGAACTTCCTTACGTTCGTACGGAACCTATCCCCTTTCAGTTTTAGAGAGTGCCCTCTCGTTCTCCCTACCTTGGAGAGGGTAAACAACCTGTCTTTATCTACTAAGTCTATTCCCTTCAGTACTTTGAATGTTTCGATCATGTCCACTCTCAGTCTCCTCTGTTCGAGGGAGAAGAGGCCGAGTTTCTCTAATCTTTCACTGTACAGCAACTCTTCCAGCCCCTTAACCATTTTAGTCGCTCTTCTCTGGACCCTTTCGAGTAGTACCGTGTCCTTCATCATGTATGGCGACCAGTGCTGGACGCAGTACTCCAGGTGAGGGCGCATCATGGCCTGCTACAGCGGCATGATAACCTTCTCTGATCTGTTTGTGATCCCCTTCTTTATCATTCCTGGCATTCTGTTCGCCCTTTTTGCCACCGCCGCACATTGCGTGGACGGCTTAATCTACTTGTTGATCAGAACTCCCAAGTCTCTTTCCTGGGAGGTCTCTCCAAGTACCGCCCCAGACATGCATGAGATTTTTGTTACCGACATGCATCACTTTACACTTATCCACATTGAACCTCATTTGCTATGTTGATGCCCATTCCTCAAGCCTGATTATGTCACGTTGCAGATCTTCGCAATCCCCCTGCATCCTCATTACTCTGAATAACTTCATATCATCTGCACCTCACTCGTCGTCCAATGTCCAGATCGTTTATAAAAATGTTGAAAAGCACGGGTTCAAGCACCGAGCCCTATGGCACCCCACTGGTGACGCTCTTCCAGTCCGAGTATTATCCATTTACCCCCTACTCTCTGTTTCCTATGCTCCAGCCAGTTTTTAATCCACGTGAGTACTTCACCCTCGATTCCATGGCTCACATTTTTCCGAAGTAGTCATTCATGTGGAACCTTGTCAAACGCCTTCTGAAATTCCAGATATACAATGTCGACCAGGTCGCCCTTGTCTATCTGCTTGTTTACTCCCTCGACAAAGTGCAGCAAGTTTGTCAAACAAGATCTGCCTTTGCTGAAACCGTGCTGGCTGGTCCTCATCAGACCGTGTCCGTCAAGGTGATCAATGATGCGGTCCTTTATCAGTGCCTCTACCATCTTTCTCGGTACCGAGGTCAGACTCACTGGCTATCATCATCACTGTCAATCATTAGCTAAGCATCATTTATAAGAACACACCTAGTGGCACCTAAGCGTTCTTAGGCATTGGTAGGCATTAATACCTTAGGCACACTGCCATATAGGCCAGGGTTTTATTGGCCTAAATAAGTGCACCTAAGTGAAACCACACCCAAAATCCTCTCTGATTCCACCCCTAACTACTCCTATTTGCTGGTAGATGCCTCAGTATAGACGCTTACCTTGAAATGGTAGACAACTACCGTGTTAGGTGCTATTTAATTTTTGAACCCAATTTTCAAGTTTATTATGGCTTGATATACCACCTTAAATACCAAAACAGTATACATTGCACATAATTTTTTTTTTTTTTAAAGATCATTAAAAACAGGTAAAAGGACATACATACAAAAAAATTTAATTTGACATGACATGGTAAAGGAAGGAAATGGGCAGGGTTACAATTCGTAAACTACAAATGAGGAGATAATGGAAATAACGATATGGAAACGGGAAAGACTTGAATGAGCCATTTGTCTAACTCTCAAAAGCATCCTTACAGACATAGGTTTTAAGGTTAGATTTGAAATGATTAGAATTACGGCCTCTTTTACAAAGCCGCACTAGCGGCTGCCGCATGGCAACAGCCCCAAAGCCCTTTAAATCTCTATGGGCTTCGGGGCCGTTAGCGCAGCGCAGCCGCTAACGCGGCTTTGTAAAAGAGGCCGTTAGTTTCCAGTCTTAGCACTTTTACGAAAATGTAGCATGGATTTTAGTACCAGCCGCGGCGGTAATAGCTCTTACGCTCATAAGAATTCTATGAGTCTGAGCTGTTACCACACTGGCCAGCACTAAAAACCGTGTTACACTTTTGTATAAGAGGAGGGTACTTTTTTTTTTTTTAACTTGGTTTTTAATGGCACTTTCAATTGTCAGCGTTCCAGCTAGGAACGACACTGGGACGGCATCTGCGCATGCACAGATGCCCAACCGACAAGTGAACAAGCTGAGGGGGCGTGGGGGGGGGGGGAGATGGAATGGGGGTGTGACTCAGGCAGACCTGGGCGGGCCTGGGGGCAGGGTCATGGGTCTGGTTTTAGTTCCAAAAAAATTAGGCAACCCTAGCCAGTAGGCATTAAAATCTTAGGCACACTGCCATTTAGGCCATGCCCAAAATCTACCCTTAACCATGCCTACAAGCTATTAGGTGCCTCAGTGTAGATGACTACCTTAAAGTGGTAGGCATCTACCGCCTAATTAATTTTTTAAAATGTTTTTTAATTGGTTTTTAATTGTCTGCACTGATTAAGTCAATTAAGAAAATTAAGTTAGGCACCTAGATTGGCTAGGTGTGCTCATATAGGCCCCTTTCTTCTGGAGCCATTTATAGAATATGGGCATTAGCGCCTCTTAAATAGGAGGTGGTAAGTGCTTCCCCATTAATCCCCCCTCCCCCTTTTTTTTACTAAGTCACAGTAGAGGTTTCTACTATGGCTTGGAGCACTAAATGAGCATCAGAGCAGCCATGATAGAAACCTCTACTGCGGCTTCGTAAAAGAGGGCCTACATTTTTGCCAATAGGAATTATATGAGCATCGGAGCTTTTACCACAGTGGCCAGTGGTTTTTAAAAAAAAGCCTAAAGCGGCTTCATGAAAGGGGGGATGGTGAGTAGCTGGTATTAAAGAATAGCTGAAATTTTGGGGATCCTTCTCAATATGGAATCTTTTTTCATTAAGTGAAATTTTTTTTCTTCATCTTTCTCCTACTTAATATGTATGGGTTGGATTGTAATTGATAAAACAGGTTCTGTTTAGTTTATGTTGTCAAGTCGCAGTTATGATTATGTTTAATAGCATACCCCTCTCCCCTTTTACAAAGCCACACTAGCGGCTGCTGCTACGATAACTGCCCCCAAAGCCCACAGGGATTTAAAGGGCTTCGGGGCTTTTGCCGCATGGCAGGTGGAAGTCTCCCCATAATGTGGACTTGAGAATCAATTATGTTTATCTTTGTTTTATTTTCCTTATTTTTTTCCTTTATGCTTTATTGTGGCGTGTTATAAATAAATTTGAATAATAATTTAAAAAAGAATAGTTAAAACAATGTACTGTACGTACTAAGATTATCTAAGGGTGGCCTTTATGAAAGAGAGAGATACAAATGAGCAAGAAACCTTCCTCACAAGGGCCACTGACTTCAAGGGCTCCTTTTACTAAGGTGCGTTAAGGCCTTAACGCGCGGAATAGCGCTCGCTAAATTGTCACGCGCTAGACCTTAATGCCAGCATTGAGCTGGCGTTATTTTAGAAGTGCACTGCGTGGTAATTTTGGTGCATGCGCTAAAAACGCTAGCGCACCTTAGTAAAAGCAGCCCCAAGTTCAGCATTCACCCCTAGCTGTACAATCACTTCCTGAATTCTTTTTGCTGTGGCTTGAAACCTTCAAGTTGTGGTATGTTTTGTAATTTAAAAGAAATAAAAACAATTTGTCATTTCATACATGTCAATTCTCCTCAGAGACAGCCAAGAGTTATCACTGATTGCAAGGCTCTAATTGAAGAAAATGAGCCAAGTTAATCTGAAAGTTTGCTTTGCTAGCACATGATCAGAGAATATCAAGTCTCTGTTCTGTTTCTGTTATGGGAAATAATGTGTTACTTATATACAGCTTTGCTTAACCTAAAGTTCAACCCACAATGATTTCCAAAGTTAAATAAGCAGAAAATAAAATAAATCACAATAATTTGATCAATAATGTAAAACTGCATCAATTAAAGACAAATATCCTTGTTTATGTTGAAAAAAGCATGGTATGGGAATGTGGGATCATTTTTTTATTGACTGAACACAAAATCAAATATTTTAAAAAGTTTACTCCATAAATTGTCCAAGTATAACAAAATAAAGAAAAAAAAATAGAGCACTCGAAAGAAAAATAAACAAAGCAGAACTAAGAAAACTGCCTCACCCAGTTTGTATCTTGGAGCAAAGAAAAAAATAAAATAAAAAATAAAGAAGGAACAACAAAATATATGGGGCAAATCTATAACCTATAACCTAAACACTATACATTATGCATGGAATGTTTAGAATACTGGCTTGTGTTTACATATGTGCACAATTACATATATGCTAGCATGCTGCCTAAGCACTGTTCTTCTGTAGCAATGTAAGAAACTTGCATAGCATGTACTTGTAAGGGAGTCTACACAGAGGTAGAACATGGGAAAGACTCCTACTTTTGTGTGCCCGATAACTTACAAAACTGTAAATTGCATGGCCCTGTCACATAAATGTGAGCACCTAAATGTTAGGCTTCTAGGCCCTGATTCTATAAATGGTGTCTAATTCATAGGTAGGGTTACCAGATTTTGCATCTGGAAAGATGATATGTGGCCCCCACCCTATTCCACTCCCGGGCCAGCCCCGTTCATTTTAAACGATTGGATCTGGGATTTGATATACTGTGTGGATAAGGTGTATTAAGCATTTTTCCCGATCTGTCTTGGCGGGCTCACAGTCTAGCTAATGTACCTAATGTTCTATGTAAAAGTAATAAATCATCTCAGTTCCATTGTATGTTCCTCGATTGTTCATGCTGCAATTGTAAAAGAACATTCTGATGATGTGCTTGTGGCAGGAGTTCCAAGCAGGCGGCAGGCAACACATGTCATGGGAACTCTGTTGCCAGTAGGTTGTAATAGATGAGCAGAATTCCTTGTCCGAGCTCAATTTGTAGGTATCCACTTTGTGAATCACTGATGCTGTTTCCTGTCTCCCCAAAAAATCTGCTTCTGATTCTTCTCGTTTTGGATTTTTTTATTATTATTATTATTGGCAGTTAGCTGCGTCTTGACTAAATCTTGATCTTCCATCAGTGTTTCCAGTCTCTATGACACTTTTCTGCCCTTTCACTCTCATCATATCTAAACAGCCATTCAGCCTTAGATCCAGCAGCATTGCTGTTAACAGTGGCGTACCAAGGGGGGGGTGTGGGGGGGAGTCCGCCCCGGGTGCAGCCTTAGGGGGGGGGTGCACAGCCTGCCAGGTCCAGAAAATTCTATCGGGCCGATCAGCCTGCCTCTCCCCGACATCAATTCTGCCATCGGAGAGGAAGTTCGGGCCAGCCAATCGCTGCCTTGCTGGGTGGAACTTCCTCTCCAACGGCAGAATTGACGTCGGGGAGAGGAATGCTGGTCAGCCCGACGCAGGGAAGACACAGGGAAGGAGAGCTTGGGGCGGCAGCAGCTTTGGGGCATGTTACCCAATGGCGGTGACTTGGGAGGTTGTTCTCCGATTGTGGCGGCAATGGCTTGGGGGAGGGCAGGGAGAAAGAAATAAAGAAAGGGGGCAGGCAGGAAGACAGAAGGAAAGAAAGGAAACAGAGAAAAAGAAAGGGGGCATGAAGAGAGAAAAAAAGAAAGGGAGGCAGGGAGAGAGGAAGAAAAAGTTGGGGGAGGGAATGAGGTCTGGAGGAGAGGAAGCATACAGGCTGAAAGAAGGGAAGAAAGATTTAATGCACAGTCAGAAGAAGAAAGTGCAACCAGAGACTCATGAAATCACCAGACAACAAGGTAGAAAAAATGATTTTATTTTAAATTTAGTGATCAAAATGTGTCTGAATTTATATCTGCTGTCTATATTTTGCACTATGGCCCCCCCCTTTTACTAAACAACAATAGCGGTAGCGCAGGGAGCCTATGAGCGTCGAGAGAAGCCCTGGGCATTCAGCGCAGCTCCCTGCACTAAAAACTGCTATTGTGCTTTAGTAAAAAGGGAGGGGGGTATTTGTCTATTTTTGTATGGTTGTTACTGAGGTGACAGTGCATAGAGTCATCTGCCTTGACCTCTTTGAAAAAAGCCCAGAATAGGAATGATAATTAACATTTTCTCAGCGTACAGTGTACAGTGTGCTTTGTGGTTTTTTTTTAAATTTTATTGTTGATAGATCATTTTGACTTGGTCATTTTAAAAGTAGCTCGCAAGCCCAAAAAGTGTGGGCACCCCTGAGCTAGAGCGTTTTTTAGCAGAGGAGAAAAAAATGTTTGTTTGTTTTTTACCCTACCTTTTGTTTTTACCTTAATTGTTTCTTTCCTGTCTAATGTTGTAGTTCACTCCTCTTATCCTATTGCACAAGTGAGTCAGTAGGTGTCAGGTCAAAAGCGCGCCGGGACAAAGGCGCGCCCAGACAATTGAGCGCAGCGCGGAGGTGCGCGCCGCTCTAAATTACTGTTTTTAGGGCTCCGACGGGGGGGCATGGGGGGGAACCCCCCACTTTACTTAATACACATCGCGCCGCGTTGTGGGGACGTTGTGGGGGGGTTTGGGGGGTTGTAACCCCCCACAGTATGTCACATTTATTATTCCTAAATGTATTGGTCATTGTAAAGCTACCTGCTAATTTTAACTATAAACCACCTAGAACAGTGGCTCCCAACCCTGTCATGGAGGACCACCAGGCCTGTTAGGTTTTTGGGATAACCCTAATGAATATGCATGGGGCAGATTTGCATGCGTGTCACCTGCATTATATGCACATCTCTGTCATGCATATTCATTACGGCTATCCCAAAAACCCGACTGGCCTGGTGGTCCTCCAGGACAGGGTTGGGAACCACTGGCCTAGAAACTATGTATAGGCAATTTAACAAATTTTAAATAAACTTGAAACTTGGGATCAGGCATGTTCTTCCCAAGATAATGGTTACATGCAACTCAGCAGCAATAATTTTCAGCTTGTAATATGCTTGTTTTATATGGTATTTATAGCCAAATAGAATTTGTTACAGGAGGAAATCATATTTGGCAGTGTCATTAAGAAAGTTAAGGCACTGCACCAAAGAATGAGAACACTAGCATTTTCCTGGTTTGATAAAAAATAAATGTAAACATCTAAAGTGCTACAGTTTTCCTAACGTCATCCGGACTTGGCATTTAAAATATTTTCTTGTTTTCCTGTCCAAGGTACTTCAACCCGCTCACGTGGGAACTTAAATGTTGATTTTGGTTGTTGTGACTCAACACTATTGTTTCCTTGGTCTTTTCTCACCGTGGCCAATAGCAGCATTTTCCTTTTTCTCATGAATGAAAAACAGCAGTGGGAAAGTTATTATTTTTCAATATCTGCTAGTGGCAGTCTGAAAGTAGTGCTTTTTTAAAACTGTCATTTATTAAAAGAGTGTGAAATATTTCACCTGAATGCAATACATACACTTCAGGGGCTCAACAATTTTTTTTTTTTTAAATCATGATTGAAATTTTATTTTAAAATAGAAACATGATAATATAACATAACATAACATTGTGCTTATTGACCGCATAACCAGAAGTTAAAAGTGGTTTACAAAAAGTTATAAAAGTAAACTTGTTACATGAAATAAGATGATTCATTAAACAGTCAAATATTTAGAAAACAGATATGTCTTCAATTGTTTACTAAAATGGCCATAGGAATGGTAATAAGCAACAATATTCAGAATTCGTTGTCATGAAGAGCTGCCTGAGATGCCAAAGTATGACTTAGAAATTTCTTACTCCTGCAATAACCATGATCTCTTCCTCTCTCTAAGAGATCCTATGTGCCTATTCCACGCTTTCTTGAATTCAGACACAGTCTCTGTCTCCACTACTTCTTCCAGGAAACTGTTCCACGCATTTACCACCCTTTCTGTAAAAAAAAGTATTTCCTTAGATTACTCCTGAGCCTATCACCTCTTAACTTCATCCTATGCCCTCTCATTTTAGAACTTCCTTTCAAATGAGACTTGACTCATGCGCATTTACGCCACATAGGTATTTAACATCTCTATCATATCTCCCCTTTCCCGCCTTTCCTCCAAAGTATACAGAATGAGATCTTTAAGTCTGTCCCCATACGCCTTATGACGAAGACCACACACTAGAGAATGACAAATTAGAAGCAGTCAGAGTTACTGAGCAATACTGGAGAGAATAACTAGTCTGTAATGAGGAAGGTATGGCCAGTAGGAAAAAGGAGGTATTGATGCTTCTGTATAAGACTTTGGTGAGACTTCATTTAGAATATTGTGTACCACTCTGGAGGCCGCACCTTCAAAAAGATATAAAAAGGATGGAATCAGTCCAGAGGAAGGCTACTAAAATGGTGTGTGGTAGAGAATGACACGGTGACAAAATTCATCACCGTTCCCGTCCCCGCAGATAACCGCAGGAAATCATCTTCATGTCATTTTTATAAAGAGAGAGGGAAGAATCAGAGTATGAATGGCCACAACCACTGACCCACAAGCTTTGCTTTGAAGAATGCTGGTGTAGAAGGACTGAGGTTGAAATAGACACTAGAAAATGACATGGGATTATTTCCCGCGGTTATCTGCGGGGACGGGAACGGTGATGAATTTTGTCACCGTGTCATTCTCTACCACACAACATTTTAGTAGCCTTCCTCTGCTTTCATTATATGCTAATAGATCTCATGCATATTCATTAGGGAAATCCTGAAAACCCGACTGGATTGCGGCCCTCGAGGAGGGACTTTGACACCGCTGCTTTAAACTGAGTGGGAGTCCTCCAGCTACATCACTGCCAGTAGGTGGTGGTGCTTCGATATTGTGTTTTCAATTGCTAGGGACAGGCAGGTTCACTGCAGTCCTACGGATTTACCCGGACATGTCCTCTTTTTAGAGGACTCTCCAGGCATCCGAACGGCTTTTCAAAACCCGGCACTTTGTCTGGGCTTTGAAAAGCTGTTGAGATCGGGGCCGAGTCTGGAGGACATCAGCACATGCGCAGATGCGTCATGGTGATGTCACATGCATGCACGCATGCGTGCAATATCATCAAACCGCATCTGCACATGTGCAAGCACTCCAGACTCGGCCCGAAGAGATGAAGTTTGCATGGGGCTGGGGTTTGGGGAGCAGAATAGGGCAGGCCTCGGGGCGGAACAGGGCAGGGTCTCGCGTCCTCTTTTTCCAGATACAAAATATGGTAACCCTAGTCCTACAGAGTTTGCCTATCCCTCGATACTGAAAATGTGATAATGAGACAGCCCTTCCCACTGGCAACAGTGGCATAGCGAGGGTGAGTGGCGCCCCTACCATTGCCCTCTTCTCCCCCCTCCCCCGCTCCTTCCCTCCCCCACTGCCACGCATGCGCCCCCTTCCCTTCCCCTTCCCACTTTAATTTTCCTGGCGCAAGCAACATCGCAAACTTGCTGCCTGCATCGTGTCTACTCTCCCTCTGACATCACTGTCTAGGCGCGGGATCCAGAAGTGACATCAGAGAGAGCCGACATCAATGCGGGCAGCAAGTGCGTGATGCTGCTCGTGCTGGAAAAATTAAAGAGGTACAAGGGAAGGGGGGCGCGAACATGAGCATGGCATGGGGTGGGAAGGAGCTGGGACGGCAAGGAGAGCGGGAGCTGGCGTCCCCACCAAGACGGCACCCGGGGCAGACTGCCTCCCCGCCTCCTTCCTTACTACGCCACCGACTGACAGGACTGTAGGTGGAGGACTCCTGCTCAGCTTAGAGGAAACAGTAATAGGAATCTATATCACAAAGCAGTCATGACTACTTTTTTGAGATTCTGCAGCTCTTTCTTGGAATCTGAAGAGTCTAACCCAGGGGTGCCCACACTTTTTTAGCTTGCAAGCTACTTTAAAAATGGCCAAGTCAAAATGATCTACCAACAATAAAATTTTAAAAAACACAAAGCACACTGTACACAGAGAAAATATTAATTATCATTTGAATTTGGTTTTTTTTACAGAAGTCAAGGCAGATGACTTTAAAATATGCAATGTCACCTCAGCAACAACTATACAAAAATAGGCAAATATACCCCCTCCCCTTTCACTAAACTGTGATAGTGGTTTTTAGCGCAGGGAGCTGCGCTGAATGCCCCTCGCAGTTCCCAATGCTATAAACCACTATCGCGGTTTAGTAAAATGGGGGCCTTAGTGCAAAATATAGTCAGCAGATATAAATTCTCAAAACGGACACATTTTGATCACTAAATTGAAAATAAAATCATTTTTCCTACCTTTTTATCTGGTGATTTCATGAGTCTCTAGTTGCATTTTCTTCTTCTGTAAATCCAATATTTCTTTCTTTCTGCCCCATTCCCTTTTCTTTCTGTCTCTCTTTCTTTCTCTCTCCCCTTGCCCCCTTCTTTATTTCTATCTTTCTTTCTCTATCCCCCTGCCTGTCTTTCTTTCTTTCTCCCCCTGCCCCCCCCACCAAGCCATCGCTCCGATTTCTCCACTTCTCCGATTCTTTCTCTTTTCCTGCCGCCCCCTCCCCTCCCGCCCAAACCATCACACCGATTTCTCCCTGCTTTCCCGAGCCAGGCCTGGCGTGTACAAGCGCCTGGCCCTCAAGCCTTCACCTCCAACGTTAATTCAGACGTCGGAGAGGAAGTTCCAGGCCAGCCAGGCAGCGATTGGCTGGCCCAGAACTTCCTCTCCGACGTCAGAATTGACGGTGGAAGTGAAGTTTTGTGGGTCTGGCTCGGAGAGGCAGGAAGAAAAAGATCGCTAAAGCAACACGATCGACTTGCATTAAAATGCAAATGAGTGCCAATTGACATCAATTATTGGGGTCATTTTACTAAGGCGTTCTAGAAGGTTTAGCGCATGCTAATCATTTGCGCAAACTAAGGCCCTGAATCTATAAACGGCGTCTAACTTCTAGGTGCCATTGAGCACAATTGTCAATCATCTGATAGGCACCATTTATAGAATCGCATCGGTGGACATTGAAAGCTTAGGCACACCCCCTTGTATGCCATGGTTATTTTTTTTTTTTTACCTAAATGAGTATGCCTAGGTCAAACCATGCCCAAACTCTGCCCATAATCCGCCTTAACCATTCTAACCCCTAGTCTAACATTTAGAATGGTTTAACTGTGCAGGAGAGGCTCCTGACTGATTAAACCCCACTGAGCTGGCCATCCACAAATTTTCAGCAGCACTTAAGTAAGTAATGCCATTGAATGTTGCCCTCCTCTGCCACAGCATTGTGCAGTTAGTGCTGGGGCAGTCTGGGGACAGAGCTTGGGTGGAGCCAGTATTTATGTAGTTGGCAGCAATATTTGGTCTACTAACCAGTTAAGGAAACACATAAAGTTAGGACAGCAAAAGAGCTGTTCTAATTGTATATGCCAGACTTACTGTGCACTGGTCTGAATATCAGTTGGTGCCCAGTAAACTTACGGGCGATTCCATATGCCTCTATATTCAATGTCAAAGCCCAGACATATCACAGCATTGAATATATGGATTTAATTCAACCCACAGCTGTTAGCAGCGTAAAAATCGCTGACATCCATGAGCAGAATATGAGGCCTGAAATGTCATACGTTAGTTGGAATGCTTATATATATCACAATCACTCACTGAAGACGCCAACATGATATATTGTTTACCCTGAGGTTTACCCTTATCGTTTTGGAAGTTAAGAATATAAGAATAGCCTTAATGGGTCAGACCAATGGTCCATAAAGCCCAGTAGCCCATTCTCATGGTGGCCAATCCAGGTCACTAGTACCTGGCCAAAATCCAAGGGGTAGCAATATTCAATGCTACTGATCCAGGGCAAGCGGTGGCTTCCCCCATGTCTTTCTCAATAACAGACTATGGACTTTTCCTCTAGGAACTTGTCCAAACCTTTCTTAAAACCAGATATGCTATCTGCTCTTACCATAACCTCTGGCAATGCGTTCCAGAGCTTAACTATTCTCTGAGTGAAAAATATTTTCCTCCTATTGGTTTTAAAAGTATTTCCATATTCCTCAGTTACTTGTTTGTCCCCTGAGGAAGATTGCTGAAACTGGGATCCTGGTTGGGAGTTTCCAAGTATTTATACATTATACAATTGAGACATCATAATAAAAACTATACGTAACCAATCAAGTTACTGTAGTTTTGGATTTACATAACATAACATAACTTTATTCTTCTACACCGCCATAACCAAACAATTTCTAGGCGGTTTACACAGAAGAAGGCTGGACAATCAGCGAAATACAAATACAGTAGTACCTTGGTTTATGAGCATAATTCGTTCCAGAAGCATGCTCGTAAACCAAAATACTCGTACATCAAAGCGAGTTTCTCCATAGGAACTAAGGGAAACTCGCTTGATATGTTCCCACCCACCCTCACAGGCCAGCGGCACTGCTCTACCCCTTCTCCCCCCCCCCCCCACGAGAACCGGCATTGCTCCCCCCCAAAGGCCCTCTCAGCCTGATCCGGCACCCTCCCCCTGTGATCCAGCACCCCCCCCTGCCGCGATCTGAAATCCCCCAGACCCACCCGAACAGGCTTGTTACTTCCATCTGACCACCGGCACCGGCACCGGCATGTCCTGTGTGTTGGTGTCGGTGCCCGAAGATCTGCCTCCTCTTCTTTGCTGGGCCTTGAGCATCTGTGCATGCTCAAGGCCTGCGAGTTCACGCTCTCTCCGAGAATATTGCAATATTTCAGTATAGATAAAACCAAAGCCTGCACCAATAGTCTAAAGGATAAAGGATCAAAGTAATTTATTATAGTCTTTAATTTCCATAGTGCAAAAAAGCATTTTTTAATCACTGAATTCGTATGTTCTGTCATGATTAGATGGCAATCTAGTGTGACTCCCAGTATTTTTATAGAGTTTAAAATTGGGTAGTCATAGCCATTCAAGTGATGTGATGGTTTATTTATTTTATCATTTGGGCTAGCCAAAAAAAGTTTAGTCTTTTCTGTATTAAGTTTCAATTTAAAATTAGTTGTCCACTGCTCTATCACAGTCATGATATGAGATATTTGCTGTAAAATGTCGGTAGTAAAATTATTTAAGGGAATTAAAATGGAAATGTCATCTGCATATATATAAAAGTTTAAATTCAAACTTTGCAAAAGATGTCCTAGGGATGAAATATAAATATTGAACAATGTGGTTGACAGTGAGGAGCCCTGAGGTACCCCAGATGGATTACTCCAAGAATGAGAATAATTACCGTCACAAACCACTCGATATGATCTTTTTGTCAAGAAACCTTGAAACCAGTTCCAAACTCTTCTAGAAATCCCCATCATATCCAAGCATCTCAACAATATTTCATGATCTACCAAATCAAAAGCGCTACTGAAATCCAATTGCAGAATCAAGGCACTAGTAACTATACTGAAAAGACCATGAAGGTGCCTTTTGTTTGCTTTCATCATAAACACTCGCCCAGTTTGTAAGAACCAGATCTAGCATCTCCTCACCTGTGTAGATTCTGTGACAAGTTGCCAGAAATTCTCCTTAAAGAGAATCCCAGGATCTTCTTACTTCTAAATGACAATGCAGACAGGATGTCCTAATCTACATTCAGCAGATTGAAATCATGTAACAATAACGCCTTCCTCTTCATATCAAGTTAATGAATCTTTTCAATTACAGCTCTATTTCTTCTGACTCTAACGGAAATCTGTATAAATAGATGATCTATTCTCACTTTCCACATTAACCCAAAGTGCCTCCTCCTTACCCTGTAAGCCCTGTAGTTTAATTGCTTTAATATTCTGTATATAGTGGGAAAGAGACTGAAGTCAGACCACAATCAGTGCTCAGGAAGTCACAAGCTATTAGTCAGAACCACCTTAAGAGTAGAGAAATTTATTGCCTGGAGTTTAAATCTACACCAAAACCAAAAAATATTCCCAATACAGGATATCACCGCATATGTATCCTGTATTGTTAATGAGCACTTTTACAAGTCAACTTAATTATATAGTCCTATAGTGATTAGAGGTCTTTCATTTAAGTATGATACCAATCATCAGTACAGCCTTGACTTATATCGCTGTTAAATAGAGACTAACAGTGATTAAGGAAAGAAGTGTACGAAACCTCTTCAGAATCAAGAATGTTCTGTATTGCTGGGGTACATCTATGGAATATTTTACCTGGACAGCTAAGATTATGTATGAATTGTGCTAACTTTAAGAAGCTCTTAAAGAAACAACTCTTTGTTGAGGCCTCTTTGTAATGAGGCTAATTTCATTCTAACTACCATGACATATTGCCACCATATAAGATGAGATATTAGAGAATGTTGGCCTTTTATGTTAATATGTTTTATGGTAAATGTTTTATATGTGTATGCTGCTGGAAATCACTTAGATACTAAATGGTCTATAAATGTTTTAAATAAATAAATAAAGATAGGTTTTTGCTTCTTATAATCATTGAAATCTCTGATGCCTGCAATAACTTAAATAGTGCTTAATATGTGCATGATAGATGTTGCCTTGCAACTGTGAAGCAAAAATGTCTGAAAAACTTCAAAATGTCCAATTATTGAAATAAGACCACTTATCTGGAGCAGATTCACTGCTGAAGTGCTTCAATTGGGAAGCCCCACTTGAATGGCAGTTCCTGAAATCTGACTCTGCACCAAGTTTCATTTATCACTGTGTCAGGGACTAGGGATTTTGTCAGCCTGTATTATTTTTTGACAGTAGAAAAATCCTCAACCCCGGAAATGGTGATAAATTAAGGTCAGGGCAGAGTCAGATTTTGGGAGCCGCCATTATAATGGGATTTGCCAGTTGAAGCACTTCGGCAGGACAGCTGCTCTTATTTCCAGTGGTGTACCAAGGGAGGGGGAGAAGAGAGCGCAGTCTGCCCCAGGTGCCAATTTAGGTCACTAGTACATGAGGGGATGCTCCCGGGATCAGCGTCATGGTCTATAAACTTCGCTGCTCTGAAGGCTTTCCTCTCTGCCTGGTCCTGCCTTCATGGAAGCAGGAAGTAGGCAGGATTGGCAGAGAGGAAGGCCCAATGCCTGCAGAGCAGTGAGTTAAGGCTGCTGACAGAGAGAACTTACATACCTCCGGGCCTGCCTTCTAAAGCAGCAGCAGCGGTGGCAGTGACCAGCCATTGGAGGCAGAACCCTGAACAGGCTTCTTGTGGCCCGGCCACCAGGGCCTTCCCTCTGCTGCATCACTGATGACATCACTGATGATGCGGCAGAGAGAATCTCTAGCAGAGGAGGCCGCAAATAGCCTGTTTGGCACTACTTCTAATGGTCGGCCACCACTGCTGCTGTAAGGCCCAAAGGAATGTCAAATCTCATGGTGGGGTGGTTGGTTGGGTCCAGTGGTGCTGCACAGGGGGATGGGAGGGAGGGATGTGAAGCTGTTCTACAGGGGGATAGGAGGGATGAATGGAAAGCTGCTACACATGGAGGAAGAATTGTTGGACATGGGCTGGAGAAGAGGAAGGGAGATGCAACAAAGAGGTAGAAAGGGGTGAGGGAGGAATCCTGCATATGGTGGAAGGAAGGGAGACATGCATGGAGAAGAGAGAAGGAGAAATGTTGGACATAGGGTAGAGGGCAGGGAGAAATAGTGTATGGGGAGAGAGAAAGAAATGTTGCACATGATGATAAAGGGGAGGAAGGGAGAGATGATGCATGAAGGGAATAGAGAGGTTTGACCCAGGATACAAGGCACAGAGAGAGAGAGAGAGAGAGTGATGGCAGACAGTGGGAAAAAAACAGAAATGTTGGATATGGCAATGGAAGGGAAGGTATAGAGATGGAAAATAGATGGTGAGCATGGAGAAAGAAGAAAACATCAAATGGGCAGGAGACCCTGGCAAGCAAGTTAACAGAAGACAACCAGAAACCAGAGCCTGGGACCAACATGATTTGAATAATAAAGTGACCAGACAACATAAAATAATTTTATTTTCTATTTTGTGATTACAATATGTCAGATTTGAAATGTGTATCCTGCAGAGATCTGGTGTTAGACAGCAAGTGTGAGCTAAGACCTAAGAGAGAGAGGAAAAGTATTTTTTGTTCATATGGTTTACACCAGTGTTTTTCAACCTTTTTACACCAGTGGACAGGCAGAAATAAAAGAATTATTTTGTGGACCGGCAAACTACTAGGACTAAAATTTAAAAACCCTGTTTCCGCCCCATCTCCGCGAGCTTGGTCCCCACAAATCATCTGATCCCATCCACACAGGCCTCAGTTATGATTTTATATTGAATGTATTTTATTAAAGTACTAGTCTTTAAGCCCGTTTCATTAACGGGTGCTAGAATACTGTTCACCCTCTATGTTGCCCCTTCCATTCACTGCCCTCTCTTCTCTTTCCATCTCTCTCTCTCTCTCCCATATGGCCTCTCTCCATCTCCTCCTTCCTTTTGCCTTGGTCTGGCATACCTTCCTCCTTCCCTCCAAGCCATTCTCTCCCCCTCTGCTCCCTTTCCTCATTTAACTACTTCATTGGTCAGCAACAGCATTCACAATTCATTGCTGTTGCTGGCTTCAGGTCTTTCTCTCTGGCCGGTCCTGTCTTCATGAAAACAGGAAGTAGGCAGGACCGGCCAGAGAGGAAGGCCTGAAGCCAGCAACAGCAGCGAATTGTAAACGCTGCTGCTGCCTGAAGCACCCGAGGCAGACGCTTCTCTCCCCTCCCAGCCCAACCCCCGCTGACTCTGTGACCCTCCCAGCAAGATTACTTTAATATCAAACCTCCCTCCAGCGTTGGCAGTCGCTGCACGCTAAACAGGCTGCTTCTGCTTTCTTCTGCCGTTGAGTCTCTTTGTCACATCATTGATGACGTCATCAGTGACGCGGCAAAGGGACTCAACTGCAGGAGAAAGCCCGAAGCAGCCTGTTTAACGTGCAGCGACTGCCAACGCTGGAGGGATGTTTGTACCGGTGCAGAAGCGATATGTCTCTCCCCCTCCAGTACCTGTGCAGCACTTTGCTGCGGCGCATCCTCCCATGGGGGTGGGGGGGGGGGGGGGTTTGCACAATGGGAGCGGGTGAGAGCGCCGGTCTCCAGTTGGTTTTTTTTTTTTGTTTTGTTTTAAGTTGAAAGCCGGCACTGCAGCTCCTCTCTCGATCCTGGTGCAGTTCAAGAGAGGAGCCGTTACCATTCACGGTGAGGAAGGCCGCCGCAGCTGTGTAATTTTTTTTTTATTATTTGAAAGTCGCCGCGAGCAAGTGGTGACGTAAAACCCACGCATGCGCAATTGTGTTTTTGCGACGGATCAGGGAACACGATTTTTTTAGTGCGCATGCGCGTATTACCATTTTATTATATTAGATAAAAAGAAACAATATTCTGTACAATTGTCATTTTATAAATACAAATAATACAGAGCAAGGATCAACAAAACCCCTGTCTCCCCTCCCCTTCACATATATCCCCTGTACTATCAAGAAAACTGAACAAGCCAAATTATTACAGAATGCTACACAGAAATATCATGCTAATAGAATACTGCAGTCACACATGACAGGAATAGTTTTAGGGGAGTGCAACTAGGGCAACTGCCCCCTGGTCAGAGAGCACCCTAAGCAAGCTGGAAGCTAAAGAAGCACTGCCTGGGCTTTGCAGTCCCCAGTTTTATCTAACACCAGCTCTAGCAGGATATATATTTCAAATCTGATATATTCTAATCACAAAATAGAAATAAAATTATTTTTTCTACCTTTTGTCGTCTCTGGTTTCTGCTTTCATCTTCTTTTCACTCTCTTCCTTCCATCGTCTGCCCTCTCTGTTTCTTCAATCCAGCATCTGCCCCTTCCATCCACTGTCTGCCCTCTCCCCCTTCCATATGGTATCTGTCTTCTTTCTATGCCCCTCTCCCCTTTCCATCTAGCCTGCACCCCCTCTCTCCTTTTTACATGATTCATTTCAGCTTCACTGCTCTCTTCATTTTTATCTCTCCACCAGATCTACCATCGTTGTCCCTCTCTGATTATTTTTCTGCTGACCCCTTCCTATCATCAATCTCTTACTTTCTCATGCCTGTCTCTCCCCTTCCCCTCCTCTAATCTCCCTACCAGCTGTTTCCTTTCTTTTTTCCTTCTCCCTTCATTCCTCCTCTTGTCCAGCATTAACTCTCTTCCATTCCTCCCCTCCCAGCAACATCTTTCCTTCTCCCTCTCCAGTAGCAGCTGTCCCTTTTTTTCCCTTGCCCAGCAGCTTCCCAGACTTCTTTCCCTCCTCCCCTCCCAGCAGCATCTCTCCTTCTCCCTCTCCAGTAGCAGCTGTCCCTTTTTTTCCCTTGCCCATCAGCTTCCCAGACTCCATTAGTGGCTTTCTCCCCTCCCAGCAGCTCTCCTTACTTCCCAGGGCACGATTCAGGAAGCAGCCTCGGGTCCTTTGTTGGGTCGCGCCGCCTCTGAGGAAAGAAGAAGTTGT
This sequence comes from Geotrypetes seraphini, assembly GCF_902459505.1. NCBI lineage: Eukaryota > Metazoa > Chordata > Amphibia > Gymnophiona > Dermophiidae > Geotrypetes > Geotrypetes seraphini. Next base: position 185,502,303 of record NC_047084.1, on the reverse strand, counting down.
ATCATCAGAGGCAGCTGCGACTCAGCAAAAGTCCTAAGGCTGCCTTCATGAATTGTTGCGCTGGGAAGTACAGAAGAGCTGCAGAGAGGGGAGAAAGCCACTGTTGGAGGCTGCCCAAGATCTCTCCGGCCCAGCGCGGACTTCAGCTCTTGATCATGCCAGCCCTGCGCGGACCGGCAGGAAATTGAAGAGAGTCAATCTTGACGGCCCTGCGCGGACCGCCAAAAATTTCCTGCGGACTGGCGGTTGAAGAACAGTGGTTTACATCACAGGCAGGTATGTACGTTTTTATTCTGATTTTTTATGGTGTTGGGGGGAGGGCATGATCACTGGGGCAGTGTGTGGGGGTCTGTACTTTGTATCTGCAGTGCTTATTTGGCCATTTTGAATATCTTTTTAGCACTTAGACCTGGTTGTACATGGCCTAAGTCACAACGTATAAGTTCTGTCCAGGCAGCTTCATTAAAGTTTCGGTTATACTTGCAGTACGACTAAGTTTAGATCAGCCCACATCCCGCCCTCACCACTCCTCCTAAAATGCCCCTTTTAGCTCTGGTTGTACAGCAGCACTGAAAAGGGCTAAGTCATTTTAAAATACGTCTAAAACCCGGTTTGATTATCAGCACTTGGACAACTTGTCTTACTGATCGTCCAAATGCCGATTTAGGCCGGTTTTTAGATGTATTTCCATTTCGATTATGAGCCCCAGTCTGTCCCTCCTGAATTGGATGACACACAAGACAACCTGGGTTTATGGTTTATTAATCTTGTTATACCACTCGTTCATTTTACTGGTCCAAACGGTTTACAAAATACAATCAAATAGAATAGGCCTAACCCACACAAACAACAAGCATACAGGATAACATTGTCCTAAATAAAATAGTAATATTATATTAAGATTTCACAGGACTGCTGACTGAAGACCCAAAAAATCATTTAAATAACATGGGGCAGTACTTTGAAGGATGTCAACAGTTAAACAGTTTGTACTTGTACTTTGTTGTTCACATTGTACCTTGCTTCTCACCTACAGAAACTACTGCACTCATGTCTCATCTGGTGGCAACATTAAGAAGTATATGTCACACACTTTCAAATGTATATACAGTGGTACCTTGGATTACGAGCATACTCTGTTTCAGGAGCATGCTCGTAATCCAAAATGCTCGTTTATCAAAGCGAGTTTCCCCATAGGAAATAATGGAAACTCGCTTTGATATGTTCCCACCCCTCCACTCCCCCCCGATAACCAGCATCGCTCCCCCCCGCTCGCAAAGGCCCCCTCGCTCCAACTAGCACCCCCCCCCGTGTGAACCGGCCCCCCCCCCCCCCCCCCCCCGCCTGAACAACTTAAACTTACCCCCCTCACCGTCTGACACCGGCACTGGCACGCAGGCACAGATCGTGCCGGTGCCTAGAAGATCTTCCGGCTTCTGCCTGCCTTGAGCATGCATCTGCGCATGCTCAAGGACTTCTAATTCTCCCTCTCGCCAAGAATCTCGGGAGGGCCTTTGGGGGGGTCGGCAGGAGAGGTTGGGTACCCTCATGCCGTGATCATCGGGGGGGGGGGGGTTGTCGGCAGGAAGGGCTGAGCACCTTCCTGCCGGTGATCTTAGGGAGGGCTTTGGGGGTCTGCAGGAGGAGTTGGGGGAGGTCCATGTAGGGGGGGTTGGGCATGTTAAACCCGATTCTGAAACCGGCATCTGCAACATGGACGTCGGTTACAGAATCGGGTTAACTTTGGGAGAGTGTAGGCCCGATTCTGTATAGGATGCCTGGGACCGGCGTCCTTTACAGAATCTGGGCCTAAATGTTTTATTATTTGAAGAACATAATTTACCTAATTTCTGTTCATTAATTCTTAGAAATCTTTTGGGAAAATAGTGCATAATATATGTTGTACACAAGCTTTATACCCATGGATGATGGTTTGAACGTCACAAGCACTTACTATTAAAGGGAAAGGCAGCCATCTACTGGTCACACTACATTATTTGCAAAAGGTAGAATGGAAAAGCTGATTTTAAAAAACATATGAATGAAACTAGCAAAAAAAATGTTGTAGCCATCTTTTATGTATGCAGTATGCCCTAGCCTTTCTAACCTGTCTGCAATGATAAAAGGCATGGAAAACCTTTCATATGCAGACAGGTTAGAAAGGCTGGGGCTCTTCTCCCTGGAAAAGCGGAGACTCAGAGGAGACATGATAGTGACTTTCAAGATCATGAGAGATATCGAGAAGGTAGACAGAGATAGATTCTTCAGACTAATGGGGATCACAAGTACAAGGGGGCACTCGGAGAAGCTGAAAGGGGACAGGTTTAGAACCAATGCTAGGAAGTTCTTTTTCACTCAGAGGGTGGTGGACACATGGAACGCACTGCCGGAGGTTGTGATAGGACAGAGTACACTGCAGGGTTTTAAAGAAGGATTGGATAAATTCTTGAAAGATAGGGGGATTGAGGGATACAGATAGAGGTAGAGATGGGATATAGAGAGAGTATAGATAGAGACCAAGGGGATTTAAGGGTTCAGACAATGATCACCGTACAGGTCATGGGCCTGATGGGCCGCCATGGGTGCGGACTGCTGGGCACGATGGACTTCTGGTCTGACCCAGCAGAGGCAACTTCTTATGTTCTTATTAAAGCAAAGGTTTTGTATTAAAGCATTTTTAAAAGTAGAATCTGTTACATGGAAAAAGGTTCCTTTTTTTGGCATATGCTGTAATGACTCCCAACTTCCTATGCACTAAAGATCACCATGCACATTATACCCATGCAAGTAAATGAGTGACATCATATGTTGCAAAATTGGTTTCAGCAGGCAGCCAGTAAAAAGCATGGCATGTTCTCCATATCTATTTACACCCCCCCCCCTTTTACAAAGCTGTGGTAGTATTAGCTCCGGCGCTCATAGGAATTTTATGAGTATCTGAGATAATACCACCACGGCTGGTGGTAAAAAAGCCTAACATGGCTTCATCAAAGGGGGAGGGGGTTAGTGTGCAGTTACAAAAGCCCATTAGTTCTCACATAATTCCAAGGCAAGATTAAAAGACTTGAGCAAACTACGTTTCCCCAAAAATATGACCGGGCCTTATATTAATTTTTGCTCCCAAAAATGCATTTAGACTTATTTTCAGGGGACGTCTTTTTTTTTTTTTCAGGTAAAACAATCATCTCTCCCTTCCTCTCCTCTACCCCAATTCTTCATCTTTCCTTTCTTCCCCCCCAAATGTGCATCTTTCCTCCCCTCTCACCTATCCCCTTATGCAGCATCTTTCTATCCCTCCCTCCCATCCCTCTGTGCAGCAGAACACCACTGACCCTTCCACCATGAGAATGACATACCTCAGCTCCGAGGCCTCCAAAAACAGCAGAGGGAAGGCCGTGAAGCAGCCCGTTCATAGCGCTGCCGCCACTGCTTTAGGAGATCTCACCAGGGTGGGGGGCGCTGAATCAACAAGTTCAATTTTTTCAGTGAATCGGGCAGCACTAGTGTCAGGGATGGAGTCAGGGACATTTGGAAGGGAGACTTCAGGGGTCGATCTTAACTAGGACTTATATTAGGAACATCTTTAAAAATCATGCTAGGGCTTCTTTTTGGGGAAACAAGGTAGGCAAAAGCCTAGGGGCCAAATATTTAGTCGGGGCTACTTCAATGCTTCTTTCCAAGGCAAAATCTTGCTCTGCTCAGTGAACTGCTGACAGAAGGAAGACTAGGCATGGATCAGAGCTACAGCTGCACACAAAGGTCTGTTTATTCTCCCTGTGTTTTGCTCTCTAGTCAGCTGGAGGAGAGGGTGAGCAGTGCTTCTTTAGTTGCTGCTACCTTGTCTGCTGGATTTCCTCTTCACTCAGAACCATGTGGGACCCCAGTTGTAAGAGTTTTAAAATGTTTTATATTCCAGTGGAGGCACAATGTATTGTTTGCCTAGGATCGTTAATCATGCCCTGTATAATTCAAACCATGTGTTAGCTTTAGGAGCACAGAAACATACAAAATAACAGCAATAAGGACTGTAAGGCCCATCCACAGTAAATAATCATTGACCTCCTTTGATTTCAACCTTTCCATTCATTCTTAGCATTTAGGGATTCTTGACTTTTTGGGTTTTGTTTTCACTACCTTATTTGGGAGGTCATTTTTGAATAATGCGATCAAATTGGTTCAATAATAAGTGACAGAAAAATTAATATCAACATTGTAGAACACTTCACATATGTAAAATGCACAAAATTTGTTTAAATAGAGGAAAAAGATCTCAAAACACCCCTAGAATCCAGTCAATAGGATTCATTTTGGGGTTAGGGTCTCATCGATCAAAACCTCTATAGAATAATTTACTTTATAATTTAATATTTTTATAAATTTTAAATATATGTTTTTTAGTGAATAAATATTTCAATTTCAATTTTCATTTAGTTTTCATTTCTCTAACATTAATGAAAATGAAAGAGCTGGCACTATCACTGGCAACTGTCAAATATAACCCAAGACTAGAAATCTGGCATGCTGAAATTGAACAACAAGAAGCACTTATCTTTAACATTTAGACCCGATGGAGGCCAAATCTGTTTCACACCAACAGGCTTCTTCAGGGGAAACACTCAGTAGTGTACCAAGAGGGGTGGGGGGGTGAGCGATCCGCCCCGGGTGCAAGCCCTGAGAGGGTGCACCCGGCCTTGGCGTTCAGTCCCCCCCCCCCGAAGGACCGCTCACTCCCCTGGCCTCCCCGCACCACCTATGAAGCTGCCCACAGCAGAATCGCGATGCCAGTGATCCCTGCGCTACTTCCTCCGCCGCGGTCCCACCCCTCCTCTGACATCAGAGGAGGGGCGGGACCATGGCAGAGGAAGCAGCTCCGAAGCAGCGCAGGGATCGCTGGCATCGCGATCCTGCTGCGGGCTGCTTCGTAGGTGGTGTGGGAAGGCCAGGGGGGCAAGCGGTCCTTCGGGGTGGGTCGGGGCATCAGGCCTTCGGGGTGGGGTGGGCAGGCAGGCCTTCAAGGGGGAGAGGGGGTGACAGGCAGGCAGGCCTTCAAGGGGGGAGGACAGGCAGGCCTTCAAGGGGGGGGACAGGCCTTCAAAGGGGGGACAGGCCTTCAAGGGGGGGACAGGCAGGCAGGCCTTCAAAGGGGGGACAGGCCTTCAAGGGGGGGGGGACAGGCAGGCAGGCTTTCAAGGGAGGGACAGGCCTTCAAGGGGGGGGACAGGCAGGCAGGCTTTCAAGGGAGGGACAGGCCTTCAAGGGGGGGACAGGCAGGCAGGCCTTCAAAGGGGGGACAGGCCTTCAAGGGGGGGGGACAGGCAGGCAGGCTTTCAAGGGAGGGACAGGCCTTCAAGGGGGGGGACAGGCAGGCAGGCTTTCAAGGGAGGGACAGGCCTTCAAGGGGGGGGGGACAGGCAGGCCTTCAAGGAGGGGACAGGCCTTCAAGGGGGGGGACAGGCCTTCAAGGGGGGCAGGCCTTTGGGGGGGGGTGCAGGCCTTCAGGGGTGGGATGCAGACCTTTAAGGGGGGATAGTCCTTCAGGGAGGGGGGCCCTGGTATAGAAATACACGGAGGGAATGGGGGGTTCAAAGAGACGTGCATATGCCGGACTTTGGGTGGGAAGAAATAATGGGTCTAAAAATAGAGGAGAGGGAGAGAGATGATGGCCAATGGGATTTAGGGAGGGAAGGAACAGAAAGGGAGAGAAGTTGGACACAAGAGATGGTGTGTGTGTGAAGGGGGGGGGGAATAGAGATATTGGATAGGAGGGTAGTTGGGAAAAGAAAGGGAGAGATGGTGGACCCTGGGGTGGTGGGGAAGGAGGAAGAGATGCTGGATGAAAGAGTAGTTAAGAAAAGATGGATCTGTGGAGGGAGACGAAAAAAGGAAAGATGCCAGACCTCCTGGGGAGGACAGAGATGGCAGATGGATGGTTAGCATGCAAAAAGAAGGAGACCCTGGCAAGCAAGTTATCAGAAGACAACCAGAGCCTTGGACCAACAAGATTTGAAAAATAACCCAGACAACAAAAGGTAGAAAAATTAATTTTATTTTCTGTTTTGTGATTACAATATGTCAGATTTGAAATGTGTATCCTGCCAGAGCTGGTGTTAGACCGCAAACATGAGCTAGGATTTAACAGAGAGAGGAAAAGTCCTTTTTGTTTCTTTATTTTACTTACACCACAGCGCCAGTGTGGTTAGGAGAAGCCAAAGGGAGGTGAAAAAGCTATAAAATAAACCCACCAGGATGTTTGGAAAAAAAAACCAACAACACCCAATTGGGCAGGAAAGTTGAATCGAAAAACCAATTCAATAGGCTGAATCGAATCAAAATTTTTTTTTTTTTCTTGAATCGGGCAGCACTAGTTTGCGCTACTGTCTTAGACTTTAGGACCTGGGATTGGGGAGAGATGGCATCCTCAGTACTTTATAATGCAAGTGAAACGAGGATTTGGTCAGACTTTTGAAGGGCCTGCAGAAGAAAAATATTGTATAGGCCGGGGTCATGAGACAGCAGGAAACAGGAACTTTTCTTCCTTCTATTTTTGTGAATGGCAAGGCTGAGGATGTCAGAGAGTTCAATAAAAATATGTGCTTTATAAGAAAATATATGAACATTTCTTAAGAAAGAACTGAATAGTTCATGGAGTTTCCTAATTTTTTCACATGACTATAGTTAGTTCGGTTACAGGCAGTCCTAATCCGTTAGGGTCAAAAGAGATGAACAGCTGAGGTGAAGACCTGTGTGGCTTAGTCCTCTGTATAGAGCAAGCCAAGGCCAAGCCAATGTGTGAAAAGCTGTTTTCCCAGGATGAGAATGAGACTAAAGAAAACAGGTAGTACAATGGATTGATTAAATAGGTAGTACAATGGATTGACTAAGAACATAAGAAGTTGCCTCCGCTGAGGCAGACCAGAGGTCCATCATGCCCAGCGGTCCGCTCCCGTGGCGGCCCATCAGGCCTTATTGTCTGAACAGTATCCCTGACTAATTTTGTAACTGCCTCTAATCCTCTATTACCTACCTCTACTCCTATCTGTACCCCTCTATCCCTTTGTCCTCCAGGTACCTGTCCAGACCCTGTTTGAAGCTCTGTAGCGTGCTTCTGCTTATCACATCCTCCGGTAGCGCATTCCATGTATCCACCACCCTCTGAGTGAAAAAGAACTTCCTGGCGTTTGTTCTAAACCTTTCCCCTTTCAATTTCTCTGAGTTCCCCCTTGTACTTGTGGTTCCCTGTACTTTGAAAAATCTGTCCCTGTCTACTCTTTCTATGCCCTTCATGATCTTAAAGGTTTCTATCATGTCTCCTCTAAGTCTCCGCTTTTCCAGGGAGAAAAGCCCCAGCTTCTTCAGTCTGTCAGTATATGAGAGGTCTTCCATACCCTTTATTAGCTTAGTTGCTCTTCTCTGGACTCTCTCAAGTACCGCCATGTCCTTCTTGAGGTACAGCGACCAATACTGGACACAGTACTCCAGGTGCGGGCGCACCATTGCACGATACAGAGGTAGAATGACTTCCTTCATCCTGGTCATGATACCCTTCTTAATGATTCCCAACATTCTGTTTGCCTTCCTTGAAGCTGTGGCGCACTAAGCCGACGCCTTCAATGATGTGTCTACCATCACTCCCAGGTCTCTTTCAAGGTTACTCACCCTTAGCGGTGATCCCCCCATTTTGTAAGTGAACATTGGGTTCTTTTTCCCTACATGCATGACCTTGCATTTCCCTATGTTGAAGCTCATTTGCCACTTTTTGGCCCTCTTCCAGCGCTGTCAGATCCTTTTGGAGATTTTTGCAGTCCTCCTTGCTTTCAACCCTGCTGTATAATTTGGTGTCATCCGCAAATTTAATAACCTCACATTTTGTTCCTGCCTCCAGGTCATTAATAAATATATTGAACAGGAGCGGTCCCAGTACCGACCCTTACGGAACTCTGCTCGTGACCCATTGCCAGTCTGAGTAATGGCCCTTTATTCCAACCCTCTGTTTCCTGTCTGCCAGCCAGTTTTTGATCTATCGGTGGACCTCCCCTTGCACCCCGTGGTTCCATAGCTTCCTTAGCAGTCTTTCATGTGGTACCTTGTCGAAGGCTTTTTAGAAGTCAAGGTAAATGATGTCTATAGATTTCCCTTTATCCACCTGGCTGTTTACCCCCTCAAAGAAATATAATAAGTTAGTGAGGCATGACCTGCCCTTGCAGAAGCCATGCTGGCTCGGCTTTAGCTGCCCAGTGTTTTCAATGTGTTCCCAGATGCAGTCTTTAATCAGGGCTTCCATCATCTTTCCTGGGACCGAGGTCAAGCTCACCGGCCTGTAGTTTCCTGGGTCTCCCCTTGAGCTTTTCTTGAAGATGGGCGTGACATTTGCTATTTTCCAGTCTTCCGGAATCTCTCCAGTTTTTAAGGATAGGTTGCATATTTGTCTAAGTGGCTCAGCTATTTCGTTCCTTAGTTCCTTGAGTACTCTTGGGTGAATGCCATCCGGACCAGGCGATTTGTCGCTCTTTAGCCTGTCTATCTGCCTGAGGACATCCCCTTTGCTAACCTCTATTTGGACCAGATTTTCATCCTGATCTCCTTTTACGATCTCCTCGAGTTCCGGAATGTTGGTTGTGTCCTCCCTCGTGAAGACTGAAGTGAAGAACTCATTTAGCCTGTCCGCTATCTCCTTTTCCTCTTTTACCACTCCCTTTCTGTCTCCATCATCCAAGGGTCCCACTTCCTCCCTTGCTGGTTGCTTCCCCTTGACGTACCTGAAGAATGATTTGAAGTTTGTTGCTTCCCCCGCCAGTCTCTCTTCATATGCTCTTTTTGCTTTCCTAACCATTCGGTGACACTCCTTTTGGTGTTTTTTGTGCTCCTTTTGATTGTCCTCTGATTTGTCCTTTTTCCATTTTTTGAATGATGCCTTCTTGTCACTTATCGCCTTTTTCACTGCATTTGTTATCCACACTGGGTTTTTTGTTCTATTCTTTTTGCACCCTTTCCTGAACTTGGGGACGCACAGGTTTTGTGCTTCGTGCACCGTGCCCTTGAGTAAGGTCCAGGCTTTTTCTACGGACTCCATCTTTCTTGCGGTGTCGTTGAGTTTCTTACCCATTTTCCTCATGGCATCATAATTCCCTTTTTTGAAGTTCAGTGCTGCCGTTGTAGTTCTTTTCACCTTTGATGATCCAATTTCTAGCCTGTACTGGATCGTGTTGTGATCGCTGTTTCCTAGTGGGGCTAGTACCACCACCACTTTAGCAGGTCCCACATGTCCGGTGAAGATTAGGTCAAGAGTGGCATCTCCCCGTGTTGGTTCCGTGACCAGTTGTTCCATGAAACAGTCCCTCGTGACCTCCAGGAATTTGGTTTCTCTCATGCAGTTTGAGTGCCCTATATTCCAGTCTATTCCCGGGTAATTGAAGTCCCCCATCACCACCACACTTCCGCTTTTGCATACCTGCTCCAGATCAGCCTCCAGATCCTGGTCGATTTCTTCCGTTTGTCCTGGTGGGCGATAGTACAGACCCAATTTTATGTCTGCTCCAGTTCCTCCGGATAGCTTAACCCATAGTGATTCCAAGTCATCCGCCCTTGCTGTTGTTTCCATCCTGGTTGAAAGTATGGAATCCTTTATATATAGTGCTATTCCTCCACCTTTTTTGTGTGGCCTATCTCTCCTGTAGAGTTTGAACCCTGGTAAAGCCACATCCTATTTATTGTCATCAGCCCACCATGTTTCTGTGACTCCGATTATGTCAAGGCCCTTTTTGTTGGCTAAGACTTCTAACTCTCCCATTTTAGCCCTTAGGCTCCTAGCATTTGTGTATAGGCAATGTATGTCCCGGTTGTTTGCCTCTCTTGCCGGTTTTCCTCGTGGTTTGGCGCTCCTGGCGACCCCCTTGTGAGTTGCCAGTCCCCATGCCTCGTCTCGGTCATCCTCCTCCTGTGGTGTGTCTGTTTCATCCTCGGCCTGCTTCCCATTTTAGGTTGTCTTTTTGGTTTCCGTTGTTCTCTGTTAGTCCTGTTTGCCAATTTCATTTGTGCCCTAGACCCCTGCAATTTGTCCCTTGGTCCTTCCTCCAAAAATTCCCACTCAGTTCTGAGTCCTCCTTTACAGTGTCTTTGTTCAATGTCCTTGGCCTTGGGCATCTGCATTGTGTCCTTAGGTCCTTGTCCCAAAATTTCCCACTCTGTCCCGATCCATTTTTTACAATGTCCTTGCTCAATGTCCCTGGGCCCCTGTATTGCATCCTTAGGTCCTTTTTCCAAGAATTCCCGCTCAGTCCCAAGCCCTCTTTTACAATGTCCTTGCTCAGTATCCTTGTTTAATACTTTTGTCCGATGTGTCAGATCGACTGTCGGCTTTCCCCTCTTTCTCAGTTTAAAGCCAAGTCTATGGCGCTCTGGATGTTGTGTGCCAGCATCCTCGTCCCAGTCGTGCTCAGGTGCAGTCCGTCTCTCCTGTAGAGCTTATTTTTTCCCAAGAAAGTTATCCAGTTCCGAACAAAAAGGAAACCCTCCTCTTCGCACCATCTCCTGAGCCAACTTTTAGAAGGAATTTAGGATGAGTTCTGAGGACCACCTTGTCATGATGCAATACTGTAAAAGATAGGTAAAAAAAATAGCATTTGAAGTTCACTCACTTGCTGAGCTGAGGGGACACAGATTAGGAAGACCACTTTCTGAGTGAGAAACTTAAGATGAGTAGTTGCAAGAGGTTCAAATGGAGACTTCATCAGAATAGCAAGGACTACAATCAGATCCCAAAAACCAGAAGCTGTTTTAGTGGAGGTTTTGAATTTAGAAGTCCTTTCAAAAACCAGGAAACGAGCAGATGAGCAGTTTATTGATTTTGTCTTTGCATCGCGCTTTATGTGGAGCTTCCATACATTGGTACTTTTGGATTGTTTAGCTTTTCCACGTATTTTTCACCCTAGGACTAGCAAGGACCCCCTTGAGGAAGACTCTGTTGTCGAAACATGGACTGTGTTGGGTCCAATGTTCCTAGCGAACTAGGTCCCAAATGTTTTTATGTGGATTGCTATGTCGATTTTTTAATATATTTTTAACAATAAAGTCCATTTCAGGAACATCGTCTCTCCACAGTGTTTCTCCACTCTCTGTGGATCATCCAGGGTCAATTTTTTTGCTTTTGTTATTGAAAGGAATATGAAAAGCACTAATAGCACAGAGGTGAACTCTGATGGAAGTTGTTTTAAGTACAGAGTTGGATAAATGTAGAAGGTATTCCAACACTAAAGGAATAGATGTGATAGGCATGAAGATTCCATGACTACATTATCTTTTGTAAATACACCTAAGCCTCAATCACAAAGGTTATTTTACAACCCTAACCACAAATATTACTTTAAATGTAGATATAATTCTCCATCTACTTCCTCTAGAGCTCCAGTTCAGAGATGTCCAAGACAACAATGGTCTCAAAAGTCACAATATCAGTCTCAGCAGTCTTTTTTTACTTACTTTCTCCTAAACAGCCTAGCCACCACTCTCCAACCTTTCCCTCATACTCTTCCTGTAGGAAGTCATCTTGTTCATTTCCATCAACGTTGGACCTCATAACATCAGACCACCGGGTCCTCCAGATAATCAGCCAAGGTTATGCCCTTCGTCTCCAAAAGAAATCTATAACAATCCTCTTTTACCTTCCATCACAATCTCTCCTTCAACAAGAGCTCTCCTCTATAGAAGTGCTCTCAACAAATACTTGATGAAAGAGAAATTATGAATGATCTCTCTTGGAACCCTATTACCTCTTTTAGAGAAGAATGACTAGCTATGCTCTCTAGACCTCAAAGAAGCCTACATGTACATTTTCATCCTCCCAGCTCACAGAAAATAACTTAATTTAACCTAGGATAATACCAGACTTTACAGTCTACAGCCCAGACATATCAAAGAGACAAGTTAATCTAATCATGTATTTTTTAATGGGTATAACTTATGGACAGACTGGATGGACCGTTCAGGTCTTTATCTGACATCATTTACTATATGTTACTATTTTCAACTGGGAACACGCCACATCCAGTATAAGGTGCTTCCATTTGGTTTGGTATCAGCACCCAGAGTGTTCACGAAATGCTTAGTTGTAGCAGTGGCAACTCTCCACTCATACAACCTTCATGTGTTCCCTTATCTAGATGGCTGGTTGATCAAAGCCTCATCCCCTCATTGAGCTCACCAGACCATGCAATTAACAGTCTGTCTCTTGGAACTTCTGGGATTTGCAGTCAATTACGACAAATCCCACTTATAACCAACTCAATTTGTAGAGTTCAAAGGAGCACTTCTGGACACAACACAATCTCAAGCCTTTCTACCTTAAGAGAGACTCGACACTCTTATACAAATAAGCCAAGTCTCCTCTCTTTAACGCATAACTACACGTCAAGTGATAAGTCTCCTGGGTCATATGGCATCTATGGTACATGTAACCATCTTTCCTTTGTTATAGGAAAGATTTATAAACTATAAAGAGTTTCACCTCATGCAAAATTGCCATTTCTTTAATAAGACATTAACTATTTTTTCTGCAGCCCTCACATTTAAAGTTTAACATCTTTCCTTTCTCAAAACTGACACATTTCAATCACTATATTGAAAATAAAATCATTTTCCTTACCTTTGTTGTCTGGTGACTTTATTTTTCTGTGCTTTTAACCTTCCGGGGCCTTCTTGTCCTTTGACTGTTTTTCTCTCCGTCTTCACTTTCTGCCTTCATCCATCTTTGGCATTAACTCAACATTCCATTTTTCTGCTTTCTTCTTAAAATCTACTTTTCCATGTCTTTCCTCCCTCTCTCTCTCTCCTTCCTTCCTTTCCCCTGGTCTGGCATCTGTCTCCCCCCCCCCCCCATGTCCTGGCATCTCTCCCTCCCCCTTCATGGTCTGGTATCTCCTTTCCTTTCCCTCCCTCCCATGGACTTAGCATCTCATTCCTCTCCTCTTCCTTCTCCCTCTTTCCCTTTTTCCCCAATTGGGTGCAGCAACAGCAACATTTCTCTTCCCCCCTTCCCTGTGCAGCAGCATTTCTCTTCCCTCCCCCCTAGTGCAGCAGCAGCAGCATTTCTCTTTCTGTTTAGTTTCTGGCCACCTCCCTTGCTGCATTCGTTTTTCCTTCAAAGCCGCGGGTGGTGGCACCTCCCTGCGCAATCTGCGTCTACGTCAGAGATGCTGCCGATGCAGGCGTGGATCGCGTGAGGAGCCACCGCCGCCCATGGCTTTGAAGGAAAAACGAGTGCAGGAAGGGAGCTAGCTAGAAACTAAACATACCATCATCGCATTCAGACCATGGGCCACAAAACAGTACCCAGGGGGCCGTGAGTTTGAGACCGCTGGTGTATGGGAACCCTTCACACCTCCAATCTTTCCAACATTACTGACACAGAATGATATCTGCTTCATCCCAATCTACATTTGTTAGCTCTCTCAGCAAGGTATCGCTGTCAACCAATAGATACCTCCATATTTTCTGCACCAGTGTCAGCCATTATTGAAGCTTACAGAAAACCTTCTAAATAACGATGTTATTACTTTAAATGGACTTGCTTCACATTTTGGTGCAATTTCAACTTGCTGAATCCATTTATTTATCCTATTTCATTGGTCCTGGACTATCTTTTTGAACCTCTGTAACCCTGACCTCAAAACTACTTCAGTCAGAATTAATCTCTGCGCCATTACTGCTTTTTATTAGTTTCCAGATTCATGAAAAGCTTTTTTCATATCAAACCACCAATCAGACCTCCTCTAGTTCCTTGGGATCTTAATGTTATACTTTCCACTCTGATGAAGCCTCCATTTGAACTTCTTTCAACATCATCTCTAAAGTTTCTCACTTGGAAACTAGTATTTCTACTCTGCATCACATCTGCATGCTGAGTCAGTGAGCTTCAAGCACTTGTGTCAGACCCAACTTATACAATATTCTACCAAGACAAAGTGGTTCTTCACACACATCTAGGAAGAACAAAATGTTAAAGCAATGGCCACTCCCATAGCTCACTTTCGTTTCACTCCTATTGAGGAAATACCGTATGTAAAGCAGACACTTGGTCCTCAGTTTATACCTTCACATCCCATTACGGTGTGGAGAATCTTTCCAGACAGGTTAGTCAGTTCGATCAAGGAGTTCTACAAAATGTATTCTCCACTTAAATGCCAACTTTCCTCCAACCCTGATCCTCGTAGCTAGGGAGTCCCACATGTGAGAATATGCTGTTTGTTTGTCCTAGGATATCCTATAATAATCTGAGGACAGCAGGGAGATATTCTCACAACCCTCCAACCTCCCCTAGTTGGTTTCTTAGCTTTTTTTTTTTTTTTTAATTATTATTAAACTGATGGTCCCGCAAGATGACATTGGGTGGGAAGGCACTGGCTAATGCACAGTACAGACAGTCTCAAGACTTTGAAAATGTTTTTAAAGTGACAGAATACTACCACTGTCTGTACCAGGCTCCATGGATGACATCACCCACATATGAGAATATCTGCCTGCTATCCTCGAATAATACCTGTTGCAGGTTAAATAACTGCTATATCCTTTTGAAGATATGGCAACCAGAATTGAACACAATACTCAAGGTGAGGTCGCACCATCTATTCCCGTCTCACCTCATGAATTCAGCATTCCTGCCTGTCTGCCTACTTTAATCCTGCTCACCTGACAATCTTATAAACTATCTTTTTCCTGATAGTGTTCGCTATGACTAACTACATGGACAGATTTCCTATTTAGCGCTTTCTTCCATCTTTGAGGGAAGCTAAAGAATAACAACCAGACACAAATCGCAGTTTAAAACATAAGAGCCCCGATGGAGGAGTAATTGGGATTGGCTTAATCAGGCAGTATCCATCCAAGCTAAGCATCTCTCACTGAGCCATGGCCCACAGGTCATTTTATTAACTTTATGACATCATTTCATTTATTTTCATATGTAAGTTAGTACATCTTTCAATTACAATTACCTCATTAAGATCCAATGATAAATTGCATATGACTACATTTGGTCACTATGCCCCATATTTGGTTCATTGGTCAGACAGGGCCTTAGGCACCTGGACCAACCCGAATCTTAGGCATCTGTCCCAGTGCATCCTGGGCATGGCCTAAGACTCATATTGGCCAGATCCCTACAGCCCCTCCCATGGCCAATCAGAAGCCCAGTGCATCCCAGGGGACTCCAGTTGGCCCAAGTGCTTAAGGCCCCTCCTATGAGAGGGCCCTTAGGCATCCAAGCTTAAGCCTTTCCCTGATCCATCCCAGAATGCACCAAAAGGGGAAGGCCCGCCATTTTGCAGTGGTGGGCCTGTCAGCAGGAGGAAATGGGCATCCCTCGTGCCAGCCATCAGATAAAGGTATGGGGCGTTCAGGGGTATCTTGGGGAGTCAGGGGTGGAGACAGGGAGTGTGGGGTGGAGTTGGGGAGAGTTTGGGGGCTTTGAGGAATGATGGAGCCAGCAGGAGGGAGTAGGAATCCCTCCTGCCACAGGATCTCTCATTTTGGGGGGGTAGCGACAGGAGGGAGTGGGCATCCCTCCTGCTAAGGGGGATGGTAGCAGGACATCCATCCTGGGAGGGGGGTGGTAGCAGGAGGAATTGGGCACACCTCCTGCTGTGGACATTCAGGGGTGGGGGATGGCATCAAGGGTTCTGGCAGGAGGGAGTGGGCATCCCTCCTGCTGATCAATTTCACAGGGTGGGGGACAGGATTCCTGCTGTGGCTGCTAAACTGATCACAGCAGGGAAATTCCCTTGCCCCGCTTGGCTCAGCAGCCACATCTATTTGAAATGTAGACCACCATTTTGCTGGCCTACATTTCAGGTGCCTTTTGCAGCCCTAGGGAGAGGTCTAGGGCCACCTAAGCTTGCCCATGGCCACTTCTGGGAAAAACACATGCAGCCTTGGGGGGAGCTTAAGTGGCCCTACACATCTCCCTAGGTTCATGAAAATGCCTACAGTGTTAAGTGGCCTGCCTCTGGATTTTTTTATTTATTTTTTTAAATGCATCCCGATAGGCTGGTTAAACAGCAGTTGGATGCCTACCATCAGGACACCAGACTTCAGTCCCCCAGAATCCATAAGAGGAAAGTTCACTTATGTTTTTTCCCTTTTGATCATCACTAGACATTTGGCACATCCTATTGTAGTATCTCCTCCACAGGCTAAGTGCTCCTGAAGAAATTTGCAACCAGCATAGAGAGTAATTTTCAATTCAGTATAAATTAATAATTCTGTTTCTCTAGCAATATTTTCATCTTGTGAAGATCCTGAAATTGTGACTAAATTTAATGTATTACCTGCCTAATCTTATAAATTTGCTCTGAAAAAATAAAATTCTAGTTTGTCTTTAAATACTCCAAGTTTCTGTTTAATATCATACAGAGCTACGCTGTAAATAGACAGTGCATTCCCCAAATTAACATCTATTTAATATAAAATATATTCCACTCTTTAAGAGTGATATATTTTATTGGTGGAGAATTCTTGTGACAATATTCTATACATCTGGCTGCTGCGTTATACGTATGCATGTATTTACTGAGGCAGGAGTCAAATAAATATATAAATAAAACTGATCCAAGCAGTGCGATACATTTAAAAGGTGAGTCATAAAAACTACTTTTTTCTGTCTCCATCTGCATCTGCTGGTCAACAGATATAACCTGAAGAAGTCCTGAATATCAGCACTAACCACTTAAGTGCCAACTCTGCCTACAAGTTAGTTGGTTTCAGAATAGGTGGTTGGAGGGTGGTAAATGCATGGAACAGTTTTCCAGAAGATAGGGTGGAGACAGAAACTGTCTGAATTTAAAAGGGCCTAGTAGGGCACGTTGGATCTCTTTGAGAGAAAGAGATAATGGGTACTATGGATGGACAGACTAGATGGGCCATTTGGCCTTTATCTGCCATCATATTTCTATGAAATTATCCAATTACCGTAAGTGCCACTATATAGTCCTGCACAAGTGAATTAAATGGCCTAGAGTCTCTCCACTCCCAGCTTATTGAAATAAAAAATTGTAAGCACTTTGGATGAGTATGACAGAAAGCAGTATATAGAAATTTATAAACACAATATTAAGAAACCTATTTTTAAAAATGGTTTATCGAGGTAATAGAATTGAAAAAATTCATTAAATAGTCTCACAGAGCTCTAATCAAAACTTACTACATTTTTCAATTTTTATTTACAAGGGAGGCATAAGCATGTTACACATTTTTTTCCCTTAAGTTTAAAAAAGTCACATTTTCAACTTTTCAGTTTACCAAAATTTAGACCAAAAATCAAGGACTTATGCAATTTCATTTCTTCTGAAAGGAGTTGGGGTAGGATTTGGGGAGGGGAAGAGATGAAAAAATAATAAAATTCCTCCACAATATACAAATATAAAAATATGTTGAATTCCAAAACCATAATTAATAGCTTTTTGTTGTTTCATAGGTATCTGGGAATGGAACAGATGCATATCCTGATCCTGTGATAAGAGGAAGAATGCCAGCGTTTGGTACAACATTCCAGGAGAGAGTCAAAGTGATGTTATGATTGCCCCTGTTAACAAAAATTCAAAAAGGTTTTAAGTGCTGGAAGAATGTTGAAGTCAATTGTCATCTTGCATAAATTCTTTACATTTTTACAAGGCATACAACTAAATATGTAGAGTGGAATTTAAATATTCTATGGAGCATGGGATCACAACATGATTCAGAAATTCTTATGTTCAATTATAAAATATTCAGTTGCTAGTATCACCAATAAAACGTCAATTTTGTAAACACAAACAAATAAAAAGCCATTTTTACACCAAGGAGGCAAAATCTATCAAAGAATTCCTACAATAGAGTGCCTACTTTCCTTTACAGCAAAACTAAGTATATATGCAAACTATGAGAACTAATGCCAGCCATAGACCTGATGAGGAAGTTACCTGCTAACTTACAGTATTCTGTAAAGGAAGCCTTGACTAAGTCCTGCCCATTCTCCACCCATCATCCACTTATGCACTATTGAGGATACCTGAGTAGATGCTAAATAAGCACTTATGCACCATTCTGTGGGTAAAGGTCAGCATTCTATAGGATCATTCAATGTCAATTCAATTAATGGTCCTCACCTTACTATTTCAGAAACTGATTTACCAGAAAGGAGACCAGTATATAAGATTAGAAATCTGAAAGTTTGCAGTTTTTCGTTTCAACATAAGAATTGCCAAACTGGGATAGACCAAAGGTCCATCAAGCTCAGTATCCTATTTCCAATAGTGGCCATCCCAGGTCCTAAGCAGTTTTTAGGATATCATTTTTTTATCCAATTAGTGGGGGGAGGATTGGCATAACTCACAACTGACAAAGATTGGCAGTAGAGAATGACACAGGGAAAAAATTTGTCCCCGTCACCGTCCCATCCACGCAAGCTCAGTCCCTGTCACCATCCCCATGAGCTCGGTCCCTACCCTGTCCCCACAAACCATCTGATCCCATCCGCACAAGCCTTGAATAGTTTTATACTGAACTTATTTTATTAAAGTATAAAAAGAAACAATATTCTGTACAATTGTCATTTTATAAATCAAAGTTCTAGCTGCTGAACTAGAGAAAGATGTTCAGCTAGCAGGGCTTTGTTTATAAATGTTTATCAACACAACTAATATACTAGACCTAGTTCTCACCAACGGAGATAGCGTCATGGAAGTCTCAGTAGGAGACACACTGGCCTCCAGCGACCATAATATGGTATGGCTCAACCTCAAGAAAGGTTTCCCTAAGACAAACACAGCAAAGCACAGTTACTTACCGTAACAGATGTTATCCATGGACAGCAGGCATATATTCTCACATGTGGGTGACGTCATCTACGGAGCCCCGATGCGGAAGCATTTTCAAGCAAACTTGATTGAAGATTTAAGTTTGCTCTGCTGCTCCACGCATGCGTGCCTTCCTGCTCCACTAGGGGGCGCATCCCTTCGTGGTCTCCAGTTCACTTAACTAGCAAAGAAGCCAACCTCGGGGAGGTGGGCGGGTTGTGAGAATATATGCCTGCTGTCCATGGATAACACCTGTTACGGTAAGTAACTGTGCTTTATCCCAGGACAAGCAGGCATGATATTCTCACATGTGGGTGACCTCCAAGCTAACTGAAAAGGGATGGAGGGAAGTTGGCAATTTAAGCAAATAGATTTCGCAAAACCGATTGGCCGAAACCGGCCATCGCTCCTGGACAGTGAGTCCAGACAGTAATGGGAGGTGAAAGTATGAACCGAAGACCACGTGGCAGCCTTGCAGATTTCCTCAATAGGTGTGGACCTGAGGAACGCTACGGAGGCTGCCATCGCTCGGACCTTGTGTCCCGTTACTTGACCATGCAGTGCGAGACCAGCCTGAGCGTAGCAGAAGGAGATGCAATCGGCCAACCAGTTGGACAAGGTGCGCTTGGAGACTGGGTGACCTAACCGGTTTGGGTCGAAGGACAAAAACAATTGTGGGACTTTCCGGTGTGGTTGAGTGCGTTGGAGGTAGAAGGCCAACGCTCTCTTACAGTCAAGAGTGTGGAGCGCCACCTCTCCGGGATGAGAGTGGGGCTTGGGAAAAAACACAGGTAAGACAATGGACTGATTGAGATGAAAATCAGACACCACTTTAGGCAAGAACTTTGGATGAGTGCGGAGTACCACCTTGTCGTGATGGAATACCGTGAAGGGTGGGTCCGCCACTAGAGCTTGTAGCTCACTAACCCGCCGAGCGGAAGTGAGCGCAAGCAGGAAAATCACCTTCCAAGTGAGGAATTTTGGATGGCATTTGTCTAGGGGCTCAAATGGAGGTTTCATTAGTTGAGCCAGAACCACGTTAAGGTCCCAAACCACCGGAGGAGGTTTGAGAGGAGGGTGGACATTCAGAAGACCCTTCATGAAGCGAGAGACTAGGGGGGTGGAGCGAGAGGGCTTTCCCTTCCAGGGGCTGATAGAAGGCTGCAATCGCACTGAGGTGTACTCGAATGGAGTTGGTCTTTAGGCCGGAGTGAGATAATTGAAGTAAATAGTCAAGGACCAGGGGGACGGGGACCGACACCGGGTCCTGGCTGTGAGAGGAGCACCAGGCTGAGAATCTGGTCCACTTTTGGGAGTAGCAGGTTCTCGTTGAGGTCTTTCTAGAGGCCTCCAATCTCTCCTTGACTGATTGAGACACGGGGAGAGAAGTCAGGGGGAAAGAAACCAAGCATTCAGATGAAGAGATTGAAGATTGAGATGTAACAGCGAACCCTGACCCTGTGATAGTAGAGAGGGAAACCGAGGCAGAGGCAGTGGATCTCTGACACTGAGTTGAAGTAGAAGGGAAAACCAAGGCTGGCGTGGCCAGCGAGGAGCAATCAGGATCAGGGTGGCTTGTACTGTTTTCAGGTGGACAAGCGTCCGCAGGATCAGAGGAAACGGCGGGAACGCGTACAGGAACCTTCCCTCCCAGTCGAGGAGGAAGGCGTCGGCCTCGAGCCGGTCCGGGGAGTACATCCGGGAGCAGAAGAGAGGCAGTTTGTGATTGTGGGGGGATGCGAACAGATCTATTTGAGGTGTCCCCCACTGTTTGAACACCTGTCGTAGGGTTTGAGAGTGCAGTGACCACTCGTGTGGCTGGAGGAGGCGGCTGAGTCTGTCCTGCCAGACAGTTTTGTTCTCCTTGTATGTACATCGCTCGAAGGAAGGTGTTGTTGGAGATTGCCCATTTCCAGAGGCGCAGGGCTTCCCGACAGAGGGACCAAGACCCTGTTCCTCCTTGTTTGTTTATATAGTACATTGCTACCTGGTTGTCGGTTCGGATGAGGACCACCCGGTCGTGGAGCAGATGTTGAAAGGCTACAGCTGCGAGATAGATGGCCCGGAGCTCTAGCACGTTGATGTAACAGCGGCGGTCTTCCGCTGACCGCATCCCCTGCATGCGTAGGCCGTCCAGATGGGCTCCCCAAGCGTACTCTGACGAGTCCGTGGTGAGTACCTTGCTGTGATGAGGGGCGAGGAAGAGTAAACCTTTGGAAAGATTTGAAGTCAGCCCACCAGCGGAGCGATCTTTGCAAGGAAGGAGTCACTGTCACGGGACGGTCGATCAGGTCCCGGTCTTGACGCCATTGAGAGGCCAGGGTCCATTGAGGGATTCTCAGATGGAGACGGGCAAAGGGTGTGACATGGACGATGGAGACCATGTGGCCTAGAAGAGTCATCTGTCGAGCTGATACCGAGGTCAGCAGGGAGATCCTTCGACTCAGACTTACTAACGCCTCTAGGCGCGGAGGGGGGGAGGAAGGAACGGAGGCGAACCGTATCCAGCGTGGCCCCGATGAACTGTAGGGACTGCGAGGGGCGTAGTTGGGATTTTGGGAAGTTTATTTCGAACCCCAGACTTTGTAGGTAGGTAATAGTCTGTTGGGTCGCTGAGATAACCCCTTCCCTGGACGGGGCTTTGATCAGCCAGTCGTCCAGGTAGGGGAATACCTGGAGGCCCTGGGAGCGTAAGGTTGCTGCGACCACCACGAGGCACTTGGTGAAGACCTGAGGTGATGATGCTAGGCCGAAGGGGAGGACTCGGTATTGTAGGTGCCAGTCCCCTACCTGAAAACGCAAGAACTTGCGGTGAGCGGGGTGTACTGGGACATGTGTGTACGCCTCCTTCAGATCGAGGGAGCAGAGCCAGTCGCCCTCGTCGATCAGGGGGTAGAGGGTCGGTAGGGAAAGCATCCGAAATTTTTCCCGTACTAGAAATTTGTTGAGGCGTCTCAAGTCTAGTATTGGGCGTAGGTCTCCCGTTTTTTTTCGGTACCAGGAAGTAACGGGAGTAGAAGCCCTTCCCCCGCTGGTTGGGGGGAACCTCCTCCACTGCCCTGAGGCGAAGCAGGTCTCGAGCCTCGGAGAGGAGTAGGGGTAGCTGCGTCCGGTTGGGAGGGCAATTCCTTGGGGGGTTGTCTGGAGGAATGGCCCGAAAGTTGAGAGAGTATCCTGATGAGATCACGCCAAGGACCCATGCGTCCGACATGACTTGTTCCCAGCGAGGGTAAAAGGCTTTGAGGCGACCCCCGATGGGAAGGAGGCCTGGGACTATGGCGGAGGGGGCCCGCCCCCTTCTGCGAATACCGTCAAAAGGACGGAGATGGTTTGGAAGTCGCAGGCGGTTGGGACTTGGGCATGGCCCGGTGGTGGGCTTGCGGACGCCTGGGTGGAGGCCGCGAGAAGGGAGGGGTGGATTTTTGTGGGTAGCGGCATGGAGGGGCCCTGAACGGCCTGGGCGCGGGCGGTTTAGGTTTTTGCCGGACGAGGGAGGCAAACGAGCGTTCGTGTTCGGAGAGGCGTTTTGTGGCCGCCTCGATTGTGTCATCGAACAGTTCTTTTCCTACGCAGGGTAGGTTAGCCAACCGGTCCTGTAAGTTGGGCTCCATGTCGACCAGGCGCAGCCAAGCTAGTCAGCGCATGGCGATAGCAAAGGCTGCCTCTCTGGAGGAGAGTTCGAAGCCATCGTAGGCTGCGTGGAATAGATGGAGGCGCAGGTTGGAGAGGGACTCTAAAAGCATGCCAAAAGCTCCTTGGCGGGAGGCTGGTAGGTCAGTCTCAAAGGCTCTCAATAGTCCAATGAGGTGTTTGAGGTAGGATGTGAAGGTGAAAGTGTAGCTTTGCACCCTAGAGGCCATCATGGCGTTCTGATATAGTCTCCTGCCGAACTTGTCTAGGGTTCGGCCTTCTCGGCCTGGGGGGACCGTGGCTGAGACCCGGGATGGGTGGGCCTTTTTTAAGGAGGATTCTACTAGCAGCGACTGGTGGTTGTTCGAATCCCGGGTAGGGTACTGTGTGGTACTTGGCCTCCATTTTGGAGGGTACGGCTGTGACCATGTAGGGGGTCTCCAGGTTCCTGAAGAAGGCCTGTTAGAGTACCGGGTTAGGCGGTAAGCGGAGGGACTCTCTGGGCAGTGATGGCATATCCAGCTCCGCTAGGTTTTCCTTAGAGTATCTGGAGTCAGACTGGAGGTCTAAGTCCAAAGCGTGGCCCATGTCCTGGACAAAGCGAGTGAAGGATGGGCGAGATGTTCCCGAGGCACCGTGCGGGATCGGTGAACGAGACCTCCGTCGGGTGGAGAAGGATGGGGAGGCTTCCCTCGAGTATCGAGGTTCCTGCTCTGATCCACGCTCCGAGACCGGGGAAGTACTGTGAAAGTGTTCCGGTGTCGTTGATCTCCGACGTCTCGAGGAGCCCCTCTGAGACGATGTCGGGGTTCGAGGTACCGATCGATGTCGAATCAGTGACCTCGACCCGGACTCCCTCGGTGACAACCTGCAACCTCGGGTCGGAGTCCCGGTCCGAGGGGGAGTTCAGAGGATGCGCGGGTTGGAGAGTGATAACTCAGCCACCCTTAGCAGTCCCGTACGAGGTGTAGGTGAACGGCCTCGTAGAGTGGGGGAACCCCGGGCCTTCTTGGAGGTACGGCGGTTCGAGGTGTCTGTCGTTTTAGCACTATGTTTTGCACCGCAGCGGTCTGTGGAGGGAGGGTGCCTCTGTGAGGAGTCCGATGAGGATGGAATGCGGCGAAGCTTGCGCGCTTTTCTTCGAGGTGGCTCGACGCGAGGCTCAGGCTGGTCTGGCACATGCGGGGTCGAGGTTGAGGCCGGTTGCAAATGGGCCATTGCAGCGGATAGCTCCGTCGAGATCATCGCTCGGAGTAGGTCCTGGAAAACGGGCACGGACAGCATCGAGGGCATGTCCACTGCCTCGGTGCACTCCACCGGGGGCAACCTCGTATCAGAGTATTCCCGTGTGGTGGAGGCACGGCCCGAAGGCTTGGAGGGCTTCGCCGGGGCTGTAAGCATGGTACTTCCGCCATGCGTCGCCGGCGTCCCCGAGGCTGGTTTCTTTGCTGGTACGGAACCTGAAGAGGGAAGAGGGGACTTACCCGGAGCCGGGGACTTACCCGGAGCCGGGGTCTTCTGTTGTCCCGAGGACTTCGGGTTCGAGTCTCGAGGCGATGCCGAGGTATTCGGGGCCGGAGCCGAGGTCAAGGTCGGGGCCAAGGCCGGGGCGACCTCGAGGCCGAGGTAGAGGGTTGGTCCGGGGCGAAAAGGTCCGCCATGCGGGCTTTCCTTCGACGGAGGGCCCGGTTCTGGAAAGTAGCGCACTGGGGGCAGGAGTCGGTTGGATGAGCGGCCCCTAGGCAGAGGATGCACCGGCGATGCGGGTCTGTGATGGAAAGAAGCCGCTCGCACCGGAGCACTTTTTAAAGCCGGTCAAAGGCCGGGACATAGAATCGAAACTGGCCGCGGCTCGAATAGCCACGCGGCCACGGGGACCAGGAAGCCTCCGGGTCGGTGAAAAACGAAGCAGGAAAAAACTCGCGCACAGCGACTAAATCAAGAAAAACAAGAAAAAAATTGCGGTGCTAGAAGGCAGTTGGGGCAGAGCCTGAAAAAACACGACTTCTAGGCTCAGCGGAAAATTTTGAACTGGAGACCACGAGGGAGATGCGCCCACTAGTGGAGCAGGAAGGCACGCATGCGTGGAGCAGCAGAGCAAACTTAAATCTTCAATCAAGTTTGCTTGAAAATGCTTCCGCATCGGGGCTCCGTAGATGACGTCACCCACATGTGAGAATATCATGCCTGCTTGTCCTGGGATAACAAGGGTTCTCAACTTTAGAGGCACAGACTTCAACCGCATGGGAGATTTTGTCCATCAGGAGCTACATAAACAAGCAATATCTGACAATGTGGAGGATATGTGGTCGTCTCTGAAGTCCATCCTACACGAAGCAACAGACCGATACATAAAGACAGTAAGTAAACGCAGGAGAAACAAAAGAACCCAATGGTTCAGTAAAGAAATTTCAGACCTAGTTAAACAGAAAAAAGACGCATTTATCACCTACAAACATTTAGGCAGAGAGGGGGCGAAAGAGGACTATCTATCTAGACCAGTGGTTCCCAACCCTGTCCTGGAGGAACACCAGGCCAATTGGGTTTTCAGGCTAGCCCTAATGAATATGCATGAAGCAAATTTGCATGCCTATCACTTCCATCATATGCAAAACTCTCTCATGCATATTCATTAGGGCTAGCCTGAAAACCCAATTGGCCTGGTGTTCCTCCAGGACAGGGTTGGGAATCACTGATCTAGACAGATCTAAAGCTGTCAAAACAGCAGTCAGAGAAGCCAAACTCCGAATGGAGGAAGAGCTAGCACGGAAAATTAAGAAAGGGGATACATTTTTCTTCAGCTATATTAGTGACAGGAAAAGAAACAAAGATGGGATAGTATGCCTGAAGCAATCTGACAGTAACTTTCGCGGAATCAGATTCTGAGAAGGCAGAACTACTAAACAAATACTTCTGTTCAGTGTTCACCCGTGAAGCGCCGGGAGCTGGTCCACAGCTGCAGACGGGAGATAACCAGAAAGACCCGTTTCAAGATTTCGAATTTTCGCCCAGTAGCATCTATGACGAACTATCAAGACTCAAAGTAAACAAAGCCATGGGACCGGATAACCTACACCCCAGAATGCTCAAGAAGTTAAGGGAAGTCCTGGCAGAACCATTATCTGTTCTTTTTAATCTTTCCCTAGGCACAGGAAGGGTCCCCTTGGACTGGAAAACCGCCAACGTAATCCCACTCCACAAAAAGGGCTGCAGGACAGAGACAGCAAACTACAGACCAGTGAGTCTCACGTCTATAGTGTGTAAACTCATGGAAACACTGATCAAACAGAATCTTGACACAATCCTAGACGAAGAAAAACTGCGTGATCCACACCAACACGGGTTCACCCGGGGTAGATCCTGCCAATCTAATCTGATTAGCTTTTTTGACTGGGTTACTAGACAACTGGACGCCGGAGAGTCACTGGACGTGGTATATTTGGACTTCAGTAAAGCATTTGATAGCATCCCTCATCGAAGATTACTGAACAGCGAGAGCAGCGAGAGGGCTGAGAAAGGCTGAGGAAGCAGGAGACTTCTCAGCAAGCAGGGGCAGCGCGTGTAAGGCGAGGCGAGCGGCAAACAACTTCGGGGTAGCGGCGAGAGTAACTCCGCCCACCCCCACCGCATCAGCAGTAGGCGCCGGGCCCCTCCTTAAAAGGAGGCGAGCCGACGGTTTCACCACTGCAGCGAGAGGGCTGAGAAAGGCTGAGGAAGCAGGAGACTTCTCAGCAAGGAGGCGAGCCAACGGCGCGCAGCCGTTCGGCGCGCAGCGAAGGCGAGCAGCAAAGGCGCTCGTCTTAGCGAGAGCGCCTTTGCGAAGGGCCTTATACAGACCTAATATACACTCTACATTCTCATACTCTATCAGACACACCTTTATTTTCTTCGTACAATCATACACTTTTCTTACATACTCTCATTCAGATAGTCAATCTTCCCTAGAACCCCTCAGACTCTCTAATCTCTCATACTCTCTAATATCTCATTCTCCACCGTTCTCCTTACAAACTCTCTGATATCTCAACCCTTCTCTTTTACAGAAATAAATCTGCCGGAAATGGCAGGGAGGACACGTGGCAGCAAGGCTACTATCAAGATCAACACCCCAGCGTCCGGAGGGATCCAGGGGATGGCCAAGGTCTATACTCAGAAGAAAGAGGGTGACACGGATCAGAGGGCAGAGGTCTCTGTGCAGACCGTGACCATTCCACTCCCAACGTTCACTACAGTTTCTACGCAGACAGAGGAGCTGGGACAGAGACACACAGACGAGGACATCGTGCAGGAACTGCTGAACCTCAGGGAGGAGGTAAAGCGACTGAGGAGTATCAGAGATGACGAGGCCTTCATCGACGAGGCTATCCTGGAACTGTCTCACATCACAGAGCGAACCCACGACAGGTCCATCCTTGACTCCCCCAAACCTACAGCCCTAAAATCAATGATTGGAGTACAGGAGATGATTAGAGATGCCGGCCCCTGGCAACTGGTAACCTCCTCTACGGGCAAGCAAAGAAAATCCACCTCATTCTCACTCTCTTCTTCTTCTTTTTCTCTCCAACAGGATAACTCTACAACTACCCCACAACTCACCCTCAGAAACAGATTTCAAATCCTACAAGAAGGGAACACCGAGGAAACAACGGAAATAACGGAAGGGGCTCAGGAGAATACTCAGCACCTAACCTCAAATCCAGGACTCACGGATCAGCCCCTCCGGAAGGAACGAAGAGTGGTGGTCATTGGGGACTCCATGCTAAGGGGCACCGAGGGACCAATTTGCAGGCCCAACTTGCAGTCAAGAGAGGTCTGCTGTCTTCCCGGAGCCAGGATCCGGGATGTCACCACCAGCCTAGACAAACTTATAAAGCCCAATGATCATTTTCCCACGTTTCTCATCCATGTAGGTACAAACGACACTGCCAGAAGTACCACGGAGAACATTCCTGACGACTTTGGAGCCCTGGGAAAGAAGCTGAAGCAGATAGGAGCGCAGGTGGTTTTCTCATCGATCCTCCCAGTAAGAAACAAAGGCAGAGCTAGAGAAGAGCGTATCCAACGGACTAACGAATGGCTCCGCATGTGGTGCACAGAGATGAACTTTGGATTCCTAGACCACGGTGAGACTACACCTAACCAGGAGAGGTAAGAACGTATTCGGACATCGCCTGGCCCGCCTACTCCGCAGGGCTTTAAACTAGGTAAGTTGGGGGAGGGCACTTATTTATATCCCAGAGCAGTAAGAAACCATGCTGAGGAGGTGAGTCACACCCACACTTCTGGGTCTAAGGTAGGTACGCATGTTATCCATGATAATCTAAAGGGAAATATCAATGATAATTTAGGAGTCACTCTAACCCAAAAGGGGATCTCTTCACAGGTATGGAAGGCTATGTATGTTAATGCACACAGCTTGGGCAATAAAATTCTAGAATTAGAGACTGAGATAATAAACGCTGACCTAGATGTGGTAGCAATATCAGAAACCTGGTTCACAGACTCGCATGTGTGGGATATGGCTATACCAGGCTACAATCTACTACGTCGCGACAGAGAGAGCAAGTTAGGTGGAGGGGTAGCACTATACACTAAGGATAACATCAAAACTACCAGGATTACAGATGTTAGATACTCTGGGGAATCCCTCTGGGTGAATCTGGCCAGAGGAAATGAAAAATGCCTATACCTTGGTGTGATATACAGACCTCCGAAACAACAAGAAGACAAAGACTTAGAACTGATAGAGGACATAGAGAACATCACTCTACGGGGAGACACAGTGTTGTTAGGGGACTTCAACATGCCCGATGCAGATTGGAACACACTCTCCGCGACTACGTGTGGCAGTAAAAGAATTCTGAACTCCATAAAGAGTGCACGACTCAAGCAAATGGTGTTGGAGCCCACCAGGGACCAAACGATACTGGACCTGGTACTCACCAACGGAGATAGCGTCTCGGATGTCTCAGTTGGAGACACACTGGCCTCCAGCGACCATAATATGGTATGGCTTAACCTTAAGAAAGGTTTCTCAAGGTCAAACACGGCAACTAGGGTTCTCAACTTTAGAGGCACAGACTTTGACCGTATGGGAGATTTTGTCCGTCAGGAGTTACATAAACAAGCACTACCTAACAATGTGGAGGATATGTGGTCGACTCTGAAGTCCACCCTACACGAAACAACAAACCGCTACACAAGAACAATGAGTAAACACAGGAGGAACAAAAACCCCAATGGTTCAGTGCAAAAATTTTGGACCTCGTTAAAAAGAATAAAGCAGCATTTATCACCTACAAGCATAAAGGTAAACGAGAGGCGAAAGAAGACTATCTAGACAGATCTAAAGCTGTCAAAATACAGTCAGAGAGGCCAAACTCCAAATGGAAGAAGATCTAGCACGGAACATTAAAAAAGGGGATAAATCCTTCTTCAACTATATTAGTCACAGGAAAAGAAACAAAAACGGGATAGAATGCCTGAAGAAATCGGACGGTAGCCTTGTAGAATCAGATTCTGCCAAGGCAGAATTACTAAATGAATACTTCTGCTCAGTCTTCACCTGTGAAGCACCGGGAGCTGGTCCACTGCTTCAAACGGGAGACAACCAGAAGGACCCGTTTCAAGATTGAGTTTACACCCAGTTGCGTCTACTACGAACTATCAAGACTCAAAGTAGATAAAGCTATGGGACCAGACAACCTACATCCCAGAGTACTAAGAGAATTGAGTGAAGTCCTGGCAGAACCATTATCTGTTCTTTCCAATCTCTCCCTAAGCACAGGAAGAGTCCCCTTGGACTGGAAAACCGCCAACGTTATCCCACTCCACAAAAAGGGATGCAGGACAGAGACGGCAAACTACAGACCAGCGAGTCTCACGTCTATAGTGTGCAAGCTCATGGAAACACTGATCAAACGACATCTTGACATGATCCTAGACAAGGAAAACCTACGTGATTCACACCAGCACGGATTCACCCAGGGCAGATCCTGTCAATCTAACCCGATTGGTTTTTTTGACTGGGTTACTAGGCAGCTAGATGCCGGAGAATCAATGGATGTGGTGTATTTGGACTTCAGTAAAGCTTTTGATAGCATCCCACACCGAAGATTATTGAACAAACTGAAATCAATAGGGTTAGGGAACACTCTAACTACATGGGTTGAGGATTGGCTGAGTGGTAGACTTCAGAGGGTGGTGGTAAACGGTACCCCTTCCAAAACGTCAGGTGTGATCAGTGGAGTGCCGCAGGGCTCGGTCTTGGGCCCGATTCTATTCAACTTATTACATAAGAACATAAGCAGTGCCTCCGCCGGGTCAGACCACAGGTCCATCCTGCCCAGCAGTCCGCTCCCGCGGCGGCCCAAACAAGTCAAGACCTGTCTGAATCCCCAGAGGGGGTCCCCTTGCCACCCTGGTTTCCCATTTAAGTCCTAGCTTCCCATCGAAGTCCTAACCCTCCAGTCTTGCACATGCACGACCTGATTGGGTTTCTATATTTATTACCTGGTTAGCTTTCTATACCTGTGATACATCCCAGCACCTCTCTCAGTATCCCACGATCCCTTTATCCCTCAGGAATCCGTCCAATCCCTGTTTGAATCTTTGTATCGTACTCTGCCTGATCACTTCCTCCGGTAGCGCATTCCAAGTGTCCACGACCCTTTGGGTGAAAAAAAACTTCCTTGCATTTGTTTTGAACCTATCTCCCTTCAGTTTCTCCGAATGCCCCCTCGTACCTGTTGTCCTCTTCAGTCTGAAGAATCTGTCCCTATCCACCCTCTCCATGCCCCTCATGATCTTGAAGGTCTCTATCATATCTCCCCTGAGCCTCCTTTTTTCCAGAGAGAAGAGCCCCAGCCTATCCAACCTCTCGGCGTATGGGCAGTGTTCCAGCCCTCTTACCAGTTTGGTTGCTCTCCTTTGGACTCTCTCAAGTACCGCCATGTCCTTCTTGAGGTACGGCGACCAATATTGAACGCAGTATTCCAGATGTGGACGCACCATCGCTCGATACAATGGCATGATGACTTCCCGCGTCCTGGTTGTTATGCCTCTCTTTATGATGCCCAGCATCCTGTTGGCTTTTTTCGAGGCTGCTGCGCACTGTGCAGATGACTTCAGTGATGCATCCACCAGCACACCCAGGTCCCTCTCAAGACCGCTGTCTCCCAACAATGCCCCCCCCAATTTGTAGTTGAACAACGGATTCTTTTTCCCTATATGCATGACCTTACATTTTTCCACGTTAAAGCGCATTTGCCATTTGTTTGACCAGTCTTCCAGCTTGTCCAGGTCCCTTTGCAGGTCCTCACACTCCTCCCTGGTCCTAACTCTGCCGCACATTCATAAGAGATATTACCCGAGGACTTAGAGGAAAGGTATCAATGTTCGCCGACGACGCCAAACTTTGCAACATAGTAGGTAAAACATTTTACCTGATATGACGCAAGATCTACTACTGCTTGAACGGTGGTCGGCAACATGGCAACTAGGCTTCAATGCTAAAAAGTGTAAGGTAATGCACCTGGGTAAGAAAAACCCGCACAGAACTTACATACTAAATGGTGAGACCTTGGCCAGTACCACGACGGAACGTGACCTAGGGGTGATCATTAGTGATGACATGAAGGTTGCAAATCAAGTGGAGAAAGCTACCTCCAAGGCAAGGCAAATGATGGGTTGTATTCGTAGAGGTTTTGTCAGCAGGAGACCTGAAGTTATGATGCCGCTGTACAGGTCCATGGTGAGGCCTCACTTGGAGTATTGCGTTCAATTCTGGAGACCACACTACCGGAAGGATGTGCAGAGAATCGAGTCGTGTCAGCGAATGGCCACAAAGATGGTCTGGGGGCTCAAGGATCTCACGTATGAAGAAAGACTGAATAAACTGAGGCTGTACTCACTTGAGGAACGAAGAGAGAGGGGTGATATGATTGAAACATTTAAGTACATCACGGGCCGTATCGAGTCGGAAGAAGATATCTTCTACCTCATGGGACCCTCGACCACCAGGGGGCATCCGCTAAAAATCAGGGGAGGGAAGTTCCATAGCGACTCCAGAAAATACTTCTTCACTGAAAGAGTGGTGGATCATTGGAACAAACTCCCACTGCAGGTGATTGAGGCCAACAGCGTGTTGGACTTTAAGAGAAGATGGGATATTCACAGAGGATCCCTAGGGGAGTGAAACCAGAGGGCGGGTATTTGGAATGGGCAGACTTGGTGGGCTATAGCCCTTTTCTGCTGTCTTTTTCTATGTTTCTATGAACAAGCTGAAATCGATAGGATTAGGAGACACTCTAACTACATGGGTTGGGGATTGGCTGAGCGGTAGACTTCAGAAGGTGGTGGTGAACGGTACCCCATCTGAAGCATCGGACGTGATCAGTGGAGTGCTGCAGGGCTCGGTGCTGGGCCCGATTCTATTTAACTTATTCATAAGAGATATGACGCAAGGACTTAGAGGAAGGGTATCACTGTTCGCTGATGACGCCAAACTTTGCAACATAGTA
Source organism: Geotrypetes seraphini (assembly GCF_902459505.1). NCBI lineage: Eukaryota > Metazoa > Chordata > Amphibia > Gymnophiona > Dermophiidae > Geotrypetes > Geotrypetes seraphini. The sequence goes on along the minus strand of NC_047084.1, from coordinate 185,470,331 downwards.
GGCAAAAGCTTATTACCTGATAATATGACACACGACCTACTGTTGCTGGAACAATGGTCAACTACTTGGCAGCTAGGCTTCAATGCTAAAAAATGCAAGATAATGCACCTGGGTAAGAGAAACCCAGCGTAGAACTTATGTACTAAATGGTGAGACCTTGGTTAGGACCACGGCGGAACGCAACCTAGGGGTGATCATTAGTGAGGACATGAAGGTTGCCAATCAAGTGGAGAAGGCTTCCTCCAGGGCAAGACAAATGATGGGGTGTATCCGCAGAGGTTTCGTCAGCAGGAGATCTGAAGTTATGATGCCGTTGTACAGAGCCATGGTGAGGCCTCACTTGGAGTACTGTGTTCAGTTTTGGAGACCACACTACCGAAAGGACGTGCTGAGGATCGAGTCAGTTCAGCGAACGGCCACCAGGATGGTCTTGGGGCTCAAGGATCTTACGTATGAAGAAAGATTTAAAAAATTGCGGCTGTACTCACTTGAGGAAAGAAGAGAACGGGGAGATATGATTGAAACATAAGTACATCACGGGACGCATCGAGTCAGAAGATGATATCTTCTGGCTCATGGGACCCTCGACCACCAGAGGGCATCCGCTGAAAATCAGGGGAGGGAAGTTTCATGGCGACTCCAGGAAGTACTTCTTCACCGAAAGAGTAGTGGATCATTGGAACAGACTCTCACTCCAGGTGATAAAGGCCAGCAGCGTGACGGATTTTAAGAGAAAATGGGATACTCAAGTGGGATCTTTAAGGGAGTAAATTCAGGGGAGGGGATACTTGGAATGGGCAGACTTGGTGGGCTATAGCCCTTTTCTGCTGCTTTTTTCTATGTTTCTACTTTATCCTAAAGCAGGGGTAGAGAATTCCGGTCCTCGAGAGCCAGAGCCAGGTCAGGTTTTCAGAATATCCATAATGAATATGTATGAGATGGATTTGCATGCACTGCTTCCATTGGATTGCAAATCTATCTCATGCATATTTATTGTGGATATCCTGAAAAACCTGACCTGGCTCTGGCTCTCGAGGAACAGAATTGCCTATGCCTGTTCTAAAGAAAAAAAAAAAGTTTTCTTCTGCCTTTTGTTGTCTGGTTTCTGCTTTCCTCATCTTCTCCTCAATCAATTATATCATTCATTGTCTGCCTTCTCTCTCCCTCCACACCCCCCCCCAATTGGTCTGGCACCCATCTTCTTCCCTCCGCTCCCCCCATAGTCTGGCATCTCTCTTGCCCATTTCCCTTCAGTGTCTTCTCCCCACTCTCTCGCCCATTTCCCTTCAGCGTCTTCTCCCCACTCTCTCTTCTCCATTTCCCTTCAGCACATGTTCCTCTCCCCCTCTCCACTTCCCTTCAGTGCGCGGTCCAGCAGTCCCCCACCCCTGATCGCCAGAGATCCTCCCTCCCGATCGCTTAAGTCATCTCCAAGTCATCTGAGGGCATCTCTCTCCCTTCCCCTCATCTTACCATGGCGATTTTGTGGGGGGGGGGTTTCATCTCCCAGCTTCCTGAACCAGCATTCAAGTCGCATGTGGCTGCCGAAACTTCTCCTCTGACGCAACTTCCCAAGGTATGCTATCTCTCTCCTCGCAGTCTTATGACTCTCTCTCTCCCCTCCCATCCCTGCTCTGCACCGTGGCCCACTATCTTTCTCTTTCCCTTCTGTTTCCGGTATCATATGTTCTCCACTCTCTCCCACTCCAGCCTCCCCCATTCTACTTAAGCTGGTCCACGGGGCTTCCTGGCCTAGCATTTCCTCCCCTTTCTATCTGTGCTGATCCAACGTCGTCCTCACCTTCAGTCTTGCAGGTGCATTCATTTTTGTGGCAGGGGACCGCTAGCTTTGGCAGAAATTCAACCGCCACATGCTGCCTCTTTCTTTGCTTTCCTTCTGCTGCGGTCAGTCCCTAATGATGCAACTTCCTGTTTCTACCTGGATGAACAGTGGCAAAAGGAAAGCACAGAGAGGGACCGCACGTAGTGGTTGAGAATTGATGCCAGTCACCTGTTAACAAAAATGGATGTGTCTGCAAGACCAGGAGAGAAAGACGTCGGACCGGCACGGATAGAAGGGAGTGGACATGCTGACCCACTAGGGGCTGCCCAGAGCAGGTACTCTGTTTGCTTCCCCCTAACACTGATCCTGTGCTGCAGCTCAGTCACTGCGGGCCACATAAAACAGCCAGACGGGCCAGATCCGGCTCGCAGACCTTGTGTTTGAAACATATGCTTTAAACAAAGATGTAAATTTAGGTGCTTACTTCAAACCATTTCCATCATCAAAGAAAAAATACTTTGACTTCATATCTTTCAATGACAGCTTTGACTGGTCTCCTCGCAAGACAATCTTATCCCATAGTACCACTTGGTTTAAGGCCTATAAAGAAAAGAGAAAGTGAGAAAATGCATTTGGTACAATACACTGTCAGTGAAAAATATGAACTGCCATTGTTTCCCAAGACTGAAATTATATATTAACCCTTTATTTGGCATTGCTGCTCAGAAGCAATGTATGCTTCTAAGATTCCTATGGGAGATCTGCATCTCCAAATGCCTGTTGCTCATATTCAACATCAAGTTACATAAAGCAGCCAGTTTCACCATCTGCCAATTAAAGAATTAGTCAGTCAGGTCAAGATTACCTTGCACAACACTACAGAAAATTATGAAAAAAATGGTAAAGAAAAGCAAAGATCAGAAATAAAAGGGGTGAATCACAAAAGGAGTACCCTAATCAGCTCAATTACTATTATTAAGGAATTCCAAAACCTTCTCCATTTTGTAAAACTACCATATTTTTTTGTACTACGACACACCTGACCATAAAACACATCCTAGATTTAGAGGAGGAAACGAGAAAAAAAAAAAAAAAAAAAAAAAACCCCCACACATGCTGAACCAAATACAGTGGTACCTCGGTTTACAAGTGCACCGGTTTGCGAGTGTTTTGCAAGATGAGCAAAACACTTGCAAAATCGGTGCCTCGGAAACAGAGCATGGCTCGATTTACGAGCACCCCCCCCCCCCGCAATCCAGCACCCCCCACCTACGATCCGGCACCCCCCCCGAACCAGCACCCCCCTGCCACGATCCGATCCCCCCCCCCCCCCCGACACGTTTGGGCACCCCCCCGCCACGATCCGACCCCCCCACCGCTTCTTACCCTCATCTGGGCACTCTTGAAGATCGGCCCTCGTCTGCTGGGCCTTGAGCATCTGAGCATGCTCAAGGCCTGCGAGTTCACGTTCTGAACGTGAACTCGCAGGCTTTGAGCATGCTCAGATGCTCAAGGCCCAGCAGACGAGGAGTCCGACCTTCTAGAGTTCCCAGATGAGGGTAAGAAGCGGCGGGGGGGTGCCCAATTGTGTCGGGGGGGGGTCGGATCGTGTCAGGGGGGCCGGATCACAGGGGGGGCCTTTGAGGGGAGCAATGCCGGTTCTCGGGGGGGGAGGGGGGGAATGCATCAAAGCGAGTTTCCATTATTTCCTATGGGGAAACTCGCTTTGATAAACGAGCATTTTGGATTACGAGCATGCTCCTGGAACGGATTATACTCGTAATCCAAGGTACTGTATTGTACTAACATATACCAGGCTCTGCACCCTGTCCCACCCGCCCTGTTCCCCCCTCTGGTGGTCTAGTGGTAGGCCAGGACTGGGTACAGGGCAAGTCTAAGTGGGAGGCAGCCCCCCCCCCTCCTCTGGCACCTTTAAGTTCTGGTGGTCCAGCGGTGTAATGGCAGGAATGAACTTTCCGAGCTCCTGCCCCTCCCTCACTAGATGGCTGCCTCCCAGGAACGCACAAGCTTTTAGCACTCCAGCCTGGTCCCCCACTGCTCCCTGAATGGCTACTGTCAGTTCTCACCCTACCGAGACCTTGCAAAACATTATCAAGTTTATTTAATATATTTGATCGCAAAATCCAAATCCAATGCAATTTACATTTAGTTAAAAATTAGGTTAAAAAAAATAAATAAATAAAAAACCAAACAGGACAATTAGTACTAATTATAATAAAATAATACGTCTGAAAGAGGGAGGCGAAAAAAAAGTGGCTTAAATACAATTCAAAAACAAATAAAAAGGGATAGGTAATCAAACAAGAGGTTGGGGAAAGTTACCCACTTAATTTTCACTTGGCAGTATTCCTAGTCCATTGTAAAATCATAAAATTTAAATAAGTCAGTTAAAAGCGTCCTTAAAAAGCCAACTTTTTAGGAGGCTTTTAAACTTGCTGAGTAATTTTTCTTCTCTATGTTGATCAGGAGCAAATTCCAAATTTGAGGGGCTGTAACAGAAAAGATCACATCCCTCCTTGAATAAATGAATTTTAACAAGGGGACCACTAGCAAAGATTTTTCTTCAGATCTTAAGGATTTTATGGTGTTAGAAATCTTTCTAAGAATGCAGGAGCTTAGTTTACTAATATTTTATGTGTGAGTAATGCTATTTTATATGTGATTCACAGGTAACCAATGCTTTTCCTTTAAAAGGAAAGTTACATGATCAAATTTTTTTCTTTTCGTAATTATTTTTATTGCGGTATTTTGAAAACTTTGCTGTCTACGTATTTCTTTGAATAATAAGAATAACTATTTTTTCTATACTATCACAATCTTGCAACTTCTAGGCGGTTAACAGTGAAGAGATGTGGACAATCAGCGAATTACAAAATACAATAGGGAAGATGTCACTGAACAGTCAGTGATTACAGAGTACAATTAGTGAGAAACACAATATCATCATGTTACAGTGAAGAGGGCTGGACAACCAGCGAATTCCAGAATACAAAAAGGCGAGGATGTCACTGAACAGTCAGTGAATACAGAATACAATATCAACATGTTGTTAATAGTTTTAAAAGGGGTATCTGACTAGGAGATAAATCTATCGAACAGAGCTGTCTTAATTTCTTTCCAAAATGCACCGTAGGTCAACCTGGCTCTGTTAATGTAATTGCCTAGCCAGGTCTGCCGTTTGCTAGCTTGAAACTTAAAAGGTTCTGTCCAGAAAGGACCTGTATTTGCAATCAGTGATCTTTGGAAAGGCAAAAAGATTGCGATTTCTGGTTGTCCTCGTGGGGATGTGTAGCTCGAAATGTGGCCATTCCCCACACCAGTTTAAAGCAAAAGCAAGAGAATTTGAATATTATTCGTGCCTCCATTGGCAACCAGTGTAGCAATTTGTAGTAGAGACTAGTGCTGTCCCGATTCAGGAAAAAAAAATTTTGATTCGATTCAGCCTACTGAATTGGTTTTTCGATTCGATTTTCCTGCCCAATTGGGTGTTTTTTCCAAACATCCTTTATTTTATAGCCTCTTCACCCCCTTTGCCTTCTCCTAACCACACTGGTGCTGTGGTGTAAACAAAATAAACAAACAAAAAAGAAAGACTTTTCCTCTCTGTTAAATACTAGCTCACGTTTGTGGTCTAACACCAGCTCTGGCAGGATACACGTTTCAAATCTGACATATTGTAATTACGAAATGGAAAATAAAATCAGTTTAGTGATAGTCCAGCATGGATGGCACTGATCAGCCAATCATCCAAGAAAGGATGAATTTGAATTCCTGCTTTCTGCAAGTATGCTGCTGCCACTACTATGACCTTTGTGAAGGTGCAAGGCACAGTTGCAAAACCAAAAGGCAACACCAAGAACTGAAAATGATTCTCCAGAACATGGAATCTGAGAAATTTCCTGTGTTCCAGGAAAATAGGAATTTGCAAGTAGGCTTCCGTCAGATCCAGTTAGGCCAAGAACTCACCCAGCACAACCAAAGTGATCACCAACCTTACTGTTTCCATCTAGAATTTGGGCACTATTAAGGCTACACTGATGGCCTTGAGATCTAGGATTGGACGCCAATCGTCTGAATCTTTCTTGGGCACAATAACATATACGAAGTATCTCCCACAGTCCAAGACTTCATATACCCAGCTCTATAGCTCCAATTTGTAAGTCTTTGCACAGTGGCTCCGACTTTGGCAGCCTTCTCCAGTCACCCTGCCGGAGAATCCAGGCTAACTGTCTTGAGGAGCTGACTGATCTCTAGTTTTGTTGTCCGGTCATTATTCAAATCTTGTTGGTCCCAGGTTCTGGTTGTCTTCTGATAACTTGCTTGCCAGGGTCTTCTTTCTTCCCATCCATCTGCCATTTCTGTCCTCCCCTTCCATTTCCCTTCCTTCCTCCGGAGGTCTGGCATCTTTCTTTTTTTTCATCTCCATCCACAGATCCACCTTTTCTTGACTACCCTTTCATCCAGCATCTCTCCCTCCTTCCCCACCACCCCAGGGTCCACCATCTCTCCCTTTCTTTTCCCAACTACCCTCCTATCCAGTATCTCTATCCCCCCCTCCACACCATCCATTGTGTCCAACTTCTCTCCCTTTCTGTTCCTTCCCTCCCTAAATACCATTGTCCATCATCTCTCTTCCTCTCCTCTATTTTTAGACTCATTATTTCTTCCCCCCCCCCAAAGTCTGGCATATGCACATCTCTTTGAACCCCCCTTCCCTCCCTTAGTGTACTTCTACACCAGGGACCCCCTTCCCTTGAAGATCTGTCTCCCCCTGAAGGCCTATGCCACAATCCCTGGCCTGTCCCCCACTTAAAGGCCTGACCCGCCCCAGAAAGACTGCGCACCCCCCCCCCCCCCGGGAAGGCCTCCATGTCCCCCTGGCCTCCCCGAACCGTTTACCTTACAGCTTCAGCCGAAGATCGTGGTTACAGCTCTTTGCACCGCAGCAGAGGAAACAGCTCAAAGCACTGCAGTGCAAAGAGCTGTAACTGCGATCTTCGGCTAAAGCTGTAAGGTAAACGGTTCGGGGAGGCCAGGGGGAACACAGAGGCCTTCCCGGGGGGATGCGCAGTCTTTGAGGGGGGGGCAGTCATTCGGGGAGGCCAGGAGGGAAGCTGGATGCAGCACTTCCCGACTGACCCTCCCTCCTCACCCTCTAAAACAGGTGTGGCAGCGGCCAGCAAGAGCAGCCTGCTTTAGGGGGCGAGGGTCCAAATCAGGAAGCTGATTTTTTAAAAATTTAAATCGATTCAAATCGATTCACCCAAAGTGAAATCAGTGAACCGATTCGAATCGTGAATTGGGCAGCACTAGTAGGGACTAATGTGTTCGCTTTTCTTTAGTTCGAATATTAAGCGGACGGCCCTGTTTTGCACTATTCTTAATTTCTCTCAGTTTTTTTAGGTATACCCACATAAATGTTACAGTAGTCTAGGGTGGATAGAATCAATGCCTGTACCAGTAGTTTGAAAGATAGAGGGTCGAAATATTTGATGGTTTTTAATTTCCATAGTGCAAAGAAGCACTTTTTTGCCACCAAGTTCGTGTGTTCGATCATGGTCTAGTGAGTGTCTAAAGTGACTCCTAATATTTTTATAGTTTTTGATATTGGGTGATTGTGACCATTTAGGTGTATTTTTGTCCTTTGGGCTTGCCAAGAAAATTTGTCTTTTCTGTGTTTAATTTCAATTTAAAATTGATAGTCCATTGTTCAATTTCAGTCATGATATGGGAAATGTGTTTTAAAGTTTCGTTGGTCATGTTATTCAGAGAAATTAAAATAGAGATATCAGCATATATGTAGTATTTTAGGTTTAGCTTTTGTAATAGGTGTCCTAAAGATGAAATGTAGATATTAAATAAGATGGGTGATGTGGGGAGCCTTGAGTACTCCCGAAGGGTTTTTCCAAAAATTGGAGTATTTCCCATCGCAGACCACTTGATATGATCTTTTGGTTAAAAACCCCTGAAACCAGTTCCAAACTCTTCCCGAGAGCCCCATTGCATCTAGGCAATGTAGCATTATTTCATGATCCACTAGGTCAAATGCACTGCTAAAATCTAGTTTTAAGATCAGAGCACTGGTATCTTTACTAAAAAGACCATATAGGTGGTTGAGGATTGAAGCTAAGACTGGTCTCTGTGCTGGTCTCTGTGCTGAATCCTTTTCTGAAAGCTGATTGGTGTTCGCTAAGGAGATTGAATTTGCCTAGGTGATTCACTAGTTCTAGGTTGACCAATCCTTCCAGTAGTTTGGTGAATAAGGGGATACTCGCTATGGGTCTGTAATTGGACTTCAGTGCAATTGAGTTATTTTGGTCTTTAGGGATGGGTGTGATCAGGATGTGTCCCATTTCCACATGGTATGTCCCACTGATGAGAGTGGTTGTTATCCAGTTAAATAAGTCCCTTTTAAACTCAGGTACTGCAACTTTCATGATCTTAGATGGGCATTTGTCTAGCAAGCAGTTTGATATGGAGCATTTGTTAAACAAAGTGAGGAATTGATGCCAATTAGGGAGCTCAAAATGATCCCCACTCTGGGCACCCTTTCCTGTGGTCTGAATTGGAATTTGAAATCAGGTGTGGGTTTAGGTATTGCTGCTCTTAAGTCTAAAATTTTTTTGTTCAAATAGTTGGCAAGGTATTGACCGATGGTATGCGTTCATTATTCTTTTTCAGAACCTGTGTTGTGTCTGTTAGCCCAGTGTTTTTCAACCGCTATTCCGCGGCACACTAGTGTGCCGCGAGATGTTGCCTGGTGTGCCGCAGGGCCGCCATCAGGGCAGTACTACCAGTCCTGCATTCAGGGGCCCGGAGCTGACAGGGGGCCCGAGGCAGGGGCGCCAGTAGCTCGCCAAGGCAAAGTGAGTCGATCACCCAGGACTCACTTTGTCTTGGCGATCTAATCTATCGAGCCGATAAGTCTTCTTCTCCCCGACGTCAATTTTGCAGTCGGAGAGGAAGTTTGGGCCAGCCAATTGCTGCCTGGCTGGGCGGAACTTCCTCTCCGATTGCAGAATTGACGTCAGGGAGAGCATGCGTCGGCGTCGGCTTTGGGGCCTGTTATCCATTGGTGGGTCCTGTTCCCCGATGGCAGCGGCAGTGGCTTGGGGAACGGCAGGGAGAAAGAAAGAAAGGGGGCAGGCAGGGAAACAGAAGGAAAGAAGAGAAACAGAAAAAAAGAAAGAAAGGTTAGGGAGAGAGGAAGAAAAAGTTGGGGGAGGGAATGAGGTGTGGAGGAGAGAAAGCATACAGGCTGATAGAAGGGAAGAAAGATTGGATGCACAGTCAGAAGAAGAAAGTGCAACCAGAAATCACCAGACAAGGTAGGAAAAATGATTTTATTTTAAATTTAGCAAAGTGGAGACAGTATTACCACAGTTTTCAAAGGAATTTGCCCAAATAACTTAATAGTTAACTGGGTAAATTCCCAGAGATGAAAACTTTCCTTCACTTACTATGCACAGTTCTGAATTTATATCTGCTGTCTATATTTTACAATATGGTCACCTTTTACTAAACCGCAATAGTGGTTTTTAGCGTAGGGAGCCTATGAGCGTCAAGAGCAGCGCTGGGCATTCAGCGCAGCTCCCTGCGCTAAAAACTGCTATTGTGGTTTAATAAAAAGGATGGAGGGTATATTTGTCTCTTTTTGTATGCTATAAAAACCAAATACAGAGAGAGACTGAGAGCTGTTGACGAAGAGCTACGTGTGTGTCTTTCTTCGATTCCAGCTAGAATATCAGCTTTGTGTTCAGCCAAACAGGCCCAGGTTTCGCACTGAATAAAGTATTTTATAATTTTTCACTATTCTGTTTACTTAATATTTCATAATAAAGTAATTATAAAATACTTTCTTTGTGTTTATTTGATTCCTATTCAAGAGAATTACTTTATATATAGTCAATATAGGCACAGAGTTAAATTTTTTAACATTTTCTAATGGTGGTGTGCCTCGTGATTTTTTTAATGAAACAAGTGTGCATTTGCCCAAAAAAGGTTGAAAAACACTGTGTTAGCCTATTCACCAGTTTAAACAGTTCTCTGCTATTTATTTTAGATGTTCCTATTTTTTGTGCGTAGTGTTTAGAACATTTTTCTTTTATCAGAGTTTTGTATTTTTTCATTTTTTGTTTCCAGTTTCTTTTATCTTCCTCTTTTTTGAGCCATATTCTTTCTAGTTTTCTGAGTTCCTGTTTAAGGACTAGTAGTTCAGCATCAAACCACTCTTGATACCCTCTCTTTCTTTATGTATGTTTGAATTGGTGCTATTTAAGGTAGATCCCTTGTACAGGGCGTTGCAATAGTCAATTTTTGATATGTATTAGAACAGTGGTCTCGTTCCTCCTTGAGGGCTGCAATCCAGTCAGATTTTCAGGATTTCCCAATGAATATGCATGAAATGTGCATGCACTGCTTTCAATACATATTCATTGGGGAAATCCTGAAAACCCAACTGGATTGCAGCCTTCAAGGAGGGACTTTGAGATCCCTGTATTAGAATATTCAACGATGATTCATCAAGAAAAGTTAATAGTGATCTGATCAACCTTAACCTATAGAAGCAGGTTTTTACAAGTGAACTTATTTGATCGTGGTAACTAAGCTTTTGGTCCAATATGACACCAAGTATCTTCATCTTAAGTTTCAAGATGGGAATGGTAGACACCACAGGGCGCAACCTGGGAGACTTGTTAAAGAATCTTGCCACATCTGAGACCAGAGATGCTCTCTCCCCCCAAGCTCTGAAACATGAAAAAAAAAATCTATCTGCACTTTCAGTGATCCAACCAACAGGCCCTTCTTAAGAACATAAAAGTTGCCTCCGCCGAATCAGACCAGAGGTCCATCGCGCCCAGCAGCCCACACCTGCAGCGGCCCATCAGGTCCATGACCTGTTAAGTGTCCCTGTCTTTCCTATACCTATCTCTATGTCTATCTGTACCCCTCAATCCCCTTATCCTGTAGGTATTTACCCAAACCTTCTTTAAACCCCTGTAGCGTGCCCTGCCCTACCACAGCCTCCGGGAGCGCGTTCCATGAGTCCACCACCCTCCGAGTAAAGAAGAACTTCCTAGCATTTGTTTTAAACCTGTCCCCTTTCAATTTCTCCGAGTGCCCCCTTGTATTTGTGCCTCCCCTCAGTCTGAAGAATCTGTCCCTGTCTACCTTCTCTATGCCTTTCAAGATTTTGAAGGTTTCTATCATGTCTCCTCTAAGTCTCCGCTTTTCCAGGGAGAAAAGCCCCAGCTTATCTAACCTATCAGTGTATGAAAGGTTTTCCATACCTCTTACCAATTTAGTTGCTCTTCTCTGGACTCCCTCAAGTATTGCCATGTCTTTCTTGAGGTACGGTGACCAGTACTGGACACAGTACTCCAGATAGGGGCGCACCATTGCATGATACAGTGGCATGATGACTTCCTTCGTCCTGGTCGTGATACCCTTTTTGATGATACCCAACATTCTGTTTGCTTTCTTTGAGGCTGCCGCACATTGTGCCGATGCCTTCAGTGTTGTATCCACCAACACACCCAGGTCTCTTTCAAGGTTACTTACCCCTAGCAATGATCCCCCCCATTTTGTAGCTGAACATCGAGTTCTTTTTCCCTACATGCATGACCTTGCATTTCTCTACGTTACAGCTCATTTGCCACTTTTTTGCCCATTTTTCCAGTTTCGTTAGGTCCCTTTGGAGGTCCTCAGTCTTCCGTGGTTCTAACCCTGTTGCAGAGTTTGGTGTCATCTGCAAGTTTTATAATCTCATAATTTGTCCCCGTCTCCAGGTCGTTTATAAATATATTGAACAGGAGCGGTCCCAATACAGACCCCTGCGGAACTCCGCTCGTGACCCTTTGCCAGTCGGAGTATTGGCCCTTTACTCCAACCCTCTGTTTCCTGCCCTCCAACCAGTGTTTAATCCATCGGTAGACATCCCCTTCCACCCCGTGGTTCCACAACTTTTTAAGCAGCAGTTCATGGGGTACCTTGTCGAAGGCTTTTTGGAAGTCAAGGTAAATGATGTCAATGGATTCCCCTTTGTCCATCTGGCTGTTTATCCCTTCGAAGAAGTGCAGTAAGTTCGTAAGGCCCGACCTTCCTTTGCTGAAGCCGTGCTGGCTCGCCCTCAGCTGTCCATTGCTTTCCATGTGCTCGCAGATGCTGTCCTTGACCAGTGATTCCATCATCTTTCGGAACCGAGGTCAAGCTCACTGGCCTGTAGTTTCCCGGGTCTCCCCTCGATCCCTTCTTGAAGATAGGTGTGACATTCGCTATTTTCTAGTCCTCCGGGATCTCCCCAGTTTTTAAGGATAGGTTATAGATTTGCTGGAGTGTAATCGCTATTTCATTTCTCAGTTCTTTTAGTTCCCTTGGGTGGATTCCGTCTGGGCCTGGCGATTTGTCACTCTTTAATTTGTCTATCTGTCGGAGGATATCCTCTTGGCTTACCTCTATTTGCTCTAGCTTTTCATCCTGACCCCCACTTATGATTTCCTCGGGTTCTGGAACATTGGATGTATCCTCGCTTGTGAAGACAGACGAGAAGAACTTGTTTAACCTGTCGGCTACCTCTTTTCCCTCTCTCACCACTCCCTTCATATTTCCATCATCCAAAGGTCCCACTTCCTCCCTTGCCGGTTGCTTCCCCTTCACATACTTGAAGAATGGTTTGAAGTTTCCCCGCTTCCCTCGCCAGTCTCTCCTCGTATTCTCTTTTTGCTTCCCTAACCACCCGGTGACATTCCTTTTGTTGTTTTTTGTGTTCCTTCTGGTTTTCCTCAGTTAAGTCCCTCTTACAAAAATTCCAGAACTACCGAGATCGGGGCTTGTAAGGGCTCCACATTGATCTTAGCATACCACTATCAGAAAGTATTCCAGGTCTTGCAATAGACCGTAACTATCAAGGACTTCTTGGCTCTAAGAAAAGTGAAAATGACCATCTCCAAGTATCTCTTCCTTACTAGGGTATCCTGCTCAAGAGCCGTGTCGTAAGCCCAAAGTGTTTTGAATTCTCTATGGAGATCTAGCTCTGAGTCAGTAGATCTATCTGAACTGACAACAGGAGACCTTTGTCTCTCTGTAGATGAACTAGTTCCACATGCTCTGCGAGGCCAATTGGGTGTCACTACAGCCAGCCCCAATGACTTGTGATCCTAAGAATGATGCAACCTAGCATGGGCCACGGGGGAAAAATGTACAAGAGCCCCCTTCTCCGGGGAGCTCCGATGCATTAAATGACTGCCACACCACAGAATTCTCCCCCTGGTCCAGGGTCACCACCGATTCATGTCCACTGATCTCATGCAGAGAACTGGACTCTGCCAGAGAAACTGCATCCTGAGACAATGAGGGCATGGAATTAGATCCTCCATCATCCTCATATCCGATGTCAGACTGGACATCCTGATCCAGCTCTGGGTCCTTGCCTTCACTAATCCCCAGTGCAGCCACCACTGTCACAACTGCAGCAGATGCTGGGGAAAACCAGCAGTTTAAATAAGCATTCCACATTGGGCTCACAAAATCCGGGCTAAAGCCTTGCACAGGGAGTTGATGACCCCAGCAAGGACTCCCTGAAGGTCAACCTGGGCTCTGCAACATTTATGAATCTGGGTTCACCAAACTTCCTTCAGAGGGCTCTGGATGGAGCCTCTACCCCCTGGGATTGAGCCTCCTATGGATCCCCATGCTTGGAGGACTCAGAGAAAGCAGAGTCCTGGGCCCTCATGCCCTGTCCTACATGGATGTTCTTCAGCTGACCATCCAGTTCAAATCTGCAACGATTCAGGGATAGACTGGTCTGAGAGGTACATCCCTATTGATTTTAAGCAAAACCGAGAGGTTTAGGGGCAGATAAAGGCTTTAAAAAAATTGGCAGAGGAAGACCTCCCCGAAGTTCAAAAACAGGTAAAGGGGGTTTGGATGAGGAGGACCCTAGCTCTGGCCCCAGAAACCCTCACCCAATTTTCCCCATAGGCTATAATAGCCTTACTCACTATGCCTCGTGGTACCTGCCTCAGCTTGCCTCACAAATTTGTACTAAGAACATGGTCTTCAGGCTGCCAGTTGGACTGATGTCAGACTGGGCTTCAACCCCCAAAAACTCTCACCGTGATGTAGTGAGGACCACGCAGCTGGCCCACTATTAATCCCGGCCAAGCCAGGAAGAAGCTAAACAGCCTGTGCTCAAGCTCTTGATAAATCAAGAATGCGAGCAGCTACTCAGGGGATGACTCCCAAGGGCATTATAGCACACTGGTTAGAGAAGTGGCCTTGAGGGCTGGTCTGCTAGCAGCAGACTTTTGCTATGCAAGTCTGCATCTTCTCCCAGGCAGAAAACCTAACAAGAGGAAACATCTGGGTACCAAGCCTCAAACTTAAAACAGGAAACCCCATACAGGGTATTCCTTATACAGATCAGGAATATAAAGTCTCTGAAACTACCATTCCACATTTACTAGATTTGATTGATATAGATTTGGGAAATTTTCAGGGTATAAAATAAATTGGAGTCAGAGATTCTTCCACTAAATGCACATTGTCCAAAAGGATTATTTGACTCATTCCCCTTTCTTTGGAAGGAAGAGGGTATAAAATATTTAGGTATTTGGATTCATAAACGCTGGAAGAGACGATGAAAGTAAATGAAAGATCTTTATTGCTGAAGGTCACAGAAATGTGTGAGCAATGGAACCCCTTACATCTGTCTTGGTGGGGGGAGAGTTCAAACAGTTAAGATGATTTTGCCTGTGGTTTGCTACCAAAAGGGTTTGTTGCTAGTTTATTTTCAAGGGTCCTTTTACAAGAAATTAAATAGTATTCTTACTAAATTTATTTGGCAGGGGAAAGCTGTGAGAATTGCTTTAGTATCTTTACAAAAATAAATTGTGTGTGTGGGGGTAAATTTTCCCAATTTTTATAAGTACCATCAAGCCTATATTATGCGTCAGGGTATGAACAGTACTCCCCGGAAATTCCGCTCCAGGAACCCCCGCGAATCTTGAAAAACCGCGAATATGGTTTTTCGTGGGGAAAACTGGAGAGGGCAGTGGGAAAGGCAGGAGAGAAGCAGCCGAAGCGCCGGCGAGTGAAAGAAAATCACTTGCTGTATGCTCCGACCGCCTCTTCCTGCACTAAAGTCAGGCCTTACCAATCAGGAGCTGCGTGTGAAAGCAGCTCCTGATTGGTATTTCCTGACTTTAGCATTGGATGAAGGCGGGCATACATACTCTGGATGATGTAGTATCAGATGGAAAGCTGCTTCACTTTTCACGACTGCAACAAACATTTGGTATTGCTAAGTCTCAAAATTATAGGTGGTTGCAGTTGAAGCAAGCCCTTCAGAAGGGGTTCCCCGATTGGCAAAATCTTAAATCAGTATAGTTTGCGGTCCTATGTTTCCAGACAGATTTCCTGGGGCATCAGGCCGCTCAGTGGTACAAATTAATATCTGAATTTTTGAATAAGAAATCAAAGACTGGTCTTTGAAGCCTACTAATTTATCTCAATGCTCCAAATGTCACAACCATTCCTAGCCTGTTCTCTAACCAGTAGGCTACTCCTCCACTCATGTTCAGTATCCCAAAATAGCTTGGGACACATTGAACAAGAAAAGTGAAAAAAAATATCCATAATTTTTTTTTTTTTTTTAAACACACAAAACAAAACAAACATAATACAACTAAAGGCATGAATGTTCTTTAAAAGGAGAGAATCCCCCCTTTTAATTTTTTTACTAAGGTGCTGTAGAGATTTCTACTGCAGCCTGGAGTGCTAAATGCTCCCATGCTCATAGAATTTCTATGGGCATCGGAGCAGTGTCAGAACATTTAGCGCTCTGGGTAGAAACCTCCAGTGGCTTTGTAAAAAGAAGGGGGTGGGGGGATTTATTTCTAATGTCACTTCGGCAGAGAAGGGGGGAAAATTGAATGAGGGAACCGAGGAAACAACTACATGCTCAATACTGTCCACTAGTTCCGAGTTTTATTTAAATTTGTTGAAACGCCTATCAAATTCTAAGCATTTTACAATGTTAAAAACAAGTGGGGGACTTACAAGGACATATCAACAAGACAAATTAAGGACTTGAAATAAAAACAAAAGGCAAGTTTTGGTGAAATACAACTATAACAGAAAAATCGGACAAAAAGGGAGGAACATGAGGAGGGGGGAAGAGAAGGTCTTCTTTGATAAGGAGAAGGTCCTCTTTGGGGGGGGAAAAGCTAAAATGGAGCTACGTAATTACATCACCTGTATGCCTGATTACTCAGGCAAATGAATGATGCAGTTCCTTTTCATAAGGTCATATGGAAATGAAATATACAAAGATTATTAGATACCAAACTTTAATTTTACATCAATGTTCCAAGAAAGCTTCAAATTTCTCATTTGATACTCACATTACTTTTTGTAGAATATTCTGCAGATAAATACAGGAACAACTGTTTAACATTCCAGTCAAATATTGGCTGTAGATGTGGGTTAGTTAAGAAAAACACACTTAGTCACATTGAGAGTCGAGAAGGGAAGCTGACACAGACAGTGGTACCATTAGAGCCCCGGAGCATGCGGGAGATAGGTCAGCTGCTCTTGCTTGCTTCGGGCTTTCCTCGCTGCTGGGTCCTGCCTACTTTCTGTTTCTGCAAAGGCAGGACCCGGCAACAAGGAAGGCTTGAAATAAGAGCAGCAAGTTGTAAGCTTCCCTCCGTCACTGACCTATGGGAGATAGGTCAGCGACAGAGGAAAACTTATAACTTGCCCTAGTCTGTCTGTAGTTAATCTGCCGACAGTGTGGGGGGGGGGGGATGGGAAGAGAAATGCTGCTGCTGCATCCAGTTTGAGGGGGAGGGAGGAGGAAAAGAAATGCTGCTGCACCCAATTGGAGGGGGGAGAGACAAGGAGGGAGAAGGAAGACCAGGGAAGGGAGAGGAGAGAGATGCCATGACCATGGGAGGGAAAGGAGATACCATACAATGGAGGGAGAGAGATATGTCAGGATATATGGGGGGAGGGAGACAGATGCCAGACCAGGTGAAAGGAAGTAAGGAGGGAGAGAGAAAGGAAGGAGAAGAGATGCCAGATAATGGAGTGGGAGATGGAAGGAAAGGAGAGAGATGCCAGGGCATGGGGAGGGAAAGAAAAATAAGGAGACATAAAATGGCTGACCAGAAGGAAAGGAGGTGCCAGAGCAAGGAGGGAGAGATGGAAAGGAAAAGGGGTGGAGAGGGAGAGAGCAGAGGCTGGGCAAGGGGCAAAGAGAGGACAGATATTGCATGGAAGGGAGAGAGGACAAACGCTGAATAGAAAGAAGAGCGAAGAGAAGATGATTAAAGTAGAAACGACAACAGGTAGAACATTTTTTTGTTATATTGTAACTGTATTGATTAAGTTTATCAATAGGAAATGGAAATAAGGCAATTTTTTTGGACTAAACTCCTTTCCTCAGGTCAGGACTCCATAACAGCAGTATACTGTACTGTCTTGAAGAAAGATTTGGCCTCTGAAAGTTAATTACTATTAATTGAAAAATGGATTAGTCCATACAATAAAAAAATGTTCCATGGGGGGATGGGAGGGATATAAGCTGCAAGGGTTCTGCTGCACATGGGGATGGGATAGAAAGATATTGTACAAGGGGATGGGTGAGAGGAGAGGAAAGATGTTGCACATGTGGGGGAGAGAAAGGAAATAGGAAGAACTGGGTGGAGGAGAGGAAGCGAGAGGTAATCATTGTAAATGAAAAAAAATAAGATCTAGTGCCTTTTTTGGGCCCAAAATTAATATAAGACAATGTCTTATTTTCGGGGAAACACGGTAATAGAGCATACCAGTGCTTTAAGTGCAAGCTTCATCAGTCTCAGCTATAACACTACAATTCCCAGCATGCTGAAAACCAAAATGCCAGCGCTCTGCACAATGTCCCTGGTGGCTTTTGCAGCATCTTCATTGTCAAAGTACAATCTGTGACTGCAAAAAACCAACAACCTCAGTGGTTTAAAAAAGAAAACACAGAAAACAAAGATTCAAACCTGCCAGTAAGTGTAAAACCTTCTTCAGGCTAGCCCTACAGCGGTCAGCTGTCGCCGTTACTATAGCAACAGTGCAAAACGCACCGCCTTAGGAGACATCAGACGGCTTCCCATGTCCTCCGGTGAACAAGTTTGGTCCCTGTTCAGACAGACAATGCCACCCACCAATCCGTAGCTACAGTGCGGCTCGGTCAGGCAACCATTGGCAGAAGCTGAAAGGCAGGGATTGTTAGTGAGTGGGTTTGTGCGTTTCGTTCTCCGTACGCCGTCACTGATTTTTGCGGTCTGGTACAGGCAAGAATCGACTTAAGTGAAGAATCACGTCAAGGTGTGTGAAGTGATGCAGTGGGATGGACGGGGCTAAGTGTGCTGCGCGGGAGGAGCTTTGAGGTGGATAGGATGAGGCGGTGCCATGTTGGGGTTGAGACTTGCTGTGGTGCGTCATCACTGGGTTCAACCTCGTCAGCATTAGAATAGGTTGATGTATGGTAGGGAGAGGATGTCGTTCAGCTTTTGGTGTTTCGTTTTGAGGAAAACTGTGATGGGACCTTGAAGGCATCTGAGAGGGTGGTTGAAAATAGCTCTTAGATTCTGTAGCTGCACCTAGCAGAAAGACTGCATTGCAGGGACTTTGTAATTTGATAATACCTGACAGCGAAGTTGCATTGGTAAGCATAAGGGTTTGCGATTGGGGTTGTGAACTTTGCACCAGGGTTGTAGAAGCCAGCTCTCTGGGTGAGTGGGTAGAGAATGACAGTGTTAATGAGGACAGAACCCACGGGGACAGGGATAAAGCACAGTTACTTACCGTAACAGGTGTTATCCAGGGACAGCAGGCAGATATTCCCACACATGGGTGACGTCAGCAACGGAGCCCCGCAGCGGACACCCTCGAAAGCAAACTTGCTTGAAGATCTCGAACTTTCGAGTGCTGCATCGCCCATGCGCGCGTGCCTTCCCGCCCGAACTAGGGGGCGCATCTCCTGTGAGGATCCTCAGTTCAGATACCAAGCCAAGAAGCCAACCAGGGGAGGTGGGTGGGTTGTGGGAATATCTGCCTGCTGTCCCTGGATAACACCTGTTACGGTAAGTAACTGTGCTTTATCCCAGGACAAGCAGGCAGCATATTCCCACACATGGGTGACCTCCAAGCTAAGTAAAAAGGGAGGAGGGAAGTTGGCAATTTACGAAAAAAGATTTTGCAAAACAGATTGGCCAAAATGGCCATCCCTCCTGGATAAAGTATCCAGACAGTAATGAGAGGTGAAAGTGTGAACCAAGGACCAAGTAGCAGCTTTGCAAATTTCCTCAATAGGAGTTGATCTGAGGAAAGCAACAGAAGCCGCCATAGCTCTAACTTTGTGGCCCGTCACTCGACCTTGTAGAGGAAGACCAGCCTGAGCATAGCAAAAAGAAATGCAAGCAGCCATCCAGTTGGAGATGGTACGCTTCAAGACAGGACAGCCCAACCTATTTGGATCAAAAGAAAGGAAAAGTTGAGGAGAAGTCCTGTGAGGTTGAGTATGTTGAAGATAAAACGCCAACGCACGTTTACAGTCCAAAGTATGTAGAGACGCCTCACCAGGGTGAGAATGCAGCTTAGGAAAATATACTGGTAGTACAATAGATTGATTTATATGGAAATCAGACACTACTTTAGGTAAGAATTTTGGATGTGTACGTAGAACCACCTTATCATGGTGAAAAACTGTGAAAGGCGGATCCGAGACTAAAGCTTGCAACTCACTGACTTGACGAGCCGAAGTGAGGGCAATCAAGAAAACAACTTTCCAAGTAAGATATTTAAAATGAGACAAGTCAATAGGCTCAAACGGAGGTTTCATCAGTTGAGCCAGAACAACATTAAGATCCCAAACAGGAGGCGGTTTAACTGGTGGATGAAGATTGAAAAGTCCCTTCATAAAACGAGCAACCAGAGGATGTGCCGAGAGAGGTTTCCCATCCAGAGGCTGATGAAAAGCAGCAATGGCACTAAGATGAACTCTAATAGAGGTGGATTGAAGACCAGACTGAGATAAATGAAGCAAATAATCCAGAACTGAAGTCAAAGGGGAAGATTTCGGTTGAAGACTATGAGTGGAACACCAAGCCGAGAACCTGGTCCACTTATGACCATAACATGGACGAGTGGACGGTTTTCTGGACGCCAGAAAGACATCCGGAACAGACTGAGAAAATTGAGAAGGATCAGTCAAGTGGAAAGGAACCAAGCCGTCAAGTGAAGAGACTGTAGGTTGGGATGAAGTAAAGACCCCCGACTCTGAGTGAGCAGAGAAGGAAAAACTGGTAGGAGCAGAGGTTCCCTGATGCTGAGTTGAAGAAGAAGAGAGAACCAAGGTTGTCGTGGCCACCTGGGAGCTATGAGAATCATCGTGGCCTGGTCCGACTTCAATTTGACCAGAGTTTTGAGAATTAGAGGGAATGCATAAAGAAACTGACCCCTCCAGTCCAGAAGAAAAGCATCCGCCTCCAGACGAAGGGGCGAGAAAATGCGGGAACAAAACAGAGGAAGTTTGAAGTTGTTGGGTGACGCAAAGAGATCCACCCGAGGAGTTCCCCATCGAGCAAATACTTGACGAAGTGTAGGGGAGTTGAGCGTCCACTCGTGAGGTAGAAGCAGACGACTCAATTTGTCTGCAAGGCAATTCTGTTGACCCTGAATATAGACAGCCTGGAGAAGGATGTTGTGAGAAATCGCCCAATGCCACAACCTCAGAGCTTCCTGACAAAGGGAGTGGGAGCCCGTCCCACCCTGTTTGTTGACATAATACATCGCTACTTGATTGTCCGTCCGAACAAGGACTACTTGGTCGTGAAGGAGGTGAAGAAAAGCTTTGAGAGCAAGAAAGATCGCTCTGAGTTCCAACAGATTGATGTGACGACGACGATCTGTGGCAGTCCACAACCCTTGTGTACGGAGACCATCTATGTGGGCTCCCCATGCGTATTCGGACGAATCTGTTGTGAGTACTTTCTGATGAGGAAGATGGTGAAACTGCAAACCTCTGGAAAGATTGGAAGAGAGCATCCACCAGTGGATAGACTTCTTTAATAAAGGCGTCACCGCTATGT
Organism: Geotrypetes seraphini; assembly: GCF_902459505.1. Taxonomy (NCBI): domain Eukaryota; kingdom Metazoa; phylum Chordata; class Amphibia; order Gymnophiona; family Dermophiidae; genus Geotrypetes; species Geotrypetes seraphini. The sequence continues at coordinate 185,449,403 of NC_047084.1, read as the reverse complement.
GACGAGAAGGCGGATCCAGGCCCTGTTGCTACTGAGACGCCAGGGTCCACTGAGGGATGCGAAGGTGTAGTCTTGCAAAGGGAGTCACATGTACCGTAGATGCCATATGTCCGAGGAGGACCATCATTTGACGAGCCGTGAGAGTCGACATGGAAATTACGCGATGACAAAGGTGTAGGAGGGTTTCTTGACAATTGAGAGGAAGGAAAGCTCTCATGTGAACAGAGTCCAACACTGCGCCAATAAATTGGATCGATTGAGTTGGAACCAGTTGAGATTTTGGAAAGTTGATATGAAACCCCAGACTTTGAAGAAAAGAAATAGTCTGAAGGGTCGCTTGAGTAACCCCTTGAAGAGAAGGGGCTTTGATAAGCCAATCGTCGAGGTAAGGAAAAACCTGAAGGCCTCGAGCACGGAGGGCTGCAGCTACCACGACTAGACACTTGGTAAAGACCCTGGGGGAGGTCGCCAAGCCAAACGGAAGAACCCTGTATTGAAGATGAAGGTTCTCCACCTTGAACCAGAGATATTTGCGAAATTTTGGATGGACAGGAATGTGAGTATAAGCCTCTTTGAGGTCCAGCGAGCACATCTAATCTCCCTGATCCATGAGAGAATACAAAACTGGAAGAGAGAGCATGCGAAACTTCTCTTTGACTAGAAATTTGTTGAGAGCACGGAGATCCATAATGGGTCGTAAATCCCCCATCTTTTTGGGAACTAGGAAGTATCTGGAGTAAAACCCTAGATTGTGCTCGGAAGGAGGAATCTCCTCCACAGCTCGAAGGGGAAGAAGTGCCTGAGCCTCCCGAAGAAGAAGGGGGAGTTGCGAGAGACTGGAAAGACACTCTCCTGGAGGATGATCTGGAGGCACATGAAGGAGTCGTAGAGAGTATCCCTCGCAGATGACAGTGAGGACCCAGAGGTCCGATGTAATGGTTTCCCAGACAGATAGAAAAAGGGAAATGCGGCCTCTGATGGGCAGGGAGGAGTTTGGATGCAAGGCGATTGGAATGCTCACCACTGGACCGTCAAAAAGACGGAGTGGGTTTGGTTGCAGCAGGCGTCTGGGACTTCTGAGGACGCTGTTGTTGAGGCCTTCTAGATGGAGGCCTAGAAAAAGCTGGCGTGGACTTCATAGGATATCTACGAGCCGGAGGCTTGTAAGCCCTAGATTACATTACATTACATTAGGGATTTCTATTCCGCCATTACCTTGCGGTTCAAGGCGGATTACAAAAGGTTAGTTTAAAAAAAAAACAGAGTTACAATGATTAGCTAGAGAGGTAAGTTGTAGATCTTGTAAACATTTAGCAGGTTGTTGAGGGTGAGGTGGTTTGTAAAAGAGTTAATAGGTGGTCATAGTGGGAGTTCTTTTGTTATTATTAGTGCAGTAGTGGGTAGATCAAGTGTCAGTTTTAGATGTAGATGTAGAAGGTTTTGGTTTAGGGCGAATAAGAGAGGCGAAAGAGCGTTCATGCTCCGAGAGCCGTTTAGTAGCCGCCTCAATCGAGTCATCAAAAAGCTCAGAGCCCTGGCATGGTAGATTTGCTAACCGATCTTGTAAATTGGGATCCATGTCCACTATTCTGAGCCAGGCCAGACGTCGCATGGCCACTGCGAACGCCGATACCTGAGAAGAAAGTTCAAATGCATCATAAGATGCCTGCAACATGAAGACGCAATTGTGAGAGAGATTGAATAATTTGTTTATACTCAGCAAGGCGTTCTCTGGGCCAGTCTGGGCAAAAGGATGACAACTGCTTCAAAAAATAATTAAAATATGAAGTGAAGACATAGTTATAATTTAGAATTCGGTTAGTCATCATCGAATTTTGATAAAGTCTTCGCCCAAATTTATCCATGGTAGAACTGTAGCAGACACTTTAGAAGGATGAGCTTTCTTCAGGGATGATTCCACTACTAAAGATTGGTGAGAAAGTTGTGATTTCTCAAACCCCTTGCAAGGCACAGTACGATAACGAGACTTCAACTTAGATGGGATCGCTGTCACAGAGTAAGGAGTCTCCATATTCCGCAGAAAAGTCTGTTTTAGCACAGGTGTCATGGGCAGACGCAAAGTTTCTTGGGAGGATGGGAAAGTTCCATATCCGCCAAATACTCAGGTGTGTACTTTGAATCTGAATGTAAGTCTATGTTAAGAGCTTGGCCCATGTCGAAGACAAACTTTGCAAAGGAGGAAGACTTCGACGTAGAGGCTTCTTGAGGAGAGGCAGAGCGAGAGCGAGGCACCACTGAAAAAGATGGGGAGGCCTCGCGGGAATACTGGGAAACTGGCTCCGAACCGAGACATAAGGTAACAGAGGATGCTGCACTACCAGTTAGAGGCGGTGTGGTAGAATGTTTCCGCTTAAGACTCCGAGACGGAGAAGTGCGTGGAGTACGAGGTTTCGCTAAAGGAGACAGCTCCCCAGGCAAAAGCCTCGAAGGTGGGGTCCTCGACCTAGAATGCCTCGATGAAACAGAGGAGGCAACAGTACTTCGAGAGCGAGGCACGTGCTTCGAAGAATCTGAAGGCCTCAAGCTCCTCGAGGAAAGGACCTTCGAAGACTTAGAGCGGTGCTTCGATCGAGGTAAAGACCGCTTAGAGGCTCGGTCAGGCGAAGAGTCCGAGGAAGAGACTCGAGATTGAGACCTGCGGCGAGGTGACCGCCGACGAGGCAGAGACTGTTGCTCAGGCTGGACCTGTGAAGACAAGGTCGAGGTCGGGACCAATTGTGCCACGATTGAGGAAATTTGCGTGGTCAAAATTGACTTGAGCATGTCCTCAAACATAGGGACAGAGACCAAGGGACTCGGAGTCACGGGAGGCCTCACGCATTCCATTGAGGGCGACCTCGGAGGAGAGTATTCCCTCGATTTGGAAGCACGTTTGGAGGACGGTCTCGAAGACGGAGTCGAACCTGGAGCCCCAGGTTGCGAGGTACTAGACTCCGTTGGCTTCTTAGGATTGGTACCTGAAAAGGAAGCAGGAGACTTACCCCCAGTCCAGGCTTCGAGAACACCGAGGAGGCCTTCGAGGCCGAGGACCCGGAGGTCTTCGAGGCCGAGACCTGCAGAGTAGGCGAAGTCGAAGTCTTCGTACTCGAGGCTTGTCCCGAAGTGGAGGGTTTTACAGATGCCCCGGCCGAGGCTACCGCTTTTTCTGGCTCCATTCGAGGGAAAAGCTCGAAGAACCTGTCGCAGCGGCGCTTAAAGGCACGAGGTTGAAGAGTGAGGCAGCGAAGGCAGTCTTCGGGACGATGAGTCATCCCCAAGCAGAGCATACACCGACTATGGGGGTCAGTTATGGAAATAGTCCTGCCACACTGATAACACCGTTTGAACCCGGTAACAGGCCGGGACATAGAAAGGACAAAGTCCGTGTCGAGAACGAGGGAGAGAGGCCTAGGCCTCAATCTCCCAACCCGACGCAAATAAACAAAAACTAAAAAGTTTTACTTTTTTTTTTTTTTTTTACAATTAGAAACAAAAAGAAATACAGCGACCAAACAGAAATAAAAACTACTCAGCTGCGGTGAAGAGAAGGCACAACGCTACGGGAACTAAGTCGACAAGTCTTCTCAGCTCTGCGGAAAACGTTGAACTGAGGATCCTCACAGGAGATGTGCCCCCTAGTTCGGGCGGGAAGGCACGCGCGCATGCGCGATGCAGCACTCGAAAGTTCGAGATCTTCAAGCAAGTTTGCTTTCGAGGCTGTCCGCTGCGGGGCTCCGTTGCTGACGTCACCCATGTGTGGGAATATGCTGCCTGCTTGTCCTGGGATAAACTGCGTTCCTGTGACATTCTCTAAAAAAAAAAAAAAAAAAAACACAACTTAACACATCTTAGACAACTGGGTCCAATGATTTACAAAAAATAACAAAAAATGCAGAAGCTGCTTTTGGATTTCAATGAACTACTGTTAAATGACAATCATTTATGTCTTGTCTGCCCTCTGCAATGTCCTTCCATCATGTGTCCAGCTGCTGAAGCATCTTACTGCAACAGATTCATCCATCAAGGGACATTTATAGCATGTAATAGACACTTATTTTACTGTTCATCCACTACACAATTTAGTTTTTCTTCTACGCCCCTATCTGAAAGGCAATCCAATTACCTTCACAGATGTGAAAACATAGGGAACTGACTCTTTGGGAAGGTTGTACTAAACTCAAGATAGAAATGGAAGGCTGTTTGTGATCTATAAACAGTTGTATAGAATACTGTCCCTTTTTAAACTTTATTAAAAATCATAGGTGTTCTAGGCTTGTGCAAATGAGTCCGCAGGGATGGGGACAAAATTTGTCCCCATGTCATTCTCTAGACTGAGCATCTGCAATATTGAACAGGGAGTGGTAACGAGTTTGGTATTATCAGTCATTTTGTAATGTTGTCATATTGTGATTAGGGCTGAGGGGCAGCACTTGTAAGCTACTTGAGGATAAAGAAGTGATCGCAACTAGGACTGAAGAAAATGGCCATAAGAGCTAACATTCTAGCAGTTTGAACAGATGAAATATTTTCTGGATTGATGCGAGATAAATAATTGTATAAGTGTGATGATGTGAATATTGTGTAATGTGAGTACAAATATACTTATCTGTTCAAAGTGTTGATATGCCTAATTACTGCTGTAGGGCTAGATGCACTAAAGTCAGCGATCGTCGCTAAATCTGTTTTCACAGCTTTAGCAGCAATCGCTTTTACCGACCTGATGCACAAAACGGCTCACTGCATGTTTTTCCCCTCGATTGCCCATTTTCTGATCTGGTCATACAAATTAGCTACCTTCAGGGTTTAGATGAGTAGAAATCCCCACTGGATCCTAAGTCACATGGAGACAGTATGATCAGTCATAGCTCCAGGGAAGTGTCTGGTCTCTCTGAATTGTCTGTGTGTTGATGAAAAGAACATGGTTTTCTTGTTAGCATCGACTGTACAGATCAATTGACTGTGCAGGATCTGGCTTGTTTAGTTTACAATTTGTGCATTGGTATTCTAGTGCTCAGTGCAGTGTTTAAGATGCTGCCTTTTCCTAGGTGTACCCTTGTTGTGCAACTCATGGATTATTACTAAAAATAATTTTTATATAGAGGAAGGGGTTTTAAAAAAATGATCAGCACTGGCTGTCATATATACAAGGTACGCCACTGGATTAATGACCCTATTCTAACTTTATTGTTGACGTAAGTGGTGTTGACCCCCCCTGCAGTATAGAGATTTAAATTAAAGTTGTATTAACATCAAGCAGTTTTCAAATGACATTAGCAAAGAAAATGATTTAATACATTGCTAATTATTACCTGCATCTTTACCTAAACTGTTTTGCCCTAGCTCTCATTTTGATCTTTATCTGATCCTTTATTTTGCTGTAGTGAAATCACACAGGTCTCCTTCAAGGCTCAGTAACAGCTCTTCAAAAATTATGCGGAAGAGGTCTGGAAGTGGGCATTGCATCTATTTCATATGCTCAGTGAGACATCAGGAAGGAACCTAGTGATCAAATCATTATTAGAGGTGCTGCAGAGCCGTTTCTTGTATGACTGGATGAGCTATATATATTTTTTTAGTTGTTTAAATTCATGCAGAAATAAATGGCTAGATTGAACCAAATGACTTCATTAACACATTTCCCTTTTTTTAAGCTTCTATATCATTTGAAAGGGGGCAAATATCTAATTATTCACTTCTAGAATTGGATACTTCTTAAATTTAGTAAAAATATTCTGGCACAAAGTGTCAAACCTTAAAAAAGGAAGTCATTGAGCATTGGAAAATAAAAATAGTATACATTTAATTTTCCCCACCACCAAATTTCTCCATCCCGCACTACCCCACCCCACCACTTTTTCATGCCACCCAGCTGGAAAAAATTTCTGGGGAGTACACAGAAGTATAAAAAGAAACAATATTCTGTACAATTGTCATTTTATAAATACAAATACAGAGCAAGGATCAACAAAACCCCTGTCTCCCCTCTCCTTGACATACATCCCCTCTACTATCAAGAAAACTGAATAAGCCAAATTATTATAGAATGCTAGAAAAACCATGCAGTTTGGTCTTCTCAAATGCTCATTGTGCTCCAGATGCGAGGTACTCACGGCCAGCCTGTGCAAGCGTTGTGCAGGCCAGAACGATGGAGTCTTGTCGGCAGCAGTACTGTTAGGAAATTTCAACATGCCGGATGTAAACTGAAACAAGGTTTCGGCCACAACCAGCAGCAGCAGCAGAAAGCTGCTAACATCTATACGGGGGGCAAGACTCAAACAGATGGTTCTGGAGCCCACCAGGGATCAGGCGATTCTCGACCTGATACTCACCAATGGAGATAGCGTCACAGAGGTTTCGGTAGGCGAGGCGTTGGCCTCCAGCGACCACAAAATGGTGTGGTTTCACCGCAGGAAGGGATCCACGAGGTCGAACACGTCAACAAAGGTCCTTAACTTTAAGGGCACTGAATTCGAGAGCATGGGAAATTTTGTCTATGAGGCGCTGCAAACCCAAGACACAACAGATGATGTGGAGGTCATGTGGTCAGCTTTGAAATCTACCCTACAGGAAGCAACCAACCTTTTTATAAGGTCTGTGAGTAAACGGCGGAGAAATAACAAACCCCAATGGTTCTCTGCAGAGATCTCAGAACTCATAAAACAGAAGAGCATTTGTATCCCACAAACTATCACATCAACCAGAAGACAAAGAAGCTTATCTAGAAAAATCTAGAACTGTCAAAACGGCGGTCAGATACGCCAAACTTAGGATGGAAGAAGATTTAGCTAGGAATATTAAAAAAGGGGATAAATCCTTCTTCAGGTATGTTAGTGGTAGAAAGAGGAATACAGACGGGATAGTGCGCCTAAGGAAACCTGACGGCAACTTTGCAAAATCGGACCCCGATAAAGCCGACCTACTGAACAAATACTTCTGCTCAGTATTTACCTGTGACGCACCAGGATCCGGCCCACAGCTGCAAACAAGAGAGCGCTCAGAAGACCCATTCAGGAATTTTGAATTTTCCACCAGCAGCATCTACCAAGAATTGTCAAGGCTCAAAGTGCATAAAGCCAGGGGACCAGATAATTTGCACCCCAGAGTGCTTAGGGAATTGAGAGATGTCCTGGCAGAACCATTAGCTGCGCTCTTCAATCTTTCCCTGGGCACGGGAAAAGTTCCACTAGACTGGAAAACAGCTAACGTCATTCCGCTCCACAAAAAGGGATGCAGGTTAGACACTGCAAATTACAGACCGGTAAGTCTCACGTCAATAGTGTGCAAGCTTATGGAAACATTGATTAAACACAAATTAGACACAGTTATGGATGACGAGAGACTGAGGGATCCACACCAGCATGGATTTACTAAGGGGAGATCCTGCCAATCCAACTTGATCAGCTTCTTCGACGGGGTAACAAAATAACTGGATAAATGAGAGTCCCTGGATGTGTTGTATCTGGACTTCAGCAAGGCTTTTGACAGCATCCCACACCGTAGACTTTTGAACAAGATGAGTTCATTGGGACTAGAAGAAATATTAACTGCATGGGTTAAAGACTGGCTCAGTGGTAGACATCAGAGGGTGGTGGTAAACGGTACCCCCTCTGAAAAGTCGGAAGTGCACAGTGGAGTACCGCAGGGCTCGGTCCTGGGCCCAATCCTATTTAATATCTTCATACAAGATCTGCCTCAGGGACTTCGGGGGAAAATTGCATTATTTGCCTATGATGCTAAATTGTGCAACATAGTGAGCGGAGATACCATGCCTGACGCTATGACACAGGACATACTTGTTCTGGAACACTGGGCTACTCTTTGGCAGCTGAATTTCAATGCCAAAAAGTGTAAGATAATGCACCTTGGTGGCAGAAACCCATGCAGAACCTACACTCTGAATGGTGAGAACTTAACCAGAACGAGACCAGGGAGTAATCATTAGTGAAGATATGAAGGCAGCCAATCAGGTGGAGAAAGCCTCATCTAAAGCTAGAGACAAATGCTGGGTTGCATTCGGAGAAGCTTTGTCAGCCGAAGGCCCGAGGTGGTGATGCCACTGTACAGGTTCATGGTGAGACCACATCTGGAGTACTGTGTACAGTTTTGGAGGCCACACTATCGGAAGGATGTGCTAAGAATGGAATCGGTTCAACGATTGGCCACCAAGATGGTCTCAGGGCTCAAGGATGTCCCTTATGAAGAATGACTAGGTAAGTTGCACCTTTACTCTCTCGAGGAACGCAGAGAGAGGGGTGACATGATAGAGACGTTCAAATACGTTACTGGCCGCATTGAGGTGGAAGAAGATATCTTCTTCCTTACAGGTCCTATGGCGATAAGGGGGCATCCGCTGAAAATCAGGGGCGGGAGATTCCATGGTGACACTAGGAAGTACTTCTTCACTGAAAGAGTGGTTGACCGTTGGAATAATCTTCCACTTCAGGTAGTTGAGGCCAGTAACGTGGCTGATTTTAAGATCAAATGGGATCAACACGTGGGCTCACTTCAAAGAGGAACTTAGAGGGGAGGGTTATTTGAGTGGGCAGACTTGTTGGGCCGTAGGCCCTTTTCTGCCATCATATTCTATGTTTCTATGAAGGATTCGTTTACTGCCGGAGCGGCTGGGGATTCCCTTTTCGTGTCAGTTAGTTCCTTGGCCAAGTCCCAGGCTTTTCAGACACAACAGGCTGCAGGAGCTCCGATTGACGGTGTCAGTCCAATTTAAGCAGGAACCTCCTCAATTTCTGCTACCTCAGGTGACCTTCCCCCTGTTCTGGCAATACAGGGGCAAGGTATGGCAGGGTCCCCTGCTGGGCAGGGAGTCCCTTGGGGCCGCCGAGGGTTAGCACTTTGTAAAGCTTATGCACTGGCGGCTGGTTTCGTGTCTACTCCGGGGGTCTCGGCGGTTTTGCCCTCCTCTACTCCTCTTTCATCCAAACGCCCGAGGGTCTCTTGGGATGAGAATTTTTGCCCAGAGGAGCAAGATGTAATTGATGAGGACCTGGACCTTTGGGAGATTTCCAGGATCCTCTTGGGTCGGATTCTGCCAGCGAAGGGTTCGAGCACCCCCCTGCTAGCAAAGATGCGTCTGTGGTGCACATTTTTCAGAGGGAAGAGCTTCATAAGGTAATTCTTCAGGTCGCCTCAGTTTTGCACTTTGAGGACACTGTCTGAGCCCCCACGTACGGTGGACCTCTTGCTTAAGGGGGATCTGCTCTGCTTCCTGTTCTTTTCCTATGCATCAGGATATTCCGGACATTATACTCGCACAGTGGCAGGTGCCGGGAGTTCCCTTTCGTTTTACACGCTCCATGGCCTGCCTGTATCCCATTCCTGAAGGGGATAGGGACACTCTGAAGTCACCTGTGGTGGATGCGGTGGTCTCGGACATCTAAGAGGCATACTGTGCCTGTTGAGGGCGGTGCAGCCTTGAAGGAGCCGGAGAAGCATAAGTTGGAGTCCCTCCTTAAACAGAGTTTTGATGCGACAGCTCTGCCGGTCCCAGTGGCTATGTGTGGCAGGCTGGTGACTTGACGTGTTTTCACTGGGCCAAGCATGTCCTTGACTGCTACCAGCAGGTGGAGACTGAGCACAAACCTGTATATCAGGCTAGAATCTGCCCAGCAACTCAGTCTGCCGAATAGCCAAGCAGAACCTAGGAAAGACTTCAACTGAAAATAGTATAACACACTCCGAACAGGAGTGGAAAAAACAACAAATACTTATAAACTACTGCATGGTTCAATCAATGATCTGAAACAATGTAAAAACACTTGTAGCATTATAATTTTGCAAATTGACACTTTGCAAAATAAAGCTTTTCAGCTACAGTGGCAAAATGATGCTCAGAATTTAGGTTGGGCTGAGAACTTTTCAGCACCCTCTTGTTCAAGTTGGCTAGATAATGTTTCTGAACATTATGTGAATCGGTGACCTATGAAACTGACTGCATTCCATCTTCATACAAACATACACTATAGAAACAATTAACGTAAATTTAACTTTGCATTCAAAACAACATTAGATATAGCGCTAGGTACACAGCATGCCATATTTTCACCACCAATTCTTTAAAGGATATCTGCTGTAATATCGAACGTAATGAATCCCAGATCACTTCTTTCTCTAGGTCCAGTGAAATCATCTACATTTTTCCTAAGGGGAGGAAAAAACAAACATTTAATGTTCCTATATTGAGAAAACTAAACTTAGAATGTTAAAACCAGGTGTTTTCAAACACCTAAAGTTGCATACTTATGTAGGTAAATGTAGAAAAATAGTACGAAGAAGTTAAAGACAAGTGAAACATAGCTATTTGGAATCACTCTCAGGAAAAACAGCAGCATAAAGGTTTAAATGAGAAAACTCTAAAATAAAATCCATAATGCAAGTTGCAAACTCAATGAAAATTTCAATTATTTTTCTAGGAATTTTTTTAAATTACTATGGCCCTGATGTTCTAAAACAGCAGTCTCAAACTCAAACCCTTTACAGGGCCACATTTTGGAATTGTAGGTACTCAGAGGGCCACAGAATGAAATAGTTAATATCTTATTAAAGAAATGACAACTTTGCATGATGTAAAACTCGTGGAGGGGCATAATCAATAAAAACTGTCTAAGTCCCTTTTTGGCCTAAGGCCTTAAACGTTGAAAGCAGAAGCAGGGAAATGTCCATAATCAAAAAAAAGTCTTTTTGATAATGGCCTGCCTCTACATTCAGCTGTTTAAATGCCCAGACCACCACTACGTCTACACTTTCCCCCTAATGAATCAAAAAAATGCCTAAGCCCCAAACGTCCAACACAAGGGCTTTTAGGCGAAGGAGGAGCCAGTCCTTCACCTAAAAGCTGGATTCTGTAACCGGTGTCTATCAAACACACCGATTACAAAATCTCCCCCACCTTAAAAACGATCCAGGCAGGAGGGAGCCCAAGCCCTCCTGGCTCACAGCACCCCAAACCCCTGATTATGTTCAGGGCAAGAGGGAGCCCAAGCCCTCTTGCCCTGGCGGCACCTCGAACCCTCGACAGCATCGGGGCTAGAGGGAGCCCAAGCCCTCTTGCCCCGCGGCACCCCCTGATTACGATCAGGCCAGGAGGGAGCCCAAGCCCTCCTGGCCTCTCGCCCCCCCCACCCCCCACACGATCGGGCAGGAGGGAGCCCAACCCCTCCTGCCCAGGCGGACCCCCTACCCCCCACCCCAATAGGGGCAGGAGGGATCCCAGGCCCTCCTGCCCTCGACACAACCCCCCCAAACCCCCGATCAGCCTCCCCCCGCCGACCCGCGACCCCCCCCGCCCCCAATCCCACCCCCCATATCTGTAAAAATGTTGGCCGGACAGATGGGTACCAAACCCGCCTGTCCGGCAGGCCTGCCAGCTGCAGAATAGGGCCGGATTGGCCCAGGTGTCTGAAAACCCACCCACAGGTGGGGGCTAAGGCGCCTGTGCCAACCAGAATAGGCCCGGGAGTCTTAGGCCCCTCCTGTGGGCTTTGTCTTAGGCACATGGGCCCAACCCGGTTGGCCCAGGCACCTTAGGTCTCACCTGTGTGCGGGGTTTCAGACGCCTGGGCCAATCCGGCCCCATTCTGCAGCCGGCTGGCCTGCCGTTGGGCTGTTTGGCACCTGTCTGTCCGGCCTCTTTTCTCTCTGTGCGTTTAGTGGCAGGGGAAAGGCCTAAGCTGGTTTTAGATACATCTAAAACCAGCTTTGGTTATGGGTACTTGGACGATCAGGTTTTTTGATCGTCCAAGTAGCCATTTAGAGGACGCTTTTTAGACGTTTTTGTTTTTTTTGATTATGAACCCCAAAGTTTATAAATCTTTCCTTAATTGCTTACGATACCCTATTTTTCGCTCCATAAGTCGCACCCGACCATAAGACACATCCTAGATTTAGAGGAGGAAAACAAGAAAAACAACAACAACAACAAAAAAAAACAAACAAACCCCCACAACATTCTGAATCAAATTCTCCCTGCCAGGCTCTGCACTCAACCCCACAATCATTGCCAGGCTCTGCACCCTGTCTCCCCTCTGGTGGTCTAGTGGTAGGCTGGGACAGGGCAGAGGGCGGACAGGGCAGATGTCAAGGCAGATGACTTTTTAAAATGTGCAATGTCACCTCAGTAACAACTATAGAAAAATAGACAAATATAGTGCAAAATATAGACAGCAGATATAAATTCTCCAACCTGACATTTTGATCACTAAATTGAAAATAAAATCATTTCTCCTACCTTTGTTGTCTGGTGATTTTTCTCTTTCTTTCCTCAGGCCCAACAATTGTCCCTTCTTCCCTCCCTCCTTCCTATGTCCCCCTCAATGCCCTCCAGCCTTTGTCCTCTTCCACACCCCATTGTCTAGTGATTTTTCTTTATTTCCTTCCTCAGGCCCAACAATTGTCCCTTCCTCCCGCCCTCTTATGTTCCTCACTGCCTTCCAGCCTCTGTACTCTTCTGCACCCCCCCAAGCCTGCCTGCCCACTGGTTTTAATTGCCTTCATGGACGTGTCCTCACAACGGCAGCAACGGGACGGGGGCCCCCTGGCTAAAGCAGTGGGTTGAACTTGGCAGCACGGCACCGAGAGCGAGGGATGAGCGGGAACCCAGCGGCGCTTCACTCCCTCTGAATGGAACAAATTGCTGGGAAGGGCCAGGCGGGTGCAGCGATTGCATGCCACCGGCCCAGAAGCCTTACTCCCAACGTCAATTCTGATGTCAGATGGACCTTCTGTCTGATGTCAGACTCGGAATTGACATCGGGGCCGACAGCGTGCAATAGCTGCACCCACCTTGCCCTTCCTTTCCTCTACTTTCGGTGAGCGATAAATAACAGCAGCAGCTGACAAAGGGTGGGCACCGATCTAAATAAAGTAACGGGTGAGGGGGTATTCGTTCCATAGGATGCACCCTTTTTACCACCCACTTTTTTGGAGGAAAAAAGTGCATCTTATGGAGCGAAAAATACGGGTAATTTTCAGTTATACACAGCTGAAAGCAGTGCAACATGTAGAAAGATGCAGGAAAGCGCTTGCGTGAGATTACAGCAGTGAGGTGGGCAACGTTCCAGAACAATGGTAACATACCGAGGGCCTCAAAATAGTACCTGGCGGGACGCGAGTTTGAGACTACTGCTTACTCTTGAATTCATTAATGCTGTATTTGACTATTCTTTTTAATCCCCAACCTTGTGTTTTTGCCTGACCTCCTTTTCTATAAAATTTTGTAGTTCAATTCCCCTTTTCCTCTTCACTCTTGTTTTGTTAAGTTTGTATATAGTCTAGTTTATTTTAATGGTTATGTTTAAATTAATGTTTTATTTTTTTAATATTGTAATTTTAATTGTTTCTTTTTATGTATGTTCATCGCTTTGAAGTAAGATTAAGCGATTAATCAAAAATTTTAATAAACTTGAAACTCTAAAATCGCTGTTAAAATCCTGTAGGCTGCTGTGGTGTCATTCTGTGTCAAGTGGTCTAATTTCAGAAAAGTGTCCAACCCCCACAATCACAAATTCTAATAAACTTTGTATGCTGAATCTTACATGACCCAAATGAACTCTGGTAAAGCTTAAGATCTGCCAGTGGAATAATTGTGAAAATATAGCTCTTTGTTTGATACCATACTACAATCATATACAGCAGGGTTGCCTACATGTTTTTGGCTTGCGAGCTACTTTTAAAATGACTAAATCAAAATAATTTACCAACAATAAAAATTAAAAAAAAAAAAACACAAAAAAAACACACACACAAAACAAACCACACTGCAGAGAAAATGTTAATTATCATTTATATTCGGGGGGTTACAAAGAGGTCAAGGCAGATGACTTTAAAATATGCAATGTCACCTCAGTAACAACTGTAGAAAAATACACAAATATAATGCAAAATATAGACAGCAAATATAAGTTCTCAATACCAACACATTTTGATCACTAAATTGAAAATAAAATTTTCTTCTACCTTTGTTGTCTGGTGATTTCATGAGTCTCTGGTTGCACTTCCTTCTGACTGTGCATCCAATAAATTAATTTCTGCCTCCTGCATACTTTCTCTCCTCCATTGTTCCATTCCCCAACCAACATCTCTCTTGTCCCTCCAAGAGTCCAACTTTTCCTCCTCTTTCATCCCCCAGATCACGTGAAGCATTTTTCATCACTGCCCACCAACCTCATGCCCATTTCTGCTTCTATCACCCCTCTAACACCATGCCACATCTCTCCCTCCATCACTATGCCCAACATTCCTCCCCTTCCATCTATCCCTCTGTTCCCGCTCCACTACCATATCTCTACCTCACTCCTCTCTCTCTATGCCCAATTTTCATCTTCCTTTCCCCATGTGCACCATCTTTCTCTCTCACTCACACAATCAGGTCCAACAATTGTCCTTTTCTATTCCCTCCCTCCTTACTATGTCCCAAGTTAGTACCCCCTTCCTCCTTCACTTTTGTCCCACATTCATGCCCCCTCCCTTCCTTCTGTGTCCCGAGTTCATGCCCCCTCCCCCTCACTGCCTTCCAGCCTTTGTCCCACCCCTTCCTCCCTCCCCCGAAGTCTGCCTCCCTGATGACAACGCCCGACAGCCCTGCCGTGTCTGGCCCTTCCTTGTCCGGAGTTGCGGCGGCAAGGGATGATTGGAGGTGTCGGGTGGTTGCAGCGTGGGCGGGGAGAGATCCCTGGGGCTGTGTTTTTACTTTGCACGATCTCTCCATGATCGACTCGCGTTGCCTTTATCAACCGGTAGATTGCGATAGACATGTTGGGTACCCCTGATATACAGCACAATGTTGGCAACTTGGAGTCAAAATATTTCCTTGGCTACTGAAACAAAACCAATGAAAACTTGGCAATCTTTTACTACTTTTTATGATCTATTCAACGGATTTCCTTTTTTGAAACTGAGGTACTGTATTTTTCGCTCCATAAGACGCACCCCAGATTTAAAGAAGGAAAACAAGAAAAAACCCCATTCTGAACCAAATTGTATACTAATATATACAATTTAAATGCCGTCCCAGCCTCCCCCTCCCAATCACTTTTATATACCCCACATAAACCTTTCTTCTAACTTCCCAAACAATTTAAAATTCCCATCAAGGAAGGGAATGAGGAAAAGCCAAGTCATTGAATAACCACCCCGCGCTTCCAGATTCTACTTGGAACATGCTCATCTCCAGATTTCCTCGGTGAGACAGCAGTGAGGTATCGACAAGTAGTAGAACTGAAAGATTCAAAGGCCAATATTCCTTCTGTAAAGAGGCTTCTTGATACAGTAGCCAGACAATCAATCAATGACCTACCTTTCTACAAAGCTCCAGGTTTAGTACACCAGAGGAAAACAATGCAATATTAACAATAAAAATAAGTTTCAAAGCACAAATGGCATAAAAATAAAAGCCAAAATGTAATTTAAAAAAAAAACTTTTCTAGTGCCTGCAGCGACACTTGTTCAGGAATCGTGGGAGTGAGGACAACATTCAAAAGCCAATCTTCTGGGCTTTTTTTCTAGAAAACAATCCTTAAGGGAATGGCCAGAGAAACTCAATAAACTTGGCTCAACACCAGAATTTGTATAACAATTTCAGCAATTTGGGCCGAGGGACGTCGAGGCCAGCGGCGCACAAGCGGGTTGCTGTGTGGGCTCGCGCCACTTCTGAATGGCTGCCTCAGATGCTAGCATTCCAAGCATGTAAACAGTCCTGATTGGGCAATTATATTAGCGGAACCATGCAATCTTACAATGCATTTCGAAAAGGGATTAAGACTGTACTATTTGATATTCATTTCTTAACTGAAGCTTTATTTAATAATTTTATACTATCTATACTTTAGATAGCATTTTGTACTTTTATTCTCAATAGTTTGTACTTCGCTGATTGTCCATTTTCTCTTCTGTGTAAACTGCCTAGAAGTCGTTTGATTGTTGGCGGTACAGAAGAATAAAGTTGTTATGTTATGTAATATCGTTACTTTATAATTGCAATGTAAAGTTTGTGTTTTTTCAAAAAAAAGTCAAAAATTGGGTATTTTTAACCAGCGTTTACAAAAAAAGAATATACTGGAAACATTTTCAAACTATTAGAAAGAGCATGTTTCAGACTACCTGAAAAAGCAGTGCCTGAAAATAAGGGTCAAAGTTCAACAAAAATGCTATAGACCAGGGGTGCCCACACTTTTTGGGCTTGCAAGCTACTTTTAAAATGACCAAGTCATAATGATCTACCAACAATAAAATAAAAAAAACAAACAAACCACAAAGCACACTATGCTGAGAAAATGTTAATTATCATTCCTATTCTGGGGTTTTTTCAAAGAGGTCAAGGCAGATGACGCTATGCACTGTCACTTCAGTAACAACCATACAAAAAGACAAATACTCTCCTCCCTTTTTACTAAACCACAATAGCAGTTTTTAGCTCAGGGAGCTGCGCTGAATGCCCAGCGCTGCTCTCGATGCTAATAGGCTCTCTGCGCTAAAAACCAATATTGTGGTTTAGTAAAGGGGGGCCATAGTGCAAATTATAGACAGCAGATATAAATTCAGACACATTTTGATCACTAAATTGAAAATAAAATCATTTTTCCTACCTTTTGTTGTCTGGTGATTTCATGAGTCTCTGGTTGCACTTTCTTCTTCTGACTGTGCATCCAATCTTTCTTCATGCCTGTATGCTTCCTCTCCTTCAGACCTCATTCCCTCCCCCAACTTTTTCTTCCTCTCTCCCTGCCTCCCTTTTTTTTTCTGTTTCCCTTCTTTCTTTCTGTCTCCCTGCCTACCCCCTTTCTTACTTTCTCCCTGCTCTCCACCAAACCACTGCTGCCACCATAAGGGAACAAGCCCCCCAAGCCGCTGCCATCGGCTAACAGACCCCAAAGCCGCCACCGCCGCCCCAAGCTCTCCCTGCTTTCCTGTGTTGGGCCTACCAGCATTCCTCTTCCGACGTCAATTCTGCCGTCGGAGAGGAAATTCCGGCTCAGCCAGGCAGCGATTGGCTGGCCCGAACTTCCTCTCCGACGGCAGAATTGACGTCGGGGAGGAATGCTGATCGGCCCGGTAGATTGCCAAGAATCTCGGCGAGAGGGAGAAATAGAAGGCCTTGAGCATGCGCAGATGCATGTTCAAAGCCCAGTAAAGGCAGGAAGTTCTTCAAGCGGCACCGGGACGCCTGTGGACTGTGTGCCGCTGCCAGAAGAGGTAAGTTTCAAGTTGTTCAGGTGGGGGGTGCCGGTTTGCGCGATGGGCGGCCTTTGCGAGCGGGGGGAGCGATGCCGGTTATCCGGGGGGGGGGGGGGGTGCTCGCAAATCGAGTCAACACTCGGTTTGTGAGACAAGTTTTGTGATAATGTTTTGCTCATCTTGCAAAACACTCAAACTGAGGTTTGACTGTATATCTTTCTTCCCTGGGTTACAGTTTGAGTAACCTAGGTATAGAACTGTTCAGCTATGCTGATGATATCACAATTGTTATACCTTGTGCCACAGTATTATCTCATATCTCTCATAAAATTAAGTCTGTGTTGAAGTTGATGAACTCTTGGATGCAGGATTTCAAACTCAAGCTTAACCCTGATAAGACAGGGTTGTTGTATAAGGCCCCTCAGGTCATCTACTTAGAGGTAAGGGTGAGGGGGGCATCGGAGGTGGGTAAGGGGGGTGTTGTATGGGGGGTCATTCGGTAGCAGGAGAGTGGGCATCTCTTTCACTATGGGGGTGTGCGCAGCCGAGTGAAAGCAGGCATTTCTTGGCAGGGGGAGAGAATCGGTCTCTCTCCCGCTGGGGGGGGGGATGTTCGCCGCCGCTGAAGGGAAGGGTGTTGAGATGCAAGGGGAGAGAATGAGCATCTTTCCCCCTGCATCACAACACGGCTTTCTAGCAGTCTCTGACACTGTCGTGCCTGTACCGGGATCTCATTTGCACATCATTGTTGGAGAATGCTAGAAAGCTTGCTATTGACAGAGATAATCCGTTTGATAATCTGCCAATAAAATGTGTACAGGCTAAACCGTTCAAATAAATTACCCATTTGTCCGTCAAGCCCCAAAAACCCACCTTTTTGATATAGCTTTCAATCCTTAATCCTACTCCTCTGCCATCCAACCAAGCCTGCTGATTAACAGTATCCATGACATCCTGTTTGTTTGTCTTGCCTGTTTAGATTGCAAGCTCTTTCGAGCAGGAACCGTTTTCTTACTCTTTGCGATTCTGTGCAGCGCTGCGTGCGTCTGGCAGCGCTATAGAAATAATTAATAGTAGTAGTCATGGTAGTAGTAGTACACAGTTTAGCCACAGCGTTAAAAAGCTTTGAGAATCTGGGCCTGAGATCCTAATAATGCATTCAATCTTTAGCAGTCATGGAGAAACCTTCTGTGCATCAGCAGGTCACCTTTCCATGCCAGTAAGAGTGCTTTAATGACTTTTACTGCCAGGGAAAGCTTTTAAGCATCCAGGCCCGATTCTGCCGTCTCTAATTTAAGACACCCTAACGATTATTCACAACCTCACTAACTGTAAGCACATGTAGAATTGCAATTGTGACAGCAGTTGCTAAGGAAGGAGGATTCATTTACACATACCTTTCACCCCACTTAGAAAAGTTATTTTCAATTATTCACTACTGTATATATAAAATTGCTAATAAATTGTCTTATGTCCTAAAGTTTAAAAATGTTAAAATGAAGATATGTTGTTTTTAAGCCGCCATCACATATGCAGAAATGCTTAAGCTATGTTTACAATCGTTTTTATAATGGATTTCGCAATGTGAATTTGGGATGTTTTATTCGAAAATCACAAAAAAAACAAGCAAGACTAAAGTCATTACCTACCGGTAAGTGGGCCAATTTATATAATCTGGAAATAAAAGCTTCCATCAGGTTAGAATATTTATTCCTAACCTAAGTACAATAAATAGCAATAAGCAATTTGGCACGTGGTGAGTGAGGAGACGAAAACAACTAAGTTTCAGCAAGTAAACGCTGACATCGCCTTAACCTACTGCCCACCCGGAGCTACAGGCGTGGGGGAAAGGGGGGGGGGGAGCTATCGTGCTATCTTTTCATTGGTTCTTAAATACACAACACCGGAAACAGTGCAAGTATAGGACACACACACGTACATACGAGCTAGAAATGCTGCACAGGAGCATGTGCAAGTAAAACCCAATGCCGCAGTGCTAGGAAATCGTTTGTACAAAGCATAGAGCCTTCCGCTCAACTCAAGGACACATTCACGAGCTTCTCATTCTAAACGACACTCCTTCCCTAATACAGTAATCTCGAGCCTGTAGAGCGCACCAGGCAGCTCGCGCATCTCTTGCCCACGTCCGTGCCCCATTCGCTTAAGCACTTCCCCTCCCCCCCACCTCCAGTCAGCACGCATACGAGCAGCGGCACAATACTCACAGCATGACCCGCGAGACGTGCAGCTGTACCGGCACCACGCGTTCCTTGAATGCGGTGGTAATAAAGCAGCCAAAGGTGAGCGCCGCCATAACGCTCAAAGAGAAAGCGAAGAGCGAGTTCGCTCGAGAGAGTGCCGTGTTCATGATGAGCGGAAAATAGGGAGCAGTCGGTCGCTTCCTCTTCTCTGGTTTTAATCGCCCTGTCACTTCGCCGCCGTCCGACTCACCCCGCCTTTTTCTCCCAGCATGCACTGGCCGCCCGGCGTCTCGCTAACTCCGCCCCCACTCGCAGCAGTCTCCTGGCAGGTGTGTTTCAGTTTTCATTACTTATTTCTTTGATTTATTGAACTTTGTTATCTCACATTCAGACAGTTTTCTTTTGGCATGCAATTTATATATATGAAGTAAGAATGAAGAAAATAATTCGAGAGTACAGCAGAGGAATAGCGTGCAAAATCCGCTCTTCGGGTATTCACTATACTGTAATTTTCTATTAGTATTTTAGTACTGCTGTTAAACGTGTGCAGTAGTGCTGCCCGATTCACGATTCGAATCGATTCACTTCGGGTGAATCGATTTGTTTGAATAAAAATCCGAACTCACCGATTGGGAGACTGTTCGGGCTCTCCCTCTGCAGCTGGAGTCCTTCTTTTAATGTAACTTTGAGTTTTGCAAAACCGGAAGTTACATCAGAAGAAAGGACTCTGGCAGCAGGAGAGCCAGTAGATCTCTCTGTGCAAGTGTGCTGAGCAGCACGTTAATTTTCATATTTGTTGGTTTGGCTGGCTCCTCTCTTCATCTGTCAGTAAGTATGTAAAGGATATCTGCTGCAGTATTGCTCTCTTCTTTTCAGGAGGCCATATAGGAATGGGGGAGGGGGAATATGTGACCTCTTTCTATGGGGATACTCTGAGCCTGGAGAAGCTGAGAATTGGGGATGGGGGAGATATGGGGCCTCTTTCTTTGGGGATGCTCTGGGCCTGGGGAAGCTGAGAATCGGTGAGGGGGCTGGGGAGAGTTGAGATGGTGGATGGGGATGATGCGGGTCCATCACTGCAGCTGCGGTGATGGAGATGAATAAAAGGAAAGACGCTTGACCTCCGGGGGAGGGAAGGGAAATGGAAGGGGAGGACAGAGATGGAAGATGGGTGGTTAGCACGGAGAAAGAAGGAGATCCTGGCAAGTGAGTTATCAGAAGACAGCCAGAGCCTGGGACTAATATGATTTGAATAATGACCAGATAACAAAAGGTAGAGAAAATAATTTTATTTTCTGTTTTGTGATTACAATATGTCAGATTTGAAATGTGTATCCTGCCAGAGCTGGTGTTAGTCCGTGAGCATGAGCTAGGATTTAACAGAGAGAGGAAAAGTCTTTTTTGTTTGTTTATTTTGTTTACATCACAGCGCCAGTGTGAGTAGGAGAAGGCAAAAGGGAGTGAAGAGGCTATAATATAAACCCACCAGGATGTTTTAAAAAAAACCAAAACACCCAATTGAGCAATCAAATCGAAAAACTGATTCAATAGGCTGAGTCGAATCAAAATTTTTTTTTTCCTGAATCGGGCAGCACTAGTGTGCAGCCTAGCACAGATATACACAAGGGACAATTTCAGGTGACATTTTACCATTTGATTATGACAATGAAAACAAAAGAATTGAGAAGATGTAGTAAATACAATTAAAATCTGCTGGCCTAAGATACCCCCACTTTCACAAAACCATAACTTAACGGTGGTAACATCTCCAACTCTCAAAGGAATTCTATGAGCATTGGAACTGTTATCGCCTTGGCTGGCGCTATAAAACATGCTACGGTTTTGTAAAAGTGGGGATGAAGAGCTGTGTGCCCAATCCACGCACAACTTAAGCAAAGGTATTTTTAAGCCTGATTTTAGCTGGCCTAAATTGCCTTTGACTAAGTTGTGTGTGGATTGGGCACATTCTATAACATTCTATAACAATGTGCATAACTTTTAGGAATGCCCATGATCCATGGCCACACCCCCTTTTCAAAGTCACACACTAGAACTGGCACAGACTTTTTACAGTGTTGTGCTTTCCAAGTTTATTTATTTATTTGTAGTATTTATATACCACTTATTGTCTAAGTCAGGGGTGCCAACCTGTGGCCCAACAAGGAATTTTGTGCAGCCCAGCTTCTCGTTCCCTCCCTCCCTTCTGTGTCTCCCTCCGGCGGGTAGTTTTCTGGCTGGCTCTCTTGCTGCAGTTGTCTGTGGGCGTTCTTGGCTCCTCATGCGTGATCTGCGGCTGTGTCACAAGTGTTCCCTCTGACATCACGATGTCAGAGAGAAGGCTTCTAAATCAGCTGTGAATCACGCGCGCGGAGCTGACGCCGGCCACGGATGACTGCAGCAAGGGAACAGGCCAGAAAATAAACACTCGCCGGGAGGCACATAAGGAAGGGAACGCTTCCAGCACAGGCGAGGATCGCTGACAACCATAAAATAAATGCTTCCAGCACAGCTACGGATCGCGTGAGGAACCAGCCACCACCGCCTGCAGCTTTCACCAGAAAAATGATTGCAGCATGGGAGCCAGCCAGAAGATAAATACCCGTCAGAGGAAGGCACAGAAAGGAGGAAGGGAGGGAGAAGGTCGTGTGGGAGAGAGCTTATGGGGCCAGAAACAGAAGACAGACAGAGAGAAGTTGGACCTGGGGTGGTGTGGAGGAAGAGAGAAAGAGATACTTGAAGGTGATGTTGGGAAGAGAGAGGGAGAAATGGTGGACCAGGGGGAGGGAGGGAGGCAGGCAGGAATGGGGAGAGATTGGGGGGGGGGCAGTTGGGAAGAGAAAGGGAGAGAAGTTGGATCTGGGGATGGAAGGGAGGTAGGGAGAAATTTTAGGCCTGTGGATGGAAGGCAGAAAGATGCAACATCTCTCTTTTTCCCCCCTCCATTTAAATGTTCAGCATCAAGGGGGGAGAGAAGAAGAAAAGCATAAGAGAGGGAGCAAAATGTTGAACCATGGGGATAGAGGAGGAGAAATGGACCCATGGGAGGGCAGGAGGGATGAAATTTGGGTTAAGAAAGGGGATGTAAAGAAAGGGACAGGGAGTTATAGCCTGACCAGTGGAGAGAGGCAGGGCAATTCTGAAAGCAGTGAACCATGTGGATGAGGTCAAAAGGGAGATGACAAGATGAGTGAGAGCAGTGAGTACAGTGGTAGAAATGTGGTAATGGGGAGTAGATAGAAAGAAATAGGAGGCTGGGAAAGGAGTGAGATGGGAGAGCTAGGGACTGAGAGAAGATGGAGAATTGAGAGGTAGCTGAACATTTAAAAAGAAGAAGGGTGAGAAAGAAGGCAAGATTTGAGTGGACAGAGGCAAAAAAAAGAAAAAGTTAAGAAAGCTGAAAGGCAAAAATCAATACTTTGGAGACAGGTATAAGGAAGGAATGGAACAGTATTGAGAAGAGGAGAAAAACTGGACAGCAAACACTTGAAAGAGAATTGGTAGAAGATAGACAAAATGCAGAAAGAGAAACTGTGACCAAGATGATGGAAAAACAAAATATCCAAAAAAACAAGGTAGAAAAAATTGTTTTATTTTGAATTTATTAACTGGAATATGTTAGCTGTGGGATATGTGCATCACAATTATTTTTGTATTCAGTGGCATAGTCATATACAGCTGATTTGGGGGATGGACTGGAGCCCAAAATGAGTGGATGGGAACCAAAGTTTCTCCCCGCCTGAGTGCAATTTACAAATTCTTGAGCTAATGGGGATTCCCAAGCCCTGCCAGCTGAAGACATCTTCCTCCAGTCTGGCAACCCAAAATCTCCAAGCTTTGCAGCCAATGGCAATATCCTCAAGCTGCCACTGCTTTCCTGAATTGCCAGCACTCCCACCATCCCATTCTGGTTAGCTTGGAGGTTACCCATATGTTGAGAATAGGCTGCCTGCTTGTCCTTACTTACCGTAACAGGTGTTATCCAGGGACAACAGGCAGCTATTCTCACAAACAACCCACCCACCTCACCTGGTTGACTTCTCTGCTAGTTATCTGAACTGAGGAGCCCTGTGTCAGGCAGGAAGGCATTCGCGCATGCGCGGTGTGTCAGTTGTGAACTTTCTAAAGTTCTTCAAGCAAGTCTGCTTGCGAAGCTGTCCGCATCCGGGCTCCATGGATGATGTCACCCATATGTTGAGAATAGCTGCCTGCTGTCCCTGGATAACACCTGTTACGGTAAGTAACTGTGCTTTCTTTCTCTCTCCTTGCCCCCTTTCTTTCTTTCTCTCTCCCTGCCCCTCCTTTCTTTCTTCCTGCTCCCCTTTCTGTCTTTCTTTCGCTTTTCCTGCCCCACTTTCTTTCTGTCTGTTTTTCTTTCTCCTTGCTTCCCCGATGCCGCAAAAGCCAGGTTGTGCATCCACTGCACTCCCGCCCTCCCAACGTCAATTCTGACGTTGAAGAGGAAGTTCCGGGCCATCCAGGCAGCGATTGGCTGGCCAGGAACTTCCACTCCACATCTACACTTTACCAAATCTCCTTTGGAGCACTCTGGCAAAGGCCTCTTCCTCTTGGATTGAGCCTCTTGCAGATCCCCAGCCCTGGAGGGCTCAGACAAAGCTGAGCCCAAGGCTCCTGCCCATCCCCCATGTGCCCTGCAGCATGCAGCATATGGATGCTTCTCAGCTAACCATTCAGTACCAACCTGGCATGATACAGGGGTAGAAAGACCTGAGGCATCCATCTGTACTGATTTTAAACAAAAGCGAGCAGTTTTAAAGCAGATGGAGACTTTAGAAAAAAAGATTGTTTAAAATTAAAGATGTCTGCTGCCATCTACATGGAAAGGGGTTTTGGAAGAGAGGGAGCCTAGCTGTGACCCAGAAACCCTCAAATTTCAGTTTTCCAGACCCCCCCCCATAGACTATAAAAACCTTACTCACTT